>NC_133324.1:333139995-333800995 GCF_042186555.1 Aquarana catesbeiana | reverse complement strand
TGATTTTAAAAAACCAAAAAAAAAAAAAAAATTGATTTTAAAAAACCCAAAAAAAAAAAAAAAAAATTAATTTTAAAAAACCAAAAAAATAAAAAAATTGATTTTAAAAAACCAAAAAAAAAAAAAATTGATTTTAAAAAACCCAAAAAAAAAAAAAATTAATTTTAAAAAACCAAAAAAATAAAAAAATTGATTTTAAAAAACCAAAAAAAAAAAAAAATTAATTTTAAAAAACCAAAAAAATAAAAAAATTGATTTTAAAAAACCAAAAAAAAATAAAAAAATGAATTTTAAAAAACCAAAAAAATAAAAAAATTGATTTTAAAAAACCAAAAAAAAATAAAAAAATTAATTTTAAAAAACCAAAAAAATAAAAAACTTGATTAAAAAAACAAAAAAAAATAAAAAAAACTTGATTTGCAAAAACCAAAAAAAACTAAAAAACTTGATTAAAAAAAACTTGATTTTCCAAAAAAAAAAAAAAGCCTGTTTGCGAAAATCAAAAAGCCAAAAATATTTTTTTGTGGATTAGGTAGAAATATTTAAATATAATTATATTTTGCTACATTATTAAGATATCATTATATTTTTGTCTATGAACATTTTATACTAAATGCAGAACTGAATGCATAACAACCATTAATAAAAACATCTCCTTATAGGATTTAAAAAAATGTGTGGTTTGTTATTTCAAGGCTCAGTATCAGTTTGGTTATAATTGTAAAAAAGTTGTTTACAGTGGCAATGGAGCTTATTTAGACATTTTTAAAATTCAAATACAGTTGGCACTACAACTGCTCGACCATAACCTAGGAGACAGCCCAAAAGAAAGGCAAGCAATAAATATAATGCCAGATTTCAGCAATATTTTTTTTATTGTAAAAAATTATATATCCTGGCCCATTGCAATGGCCCCCCTACCCATAAAATAATTAACATATTGCTGTCTAACTTGACGGGCACTTTGGGGGGCCAAGCCAGTACGGACAGTATCCAGGCCTGTAAGGTTGGCTTCTATTTGTCCGGCCTCAGGCCCAACTGTGCCTATATAATTGGTAGAATGCTTGTTTAAAAAGTTGTGCAGAATGCAGCACGATAACATGATAAAATTAAGTTTGTATTCCGCCAAATTAATGGCTGTTTGAAACAGGCGGAACCGGCTGGCCAGAATTCCAAACGCATTCTCAACCACTCTTCTAGCTCTGGCCAGCCGGTAATTAAAAACCCTCCTCTCCGGGGTGAGGGTTCTTTGGGGGAATGGCCTCATGAGGTGCTTGCTGAGAGCGAAGGCTTCATCGGCAATGAAGACAAAGGGGAGTCCTTCCACGTTATCCTCATCAGGTGGCAATCCCAGGCCACCACTCTGGAGACGCTGGCAGAACTCCGTCTGGGCAAATACTCCTCCATCCGACATCCGGCCATTCTTCCCCACGTCCACATATAAAAAATCATAGTGTGCCGACACCACCGCCATTAAAACAATACTGTGGAACCCCTTATAATTAAAATAATATGACCCCGAATGGGGTGGTGGCACAATGTGGACATGTTTCCCATCTATAGCCCCTCCACAATTGGGAAAGTCCCAACGGCTGGCAAAATGGGATGCCACAGTCTGCCATTCCTGTGGCGTTGAAGGAAACTGGGGAATCAAACAAGAAATCCAAAATCAATTAATTTGGAAGCTAACATTGCAAGAAAATTAGACAATTAAAAACATTATTCCCCAGCATCAGTATAACATTCAATAATTTAATTCTTCTGGAATAACTAATATGGAAAGGCACACTTATCAGATTGCTCACCCCCTCTGATGGAACATTGATTACATTTTAGGGGGTTGTGAAATCCCTAAAAAAGATTACTTTTAGGACACGCAGGAATTTAGGGACTAAAAAGGCTACAAGACTGCAGTTGTCGCACTCTGCAGGTGCAGTTGCTAACCAGCTTACAGTAAATGAGGTAATGTAAAAAGGCATTCATGTTGCAAGGAGTACACAATCACAGGCAAGGGCAATTAATGAAAACACTTTGAGGCTTGCATATGATTTGATGATGGAAATCAGCAGAGCTTCTGCTCATTTACTAAAGCACTGGAACAAATGCACTTGTAGAGTGCACATGCATTTTGCAAACTGCAACATATATTTGCTTTAGACAAATCAACACCACAGAACATTCAAGCAAATTTTAACGAGGGTGGGGGTGGGGGGGTTGTGAAATCTAGATAATTGCTCATTAGCAGCACACTATTTGGAGTGAGTTTAGGTGGGGGGGGGGGGGGGGGGTGGGGGGGTTGTGAAATCTAGATAATTGCTCATTAGCAGCACACTATTTGGAGTGAGTTTAGGTGGGGGGGGTGGGGGGGTTGTGAAATCTAGATAATTGCTCATTAGCAGCACACTATTTGGAGTGAGTTTAGGTGGGGGGGGGGGTGGGGGGTTGTGAAATCTAGATAATTGCTCATTAGCAGCACACTATTTGGAGTGAGTTTAGGTGGGGGGGGTGGGGGGGGGTTGTGAAATCTAGATAATTGCTAATTATAAGCACACTAAATACACTCCAACAAAATACATTCAAAATGAGTAGACTAGGTGGATATGTTCCCATCACTTCATGCTGGGAAGGTTATTGAAGGAAAATATACATGCATGACAAAAAATAACAGGAAAAAATTCCAGCATGTGTGAGGATAAAAAGGGGACATTCACACTATATTGCAATGATGGTAAGTAGTGTTTGAAGCAAGAAATACATTACATTATCAAAGATTACATAAAAGAACATGTGATGCTAATAAAAGAAAGATATCTTACCTTAATATAGTCCTTCTGCAGGACCTGTATGATGGCAGAACAGGTCTCTGGGATAATGATCCCCAGAGCCTGGGGGGAGATGCCTGTCGAGAACTTAAGGTCCTGCAGGCTTCTCCCTGTGGCCAAATACCGCAAGGTAGCGACCAGCCTCTGCTCCGGAGTGATGGCTTGCCTCATGCAGGTATCCTGCCTGCTGATATAGGGGGTCAGCAAAGCCAACAAACGGTCAAAAACGGGGTCCGTCATCCGGAGAAAGTTCCTGAAATCCTCAGGATTATTCTCACGGATCTCACGGAGCAAAGGCATGTGACAGAACTGGTCACGCTGAAGCAACCAATTCTTGGTCCATGAACTCCTCCTCGCCCTGTTCATGGACTGGTCTTGGGCTGAAGAATAAACTACAGCACCAAGCACATACAATGCACGAGCTCTACGACGAGTACGTACAGGTAACATGGCTTCAAAACGGTCGGCTGGTCAGAACGCACTAAACAGAACGCACTGAAGAACAGCAAGGCCTGTGAAGAACGACCTGAAAATCAGGAACGAGCGGACAATAAAACAAAGATTTCTCAATGCCAACTGACCAAACGCACTGAAAAGCAGATACAAACCTCACAAGCACAGACTGAACAACAGTTAAAACGAACTGAAAAATACGAGTCTCACAAGCGCGAATCGTCTCTCACCAAACTTCTACTAACACGAGATAAACACGAGATTAGCAGAAGGAGCCCAAAGGGTGTCGTACGGGCTATTGAACTTCCGTTTTATAGTCTCGTCGGACTTGGTGTACGTCACCGCGTACTAGGCTGTCGTACTTTTGTGTGGTCGTGTGTGTGCAAGTCCGTTCGTAAGAAAGTCTGCCGCAAGTCCGCCGAAGGTACGTCGGAAGTATGTCGGACAGGCTGTCGGACTTTTGTAGGTGAAAAGTCCGACCGTGTGTACGCGGCAGAAGAATACATATCGGCCAAAACTGAGGAAAAAATATATATTTTTTTTTTTTAAATTGGGATATTTATTATAGCAAAAAGTAAAAGATATTGTGTTTTTTCAAAACTGTTGCTCTTCTTTTGTTTATAGTGAAAAAAATAAAAACCGCAGAGGTGATCAAATACCACCAAAAGGTACACCGTCGCACGACCGCGCAATTGTCAGTTAAATTGACAAAGTGCCGTATCGCAAAAAATGGCCTGGTCATTGAGCAGCCAAATCTTCCGGGGCTGAAGTGGTTAATTCATTTTTAATATTCAAAGCAAACCATCCATCCATGTCTCTGTGCTTTATTTTGATGAGAAATCACTTTAAAAAACACCCCCTAGCATTTCTGGCTATGGTCATTTGAGTAAGGGCAGATGATTCATGTAGCATTTACTTCCTGGAATCCACCTGTCCTTAGCTCAGGCAAGCAAGCAGGAGGGGGTGTGCCTAGCCGAGAAAGCCCTTCCTCCCCTACTGAAGACTCCTGGCTTGTATGACATCATTTGCCTAGGCATAGAAACCAAGAAGTAACTGAAGAAATGTAAAAAAAAGTTTAAAATAAGTAAATATGATATACTTTCCTATTTACTAATGCTTGCAGCATAAGGATTAAAAATAGCCAATGTTGATTGGGAAAGTGAAGTTCTGCTTTAACCATGTGTGACAGTGTGTGGCTTATGTTTGTTTGGAATGAGCAGTGCATGTTAGATGTGGTCACATACACTGCTCTATGCACTCTGCAAATCCCATTGAAATCTGGACTGTAGCTAATAACTGCTGTGGAACATCTTCCTTTATTGATGCTGTATTATTCTTCTGCAGTGTGGACAGGGTTAAATTGATTATTCATCAATGCAGAAGTGCAGCAGCCATCTTTAAGAAGACCACTTTGTAATGCCTGGGTATGGTGGGTCTCCACTGCAGTAAGCAGCCATCTTGGCTGGGTCTTGATTGATCCCGTAGGATAGTGCTTGGCTGATGCAACAAAACAAGGTGTGTGTGTGTGTCTGCAGGCTGCTGAGAAGAAAAGGGGGACAGACTTAGAGCTAGGAGGGGTGAAAATAAAAAGACTGAATTAAATCCTTCTATAACTGACCAAAATTGGGTAAGATCTCAGACAAGCAAAGGGACTGTTCATCACACAGGACCTTGCCTCAGTGACTGGGAACGCTCTATCTGGGAGGGTGTGAGCTGTGATTTGGAAGTCTGATGGGATCACACTGTACTAGAAGGAACTCCCGCTGCTTGTAAGGAAGGAAAGAAAGAGGGAATGTCTCAGCAGGATGAAAGAGAGACATAACAGAAACACCTATCCCTGTCTAAGGACTTGAAATTAATCTAAGTCAATGTCTAGGGACCCAGAAGAGGGTCCCCTGGGGTGTGTCATCTTCAGGTGTGCAGAGAAATCACAAAACAATTCATTGGCTTTTCTGGTGGTAGCGCTAAACCTTATTTCATAGTCCATCTCTGGAGCGAGTAAGAAAGGGTGGCTACATTCCTACATGGAACCATGGAGAAGGAACATAGCAACCCTCTAACAGCAGGTCAGAAAACGGCAGAAAAAAGGGGAATTTGGAGATTTCAAGTAAACGATCCATATCTTCATGTTATGCTGATAAAATCTTGTCCTTATTTATAACTCCACAAAACACAAAGCCCGAATACAGTTAGTTGACGCGTTTCAGCCTAGATGACCTTAGTCATGACAAATGACATGTACTGTACAAAAACAGCACAATACATAGTGATATAGTTAAGCACCACCCAACTAAATGGACCATCAATTAACCACTCAAAAATGAGAGGCTGGAAGCAGCTGAACAAATACCACGATAAACATAAAATAACAATGACAAAGATACACATATATCAAAAAAATACAAAAATATTTATTTGTATATTTTTTGAATACTAGCCCATCTCCCTGTTGTGTTGAGCTGCAGTCTTTTAGGAGCGAGTGGGGTACATCTTATGCCTGGCACACTGGAGAGGAATAAAAAGGAAAAAAAAAAAAAAGAAAATTGGCAGATTTTGGTCAGATAATTAGGTGAATTACTGACAGAGTAACTGCTGAATGCTCAGATCTAGTAGTCTATATGCCTGTCTTTTTTTTTTATTATTACAACCCAGTTGAGATGGGGTCTGATCATCAATTTGCATTTTACTGCACCTTGTCACTTGCACTAAGTATACAAACTCCACTGCTGCTATAAAGCCACTACAAGCTCCTCCCAATATGAATATAATGCCCTTTTTTTGAGCAGCAGCTTTTTCAAAGAACAATCAGAATGAAGCTTGGCTTGTGTCTCGAACTCTGTATCCTTCTTGCAGGTGGGTGATCTAAGCTCAGGCATGCAGAAATGTCATGTAGCTTCATGGTTTAACAGCATGTGCATAGAGAAATAATGAATAACAGTATAATTCTTATACCTTTTTAATTTTGTATCTTTTTTTTCCAGCCAAAATAGTACAATGTCAAAAGGACTCTGTAAGGCAGATGCCTGAAATAGTGGCATATAAAGGACAGTCTGTGTCTCTTTATTGTACATATGAAACATCAGGCAATCCCTATATCTTCTGGTATAGACAGAGGCCTGGAAGTTGCTTGGAATATATTGCGAAGGTTGACTATGCCGGTATTAAACATGTGAATGAAAAATATCAAAGCCGAATTTTAGTAACACTTAATAAAGAAAACTCTGCAGCTCCTCTCAATCTGACCGAGCTTCACATAGAAGATTCTGCTGTCTATTTCTGCACACTGAGTCCCACACAGGTGCTCTTACTATCATTGTTCATGCAATAACTGTTCCAGCACAGGACCTGATATACTAAAAGAGTTACTTTCAACTTAACTATATTCATTTCAAATACTTTGTCAACTTTAAATAGGAAATTCTAAACACAGAACACCAAAACTGGTGTATACTAACCCCTGTCACTTACCTAATGTATCACATGCACAATACCATTATAAGCAAAGACAAACATCTGGAGAAAAAGAGCTAATTGTTGACAGCTAATTGGAAGGAAAGATCAGTTGCCAGTTTTTAGAAGGACAGGTAAAGTAATGGCAACCTATAGTCTTTTCTTTTGAGGATTTTTAAAGACAAACATTTAGTGAGTAATGTGACCAAGGTTATTTGGACGAAAAATTGCAGCTCAAAGGCTCCAGTTCTGTTGAAGACACCCGCCCTATACGATCTTGCAGGTGCTGGCTCTGCTCAAATTAGGAAGGAAGGAAAAATCCTGGACGGCTGCACCCCGTGAAGGCATCTTTATTGAAAGATTAAAATCCAAGAACAGTCATATCTGAAGCATAGAAAACAGGAAAGAACAGCTAACGCGTTTCACATCACAAACAGATGCTTAGTCAAGGTTATTTGCCCATTAGTTACCCATTCTGAAAAAAGTGAAAAAAAAAATATTAAATGTTAATCTCTATCCACTTAAGGACCAGGCCTTTTCTTTTGCTTGTTGTTTCAAGTAATGCTGCGTACACACGAGCGAACTTTTCGACCGGACTGGTCTGACGGACCGAATCCGGCGGACAAACCGACCATGTGTGGGCTCCATCGGACCTGCAGCGGACTTTTTCGGTCGAAAATCTGACGGACTTTAGATTTGGAACATGTTTCAAATCTTTCCGACGGAGTCGAGTCCGGTCGTAAAAATCCCCTCATCTGTATGCTAGTCCAACGGACGAAAACCCACGCTAGGGCAGCTATTGGCTACTGGCTATCAACTTCCTTATTCTAGTCAAGTCATATCTCATCACGTACAAATCCGTCGTACTTTGGTGTGATCATGTGTAGGCAAGTCCGTTCGTTCAAAAGTCCGTTGGAAGTCTGTCAAAAGTCCGTCGAAAGTCCGTAAGAAAGACCGTTGGACCAGTCCGGTCGAAAAGTCCGCCCGTGTGTACGCGGCATAACAATCAGTATTTTTGCTAGAAAATTACTTAGAACCCCCAATTATTATATATATATATATATATATATATATATATATATATATATATATACACACATATATATATATATATATATATATATATATATATATATATATATATATATATATATATATATAAACACACATATATATATATACATACACACACATATATATATATATATATATATATATATATATATATATATATTAGCAGAGACCCTAGAGAATAAAATGGTGGTAGTTGCAATTTTTTATGTCACACAGTTTTTGTGCAGTAGTTTTTCAAACACTAATAAAAAAAAAAATACATTTTCATGAATAAAAAAACAAAGGAAAACATAATATATACCCCAATTTTTGTATAATACGAAAGATAATGTTACGCTGAGTAAATAGATACTTAACATGTCATGCTTTAAAATTGTACAAGCTTGTGGAATGGTGACAAACTATGGTACTTAAAAATTTCCATAGGCAACGCTTTAGAAATTTCTACAGGTTACCAGTTTAGAGTTACAGAGGAGGTCTAGTGCTATAATTATTGTTGCATTCAGATGTTTGCAGTGATACCTCACATGTGTGGTACAAACGTACCCCAAATCTTTCCCCTACCCTCAACCTCTTCCCGCCCGACGGCCGTCAAATGCCAGCAATGCCACTGCCAGCAATCAGTGTCAACCAGTGCCCACAATTGGCACCAATCTGTGCCAACAAGTGCCAGCAATCAGTGCCCACAAATTCCAGCAATCAGTGGCCATCAGTGATGCCAGTCAGTGCTGGCTATCAGTGCTGCCCATCAATGCCCATCACTGGTGTTCATCAATGCTCATCACTGCTGCCCATCAATGCCACCCATCAATGCCCATCAGTGCTGCCCACCAGTGCCGCCTATTTGTGCCCACCAGTGCCACCTATCTGTGCCCACCAGTGCCACCTATCTGTGCCCAGTGCCACCTATCAGTGCTCATCAGTGCCACATATGTGTTACCTATCAGTGCCTATAAGTGTGGCATATTCCTGCCTCCTCATCAGTGCCGTCTACCAGTGCTCATCAGTAACACATATGTGCCACCTATCAGTGCCTAAGAAATACTTTTTTTTTTTTTTCAAAATTTTTGGTCTTTTTTTTTTTTTTAGGGAAAAAAGACAACCCAGGAGTGATTAAATACCACCAAAAGAAAGCTCTATTTGTGTAAATTAAATGATAAAAATTTCACATGGTTACAGTGCAGCATGACCGTGCAATTGTCATTCAAAGTGTGACAGCGCTGAAAGCTGAAAAATGGCCTTGGCAGGAAGGGGGTGTAAGTGCCCTGTATTGAGGTGGTTAAAGGCAAAAGATCAAAAAAATATCTTTTTAATCTTTTGCTGTAGGAAAAAAAAAAAAGCCATGTTTACATGGCCTGAGAACCAGAAGTGATGTCATGACGTAGTTCCGGTCCTCTAAGGGCATAGAGATGAGCGTCAGTCCTCTTGCCATTGCTTATCTCTATGGCAAGAAACCGCCGGTGCCAGATGGTTCCGGGCTCAGCAATCGGTAACGTAAACCCGGTAACCACCGGGAATTGATGAGAGGGGGAGGCACCCCTCCCACCGCTTCTAAAAATGATCCCGCAGTGGATCATTTATTTCTGCAAGTACATCGCTTGAGGGAAAAGAAAATAGTGGAGTTATGGCATCTAACTGCAGCCATAACCCGTTATTTAATATCAAACAAATGACATATTTTCCCAGTTAGGCAGTCGGCAAGTGGCTATTATACACTAATTTACAAATGCTGTTAGTATGAACTAGCAATATAATCTAATTTAAAAAAAGGACATCTCATTCTAAGCCTTAGTTTAAGCATAACTCAAAAAGTCACCAAAAAAGCAAGTTTTCTGCCAATGTCCAGCCTAGAAATTCTGGCCACTTAGTTGACAGTTATTAGCAACTGGTTTAAACAGCAATTTCCCATATAATCTTCCAGGACAGCACATGAGATATAGCACCTCCTCCAACAGTTACAGGAAACGCATCACCAAGTACACTTTAAAAGGACGTCCCTCTACTGAACTGGTCAGTTTTTTGTGTTTCCTCCGGACGGAGGAGATGTCTCTTACCTAGCTAAGAAACAAAATGTCTCTTACATGGGTGTAGCTGCCTCACAGGTGTGTACTGTAGTCATGTTGGCATTTTAGGCCAACACCCTACTGCTTGGTCTTTACAGGTGTCAGTAGGTTCACAGTAGCTTGGGGTATCAGTGTTGTCTCCATATAACAAAGTTGTTCTGTATAGCTGGTTATTCTTACACAATGGAGGTTAACATGGGTCCCTGAAGGGTAATGTATGTCTCAAGGCACTGGGCTTTGTCACATTCATATACAAGGATATAATGTGGTGGAAAGTCACCAGATGTATGCTTTTGTAGCAGATACTTATAGGCTTATATTCTATATAAGGTGGTGTATTTAGATCTCCAACATAAGTTCAGACCTAGTCATTCAATGTTAGGTGTGTTGGGGCTAGTCTTTTTCCACTTTGCTGTCAAGTGTTCATCTACAGTGTTCTTCAATTACCCTGTTTCTTTGCCACACAGACTTTAGGGGCTTCCACCTGTCCTTAATTGACCAGGGACTCACTAGAGCTGGCACTTTTTTTACAGATATTGATTTTTTGGAATCAGTCCTGTGTAACTTTGAGCTCTTATTTGCTGATATGGCTTAGAGTTTCCTTGCAACAAGGTCCCCTACCGTATAATAAAAAGAAGTTACAAAAAAAACCCCAGCACTTTCTTTATTGCCCAATACCAGAAGAGCTTTTAGGCAGTTTTGGCACGTAGAGTTCTCAGAAAGCTAGCAGACATTCATAAATACAGTGGCCATGGTACTCATGAGAGTAGGGAAGCTGTGTAGAGTGTTTCCTTCTGTGTACTGTTATGCACACTACAACTTTTCAGCTTCTGTTCCAAACCACTTGAGTCTGAAAACCCTTTCTACCCCCTTAACTCCCACAGCATTTTTGACAATCTACTAGCAATCACACTAGTTACCCATTAATATCCTTACAATTGTATGACTCCAGTAGATGCTTTGTTTAACATAACCAAGCCCTGATGAAGAGCACCATTGGAACCCCTAAAACGAATTTGGATTCTATAATACAAGACTTGAATAGAATTAAAGTGGTTGTACAGACCACCTCGTGGATGCTATGTATCATTGGTGCCTTCGGCCTTATGCATTTATTGGTGGACCTGTTCAGCTATCTTTCTAGATGGCCCTCTTCTATTCATTACCACGTTATTGGACTGTATAGTTTTCCACCTTTTTTCTACATGTTTGGTCTTCCTAATTGTATGTAATTATACTCGACTTCTGGGATGGTCCATCCCTGTTGTTGGGATCCCCTTTATTCCCATTTTTGTACACCTACTTTACTGTGTATACAGTGCTATGGAAGAATTGTTTACTGCTCCGCTTTGTATTGTCTCTTCTTTTTCTCATTTGAACAAAAAAAATCTAATTAAAATGATTGAAGCAGAAAATTAAAGTGGTAAACCTCAGACATGAAATATGAACAAAGCATAATCCTCTATAGTGTGTACTTGTCTCAATTAAAGTGATTGTAAACCCTGTTACACCACTTTTACCTACAGGTAAGCCTGTAATAAAACTTACCTATAGGTACCGTGAATATCTCCTAAACTTGCACAGTTTAGGAGATATTCACTGTATCCGCATGTGCCGAGGTCAGGGAAGAGAAGACTGAAGATAGGCAGATACAACTTATGTAGGATATATTGTACAGCACATTATGCCATTGTCTTGCAGGCTGTTTTTTTTTCAGGGGTTTATTACCGCTTTAGGAGATCTCCCTACACCTTTTTTTTCTGATTCCCAGCAGAAATTATTATTTCCCATGTTTTAATTAAGAAGAAAAAGTGAAACGTTAGCAAGAATGCATTTCTCTCTCGTCCATTAAGGGACACAGGCATGTAGTATATTCTAGGATATGTGAGTCATACTACCACTTACAGGAGGTTGGGACACTGGCAAACAGAAAACATGAATCCAGCCCCTGTATAACCACATCTCCAAACTCCCTGCCTCCATTTTTTGGCTAGTGTTCAAGGAGGTTAGATGCCTTTTCATCAGTTCTGCTGAAAAAAACTTTATCTAATTTTTTACCTAGAATTTTATTTAAATTTTCTATCTTCTGTCAAGATGGTGTGTACATCATAGATATTTTTTCTACCTAGTGACTTCATTCAAGAGTGCTGGTTGAGCTAGTCTCTAAAAGCAGATATCCTGATGTACCGTACGTATCCTCAGCAACAGTTTTGGAGGCTGTATTCAGACAACTGACAACTCAACTTTAACCACATTTGAATACAAACATTGTATACACTTCATGTGCAGCCTCCTTGTACTGTTGTAATACACTGCGGAGTAATGAAGTTTGCTTTTGTATCACATAGACTTCACCACTTCAGTCAGTGCACATCTGCAATGAACTTCCTCACTTTAATATTTTTGTTCATAGGTAAGTCATAAATTGTTCATAGAGTGTCCTTGATGATAGCTATGACAAAAGAAAGATGGAAAACAACAAGTTTTGTTAACAATTAGGGGAAACTAGCATTTTTCAAGCCTAAAAAAAAGAAAAAAAAAAGAATAAATTTGGAGTCTATCGGCAGCACAGGACTTTTTAATTCAACTTTTATAAACAAACCTTTTACATTTTTAGGCTTTCTTTAACTAGTAGCTGTAGCATTTAACTTAATTTTAAACATATGTATTGCTTTCATAATTTTTTATTGATCAACATGGAATTTTTTGAGGTTTTAATTTTCTTTTCAGTACTGCATATATGCCAGTGCCAAGTGTTTCAGAGGCATCAAGTAAGTGTGAATGAAGGAGAACATGTCCTTATATCATGCCACCAGAATGCTACTAGTAAAGATATCATGTTCTGGTACAAGAACACCATGGATGGAAAATTTGAATATCTTGGAAGTGGATTTGATGATACAAAGATTGCTGGGACATTTATGATGTCAGTTAATTCTGAAGAACGATCCACAAGCCTGAAGAAGACCCACACAGCACCTGAAGACACTGCGGTGTACTACTGTGCAGTTAGAGACACAGTGCTGTCAGCTGAAGCAACTTCCACCCAAAAACTCCTGTGATCTGGCAAAGTCACAGGCATGAGCACTATAATAAAGAATGAAGTGTAAGTCAGGGTAAGGTAAAATGAGATCATGATTAAGACAAATGCATACAAATGTATGTAAAATATACCTTTTTAACAACTCTTTGTTATTGTTAGAAATATAAAACGGAATACAAAGGAATGTAAGTAAAATAAGGAACACTTATCAGCATCTACCACATTTTGCTGAACTATACAGTAGATGTAAGGGCAATTAAAGCACTAAGGAACACACAAAAATCTACCAATAGAACATTTATTGAAAAAATGTGTACCAAAAAAATGGCACCTTGTGGGAATGAGAACATATAAACCAACAGCTGCCCCCTTTAACCACTTAAGCCCGGGACCATTTGGCTGCCCAAAGACCAGAGCACTTTTTGCGATTCGGCACTGCGTCGCTCTAACTGACAATTGCGCGGTCGTGCGATGTGGCTCCCAAACAAAATTGATGCCCTTTTTTCCCCAAAAAAACAGCTTTCTTTTGGTGGTATTTGATCACCTCTGCAGTTTTTATGTTTTGCGCTATAAACAAAAAAATAGTGACAATTTTGAAAAAAACACATTATTTTTTACTTTTTGCTATAATAAATATTCCCCAAAAATATATTAAAAAAACATTTTTTCCTCAGTTTAGGCCAATGCGTATTCTTCTACATATTTTTGGTAAAAAAAAAAAATCGCAATAAGCGTTTATTGATTGGTTTGCGCAAAGGTTATAGCGTCTACAAAATAGGGGATAGTTTTATGGCATTTTTATTAATAATTTTTTTTTTACTAGTAATGACGACGATCAGCGATTTTTATCATGACTGCGACATTATGGCGGACAGATTGGACACTTTTGGAGCGATTTTGGCACCAATCACATTTATACAGCGATCAGTGCAATTAAAAATGCATTGATTACTGTGTAAATGTGACTGGCAGTGAAGGGGTTAACCACTAGGGGCAGTGTAGGGGTTAGGTGTGTCCTAGGGAGTGATTCTACTTGTGGGGGGGCGTGGCTATGTGTGACACGACACTGATCACCGCTCCCAATTACAGGGAGCTGTGATCAGTGTCCTGTCACAAGGCAGAACGGGGAAATGCTTGTTTCAGCATTTCCCCGTTCTTCCTCTCCATGAGACAATCGCGGGTATCCCCGCGGACAGCAGGTCCACCGGACCCGCGATCACACTCACGGAGGTCGCGGCGCATAAATGCCTGCAAACTACTTCTTAAAGGACAAGGTACAGGTAAGTTAATCTGCCTGTATGTGCCCTTCTGCCAACGTATATCGGCGTGAGCCGGTCGGAAAGCGGTTAAAGTGAACAAATCACTAAACTGTATGAAATTGTAAAATAAAGAATAAGGCGCTATACATGTTCATGTAAAAAACTGGCACAAAGAAAACACTGCATCAAACTTAAATGTGCACATTAGTGAAAAAATAAGCAAGCATAAAGTACATAAGTGGACAAATCCCAACACCAAAACGGAATACTCTGAGATAAAACTTCTAGATCTTCCACCACGAGTGCTCAGTATGAAGATGGCCACTCACCAGAGCTGTTTGAACCCTTTTTACAGGACGGTCAAAAAATGCTTTGGGAACACCAGATTGGTTCCACTAATGGCATAAATCCACTCCAACAGCCACTCAGGAAGGAGCTAGAATGTAAAAAATGTACTCCACAGCAGACACGGATGAAAGTCTCATAGTGTAGTAGTTTTTAATATAGTAAAAACAGCAGCAATGATAGCAATTACACTCACATGGGATAGTGCCTGGCCTGGCACTAGGTGTAAACAGTGTGTGTGAGTCAGCTGATCCCGTGTGTGAGTCAGCTGATCCCTGGGGGTAGCATGCATTCCACGTCTTGCTCCGAAGGTGCAAAGCCTGGTGTGGGGTATCAAATATGGACCCACAAATGATGGGTCCTCTGCTCCAACATATGTTTCGCTGTGAAAGGCTCTGCAGGAAGGCTTGCTTTTATATGAATAGAAAGGCTGCTATTGGTGAGGCTCCTCCAAAATGGAGGAGAAGACAAAAACATAATACAAAATCTGCCTCCAGGGAGCGCCGATGCACACACACTGGACATAAATAGCCAACCTTACAAAGGAATCAATAAATGGACTAATACATAAAAATATTTGTAGTCAACAATCACCTGAACAGTGATAAATGAGCTATTTTGGTGCATGCATGCAATTTAGAGCTGAGTAAGATCAGATGTGTCTATTGCGGCTTGGAAGAAATAATTAGGACAGCACCATCTAGTGGTGAATACTCATATGGCCAAAATTGCCACAACAACCATGCCTGTACTAACAGATCAAAATAAAATTTTAAAATAATTAATTTAATACACAAAAAATTAATGTAATAATAATAGAGAACTTGTGAAAATACATTATACTAAAAAAATAGGTATTAAGAAAGAAACCCGGAGGGACCAGGGCTCTAATCTAAAAACCCAATCTTGCTAAAAACAGATATATTATAGCAATCAATAATAAGTTAAAAAACATTTTAAATCAATATCGATGTTTAATCCCAAAGGCTGGAGAGATTGAAGTCTATATATCCACTGCATTTCCATCTGCAATACTTATTTGGTCATGTCAGTTCCTCTCCAATGCTGGCGAACCCCATCAATGCCCCAGAACCTGAGTAAGGAGGGGTCCTTATTGTGCATCAGCCTGAAGTGGTTAGATACACTGTGGGCTTATAATGATTATATAATGATAATGATTCAGTATTGACTGTGGGTCACCACTGAATCCTCAATTAACTCGAAAAGTTTCAGTAAGTGCTAAGTGACAAACTTGTTTGTTATCAGTTGTGGTGTCAGCTGATCTCACAATGCCTTTTGTAACCAGAGGAAAGGCAAACAAATGTGCTAAAATGTCAACTAAGCCAAACAGCAAAACACCACTCATGCTTGCAAATTACTCTGATGTTTGTATATTGGTATATGTTGTTTTACCATGTATGTGGATTGTTTCATGTACACATTATATGCATATTTTATCGGCCTGTAGTTATTGCTGTTGTGTTTCAGATGCGCAACAATTGTAATAAATCTACATTATTTTACTTCCATGACATGTTTTTTGACTAATCATATTCACCTCACTCAAAGTCCCAGGTCGAACACCTTGTATATATCTATTGAATTAGGGATGGAGGTGGTGTTGGGGTAAGACCAGACCTTGGATCATTTATTCAGGTGGAAGACACCCATTTAGCCCATAACCTGGTCTGTTGTCACCACTAGCAATTATGTCAGTGTACATCTACTACTGGCCGTATACAGATGGGCATCTCTGGGCTGGCCCCGTGCCCTCTTGCTGTTCCCTGTCGGTGGCGGCTTTCTCCATCCAGTCCGGGAGCTGCATTATGTGTCAAAGGGGCTCTTCCTAGACCCCGTGCTATCCCCTCCGGCCCTTATGGTTTGAGGGGGCCACCCACATATCGACGTCATGTTCAGTGCCGGGACAAGGTCATTCGGTGCCCAGGGCGAAGATGAAAGACTGCACCCCCCCCACTGTGAAAAGCTACAGCGCCTACAGACGATGGGATCTATACTAATGCATCAGTGACAGTGCATTAACCCCCTTCCTGCTGTATATTACCAATATCATTGCTAATTAAGCAAACTCCCCTCAGAGACTGCAGACATGATATAAGACAAGAGATGGTTAGAGACTGAGGACATGATGCAGGCGATGGTCAGAGACTGCAGACATGATAAAAGTGATCAATGCAGTCTCACCAGTGCCCATCAAATGCAGCCTACCGCTTTGCCCATCAATGCCGCCTCACTGTGCCCATAATTGCAGCCTCTCTGTGACCATAATCACAGCCTCTCTGTGACCATAATCGCAGCCTCTCTGTGACCATAATCGCAGCCTCTCTGCCCATAATTGCAGCCTCTCTGTGACCATAATCGGAGCCTCTCTGTGTCCATAATAGCAGCCTCTCTGTGCCCATAATTGCAGCCACTTTGTGCCCATAATTGCAGCCTCTCTGTGCCAATAGCAGCCTCTCTGTGCCCATAATCGCAGCCTCACTTTGCCTGTGAATGCAGACTCACCATAGCCTGCCCTGGATCACACAGCGGACATCTCCAGCAGCGCTGTGTGTCACATAGCTGGGTCTGTGTGTGTGTGTGTGTGTGTTCCGTGGTGCCGTAACAAGGTCCCGCCCCCCTAGACCGGCTCGTGTGATAGGCGGAACACTGGTTCAATCTGCTACCACATGAGCCAGTCTAGGGGGACGGGACCTTGTTACGGCGCCGCCGAACACACACACAGACCCAGCTCCCTGACACACAATGCTCCCGGCGCTGTGTAACAAACAAGAGGAGGAGGTGGGAGGGGAGCACTGCAGCCACAGATCAAAGCGGCCCTAAGCTCCCCCCTTCCTCCAGTAAACGGTCCCACCCAGGGCATCCATCCCTTCTGCCCACCCCTTGTACCGGCCCTGGTCATGTTTTCCACGCCCACCAGGGGGGCGCCAATCCTGGCGTCATCACCCTTGGGCTGTGTTTTTACTATCCCGAACAATGGGGGACACCGCGTCTTGCAGCCCCAGCAGCGACGAGTGTTTTTAGCGCTCGTATGTTGCCCTGTTTGCACATGACATTGGGGGCAGATCATTTGGTCCCTCCCCCCCTCTGGGTTATAATTGGAGCCTGACATGGCAGCTTTTGTCACTCACATCATGAGTTCACACACACCAGCTGCACTTCCACGATGGGATGGTCTCACATCACACCCAGGTAAATTGTTTTGCTGTTTAGCTTAGTTGACATTTTAGCACATTTGTTTGCCTTTCCCTCAACCCCCACTCTTTTCCACTCTTTGTGCACTTGCACACTTACTGGCCCAACATTTCTTTACTTTGTAATGTCCTTTATTTATGCCCTTTTAGCTTCCCAACATATACAGCATTTACTTTATGCTGGTCCCCATACACTTATATGTATATGAAACAACGCAGGGAAATCGCCTGCATCTACATACTCTCATTATTTTTGCAATATGCATACCCTACATAGCAGGAAGTTTACCTTATTCGCCGGATCTTTCTGATATATACATATACCTTTTTTATCATCTTTACAGTTCATGATCATGGACAGGGGGAGACTTCCAGGGACACTTATATTTGTATCTACCAAGGCCATGTCGGTGCTCCGGTTGTTCCCCCTGTTGGGGTTACCTTTTGCTCCGCTCCCTCAGCTTCCGTGCTGGATGTTTGTTGCTGCTGCCGCCGGTGGAATCAGTGACTGATGGCCTGGTCCAGCCCATTGGTGAGTATGGGGTCCCCAGCCTGACCCCGATGATTACTCACCTTCCTGTCTATTTGATGCAAGATGCACTCATTTATTTGATTTACTACTTGTATTACAGGTTTAGCAAAGCAATTACCCCTGAAGAGTGAGCGTCGTCGGGTACTACTCATACTTGCAAATTTCTCTGATGTTTGTATATTGGTATATATTGTTTTACCATGTATGTGGATTGACTCATGTTCACATTATATGTATACTTTATTGGCCTGTAGTTATTGCCGTTGTGTATTCACCTCACTCAAAGTCCCAGGACGAACCCCTTGTATAGATGCTCAAATAAGGTTTTTTTATTTGGTAAAATGTTTTACTAAAACAATTATGCTTGGTTTTTACTATGAGAATAAATAAACATATATATATACAGCATATGTCCGATCAGCCCCTAACCTCTCCACCTTTAGGAGATCCATGAAAACTCATTTATTCAGGGAAGCCTATCCCAAACCCACCTAACAACTGCCCCCGAGCCAACCCCCATCAAATCATTCCCCGCAGCTATTACCTTTGTACCAGCACCCCCTCCCTTTAGAATGTAATCTCCATGAGCAGGGCCCTCCTGTCCCTTCTGTATTGAACTGTACTGTAATTGTGTTGTCCTCCCTCTACATTGTAAAGCACTGCATAAACTGTTATATAAAATGTGTATAATAAAAATTATATATATATATATATATATATATATATATATATATATATATATATACACACAGTATCTCACAAAAGTGAGTACACCCCTCGCATATTTGTAAATATCTTATTATATCTTTTAATGTGACAACACTGAAGAAATCACACTTTGCTACAATGTAAATGAGGGGGTGTACAGCTTGTATAACAGTGTAAATTTGCTGTCCCCTCAAAATAACTCAACACAACTTAATGTCTAAACCGCTGGCAACAAAAGTGAGTACAGCCCTTAGTGAAATTGTCAAAATTGGGCCCAATTAGCTATTTTCCCTCCCCGGTGTCATGTGACTCATTAGTGTTACTCAGGTGTGAATGGGGTGCAGGTGTGTTAAATTTGGTGTTATCACTCTCACTCTCCCATACTGGTCACTGGAAGTTCAACATGGCACCTCATGGCAAAGAAATCTCTGAGGATCTGAAAAAAAAAGAATCGTTGCTCTACATAAAGATGGCCTAGGCAATGAGAAGATTGCCAAGACCCTGAAACTGAGCTGCAGCACGGTGGCCAAGACCTTACAGCAGTTTAACAGGACAGGTTCCATTCAGAACAGGCCTCACCATGGTCAACCAAAGAAGTTGAGTGCATGTGCTCAGTGTCATATAAAGAGGGTCTTTGGGAAATAGACGTATGAGTGCTGCCAGCATTGCTGCAGAGAGCGAAGGGGTGGGGGGAGGTCAGCCTGCCAGTGCTCAGACCATACACCACACACTGCATCAAATTGGTCTGCATGGCTGTTGTCCACAAAGGAAGCCTGTTCTAAAGATGATGCACAAGAAAGCCTGCAAACAGTTTGCTGAAGACAAGCAGACTACTTGATTACTGGAACCATATCCTGTGGTTTGATGATACCAAGATAACATTTTTTGGTTCAGATGGTGTCAAGCGTGTGTGGCAGTAACCCGGTGAGGAGTACAAAGACAAGTTTGTCTTGCCTACAGTCAAGCATGGTGGTGGAAGTGTCATGGTCTGGGGCTGCATGAGTGCTGCCAGCACTGGGGAGCTACAGATCATTGAGGGAACCATGAATGCCAACATGTACTGTGACATACTGAAGCAGAGCATGATCCCCTCCCTCCGGAGACTGGGCCGCAGGGCAGTATTTCAACATGATAACAACCCCAAACACACACCCAGGACAACCACAGCCTTGCTAAAGAAGCTGAGGGTAAAGGTGATGGGCTGGCCAAGCATGTCTCCAGACCTAAACCCTATTGAGCAACTGTGGGACATCCTCAAACGGAAGGTAGAGGAGTGCAAGGTCTCTAACATCCACCAGCTCTGTGATGTCGTCATGGAGTAGTGGAAGAGGACTCCAGTGGCAACCTGTGAAGCTCTGGTGAACTCCATGCCCAAAAGGCCACACAAAATATTGACACTTTGAGCCCAATTTGGAAATTTGCACTTAGGGGTGTACTCACTTTTGTTGACAGCAGTTTAGACATTAATGCCTGTGTGTTGACTTATTTTGCGGGGACAGCAAAATTACACTGTTATACAAGCTGTACACTCACTACTTTAAATTGTAGCAAAGTGTCATTTCTTCAGTGTTGTCACATGAAAAGATATAATAAAATATTTACAAAAATGTGAGGGGTGTACTCACTTTTGTGAGAAACTGTATATATTAAAGAAAAATAATTTTCCCCATGGGGCTTTAAAACAGCAATGCACATAATGAAAGGAAGTTCTTAATAGATGTATAAAAAGTTTTATCCAATATCATGGTTTGAAGTACAGTATAGAGAATCATCTGGTACAGTAACACACATCTTATTCCCCAGTGCAGTAACAAACACATATTAATACACATAATTAGGTTACATAATGTTACATAAATAGCAAGCCCCGACGCGTTTCGACCTGTATATGGTCTCTTCAGGGGGACAGTTGGATCTAAAAAAGAATTACATAAATTAAATTCAAATAGATAAATATATATATTATTGTGCATCACTTGGATTAAACCAAGATAATGAGTCTTTACCGCTAAATGGTGGAATGAGTGTTCTCTAGTCCAGGATATGTGCTGAGGGCCAATAGAAACACCGGAGGGCTTGGGGGGCCACCCTCACTCTCCCAGGAGAGCCAGCCTCAGGGGGCTTGCAAGGAGCCACACTTAGCGCGCCCCCCCGGGAGGGGGGGGGAGGGGAGATAAGGGGGAGGAGCCCACACCTGCAACAGAAACCCAAGAATAGCCATGTATTAGTTAGAGGAAGTTTGATAATTAACTTGGTAATGTACTGAGTGTTTCCAATTTGTCTATGTGGAGACTGGCGTTGGATAGGATTTTTGCTATGTAAATATATTGAAATGTTAATTCCATTCCATAAATGTAATCGATAAGATTTAATGATCGTATGATCCAACAATGCAGTGGTATGGTAGGTCTATTATACTGTTGTAATGGATAGGTAAATAAGAAGGATAGAATAGGTGAAAAAGAGGGAAAAAGATGTGTGTGTGAAAAAAAACAAAAAAACACAGCAACAACGATGGCATAAATGGAGAGGGGTGCATTGTGTGGTGGAGAATGGTGTGAATGAGGTGGTGCATGGTGTGGTAACATGACATGGTGCTTGCTTGGTGCCTACTGTGTGAAAACAAAAATGAAAAGTGAACTAAAAAAGTGAAAAGCCAATCAAAATGTGAAAGTGTGTATGTAGGATGGTGGAGAGTGCTGTGTGGAATGAAGGTGAAATAACAAAAAGTTTACCTTATCAGTTGTATAAATCGTGTAGGCTGAAGGTAATGTTGGACTTGTTGATAGGTTCAATGTGATAAGCTTGGTGGCGATCATGCAAAAATAAGGGCTCTAGTGTAGAAAGAACCTGACAGCAGTAGCATTCATCCTGGCCTGTAGGAGATCATGATCTGATTATCAGGCCTCCAGTCTCCCTTTATATCCAAATTCAGGCAAATGGGATAATCATGTGCAGGTGCAAACCCCCCACCCACACCGCCCCCAAGAGAAAAAAAAAAAAAAAAAAAAAAACCCGGAGGGATTGGCGCTGGAACCGCTGATGGAGCGGCCCCTGTGTGGCTCCCTCGGCGTCCCGGAAGGCCTACAGGCCCCGACCACTGTCGTCATCTCCGCCGCAATGCGCGTGACGTCATGACGTTGTGCGCAAGCCGGGCCCTTACAGGCATGCGCACTCCGTCAAACGTCCGGAGATGAACACGGGACGCCGCCGGCAGGATAGAGCTCACCTTAACTGCAGCGGTGAGCAAAAAAGGGGGCACGCAAAGGAATTTGCATGCCCCCCCCCTTTTTCCTGCCGGGAAGCCGCGAGGGGTCAGACTCACCCCAAGAAGGGAGAGGAGGCACCACCAACACCCGCCAGTCCAAAAAATGGCCCTCAAAACAAAAACAAAAATACTGGGGATGGTGTCAGTAGGACATGAATGACTGGCTTCATGGGATCACCAACATAGCACACAGCAAATGTTGATGGTCTGGTATGTTTTTTTGTTTATTTTGCATTTTTAACATTTTTTAAATTTTTTACATGGGCTGTGTGTTGGTTCCAGGTCCCCACGTTCCTGCATCGAATGTCAGTATGAAAATAGGTAGAATATAAATAAAGTTTGTCAGCAATTGCCATATAAGGCAATTGAATATCATGCAGTGTGGGGGTCTAAGTTAGATTCCCCCTCATGCATGGGATTGTTAAAAGTTGACCGAGTGGGAACAATTGATTAACAATGTGCAGGATACGTGAAGAGAAGGAAACACACAGCCCATGTCTTATCTCTAATGTGTCAAGGTGGGGAGGGGTGTTTAACCACCCAAAATTGAAATATGAAAAAAGGAAGACACACATAAAAGAGATAAGAAAGGCTGCGCACCCCGGAAATTGGATTAAAGAAAAATAATTTTCCCCATGGGGCTTTAAAACAGCAATGCACATAATGAAAGGAAGTTCTTAATAGATGTATAAAAAGTTTTATCCAATATCATGGTTTGAAGTACAGTATAGAGAATCATCTGGTACAGTAACACACATCTTATTCCCCAGTGCAGTAACAAACACATATTAATACACATAATTAGGTTACATAATGTTACATAAATAGCAAGCCCCGACGCGTTTCGACCTGTATATGGTCTCTTCAGGGGGACAGTTGGATCTAAAAAAGAATTACATAAATTAAATTCAAATAGATAAATATATATATTTTTGTGCATCACTTGGATTAAACCAAGATAATGAGTCTTTACCGCTAAATGGTGGAATGGGTGTTCTCTAGTCCAGGATATGTGCTGAGGGCCAATAGAAACACCGGAGGGCTTGGGGGGCCACCCTCACTCTCCCAGGAGAGCCAGCCTCAGGGGGCTTGCAAGGAGCCACACTTAGCGCGCCCCCCCGGGAGGGGGGGGGAGGGGAGATGAGGGGGAGGAGCCCACACCTGCAACAGAAACCCAAGAATAGCCATGTATTAGTTAGAGGAAGTTTGATAATTAACTTGGTAACGTACTGAGTGTTTCCAATTTGTCTATGTGGAGACTGGCGTTGGATAGGATTTTTGCTATGTAAATATATTGAAATGTTAATTCCATTCCATAAATGTAATCGATAAGATTTAATGATCGTATGATCCAACAATGCAGTGGTATGGTAGGTCTATTATACTGTTGTAATGGATAGGTAAATAAGAAGGATAGAATAGGTGAAAAAAAAGAGGGAAAAAGATGTGTGTGTGAAAAAAAAAAAAAAAAAAAAAAAAAAAAACACAGCAACAACGATGGCATAAATGGAGAGGGGTGCATTGTGTGGTGGAGAATGGTGTGAATGAGGTGGTGCATGGTGTGGTAACATGACATGGTGCTTGCTTGGTGCCTACTGTGTGAAAACAAAAATGAAAAGTGAACTAAAAAAGTGAAAAGCCAATCAAAATGTGAAAGTGTGTATGTAGGATGGTGGAGAGTGCTGTGTGGAATGAAGGTGAAATAACAAAAAGTTTACCTTATCAGTTGTATAAATCGTGTAGGCTGAAGGTAATGTTGGACTTGTTGATAGGTTCAATGTGATAAGCTTGGTGGCGATCATGCAAAAATAAGGGCTCTAGTGTAGAAAGAACCTGACAGCAGTAGCATTCATCCTGGCCTGTAGGAGATCATGATCTGATTATCAGGCCTCCAGTCTCCCTTTATATCCAAATTCAGGCAAATGGGATAATCATGTGCAGGTGCAAACCCCCCACCCACACCGCCCCCAAGAGAAAAAAAAAAAAAACCTGGAGGGATTGGCACTGGAACCGCTGATGGAGCGGCCCCTGTGTGGCTCCCTCGGCGTCCCGGAAGGCCTACAGGCCCCGACCACTGTCGTCATCTCCGCCGCAATGCGCGTGACGTTGTGCGCAAGCCAGGCCCGTACAGGCATGCGCACTCCGTCAAACGTCCGGAGATGAACACGGGACGCCGCCGGCAGGATAGAGCTCACCTTAACTGCAGCGGTGAGCAAAAAAGGGGGCACGCAAAGGAATTCGCATGCCCCCCCCTTTTTCCTGCCGGGAAGCCGCGAGGGGTCAGACTCACCCCAAGAAGGGAGAGGAGGCACCACCAACACCCGCCAGTCCAAAAAATGGCCCTCAAAACAAAAACAAAAATACTGGGGATGGTGTCAGTAGGACATGAATGACTGGCTTCATGGGATCACCAACATAGCACACAGCAAATGTTGATGGTCTGGTATGTTTTTTTGTTTATTTTGCATTTTTAACATTTTTTAAATTTTTTACATGGGCTGTGTGTTGGTTCCAGGTCCCCACGTTCCTGCATCGAATGTCAGTATGAAAATAGGTAGAATATAAATAAAGTTTGTCAGCAATTGCCATATAAGGCAATTGAATATCATGCAGTGTGGGGGTCTAAGTTAGATTCCCCCTCATGCATGGGATTGTTAAAAGTTGACCGAGTGGGAACAATTGATTAACAATGTGCAGGATACGTGAAGAGAAGGAAACACACAGCCCATGTCTTATCTCTAATGTGTCAAGGTGGGGAGGGGTGTTTAACCACCCAAAATTGAAATATGAAAAAAGGAAGACACACATAAAAGAGATAAGAAAGGCTGCGCACCCCGGAAATTGGATTAAAGAAAAATAATTTTCCCCATGGGGCTTTAAAACAGCAATGCACATAATGAAAGGAAGTTCTTAATAGATGTATAAAAAGTTTTATCCAATATCATGGTTTGAAGTACAGTATAGAGAATCATCTGGTACAGTAACACACATCTTATTCCCCAGTGCAGTAACAAACACATATTAATACACATAATTAGGTTACATAATGTTACATAAATAGCAAGCCCCGACGCGTTTCGACCTGTATATGGTCTCTTCAGGGGGACAGTTGGATCTAAAAAAGAATTACATAAATTAAATTCAAATAGATAAATATATATATTATTGTGCATCACTTGGATTAAACCAAGATAATGAGTCTTTACCGCTAAATGGTGGAATGGGTGTTCTCTAGTCCAGGATATGTGCTGAGGGCCAATAGAAACACCGGAGGGCTTGGGGGGCCACCCTCACTCTCCCAGGAGAGCCAGCCTCAGGGGGTTTGCAAGGAGCCACACTTAGCGCGCCCCCCCGGGAGGGGGGGGAGGGGAGATGAGGGGGAGGAGCCCACACCTGCAACAGAAACCCAAGAATAGCCATGTATTAGTTAGAGGAAGTTTGATAATTAACTTGGTAATGTACTGAGTGTTTCCAATTTGTCTATGTGGAGACTGGCGTTGGATAGGATTTTTACTATGTAAATATATTGAAATGTTAATTCCATTCCATAAATGTAATCGATAAGATTTAATGATCGTATGATCCAACAATGCAGTGGTATGGTAGGTCTATTATACTGTTGTAATGGATAGGTAAATAAGAAGGATAGAATAGGTGAAAAAGAGGGAAAAAGATGTGTGTGTAAAAAAAAAAAAAACAAAAAAAAAAAAACACAGCAACAACGATGGCATAAATGGAGAGGGGTGCATTGTGTGGTGGAGAATGGTGTGAATGAGGTGGTGCATGGTGTGGTAACATGACATGGTGCTTGCTTGGTGCCTACTGTGTGAAAACAAAAATGAAAAGTGAACTAAAAAAGTGAAAAGCCAATCAAAATGTGAAAGTGTGTATGTAGGATGGTGGAGAGTGCTGTGTATATATATTTAAATTTTTTGTCTATTTTAAGTTACTATTTATAATAGTGCCTGTATCTAATAAATGAACTATTAAATATGTTTAGAGAAAAATGGACTTGGACTTTACTGGTACAGAGAGGACCCACACATCAAATTTATAAAAATATCAAAAAGTTTATTACAAATCCTTGTTAAAAAAAACATATAGATAAAAGTGTATATAACCAGGTCCCAAAAGGGAGTGGAACCTATAAAACAAGCCAGCAGGAGCTACTGAGCTCCTCTATAGTTCATAGGTGCACAAAGATATCAAAAAAGGCATCGCATTTCGCAGTCTTTGCTTCTTCAGGACCTTGTACTCTTGGGCATAACAATGAGCAGCATGTTTCTGCTGGATGGAAGTAAAGGACAGCAGGTGGGCAATAGGAATATTAGGAAAGGGGCCCTATCAGAGCACTGAAGTCAATCCAATCCAAAAGACAGGCTAAATATTTTCTCCCATGGTTAAAGTAGATTGCAAGATACTCTGTGGCTGCTGGACATTATTTTCAGCAAGACAGAAAATATCAAGAGACCCCCTGGGGGTAAAGACTGAGATGTAAGGTGTGTGTCCCCCTTATGATCTATCTGTGGATATCAAGGGCCAGTCATATGGTTGATATAAGGTATTCCCAGGGTACACAAGTATCCAGAGAGAGAGAGATCCCAATAAGCTCAGAATACCAGCCAATGAAAATAGATGATACAAATAATGCCAATACTTCCTCAAATTTCCCCTTGAACTATTAAATAGATGGCACTACAGATATACTCAGCTGCCTGAAGGTGTCAGTGTTCATCTGCAGGTTGAAGGCTTTCATTTTTGGCAGTGGAGCCTACATCCTTCATGTTATCCATATTTCAGAGCTGACATAATGATCACATGGCTGGGAACCAGCCACTGCTTCCCAATCAGCAGTGGCGTGGCCGGCCGATTGATAGCTAACAGCCCCATGAAGTGCTAACTGCTGGCTCTCATAGGGGAGAACATTCATTAACATGTCCTCAGTACAGAGCATCCTGCCAGGGAGTATTAATATACAGATTGTGGGCAAGAAGGGATTACATTTTTGTGAATATTTAATTATTTTTCAGGAAAGGTATGATTGGCAACTTAGGCCCCCGAACAGCCTTCCATGCTGAGGAATTTACAGTCCTTTTGGCAAACTATATTGATTTGTTATCTATACTTTCAGAATATACTTAGAAATAATTAGCAAGCATCTACATTTTCTGATGTTTGCAGTCAGCCAGATTACAGCACCATTAATCCTATTATTTTATTATTAAACACAAAGTAAAATATTGGTCCCACGGTTGTTCTATAATTTATATTTACAATATAGAATCTGTTTCTTTTCATTAAAATAATCGTATCATTAATAAGCTAAATAAATTATTTATTTCTTTTAATAAGCATTCCAAGGGAGTTTCTAACCCAGAATACAACACAAGGGATGATATAAATATGAGATCAGCTAAATTGTTATACAAAATTATGCTTGCCTCTGTCAACAATGCACAAATCCATTCAGAGTCTATCCCATTGATCTGTATGTCTCTTTATAGAGTGCAAGGTGCTTTTTTGTTTAGTGTACCTGTATTAGATGTTTCTATATTGTCCCATGCATTAACAGCTGGACAGCTTTTCCCATCTCGGAGAAATGTTACAAGCAGTGAACCAAAGAAAGTATTTAATTAAAGGAACACAACATTTTATTTTATTTTTTTATTATTCACAATAAGGTACATTACATACAGTTAATAATACTCTACAAAAAATAGTAATATGTAATGGGGCTGATTTCCTAATTGAATAGAAAAGTCCACATAGCTCATTGACAATTTGTGGTCTTTAAACACCCTTTCATGTGGAGAGACATTTAAAAACAGAAATTTTACAACTATGAACTTCACTTGCAAGTGATTATATGATTGAAGTGTACAGAGCACTGGTTTAACCCTCCAACCTTTCTGTAAAGCAGCCCAATGTTAGTGTTACATATGAATTTTTGCATATATTTTTTACATATACAGGCAAAGGTGATTAGAAAAGTGCTGTTATCCATAGAAAACAGTAACATTTCACAAATGTATATCACTCAAAGGACAAAAAATTCCAGTTGTTCGCTTCGGGTTTTTGTTTCATCTTTCTGTTTTCTTTAGTAGGTATAGTAATTATACTTGGTGAAGTGTAAATGTTAATTTTATGCAGTGGAGAACACTGTCCAGTTAAAACACTAATTTGGAAAATCTGAAGCAACAAAAATGGTAGGATTTAAAAAACAGTTATAGCGCTGTGCTAAAACAATACTAGACTTATACAAATAATGGAATTAATTTCCAAATATGTTGTTGCTTAAATGTTAAAAAAAGTTTACATTGATGACATGTTTCTTTACTGATTTTTTTTTTTTTTTTTTTTTTATCATCCCCTATTGAGAGAAGAATATGGATCTTCAAAATCAAAGTTTGGTAACAGAGTTCACCCTTAGTGGTTTCTCCCATTCACATGAAGCTCGGGTTATTTTCTTTGTCTTTTTTCTGGCCCTGTATTTGATGACCTTATCAGGTAATCTTCTCATCATGACAGCAGTCCATGTTGATCCACATCTGCGTTCACCTATGTATTTTTTTCTCAGTAACTTGTCTTTCTTGGACATGTGCTACTCAACGGTCACCATCCCAAAGATGCTGGTTAATGTCTTCTCAAATCAAAAGACTATCTCCTTTAACCAGTGCATATTGCAGCTTTTCTTCCTTCATTTATTTGGTGGTGTAGAGTGCTTCCTTCTGACTGTCATGGCATATGATCGCTATGTGGCTATCTGTAATCCACTAAGGTATCACATTGTCATGAATTCCAAATTTTGCTGTTGGCTGGTGGCATGTACTTGGCTAGCAGGTTTCTTGCATTCCTTTACCCAGGCTTTTCTCACCTACCAGCTGCCATTTTGTGGTCCAAACAAGATAAATCACTTCTTCTGTGATGTCCACCCACTAGCTGTACTCGCCTGTTCTGACACCTTTTTTATTGATATATTTATTATAGCAAACAGTGGAATGATTTCACTCACTTGCTTTGTGGTGCTATTGTTCTCCTACCTTGGAATCATAACCACAATCTTAAAGATCCATTCTTCAGAAGGGAGACGTAAAGCGTTCTCTACATGTGCAGCCCATCTCCTGGTTGTTACATTCTTTTTTGGACCATGCGTATTTATCTATTTGAGGCCACCAGTGAACTATGCAGCAGACAAGCTGGTGTCTGTGCTGTATACAGTACTGACGCCTCTACTAAATCCTATTATTTACACACTACGAAACCAGGAGGTCAAAAATGCTATCAAGAAACCTTTCAGAAACAAACTTTCCCCAAATTTCGCAAAGCAAACAGATATACTGTTTGTCACAAACCACTGAAATAAAGGGAGAGTTTACGTTATTTCTATTAAAAATGCAACTGTTGCTTAGCTAATGTTATAGCTAATGTCCAATTCCAGTCTTATCCTCCCACTTCCTAGTGCTCCCCCTCCCTCAGCAGTCTTCAGTCTTTTCCAGAAATCTTGAGGCTGGTTACATGATGGGCAGCAGGGGGAAATACAAAAGAAGAGGTGAATATTACAGTTGTATTTTCCATGCATGGGGACTATTTAAAAAAGTAGCCCAGAGTTGGGCTTTAATGAACAAACTAGTTTTTTCCAATATGTACATAATTCTCTTTTCCCCCTAGTGCACGAAAATACTGCTTAAGATGGGCTTCCTCAGTAAAAATACAAAATGTACAGTAACGAATTGCAATCAATCAAATCTGTGTTTATTGAATTCATATTGAAATAGTTTCTTACTGTGTTTTTCTGCCTCCTTTAACGTCCTCCATGAGCTTCCATTTGTTTGGAATGAGTAGTGCATTTTTTTGCAATCATGGGAGAGGATGGCTACATTCCTACATACAGTGGGACCATGGAAAACTATGTAGCCACCCTCTAACAGTAAGTTGGATCAAATCAGCAAAAAAAAAAAAAAAAAGGAATTAGGAGGCTCATAGCAGTAGAAGGTGCTTTTCTAAGTTAAAGTGGTTGTAAAGTCAGAAGGTTTTTTTATCTTAATGCATTAATGCATCTTAATACATTCTATAAACCTGAAAACTGATTGGTTACTATGCACAGCTGCACCAGATTCTGTGTGCACCAGTTTTAGTAAATCTCCCCCATGGTGTCCATTTAACAAACTGCAGAAATGGTTATACCCTTCTGGGAAGAGGCGCATTTACGTAATACTTATAGCAAAAAATAAAGTTATTAAAAACTTGGACTATATACAGTATGTTAGCTAGGGTGCCTTTCAAGAAGGAGGTGACCAAACTGATTTTCTAACTCAACCTCTACGATCAAAATGTAAGAATATATAGAACTCTATATTGACCCCTGAGGTTTTTCTTCAGTCTGTTCCAGTACATTCCAGCGCAAAAAAAATGTAGAACATGCTGCATTTTATCTGCACAGAACTGTATTGGAACGCAGCAAAATGCACCAAAAATGCACCAGAACGCATAAAAAAAACCCACTACAGCAAAACAATACCAGAAAACTTTGGGAAAAAAGTGGGGGAAAATGCATAAAAAATGCACCAGAATGCAGCAAAAGTGCATGAAAAACATGCATCCAGCACACATACCGACTGCATTTCTGTGGTGCGGACCAGCCCTAATATGTGTTTCTTAGGGTAAACAACTTCCCTAAAGGCGCTGAAGTTCATTCAGGATTTTGTGTCAGTTGCTGGTAGAGACTGGGCCCTTCACATTGTATGTTACAACAATAAATGAAGCCATCATTTAGGGTAACTGTAACTAGTTAACCACTTCAGCGCTGGAAGATTTGGCTGCTGAATGACCAGGCCATTTTTTGCGATTCAGCAGTGCGTCCCTTTAACTGACAATTGCGTGGTCGTGCGGTGCTGCACCCAAACAAACTTGCCGTCCTTTTTTTTCCCCACAAATAGAGCTTTCTTTTGGTAGTTTTGATCATCTCTGCGGTTCTTATTTTTTGTGTTATAAACAAAAAAAGAGTGACAATTTTGAGAAAAAAAACACAATATTTTGTACTTTTTGCTATAATAAATTAGGCAGATATGTATTCTTCTATATATTTTTTGTAATAAAAATCATAATAAGCGTATATTGATTGGTTTGCTCAAAATGTATAGCTTCTAAAAAATAGTGGATAGATTTATAGCATTTTCATTATTATTTGTTTTTTTTTTTTTAATAGTAATGGCGGCGATCTGCGATTTTTATCGGGACTGCGACGTTATGGCAGACACATCAGACACTTCTGACACATTTTTGGGACCATTGGCATTTATTCAGCGATCAGTGCTATAAAAATGCACTGATTACTCTAAAAATGTCACTGGCAGGGAAGGGGTTAACACTAGGGGGCAATCAAGGGGTTAACTGTTTTCCCCTGTGTGTGTTTCTAACTGTGGGGGGAGGGGACCGACCTAGAGGAAATGACAGATCGTGGTTCCTAGCTATTAGGAACTCGCAATCTGTCTCTCCTTACAGAACAGAACACGGATTTGTGTGTTTACACACACACGTCCCTGTTCGGCCTCTCGTGCCCCACGATCGCTCGTGGCCGGCGGTCATCGCGACCGTCGGCCACGAGCATTGGCGCCCCTGCAGTGCTAGACCGCTTAAAGGAGCCGACGTACAGCTACGATGGCTCGCAGGATTGTGCCGACCTGCCACAGTATAATGACGGCGCGCGGGTCGGAAAGCGGTTAAGGGAGAAAGTACCATAAAAATTGATTATATTAAGATATGGTTTCATGAGGGAGGGGAAAAGCAAACCCATTGAGGGAAGAGGTATGTACAAAACCATAATTCAGTCTTTAACTAGCCACTGTACATATACAGTTGGAAGGGACAAGCATCGTTCTGGGTGGACATACAATCTGTGATTGATGTGTCCCTCGGACACAGCGGATGACAGATTGAGGTACAGGTCCATTGTCATTGGCCCTGTACCATGTCATTGCTGTGACCAATCATAGCGATCACAGTAACAGTAGTAAACACACAGCACTTACTGTGAAGAAGCTTTTCTGTATTTGGAGATCACCCTCTCTATTAGTCCTGTTTACCATTATCATTGAAAGTGGAAGCATAAAAAAAACCCCAAATTTTGGGTTGGCCCCAGAAAAGTAATAAAGGGGAACTATTCCAATAAGGACACTTGTTCTGGTGACCTGAGGATCCCAAGTTATTCCTGTAATTTGCCGGGATTTCCTCTCACTTCCTGTTTTGGCTATGGAACAGAAAGTGAAGGTAAATGTTCCCAATGAGACACAGTTGGCAAAAAAAAAAGAGCGCAAGATCTGGTGCAGCTCTACATAATAACCAATCAGCTTCCATTTTTTTTGTCAAAGCTTAACTGAACAAGTATTAAAAAAAGGAGGGGTTGGGAAGGCATTATCACGATGCTTACAGATAAGAATGGAGACCATACGTATATAAAATTATATAAATTATATAAATTTAATATGAACATGATTAAAAACCAAACATAACAGTTTGTTGAGTTTTAACATTTGCATTATGGTGGTCATGTAAGAAGGATTCCGGTTGAACAAAGATCTGATATTCGTATGCTGTCCCAACATGTTTTGCCTTATGGCTTCATCAGAGTATATAAGAAATAACCAATGACTACGAGAAACTATACAGGAAAATATAAAATACTACATAAGAAAATACATAAAAAAATACATAGACACACATTACAAAAAAGAAAAAAAAACATAATCCATTTGCGAATGTCCACCCATGCAAGGGCTTACCACCTCAAAGCCCCCAGGAAGGTCGCCACCAGAGGAAGGACCACCAAGAGGAGGAGGCACTGTGCGGCCACAGAGAACACACAAAGACCAGGCTAACAAAGAAAAAAGGGGAGTAAGTCCTAAATGTGTGCTATTTAAATTAGTTGGAAAAAAATTGCACCAAAATGCAAATGGCAAAGAGGTGCATAAAGGATAAACCTTAATTGCCAATGGGAAAAATCCCAAGCAAATTACTTACTTAGAAGAAAATGTATTCAGAACATATAATGGAGGGCGCCTGTATGTAGAACAACATGTGTCCAATAGAGATTAACCACTTCAATACCAGGCACTTAGACACCTTCCCGCCCAGGCCAATTTTCAGCTTTCAGCGCTATCACAATTTGAAGGACAATTGCGCGGTCGTGCTACACTGTACTCAAACAATTTTTTTATCATTTTGTTCCCACAAATAGAGCTTTCTATTGGTGGTATTTGATCACCTCTGCGGTTTTTATTTTTTGCGCAACAAATAAAAAAAGACCGAAAATTTTGAAAAAAAACACGATTTTCTTTGTTTCTGTTAAATTTTTTTGTAAATAAGTATGTTTTCTTCTTCAATGATGGGCACTGATATGGCTGCACTGACGGGCACTGATACGGCGGCACTGATGGGCACCGATGAGGTGGCACCAATGAGGTGGCACTGATGAGGTGGCACTGATGATGGGCACTGATAGGCAGCACTGATGGGCACTGATAGGTGGCACTGGTATGCAGCACTAATGGACACTCATAGGTCGCACAGATGGGCACTCATAGGCGGCACTGATGGGCACTCGTAGGTGGCATTGATGGGTACTTATGGGTGGCACTGACGGGTACTTATGGGTGGCACTGATAGGTGGCACGGTGGGCACTGATGGGCACAGATGGGCACTGACAGGTGGCACCGATGGACACTGATGGGTGGCACTGATGAAACTGATTGGTGGCACTGATGCGCCTAAGGTTGGCATTGCAGGGCATCTAGGCAATATTATGGTGCCAATCAGTGCCTATTTGGCACAGATTGAGCACTGACTGGGCACATTGGGCACATGTGGATGGCCATGGGGTACATACCTGGCCATCCACATGTTGCCCCTTCCTAGTGGCGATCCCTGGTGGTCCAGTGTGGTCATCTGAGGGGGGAGCTGCGCTGATAAACAATCAGCGCAGACCCCCCTGTCAGGAGAGCCGCCGATCGGCTCTCCTCTACTCGCGTCTGTCAGACGCGAGTGAGGAAAAGCCGATCAACGGCTCTTCCTATTGACATCGTGATCAGCCGTGATTGGACGCGGCTGATCACGTGGTAAAGAGCCTCCATCGGAGGCTCTTTACCAAGATTGGTGGAGCCGCGATGTGCGCCTCCGTGGGCGCACAGCGGCATGTTATCCTGCTGGAAGTCATATGACGCCCAGTCAGGACAACGGAACCACTTCCCGGACGTCAATCCGCTATAGGCTGGGCGGGAAGTGGTTATATAAATGACACTGACATAGGGAAAAAGAAACAAGAAAAGGGACATGGAAAAAATAAAAGAATATTAGTATATTTGAGATCCTAACATTTAAAATTGGTAGGGATCATTCAATAAGGACTCTATGATTATTTGTTATATGAAACAGGGAGAAAATCATGTACAGTATCTCACAAAAGTGAGTACACCCCTCACATTTTTGTAAATATTTTATTATATCTTTTCATGTGACAACACTGAAGAAATTACACTTTGCTACAATGTAAAGTAGTGAGTGTAAAGCTAGTATAACAGTGTAAATTTGCTGTCCCCGCAAAATAGCTCAACACACAGCCATTAATGTCTAAACCGCTGTCAACAAAAGTGAGTACACCCCTAAGTAAAAATGTCCAAATTGGGCTCAAAGTGTCAATATTTTGTGTGGCCTCTTGGGCATGGAGTTCACCAGAGCTTCACAGGTTGCCACTGGAGTCCTCTTCCACTACTCCATGACGACATCACAGAGCTGGTGGATGTTAGAGACCTTGCACTCCTCTACCTTCTGTTTGAGGATGCCCCACAGATGCTCAATAGGGTTTAGGTCTGGAGACCTGCTTGGCCAGTCCATCACCTTTACCCTCAGCTTCTTTAGCAAGGCAGTGGTCATCTTTGAGGTGTGTTTGGGATCATTATCATGTAGGAATACTGCCCTGTGGCCCAGTCTCCGAAGGGAGGAGATCATGCTCTGCTTCAGTATGTCACAGTACATGTTGGCATTCATGGTTCCCTCAATGAACTGTAGCTCCCCAGTTTCGGCAGCACTCATGCAGCCCCAGACCATGTTACTCCCACCCCCATGCTTGACTGTAGACAAGACACACTTGTGTTTGTACTCCTCACCTGGTTGCTGCCACACACGCTTGACACCATCTGAACCAAATAAGTTTATCTTGGTCTCATCAGACCACAGAACATGGTTCCAGTAATCCATGTCCTTAGTCTGCTTGTCTCTTGCAAACTGTTTGCGGGCTTTCTTGTGAATCATCTTTAGAAGAGGCTTCCTTCTGGGATGACAGCCATACAGACCAATTTGATGCAGCGTGCGGCGTATGGTCTGAGCACTGACAGGCTGACCCCCCAGCCCTTCAACCTCTGCAGCAATGCTGGCAGTGGCAGCACTCATAGATCTATTTCCCAAAAACAACCTCTGGATATGACGCTGACGCTGAGCACGTGCACTCAATTTCTTTGGTCAACCATGGCGAGGCCTGTTCTGATTTGAACCTGTCCTGTTAAACTGCTGTATGGTCTTGGCCACCGTGCTGCAGCTCATTTTTAGGTCTTGGCAATCTGCTTATAGCCTAAGTCATCTTTATGTAGAGCAACAAATAATTTTTTTCAGATCCTTAGAGAGTTCTTTGACATGAGGTGCCATGTTGAACTTCCAGTGACCAGTATGAGAGAGTGAGAGCGATAACATCAAATTTAACACACCTGCTCCCCATTCACACCTGAGAACTTGTAACACTAATGAAATGATACCGGGGAGGGAAAATGGCTAATTGGGCCCAATTTGGACATTTTCACTTAGGGGTGTACTCACTTTTGTTGTCAGCGGTCTAGACAGTAATGGCTGTGTGTTGAGTTATTTTGAGGGGACAGCAAATTTACACTGCTATACAAGCTGTGCACGCACTACTTTACATTGTAGCAAAGTGTAATTTCTTAAGTGTTGTAACATAAAAAGATATAATAAAATATTTACAAAAATGTGAGGGGTGTACTCACTTTTGTGAGATACTGTAATAGTTAATTATATTACATATGGTAAAATCAAATAAACAAGGGGTGGTAAAACAAGCATCCATCTGATTATTAGATTTAATAAGTTGGTAACACATGGTACACAGGACTAATGTCTCACTCTATTATAAAAAACTAATATGAAAGGTACCAAAAGTGGAAATAATACTGGGAAAAAAAATAAAGACAAGTGTGTGATATGTTGGGTGAATGATAAATAAGCCAATAGGTCTAGGACTTGTAATGTAGATGCTCCACTATCCAGCAGCATTTGAGGGGCATATATAAAAATAAATAAATCATAATAGGCTTAGCCCAACAGTATCTAAATTAGCATTAGATCAGCTAAGCATGGAGTCACAGCTAAGAAAATGTATGTAACAGCAGGCCTTACCTAACAAACAAGCAAATGTGGTTCACAGGTCGCCCTCAATCTCTGGCAGGGGTGTTGCCTGAGAAGCCAGCTTTTATATGTCCTCCATTCGGTCGGCGTCTGATATCATCGCCCGAATGCAGACATGATGGCACCACAACGCATGCGCGAGGTTTCCAGATCACACCCCAAACTACATTGAGCGGAGGGCCAAGCGGTAGGCAGCGGGAGACGCGGCCAATGTTGCCAACAGGGAGGGAGAGCTCAACCAGTCACAATGCCGAAAGGCCGCCCATCCCACAAGCCCACCAAGCGGCCGATTGGTCAAGAGGAGGAGAGGAGCAACACCATTGGATGGATACAGTGTGCTGGGGACCAGATGGACACCAAGAGATGTGAACATCTCGAGGAAAAGAGGGAACAGGCACAGCGCAGTGGTGCCAAATGCGCACTGACTGGGGACCCCCTCAGCCCCCTGGGCGTCCGTATGGTTGCAAATGCGCCCACTGCCTCAAAGGGTCCCACACAGCAGAGACCATATGGGGGCAAGTGATGGCACAGTCCTGAAAGAAATGTGGGACTGATGACTACATATTGGTTCCCACAGAAAGTGGTGGACAAGGCAAATGAATTCAAAATATCTACATAGATATATGATTATCTTCAGAATTTTATAAATAAACAAAGTACTACTTATAATCAAATTTTGAACCAAAGCATAATAAATAAAAAAACACACAAATGAACCCATAATTGTCAAAATTAATAATAATAGGAAAGAAACAAAATACAATAAAGTGGAGGAAAAAAACAAAAAGGGGGGGGGGAGAAGGTGGGGGGGCAAGATTGGGGAGAGGGGGAAAAAGGGAGGGAGTTGGCTAAGTAAACCACTGCGAGAACAGATACAAGGAAAGGGAGTACACATGACATTGTAGAATTACAGAAAGGGTTTGAAACTTAAAGTTTCATTAAAGCCAGGATATTCAGAGCCTCTAATTGTAACAATGTTTTACCCGCACTGCCACCTCTAACATGTATGGGTATATGTTCCAAGGCCATTGGGTTTAAATTTATGATAAGTACTCACATGTCGGCTGATGGCCGTCTCCATCTTTTATTTGCATACAGGTTTGTTATGATCTCTAATATGCTTGAAAAATAGGCACTTTGTCTTCCCTACATAGAAGCCTCCACAGAGACAACCAGGGCCGTCTTTAGCGCAGGGCAAACGGGGCAGCTGCCCAGGGCCCTGTCATTGCTTGGGGCCCAAAGCAGAGCTGCCCGTTAACCCTGCGCGCTGCCCGCAAATCGGCGCTGAATTATGTGATGTCAGCCGCGGCGCGCACGGCGCCCACAGTGCCTTTTTTTTTTCATTTGAGGAGCGGGCCGCGGGTGGGCGGGGCCTTGAGCTCCACTGACGCTCTGGCCCCGCCCCTTGCTATGCGTGCAAACAGTGCTGTGTTAGCAGTGATCGGACTCGGAGGAGCTGAGAAGTGGAGGAGGAGTGAGACAGGGCCCTGGGCAGCGCGGAGTGGAGAGTGCACTGAAGCCTGGTGAAGTGAAAAAACTAAGCAGCAGTGTGGAGAATTTAGCTAAGGCTGAGCTTTCCACGACCAGGTAAGGTCTTTTCTCCTCCCCTGGCTCCCGCTCCCCCTATCCCCATGCCATGTCTTGTGTAATAAAAGAAAGTTAAAAAAACTGAGCAGATCTGCAGTCCACTGTCCAGGCTGAGTGAGGCCTCAGAGGAGAGCACAGCATGATTTACAGGAACATGGCATACTGTATTTAGGCTGCTTTCACACTGAAAGCACCCGGGCATTGGTGGTAAAACGCCACTGTTTTTAGTGGCGCTTTACCGTCGTTTTTGCGGTGCTTTTTGGCCTCTAGCGGGGCACTTTAAACCCCTGCTAGCGGCCGAAAAAGGGTTAAAAGCACCTGCAAAGCGCCGCTACAGCGGCGGTTTGCCGGCGGTTCAGCGGCGTTGCCCATTGATTTCAATGGGCAGGGGTGCTTTAGGAGCGGTGAGTTCGCCGCTCCTAATGCGCTCCAAAGTAGCTGCTGGCAGGACTTTTTCTGACGCCCTGCCAGCGCACCGCTCCAGTGTGAAAGCCCTCGGAGCCACTGTTTCAGGGCACTTTGCAGGCACTATTTTTAGCGCTATAGCGCCTGCAAAGTGCCTCAGTGTGAACTGTTTGATGGGCTTATTTTTGGCCTAGCTGGTTCACATGTATGTGTTTTGGTGGCCCACATTTGTGCAGGCACAGTGCCCAATCATTTGAATGGACTGCCATGTCTGCATTTCCTGCAAAAAAAAAAAGGTGCATGCAGCATTTAATAGGCTGCACACACCTATGCCCATCAAGCAATGAAATACAGCACTGTCTGTTCATTCTACTTTTGCACCATGTGACTTACCTGCAGTTCCTGCTCCGGCAAACTTGCTGCATTTTTAGATGTTAAGGCCACGCTTTTAAAAACACAGTACGTTTGTGGGTGCAGGAACTGCAGGTAAGTCGCATGGTGCAAAAGCCGAATGAATTTCAAGGCCACTGCATTTATAAAATGCTGCATGCACCTTTTTTTCTGCAGGAAACGCAGGCATGGCAGCCCATTCAAATGAATGGGCTGCTGTGCCTGCGCAAATGTGGGCCGCCAAAACACATACATGTGAATGTGTGATGTGACAATGGCTGCAATGTAATTGGGGTGCTGTGATGTGTAAAGGGGAACTATGACATCAACAGGCATGTACTGGCCATCGGGACTACCGGGTGTTTCCCGGTGGGCCGATGGCTCAGCCGGCCAGTTCCAGCGGCTGCCTAATTTGCCTATTGCATAGTTTCTCAACTGGGGTTTCCCAGTTGTTCTGTGGTGAGGTCCGCGGCGATGTACCCCAATGTACCCTGATGTGCCCCATGTGCTTTGATGTGCCTGATGTGCCCCAATGTACCCTGATGTGCCCCAATGTACCTTGATGTGCCCCAATGTACCCTGATGTGCCCCAATGTACCCTGATGTGCCCCAATGTACCTTGATGTGCCCCAATGTACCCTGATGTGCCCCAATGTACCCTGATGTGCCCCAATGTACAATGATGTGCCCTGATGTGCTATGTGCCCCATGCCCTGATGTGCCCCATGCCCTGATGTGCCCCATGCCCTGATGTGCTTTGTGCCCCGTGCCCTGATGTGCTGTGCCCCAATGTTGTGTGCCCTGATGTACTGTGACCTGTGCCCTGATGTCCTGTACCCTGATGTGCTGTGTCCTGATGTGCTGTACCCTGATGTGCTGGGCTCTGTACCCTGATGTGCTGTACCCTGTGCCCTGATGTGCTGGGCTCTGTACCCTGATCTGTGCCCTGATGTGCCCTGATGTGCTGTGTCCTGATGTGCTGTACCCTGATGTGCTGGGCTCTGTTCCCTGATGTGCTGTACCCTGTGCCCTGATGTGCTGTGCCCTGATGTGCTGTGCCTTGATGTGATGTGCCCTGATGTGCTGTGTCATGATGTTCTGTGTCCTGTGCCCTGATGTGCTGTCCCCTGATGTGTTATGCCCTGGGCTGGTCTGGATGAAGTCCAGGGCCACATTTTTGTCCCAGTCCAGCCCTGGACATGAAGGGGACTCTAATGTAACAGGGGCGCTGTGATCTGTAAAGGGGCACTATAATGTGGAAATGTAATGGGCGCTGAGATATGACGAGGCTGCAATGTAATGGGGGGGCTGTGATGTGAAGAGGCTGTAATGTAATGGGGGCGCTGTGATATGACGAGGCTGCAATGTAATGGGGCGCTGTGATATGACGAGCCTGCAATGTAATGGGGCGCAGTGATATGACGAGGCTGCAATGTAATGGGGCGCTGTGATATGACGAGGCTGCAATGTAATGGGGCGCTGTGATATGAGGAGGCTGCAATGTAATGGGGCGCTGTGATATGAGGAGGCTGCAATGTAATGGGGGGCTGTGATGTGAAGAGGCTGCAATGTTATGGGCGCTGTGATATGACGAGGCTGCAATGTAATGGGGCGCTGTGATATGAGGAGGCTGCAATGTAATGGGGCGCTGTGATATGACGAGGCTGCAATGTAATGGGGCGCTGTGATATGACGAGGCTGCAATGTAATGGGGCGCTGTGATATGATGAGGCTGCAATGTAATGGGGGCTGTGATATGACGAGGCTGCAATGTAATGGGGGCGCTGTGATATGACGAGGCTGCAATGTAATGGGGGCTGTGATATGATGAGGCTGCAATGTAATGGGGGCTGTGATATGACGAGGCTGCAATGTAATGGGGGCGCTGTGATATGACGAGGCTGCAATGTAATGGGGGCTGTGATATGACGAGGCTGCAATGTAATGGGCGCTGTGATATGACGAGGCTGCAATGTAATGGGGGCTGTGATGTGAAGAGGCTGCAATGTAATGGGCGCTGTGATATGAGGAGGCTGCAATGTAATGGGGCGCTGTGATATGACGAGGCTGCAATGTAATGGGCGCTGTGATATGAGGAGGCTGCAATGTAATGGGGCGCTGTGATATGAGGAGGCTGCAATGTAATGGGGCGCTGTGATATGAGGAGGCTGCAATGTAATGGGCGCTGTGATATGAGGAGGCTGCAATGTAATGGGGGCTGTGATATGATGAGGCTGCAATGTAATGGGGGCTGTGATATGACGAGGCTGCAATGTAATAGGCGCTGTGATATGAGGAGGCTGCAGTGTAATGGGGCGCTGTGATATGAGGAGGCTGCAATGTAATGGGGGGCTGTGATATGAAGAGGCTGCAATGTAATGGGGGGCTGTGATATGAAGAGGCTGCAATGTAATGGGGCGCTGTGATATGAGGAGGCTGCAATGTAATGGGGGGCTGTGATGTGAAGAGGCTGCAATGTAATGGGGGGGCTGTGATGTGAAGAGGCTGCAATGTAATGGGGCGCTGTGATATGACGAGGCTGCAATGTAATGGGGCGCTGTGATATGACGAGGCTGCAATGTAATGGGGCGCTGTGATATGACGAGGCTGCAATGTAATGGGGCGCTGTGATATGACGAGGCTGTAATGTAATGGGGCGTTGTAATGTGAAGAGGCTTCAATGTAATGGAGCGCTGTGATGAGGCTGCAATGTAATGGGGCGCTGTGATGTGATGAGGCTGCAATGTAATGGGGCGCTGTGATGTGAAGAGGCTGCAATGTAATGGGGCGCTGTGATGTGAAGAGGAACTGAGGACACTATGGGACTGCTGTGAAGGGGGTCTGCGAATGTGATGTAAACACTGCTGAGATGTTATAGTACAAACATGATATTCAGATCTTTGACTAATGAATATTTTAACAACTGGACCTCCATAAATTTTAATTCAAGACCCCTGGTATATACATTATATTCTTAACCAAAAAAAATAAATAATTCTCTTGCTCTCAGCTTCCTCCAAATCTCCCTTTTGTGGATGCTATGATCTGACTTTTTGTTAGAGGATGTATGAGTTCCTTCTTCATGGTCCTACTGTACTATGTGAAGGAATGTAGCCACCCTCTTTTGCTCACTCCTAAGATGGACTATTGGATGGGTAATGCATAGAGCAGTGTACATGACTGGAAAGTGAGGGGGAAAAAAGAGTGGTTTGGGAGTCTGGCATTTTACTACTGAACGCTGCAACATATAAGCATTTATTATAAGGTAATAATAAGAGACTGCACACAGCATAATTTATTTTTATAATGCAGGTGTCAGTCAAAATTGAATTGGGGGGGGGGGGGGGGCCCAAAAAAAATGTTTGCCCGGGGTCCAAACCATATTAAAGACGGCCCTGGAGGCAACTAGCCAGGTAAACCACTCCCACCGTTTGACAGGTAACTCTGTGTTTTATAAAGTGGGTACGGCTATCAGGAAGAGTGAAATCATGGCTATTAATCAGAAATGGGCAGACATCACAATGCTCACATGCATAGGTACCCGGACATTTGGGTTCAGCCGGGATTGATGTATCAAAATGACTATGAACAAGATGATCTTTCAGGGAGGGTGCACATCTGTATGTGGTTTCTGGATATTTGTTTACATATTTCTTTATAGTTGGATCAGCTGACAAAAGGGGCCAAAATTTACTAACAATTTTTCTGATCTGTTGATGCTGCGTAAAATAGCAAGTCATTATTCTAACAGATTCTGGTTCCTTATGGGGTTTAGTTGAGAAAATAAGAGAGCTCCTTTTCTTTTTAGATTACCCTATTGTATGCCCTCCTAAGGCACGTGTGGCTATATCCTTTGTCTTTGAGTCTGTAATATAGATCTTTAGCAGCTTTTTTGAAATCATCTTCCTTGCTACAATTCTGTCTAATTAGTAGGTATTGGCTATAGGGTATGCTCTTAAAAAGCGGTTCAGGGTGGGAACTAGTGGCATGTAAAATTGTGTTGCCTGCTAAGGGCTTCCTATAGAGAGAGGAGTTTACAATACCATCATCATCCAAAAATATTTCCACATCCAAGAAGCTAATCTTCTCCTGACTACAGTTCATTGTGAATTTTAAGTTGAAATCATTAATTGAGATGGCCTGTAAGAACTGCCCAAGTTCAGCCTCAGTACCAGACCAGAAAATGAGTACATCATTGATATTGCGATACCATGATATGATGCTGGCGATGAAATTAGCCAAATCCTCACAAGCAAATAGGTCTCTCTCCAATCCCCCCAGGTACAGGTTGGCATACGACGGAACACATTTGGTTCACATAGCAACCCCCTGCACCTGGAGGTAATGGGACGAGACGAACGTAAATACATTATGTGTGAGGATGAATCTGAGCAGTTCAATAACAAATTGATTGTATTTGTGAGAGGAAGGTCCTCTTTCATGTAAATGATTCTCTACAACCTCAATCCCCTTGGCATAGTGTATGACGTTATACAGACTCTCTATATCCAAAGCTACAAGCCATGTATTTTTAGGGCGGTGAATACCTTCAATTGTTTTCAAAAGATCTATAGTATCTTTGATATAGGAGAATAATGAAGTAACATGAGGATACAGGCAGCCATCAATCAAAGAGTTTGCATTTTCCGTTAAACTAGCACATCCTGATATTATAGGGCAGCCAGGGGGTTGGGTAGCGGATTTATGTACTTTAGGTAGGGCAAAGAAGGTCAGGGTTTTTGGATCTTTGGTGTTTGAGACACCAGAGCTTGAAGACCACGTGAAGATTGTGGTGAAGCGTGAAAAATAGAAGGTAAATGTGAAGGTGCATGTTTTGGGCGAACCGGTTGTGACCGACGTGAGCCGTACTGAGTTGGTGCCCTTACCCTTTTTTATGGAGTCTGTCCATCAGATAAGTCACGGTATATTGTGGATTGGTTGGAAGATAGGGAGGAAGCAAAGGATAAATTAGGCACAACTTCATCAATTTTTATATTCATTAGACTAGTTTGTCTATTGTATGGTCTATGATAGGCATTCTGGCTTCATTTGTAAGCAAACCCATTAGCATTGGCATCATGTATTGTTCTCTTTAGTACGAATGATATCCATAGTATATCCTTCAATATGTTCCTTTAGTTCTTGTTCCTTTTTCTTAAATCTGGGACTGGTTACTATGAGACAGTAGTCACTATAGCACTTTTGTATTTGCTCGTCTAAAGTAGTTATTTCTCGCTCATATTGAGTGCATAGAATAGAAATCATTTCAAACTAGCAAGTTTGCAAGTTGTGTTCCCACATTTGCTTCAGAGGTTCTTCAATCTTTCTCAAATTGGGAAAGATTTGGATTTTCAGTCCCCACGGGACAATTTTATTTTCTGCATATTTTTCAAAGTACTTTTTATGCCAGAATATTCTAACCTTCTTCTCCAACAAATGTTGTAATCTAATAAAAGCCCTATCTAGATCTGCCTCTGAGATTTCTGCTGTGTTCTGAGATTCTTGCATTTTTGTCATGAGCCCCTTCCAGGCCTGCCCTCGGAAAGTAGCCATTTATGATGTTGAGAAATTCTGCAGAATGTTCCACCACCTCAAAGAAGAGCTGTACAGCACCAGAAGACATTGCTGTGTACTACTGTGCAGTTAGAGACACAGTGCTCCATTTACTAAAGAGAATCACATGTGGTATTTAGGTGATCTGACACATTTTCCCTAAATATCAAATGCAATGCTAAAAATTTCAATTCACTATCACCTTATGTGGTATTTACCACAAAATACAAAAACCCTTGGTAACTACCGCAAACCTGTCAGGTCCTTATTGCTTTCTATGTCCCTGGTAGGGAGCTTCACTCTCTTTATTTGTCCTGTTTACCATTATCATTGAAGGTGAAAGTACTAGAAAATACCAAATTTTTCGGTTGGCCCCAGAAAAATAATAGAGGGAAATATTCCAATAGGGACACTGGTTCTGGTGACCTGGGGATCCCAAGTTATTCCTGTAATTTGTAGGGATTTCCTCTCACTTCCTATTTTGGCTATGGAACAGGAAGTGAAGGTAAATCTTCCCAATGGGACACAGTTGGCAAAAAAAAAAAGAAGGGGGGGCGCAAGATCTGGTGCAGCTCTACATAATAACCACTCAGCTTCCATTTTTTTGTCAAAGCTTAACTGAACAAGCTGAAGTTAGAAGATCATTGGTTACCATACACAGCTGTACCTGATTTTGTACTCTCCAGTTTTAGTAAATCAACCATACAATGTACATGTATATCACAATGGTCTAATCCCTTGTTAGAACATATGTCATATGTAGTGGGGATACTTTACTAACTACTTCACACTTTACTATCTTGTTAGAACATATGTCATATGTAGCGGGGATACTTTACTAACTACTTCACACTTTACTATGTTGTTAGAACATATGTCATATGTAGTGTATGTCAACTACTTCATACTTTATTAATTACTTCACAATTATTTTTAGAGATATCTTTGGCTCAAATATTCACAAAACAGAATGGGATTATGAATAGACAAGTATTCTTACAAAGGTGTGGAACTTGAGCTGTTAGGAGAGGGGTGTCATCAATTTGTAGGTTTGACAGGTGGATACCAGAGTGACACTTTTAAGAACATCAGAGAATGAAATGACTATTCTCTAACCAGGCAAATCAGACCTATCCAAAGATATAGCAGTGACTTTACCAAATATCACAGCAAAAATTACTTTAAAGCAGAGTTTTTCAACCAGGGATCCATGGAACCCTTGAGTTCTTCCAGAGGTTACCAGGGGTTCTTTGGGTAATTCTGTAGTGTAAGGAACATTCTTCCCACTTACCATCACACTAATGTATCATAAGTTGTAGATAAATATATTTGCGGGGGTACCCTGAGACTGGAAAATGATTTCAATGGTTCTTTTGTGTTGAAAAGTTTGAGAAAAGGCTACTTTAAAGTGTAACTAAAGAAAAAACTTTATTTTTTCAATTTAGATTAGAACCCCTGTCAGTTTTTTTTTGCCATCTGTGTCCCATTGGGGAGATTTGCCTTCACGTCCTGTCCCATTGCCAAATCAGGAAGTGAAAGATAATCCCTGCAAATTAAGGGAATCCCTTGAGGCCCCCAGGTCACCAGAACTAGTGTCCCCATTGGAAGATTTCCCTTCTATTACTTTTTTGAGGACAACCCTAAATGTGGGATTTTTTTCTACTTTCACTTTCAATGATAATGGTAAACAGGACAAATAGAGAAAGTGAATCTCCCTAATGAGGGCAAATAAAAACATAATACAGGGGGTCCCCGGGTTACAAACAAGTTAGGGACTGTAGGTTTGTTCTTAAGTTGAATCTGTTTATAAGTTGGAACAGGTAAATTTTTTAAGTGTGGCTCCAGCCAAAAAAACTATTTTTAAGCTTTTTGGATAGCATATGGAAGGGTTAACACCCCTGTAACATTTGTTTTGCTGTCTGTCCCCCTGTTCAGAAGATTTTACCTCACTTTCTGCCCCAATGACAATTGGATTTTGAAAAGTTTGGGTTGTTGTGGAAACAAGCCTTGGTGATAAAGCATCAGTGGAGGTACCTTTTCCTCATAATAGCTCTTACAGGAGTGAATTTCCCTTCCTAGGGGTAGATTTCCTCTCACTTCCTGTTGTCTCCCTCCGTTTGTAAGTAGGTGTCATGAGGGGGTTTACCTGTTGGTGGCACTATTGGTCTCTTGGATCACAGTACCAGTGTCCACCAGCGGGTGTCTTCCAACACCTGGGACCTGTAGTAAGAGGTCTCTCCTGCTGGTGGCACTGTTGCATCCTTGGGCCCTAGTACCAGTGTCCACCAGCGGGTGCACTCCGGCAGTGTGGAGCAAACAGCACCCTCTGCGCTCAGCTGTAACATGAGGTCAATTACTACAGCCTTATAAATACCCGGCAAGCCCTCACAGGCTTGCCTTGGTATCTTTCTTCCTGCGCCCTGACCTTGCTGCCTGTATCCTGACTGTGAACCTGTTTCTGTCCTGTCCTGTCCTGATCTGATCTGATCCGATCCGATCCCTATCCCTAAGCCCATCCTGTTCTTGTCCCTCCTGATTCCCTTGGATCCCTGCCCTGCAGCCTAACCATCCATCTTCTCCCTGTCCTGCTGGTTTCCCGTCCTTACCCATCTGCTGACCTCCCTGTGTATGACCTTGGCCTGGCTTTGTTTACGATTCCGGTATCTCCATTTACTTGTATATACTATTTGTTGTTTGTGGGTCTGTGGTTGGTTTTGCACTGTTTATATTCCTCTTACTTGTCACTTATTTAATAAACACCATTACTTTTTCACTTACATGCGTTTTTGGTTTCCTCTGTGCAGTCCACACGGTCTGGTCAATTAAATCCCCTGACAGTAGGAGTCGTTTGTAAGTCGGATGTTTGTAATTAGGGGACCCTCTGTAGGTGTTCTAATACCTCTCCACTCTATCCAAAACGAAAAAAAAAAATCCTTTAGGCTGGGTTCACACTAGTGTGAATTGGATGTGGGTTAATAGTAATCAAATAGTAATCAAATGATAGTATAGTAATCAAATAATAAATAGGAAGCAAATAATCGAATGAATATCAAAATTAATTAGTAAAAAAAGGGATCATGACAAAAAAAATAAGGGTAATCCTCCACCTTCCACCATCATAAAAAGACAATATTGTCTATATCTAACAACTTCTAGGCGCCATCCATGCATCCGCACACACACATCAGTTCATATAGCATTCACTATGAAATGGGAAGCTGGGGTAGGCTAACCAAAGCTAGCAGGGCAGCCCTGTGAATACCACTAGCCAGTGAGTGGCAGTCATACACGCCTCAGCTAGAGGGTGCCACGTCCTGACGAAGCTGGGGACTCCCAGTGAAACACGTTGATGTCATGCCTCTATGCATCTGACGCTGTCCATTGCATCCCATCGCTTCCATTGCAGCATGGCCGATACGTCGTGGATCTAGCGGTAGTACTGGCAAACTTGAAGCAGCATCCAGCTATAGACTTTCGTGAACCGCTCAGACACACCTGGTGTGGTGTCTCCTTATGGAGATTGACATGTCATACCACAAGGACAACTAACGGCAGGCTGGATCCACTTCAATGGCAGTAGGCTTTCATTGGATTCTTGGAGCTTTCAAGCTAATACTCGGATACGTAAATATGTCTAATCACTGAAGTGTATAATGTTTTCCCTGTCTGCAATGGACATTGCTTGCTAACTCTGTCCACGCTTAGCTGCCATTGGCAATTTGGTGTCCTTTTCCATCATTTGACCCACCCAGCCATCGGCACCAGCATACATCCATCACGGCAGCACCTATAAGACTGCCTTGCCACTTTTGATGTCCATTTGATCCTGCCTTGTCTTGAAGCCCTCCAGACACAGTTATTGCATTATTGCATTGACTGCCACTCACTGGCTATTGGAATTCACAGGGCTGCCCTGCTTGCTTTGGTTAGCTTACCCCAGCTTTTCATAGTGAATGCAATATGAATTGATGTGTGGGTGTGTGGATGCATGGATTTGCCTAGACGTTTTTAGATATAGACAACGTGTTTTTAGATATAGACAGCGTGTATGACTGCCACTCACTGGCTAGTGGTATTCACAGGGCTTCCCTGCTAGCTTTGGTTAGCCTACCCCAGCTTCCCATTTCATAGTGAATGCTATATGAATTGATGTGTGTGTGCGGATGCATGAATGGCGCCTAGAAGTTGTTAGATATAGACAATATTGTCTTTTTATGATGGTGGAAGGTGGAGGATTACCCTTATTTTTTTTGTCATGATCCCATTTTTTACTAATTAATTTTGATATTCATTTGATTATTTGCTTCCTATTTATTAAGTGTTCTTGCATAGCAAGACCACTTACTGTTATCTCACATATATATTATTCTTATTATTATAGCCAAATTTACCACCCTAACTCCTCCCACAGTTTTTACACTACATAGACAAGTAATATACCGAAACGTGCGGATTGTTCCCGAATGGTGTGCTATTACTTTGTGGAACGTTTCGCCGAATGGTTCACGAAATATCGTCGTTTTTGCGGCGAAATTGGTCCCATAGGAATGAATGGGGAAACTAGAGTGAAAGCTGAAAAATCAGAACATGATTTCTAAACTGCCGCCACTCCCTCATTTTCAAGCCCATCTACACAAATCTTATATCAAAACGTTCAGCTATCCCTGCTGCCACTAAACATGTCCACGGCTAAGCCATAGTCCTGATAGTTTTCACAATATGACCATTTGTTTGCAACTCATGCCGTCCATTGACATTCATTGAAACTACACTCTAGCCCCCTCCAAATTTGAAGGGCAATTTCTAAACTGTGACTGTGCCTTCTTTTTTAATATTTCAGAGACATACTATACATCAAAATCTAGGTCTGGGTCTTGTGATTCTCACAATATAAAGATCTTCGCTGTAGGATGTATAGTTTTTAAAATACGGCCATTTGTTTAGAGGTCATTTCAGGAAATTTTAGCCATTAATCAGCGTGTACTGTGTTTGTTTTGTTGCCATGGTTACCAAAGCTTCTGTTATACACAGGGGGGAGGTGGCTGGAGCATCTCAGCTGATTACAGAGCCCGGGGGAGGGGACAGACACACCATGTACTGATTTATAATAGAGGAATATGATGGGGCAGTTTTGATGGGGTAATTCTGATGGGGCAGTTTTGATGAAGCAGTATTTGGGAAGCATAAACAGGGCATGAGCGTTGCTAGGAAACAGTGGTTGTAAACACAAGATGCTGAGACACCCCAAATGCATGTGACTTTATCTGCTAGACTTGATAATGCTTGTAGACTCCTCCCACAGTTTTCACACTACAGAGACAAATAATATACCGAAACGAGCGGATTGTTCCCGATTGGTGTGTTATTACTTTGTGGAATGTTTTGCCGAATGGTCCACGAAATTAAGTTTTTGCGGCGAAATTGGTCCCATAGGAATGAATGGCGAAATGTTCAAAACTAGAGTGGGAAGTGACAAAAGCTGACAACCCCATGATCAGCCAAAACATTATGAAAAAAAAAATATTTTTGAAAAAAAAAAAAAAATTTTTGAAAAAAGTAAAAAAATTATTTTTGAAAAAAAAAAATCATTTTTGAAAAAAAAAAATATATATTTTTGAAAAAAAAAATATTTTTGAAAAAAAAAAAATTATTTTTGAAAAAAAAAAATATTTTTGAAAAAAAAATTTCTTTTAAAAAAAAAATTATTTTTGAAAAAAAATATATTTGAAAAAAAAATATTTTTGAAAAAAAAAAATTATTTTTGAAAAAAAAATTACTTTAAAAAAAATAATAATTTCGAAAAAAAAATTATTTTTGAAATAAAAAAATTACCTTTGAAAAAAAAAATTACTTTTGAAAAAAAAAATCATTTTTGAAGAAAAAAAAAATCATTTTTGATTAAAAAAAATTCATTTTTGAAAAAAAAAATTACTTTTGAAAAAAATGTTCAGCTCTTTCAGCGAATGATGGAACTTTTTTACTACTATTTATACTTTTTAAAATATTAAGCTTTTTAACACTTTTCACAGTTACTCAAGCCACTCCACCCCACCCAGTTACTCCGCCCACTCCAGTTGTAGAGGCAAGAACACTTTTCACAATTTCCCCAGAAATTGTACCTTTTCTAGTTATTTGATTACTATACTATCATTTGATTACTATTTGATTACTATTAACCCACATCCAATTTGCACTAGTGTGAACCCAGCCTAAAGGATTTTTTTTTTTTCGTTTTGGATAGAGTGGAGAGGTATTAGAACACCTACAGAGGGTCCCCTAATTACAAACATCCGACTTACAAACGACTCCTACTGTCAGGGGATTTAATTGACCAGACCGTGTGGACTGCACAGAGGAAACCAAAAACGCATGTAAGTGAAAAAGTAATGGTGTTTATTAAATAAGTTTTATCTTTTTATGATGTGGAAGGTGGAGGATTACCCTAATGCCCTGTACACACGATCGGACATTGATCGGACATTCCGACAACAAAATCCATGGATTTTTTCCGACGGATGTTGGCTCAAACTTGTCTTGCATACACACGGTCGCACAAAGTTGTCGGAAAATCCGATCGTTCTGAACGCGGTGACGTAAAACACGTACGTCGGGACTATAAACGGGGCAGTAGCCAATAGCTTTTGTCTCTTAATTTATTCTGAGCATGCGTGGCACTTTGTGCGTCGGATTTGTGTACACACGATTGGAATTTAACTTATCGTATTTTGTTGTCGGAAAATTTTATAGCCTGCTCTCAAACTTTGTGTGTCAGAAATTCCGACAGAAAAAGTCAGATGGAGCCCACACACGATCGGAATTTCTGACAACACAATCCGATCGCCCTTTTTCCGTCTGAAAATCCGACCGTGTTTACAGGACATTATTGTTTTTTGTCATGATTCCTTTTTTTACTAATAAATGTTGATATTCATTGGATTATTTGCTTTCTTTTTATTATTTGATTACTATATCCCTGTGGCTCACGCATGTGGCACCTTTGACTGTCCCCTCTCTGGTACAGTCTTCCTCTTTATGGATGGATCGACTTCAGTAAACCCAGCCTGTTGGTTTTTTTATGCAATCACTGCAAGTGGCTATAGCTATCAGCAGTGACCATTGTGTTCTCCATGCTTGGAGAATACAATAGCACTGCAGGACGGATTCCCCCATTAACAAAGACTGTGTTGATGGGGGAATCAAGCAATTCCTTTGGGCTGCTTATCAGTTGAACTAATAATTAGATCATGGGTGTTCAACCTGTGACCCTCTAGCTGTTGCAGAACTACATTAAGCATTGCAAGGCTGACAGTTACAAGCATGATTCCCAAAGGCAGAGGCATGATGGGACTTGTAGTTCTGCAACAGCTGGAGGGCCACAGGTTGAGCATCCATGAAATGGATGGTATTGCAGATGAACTGAAGTTGGCAGTGTTCATTTGTAGGCTGAAGGCTTTCATTTTTGACAATGGAGCATCCAGCCTGCATGTTATTCATATTCCAGAGGTGATAACATGATCAAAAAGGAATTTACAGTCCTTTTGGCAAACTGAAAAAAAAAATATTGATTTGTTATCTATACATTTAGAATGTAAATAGAAATGTATGGTAATCATCTACATTATTTGATGTTTGCAAACTGCTAAAGTAAATCAACATTAATCCCTTTATCTGATTACAAACAAAATAAAATATTGTTTAATATTTAATATTTACTATATAGAATCTGCTTCTTTTCATTAATATAATTGGATCATTAATGGATTTTGTTAAATGATTTATTTCTTGTAGCATGTATTCCAAGGGAATTTCTTACCCAGAATACACCACAAGGGATGATATAAATATGAGATCAGGTAAATCGTTTGCCAAAATTATGCTTGCCAATGCACATGTTCCATCAGTGTTTATCTTACAGATTTTTAGGTGTTTTTTTCTAATATACCAGTATTATTCTGTATGTTTCTTTATTGTCCCATGCATTCAGAACTAGACAACTTTTCCCATATTGGAATAGGTTTACTATTTTATTTAAATTAAATTTATATACTATTTTTCATTTTGCAAAGTTAACAAACATCGGGCCAATAATATGTTTAAAGGAAAACAGTATTTCTGAATGTACTGATACATACCAAACCATTGAAATTACACATATAAGGTACAATACATACAGGCAAACACTATTGCGCAAAAAATGCTAAAATTATTGGCGCTTATTTTTTTTAATGGAGTAAAAAAAAATCACAAAGCTCATTGACACTGTGCTTGCTTCAAATACCCTTTCATGTGTAAAGAAATGTAAAATATACAAACTTCTCTTGCACACAATTGGATATTTAAAAGTGAACAGAGCAGTATTTAACACTCTATTCTTTCAGTAAATCAGCCCCAAATGTCAGTGTTATATATTGATTTTAAGGTGTATGTTTATACATTTAGAGGAATAAGGTGATTAGCAAAGTGCAGCTACCCATAACAAATAATAACATTTATCTTTACTACATACCATTCAAAGAACAAAGATTTCTAGTTGTTTGCTACGGGTTGTTGTTTCTGTTTTCTGTATTAAGCATAGTAATTATATTTGGTGAGGTAAAATGTGAAGTGGAAATGTTAATTTTGTGCAGTGAAGACAACTGTCTAGTAAAAACATTAATTTGGAAAATCTGGAGGAATAAAAAAAAAACATGGTTAGGAATTCAAAGTTATAAAGCATAGTACTTAAAAATAGACGTATACAAATAATAAAATCCATTCTCAAACTTGTTAAGTTATGTAAATGTTGAAAAATATAATGTCGGCAACAAGTTGTTTCTTTGCTCATTTCTTCTATTTCTATTTTTCACACTTTCTTCGTCTCCTATTAAGCTGAGAGAAGAAAATGGATCTTCAAAATCAGAGTTTGGTAACAGAGTTCACCCTCAGTGGTCTCTCTCATTCACGTAACGCTCAGGTTATTTTCTTTGTCTTGTTTCTGGCCCTGTATTTGATGACCTTATCAGGGAATCTTCTCATCATGACAGCAGTCCATGTTGATCCACATCTGCGTTCACCTATGTATTTTTTTCTCAGTAACTTGTCTTTCTTGGACATCTGCTACTCAACAGTCACCATCCCAAAGATGCTGGTTAATGTCCTCTCAAATCAAAAGACCATTTCTTTTAACCAGTGCATATTGCAGCTATTCTTCCTTCATTTATTTGGTGGCACAGAGTGCTTCCTTCTGACTGTCATGGCATATGATCGCTATGTGGCTATCTGTAATCCACTAAGGTATCACATTGTCATGAATTACAAATGTTGCTGTTGGCTGGTGGCATTCACTTGGCTAGCAGGTTTCTTGCATTCCTTTACCCAGGCTTTTCTCACCTACCAGCTGCCATTTTGTGGTCCAAATAAGATTAACCACTTCTTCTGTGATGTCCACCCACTAGCTGTACTTGCCTGTTCTGACACCTTTTTTATTGATATATTTATTATAGCAAATAGTGGAATGATTTCACTCAGTTGCTTTGTGGTACTATTGTTCTCCTACCTTGGAATCATAACCACAATCTTAAAGATCCATTCTTCAGAAGGGAGACGTAAAGCGTTCTCTACATGTGCAGCCCATCTCTTGGTTATTACATTCTTCCTTGGACCATCTGTATTCATATACTTGAGACCACCAGTAAACTATGCAGCAGACAAGTTGGTGTCTGTGCTGTATACAGTAATGACGCCTCTACTAAATCCTATTATCTACACACTACGAAACCAGGAGGTCAAAAATGCGATCAGGAAACCTTTCAGAAACAAGCTTTCCCCAAAATTGGCAAAGCAGACAGACATAATATTTCACACAAACCACTGAAATATAGGAAGGGTTTATTTAATTTCCATTAAAATGAAACCGTACTTTGTTAAAGTTATATTTAAAGTTCAATTCAGGGCTCATTCTCCACTTAGTGTTCCTCCTTCTCCAGCAGCCTCCACGTGCATTTGTTTTCTTTATTTCATACCTACCTTTTCCAGAAGTATTTAGGCCAGTTTCATAAAGAGCAGCAAGGGGACAACACAAGAAAGAAGATAAATATTACAAGAAAAAGCTTTTTTTATATCTCCAAGGGGACTATTTAACCACTTGCCAACCAGCTCATGTTGATATACGTCGGCAAAGTGGCACGGGTGTGCAAAATCCCGTATGGGTACGTCACCCCTTTAAGAGCCGCCAGAGGGCGCGTGCGCGTCTGCTGCATGGCGGGGGACCTGATGCGCGTGGACAATAGGTGTGATCGCAGCTGGCCATGTGCAATCGCGTACAGGAGCGCCAGCACAGGGATTTGTGTGTGTGCTGTCAGGGGAGAGGAGACATGTTTGTTCCTAGTAAATAGGAACAACGATATGTCTCCTCTCTTACTCAGTCCTATCCCCATACAGTTAGAACACTGAGGGAACACACATTTAACCCCTTGATCGCCCCCTAGTGTTAACCCCCTTCCCTACCAGTGATATTTACACAGTAATCAGTGGATTTTTATAGCACTGATCGCTGTATAAATGTCAATGGTCTCAAAAATGTGTCAAAAGTGTCCGATCTGTCTGCCGCAATCCCGATAAAAATCGCAGATCGCCACCATTACTAGTAAAAAAAAAAAGAATGAAAAAAAAACTAGGAATAAATGCCGTAAATCTTTCCCATAGTTTGCAGACGCTATAACTTTTGCGCAAACCAATCAATATACGCTTATTGTGATTTTTTTTACCAAGAATATGTAGAAGAATATATATTGGCCTAAACTGATGAAGGAATTTGTTTTTTAAAAACATTTTTGGGGATAATTATTATAGCAAAAAGTAAAAAATATTGTTTTTTTTTTCAAAATTGTCGCTTTTTTTTGCTTATAGCGCAAAAAATAAAAAACGCAGAGGTGATCAAATACCACTAAAAGAAAGCTCTATTTGTGGGAAAAAAAAGGCGCAAATTTCGTTTTGGTTCAGCATCGCATGATCGTGCAATTACCAGTTAAAGCGAAACAGTGCCAAATTGTAAAAAGTGCTCTGGTCAGGAAGGGGGTAAAATATTCCGGGGCTGAAATGGCTAAAAAAGGAGCCAAGAAATGGGTCTTAATGAATAAACTAATGTTTTACATTATGTACGTCATTTTCTCTCTTCCCCTATTGCAAGAAAATACTACTCAAAATAGATTTTGTCTGTTAAAATGCAAAATGTGCAGTAAACCATTGCAACCAATAAGATTTGTGTTTATTGAATTTATATCAGTGCAAGATAATGGTTTAGCACAGCGCAGCCCTGATCTCCCTCTTCTCTGGCTCCTCATCTTCATTCAGTCCCCCCACAGGAAGCTGCTTCCTGTGGGGGCACATGTGTGGGCTGACTCCCAAGCCCTGTTGCCTGCGTTCATAGAAACAGACAGCAGGGCAGGACCCCTACCCCACTTCCTCAGCACAGTGTTTGATTGACAGCAGCAGGGGCCAATGACTCCTGCTGCTATCGATCTGCCCTGTAAGAAGGAGGGACAGAGCCAGGAGAGCCGCTGCTCTCATTTACAGCACTGGATCATTATATGGCTCAGGTAAGTACTGTATAAAGGGTTGGGGAGGATTTCAGGCACAGAAGATTTTTTACCTTATGGCATAGAATGCATTAAGGTAAAAAACAACCTTAAAGCTTTACAACCACTTTAATAGGGAAAATAAATTATTTACACAAATATAGGAACTGTTGGTACTGCGCACATGTGACCCAGAAGCAAAAAACAAATGAGAATGATTCATTTACAGCATGTCCATTCAATGATTTAACGTTCGAAATTTGGTCATTACATGATGGCAATATAATTTGTTCTCATGACCGTGTGTTCGTTTTTCGATAATGCGTTCCAACGATTCTTCTTCTGGTGTATGGCTAGTGTAGCAATACCCCCGAAGGAGCTGCTTTGTTTGTTCAGTCCGTTACTCTGCCTCTCAACCATATTACCAGCCTCAGCCCCCTCTGCCACACCTGCCAATAGTGTAAGTGCAATGACCAATGAGAAATACACGTTATGATAAAACAGAGAAATTGTCTTTACTGCAATATTTCTGTGAAAGAATAACAGACAGTAACAATATATATTCAAGTAATCAACTAGAGAGCAATAACCGAAATTCAAGAGCAATATAGCTCCCAATCCTATATTCATGTTGCTTTCAGGGGATTCCAAACACTAGAATGTCCCCAAGAGCAAAAGCACCCTTAAATGGCAAATAAAGCACAATATGACACTTTAAATCAGATTGGTTACCTTTACTCAGGTTGGCCCTATGAGCCCAGGCAGGAGGAGAGCAGAGGAATGACTCTCTTTGTGTCAGGCATCTCTCTTCTGTCCCCTGACACCACAGGCCCAACTTTTAACACTTTTTTTCAAGTCAACAAGTAATGGCTTAACTTTATAGATAAACTGTTCTACACCCCCAATGCATATGCAGAGCCCTGAATATGGGTGTGCGGATCCGTATGGCACTAGTAGCTTCAGTCCTGCTGAAGAAAAGATAAGATTTGGTGTCTTCAGCTAGCCAATTTCGTTCGTGCACTTAAATTACTGGATAGCGGGCAAAAAAAACACAACTGGCCCAGCTTATCAAGTGAAACAGGCAGGATCTTCCTCAGCAAGGTGAGAAGACAATGATGTCTTTATACAGTGACCCAGAAATGGATAACCTTATCCCTTATCCCTGTGGTACTACTAGTGTCAGCAAGATGACTACCAGCAACGATGTCTGTATACAGTGTTCATACTCCTTCTATGGTGCAGTGTCTCTGTTCCCTGCGGATGGGTGAAATGCCCTCTTAACAAATCCTGTGGTCAAGGCCCCAACAAGCCTCCTGGAACAGCAGGCTTTTCTTGTGACCCGACTAGTCACCTCACACTGGAATGCTTTACCGTCGGTGCAGGGCAGGTACGCCGTGATATGCACCTGGAATCCCCCTCTCTCAGGCTGGATGTCCCGTCCCAACTGGCGGTGGAGGTCTGAATCATGCAGGAAGATCATCTGAGAGACAGTATCTCTCCTTTAGGTCTGATCTCCTTCACTGCCTCATGGTGACTTACTATCTCTTCAGTCTTCTTTCCTGCCCACAGAGAATGCTGGGATTCCCTTCCCTACTTCATAGACCTTTGCAGCTGCTTCCTGCAGCTTAGGAAAGTCCCTCTCATTGGCTCCTGTAACTGCTCCTTTACTTGGCTTTCTTCCTCCTGCCAATAGGGACACATGGGAGGCTGTAAAGTGAACAGCAACAGCAACTCTATGTGAGTCAGCTCATATTACACTGGTTTCAATCAGTGAGACAGGGAGAAGGAGGGGTTGAAATTGCCCATGCAGACACTCACAGTCAGCTTCCTTCCTTTCTCAGGCTGGAAAGCCTGTGTACATTGTGGGGGCCAGCTTGGCGGGGGTTTGCGGAAGAAACGAGACACCTGCTACACATTCCCCCACCAAAGAACCTTTGGTCCTCCAAAGGGAGTAACAGTCCTTGACCTGACACATGCTTGTAGAATACACGTGGAAAGAAGCAGGTTAGCATAACAACAAACAACTATTAACATTACATGACTCAACAAACTCATTTTATGACACAGGATTTACAGAGAATCCACCAATTGTCATATGATGGGGGAGTTGCCCTGTCTGCAGGCTACCTCTACTGAGCTGGCCCTGCCAGTTGTGCCAAGGGGTGAGTTAGGGTCGCCCTTCAACAAATCTGTGGTGAACAGGTCAGGCATGTCAAGAGTCTCTTTAGGGATGAGTATGACTTCTTCCGAGCTCTCATCCAACACATCACAGGTCAATCTCTTGAGATGGGGCATAACTCTTCGCCCTTTCTGTGACCCTAGTTCAATCCTGGTAGGCTCACTAGCCCCATCTTCCTGTTTAACTGTTTCTGCTTCCTGCAGATAAGTTTCTTTCGCTTCTGCTGCGGATCCTCCTTCATCTACTGTAGAGGACGGAGACACTTCTCACTTTTCTGCTGACAGAGAAGATGAGGGATCACATCTGTGGACAACAGGGACTAACAACCGCGTTATCAGATCTGTGTTGGTCCCAACGATCAATGAACTTCCCGTGGACCCCAGCAGCCAAGGGCACACGATGGCCAGTGTCTCAAAATTCTGAGGCTTCCCAGTCCTCAATGGATCACATGACAACTTAATCCGTAGATATCCATCACAAGGGTAATCCTCCGTTTGAATACCCTGGATTTCTATATCTCCCAACTTTCGTAGAGGTATGTATGACAAATACCTCTCATAAAAGTCTCTGGTCAACAAGGTAACCTGAGCGCCTGAATCAAGAATGGCTTTTGTATAAATTCCTTCCACCAAAACAAAGCACTACAGGCAGATGGCCTACCAACTGAGCAGGAGGTTTGGTGGAAGCATTTGAAAATTGACCCGACTAGACACCCTACACTGGAACGCTTCACCGTCGGTGCAGGTGCACCTCAATATGCACCTGGAATCCCCCTATCTCAGGCTGGATGTCCCAACTGGTGGTAGAGGCCTCATGGGAGAAATGAGACACCTGCTACACTAGCATAGGGTTTTTTGTTGTTGTACGTGTCCCTATTGTTAATTTATAAATGAACCAGATCCGGAGATAAGTGCACAAATTGTGTTTTCTTCTTACTGGCCCTATTTGTGACAAGGGTGAGCAGGAGAAATGTGGTATGTGGGCATAGACAGCAAAAAAAAAAACAAACATGCAGGGGTTTGAAGCTTTCCCTACACTATCCCAAAAAAGAAAAATTTGTTTCCCCTGGAGGTCCACTTTAATCACACAATGCTAACATGTAAAGGTCGTGCAAACAACAGGCAATATCGCATAAATGGTAATGTCACAGTTAAGGAATTTAAAGATGAAGTGAAGGTTGAGCAATTGCAGTATAAGATACTCCCGACTGCATCCCATGCTCTTCTCCTCAGCTTGATATTGCGGTAATATCTGTGGGACAGATCAAAGAGCTGGAACCTTCTCTGAACGTCATTGATTGACAAGCCTGTGAGAGACATGTTTGCTCTTGACACTGAACTACAGCCAGTGCCGGTCTTACCATTGGGCTTGACTGGGCTCAAGCCTATGGGCCCTGGCCAATAGGGGGCCCCTTCCGTTTCGAAAGCCGTCGAGAGTGGCCGAAAGCCGCCGAGAGCAGCCGAAAGCTGCCGAAAGCCGCCAAAAGCCCCCAAGAGTGGCCGAAAGCCTCCGAGATACACAGGACATCCGGCTCTGTATCTTGGCGGCACCGTTTTTAAACTGAAAGGCTGCAATGACAAGGCTACACTGACAAGTCTGCAAATTACTCTGGGGCAAGGCTACACTGACAAGGCTACACTGACACTGACAAGGCTGCAATGACACTGACAAGGCTGCAGATGGACACTGATAAGTTTGCATTGATGGGCATTTAAATGTAAGTTTTTTTCCTTAAACTTCCCTCCTAAAAGCACTAAAGCAAATTTTTAGTAGCAATACGCAGTAGGAAGCAGGGGCTGTGTTTGTAATCAGCAAATATGGCTGTCTCTATATACATATTTAATTATATATGGGAACAACGACCTTAATATTTTAGCACACACATCTAACTTTTACAGGTACATCTTTTTAAATAAGGCCATACTTTCCCTTTAAGATCACAACAAAAAAATGTGCAAGTCTATATGAGGCCCAACAAAGTTATATAGGACTCTATCTACTAGAAAATGGTACCCAAATTACCAAAGGCAAAGGGGCTTGCACTGCATGGTGCAATATATACTATTTATGAGCTACCCAGATGATTCAACAATACTGGAAGGCAGTTCTTTTTAAAAAGCTAGTTTCTAGGAAAATATGTAGTCTCTTAAGAAATAAATCTGTTTTTTATAGGTTTTAGCATTTTGCACATATTTTGCTATGCACTGCCCTAACCAGACGGTTCCCTCAGGCTGTAGATTAAAATTCCCAGGCATTTCAATACCTGGGAACATGCACATGCTTCTAGTTGTCAGTCCGGGGTTTATTTACAAAAATTGGAGAGTGCAAAATCAGGCTCACTTCTGCATAGAAACCAATCAGCTTCCAGGTGTTATTGCCGAAGCTTAATTGAACAAGCTGATGTTAGAAGCTGATTTGTTTCTATGCAGAAGTGAGCCTGATTTTGCACTGTTCAGCTTTAGTACATAAACCCTACTGCTCTGTTTCTGACAGCTCCATTCTAAACTAAGGATCAGAAACTAATCAGTCTGTTCCCCAATCATGTGATGATGATGGCTGGTAACCAAACCTCTCTTGGTTCCAGCTGTCATAGTAATATTTTCCCTGGGTACTCATTTGCACGCACACACACACATACACACACACACATTTAAAGAAGATTGTGGAGTGTTTAAAAATGAAAAAAAAAAACATAAAGTTAATAAAAGTTTATTTAAAAAAAAAAAATAACTAGATTTTTGTTTGTTTACAGTTTTGTCCATTTGTCAGCCCATTAAAAAAAAAGTAGGAAGGAAAATAAGTTATTGAATTATTGTCAAAATAACTGACACATATTGACTGATCCTTTAATCAATGACCTCCGTTCATAAGGCGTTAAAAAAAAAAAAAGCTTTTGTTAATTATTTAATTTGCTACCATATTTACCCTCTGAATGTAATTAAACTGCATTTATTTCCCTTACACACGGGAAATGCATTTGATTCCCCTATGTAACACTTATTATTCCTTTTACTTAGGGAAAAAAATAATGCTACCCAAGAGCATAGTTGGGTTAAAGTAATAAATATTTATCTTCACTCATGTAGGATTTTTAAGGATGAGCATTTACTTTAAACACTGCATCTGTCTGTTAATGTTTCCATATGCCCAAGTGCTTACATATACAGACATAGGCTAGTCATTAGCATGATTTTGGTTCAGGTCTTGGATACTAATCCATGCTTTACAGGTTTACAGTTGACATGTTTGGATCCATAATTATGGATAGAAACAGCTCACTAGTGATAAAGGAGTTTATACTAAGAGGAATCCCACACACAGAGGATCTTCACTTTTTCTTTATTTTGATTTTCTTTGTGATATACATATTTACAATTGCAGGGAACAGTATGCTAATCATAGCAGTTAAAGGGACACCTGCTCTTCATAAGTCCATGTACCTCTTCTTGACAAATCTTTCCTTTCTGGATATCTGCCTTTCCTCTGTTACCTTGCCAAAATTATTGAGTAACTTCCTATCTTGGAAGACTATTCCTTTCAATGAATGTGTATGCCAGTTATATTTCTTCCATTTCTTGGCAAGCTGTGAATGCTTTCTGTACACCGTCATGGCCTATGATCGCTATGTGGCCATATGTCAGCCCCTACACTATACCAGGTTGATGAGCTGGAGAATTTGTATAAGTCTTGCCTGTGGGTGCTGGACAACAGGGTCTCTACATTCTATGACTCACACGCTTTTAACTTTTCTTCTGCCCTATTGTGGTCCCAACACAATAGACTATTTCTTCTGTGATATCATTCCTATATTAAAGCTGGCCTGTACTGATACTACCATCAACAAAACCATAACTCTAGCCAACATTGGAGCTGTTGCCCTGCTCTGCTTCATAATAATCCTTACATCTTATGTACATATTCTTGCTGCTATTATGAAAATCAAGACCGTGAATGCAAGGATGAAAACATTCTCAACATGTGCCTCACATGTAACTGCAGTAATGCTATTTTATGTTCCTTGTGTATTTATATACTTGAGACCCTATTCTGGATCCTCAGGGGATAGTTTTATAGCTATTTTCTACACACTTCTCACCCCACTTCTAAACCCAATCATCTACAGTCTAAGAAACAAAGAGGTCAAAGTAGGTTTGAAGGAAATTCTAAGAGGACATCTGTTTAACAGTTGCTAACAGTACATTATTTGTATTACACAGGGACATTTCTGTGTCAAATACAATCATTAGTGGTTCTAAAGGCAGAAGTTTTTTTTACCTTAATGTATGCTATCCCGTGCTGAGGTAAAAAACCCTCTGTGTGCAGCTCCCCCCCCCTTATACTTACTTGAACCCAATATCTCGGTCACATCGCTGCTCTCTCTCTCCCTCCTCCCTGGCTCAGAGGCATCAGTCAGAGCCATTGGTTCCAGTTGCTGTCAATCACAGGCAGTGAGGAGGAAGCAGGGGGTGGGGCCGAGGAGCACTGTTTGTGTCAATTGACACACAAAGCATGGCTTGGGAGCGAGCTTGCATGAGTGCCCCCATAGCAAGCAACTTGCTATGGGGGCACTTAGCGGGGGGGGGGGAGCCAGGAGTTCCAGCCGGGTACCTGAGAAGAGCAGGATAAGGGCTGCTGTTTGCAAATCATTGCACAAAGCAGGTAAGCATACAGTGTTTGTTAATTAGAAAAATACCTTTAAATCACTTTAAATCTGAACCTCATGCAGGTATTTTTGCAGTCATGTAGTCATTACAAACTTGTGTGTTGATAATACACATGCTGACAGAAGGAGAGAACACTCTGAGGTGAGAAGTGAGCAGAGTTGATAACTTATCAGTGTGCTGCCTCTTCATTGTCCATTCATAGGATAAGGGAAGGTAGGTGACCTAAATGTATTCAGGTTTAAACATTTTTTCAATTAAATTTACATTAAAGATGCACTGGAATTCTCTGATTATGTCAGTGGTAGAGTATTGTATTGTATTAGCCAACGGTTAAGTGATTTTAAGTAAGTTTAAGAGATGCGCTTTATTGACTAACCTTAAAATGGTTGTTAAGCCACTCCGTTCTCTTTACACAAATGTCTCTGTTTGCTAATGACAAGTGTTCCAGTGTGTGTGCTTTATAAATAAAGTGCCGTTTTATACCTGATTTGAGCTTGGTGCTCACGTGACTGGCCAGCTCTCCCCTCTGCCGATCTGACAGCTAGAGCAGAAGGGGCCGAGAATCCCCTCGCTGATGTCAGTCGAGAGGGAAGGAGAACAGGAGGATAGAGGAGGCTGGTCACGTGGGGGTCGAGCAGTGCTCTAAAATAAAGTATAGAATGACACTTTCTTTTTAAAACACACACACTGGGACACTTATCATTAGCAAACAGAGACGTTTGTGTGAAAATTTAAGAGTAATTTTAGCAGCAGGAGGGGAGGGGCGGGCACTTGTAAGAGGTGACAGGCAGAGAGGGAGGGGGGAGAGCAGAGAGGAGAGCTGTGGATGACGGAGGCACATAAACAGACCACAGTGTCAGGGTTTAGCAGCCATGATAAACCATGGTCAGTTTACAGAGGGGAGGGCATAGCCAGGCAGGATCAGCTAGGTATTTCAGGTGATACAGGGGGGCAAATTACACAGCACAAGCACTGTGCTGTATAACATGCTTTAAAGGAACAGGATCAATATTTTTTTCTAGGGTAACAAAAACTTTAAGTTATTAAAGATGTGCAGTTTCAGGATAACTGGAATTAGGGGGTGGCGCAGGGAAGAGGTGGTGAGCCTCAACTTCTGGAGCTCAAGTGCCTGCCGCTCAACGTCCTGAGGCCATTCCATACACTTGTATGTGACATCACACACAAGTGCCTGGCTTGGGAGTGAAAGGTGGATCGGCAGGGAGAAGCATGGACAAGTAGCTATGGTTCTTTTTTTTTAATCAGATTGTTTTTATTTTTATATGCAAACATTAAAACAATACAAATTATCCAAACAAAATCATATAAACCAAACAGACACTACATTAAAAAAAAAAAAAAAGAGACAAACCACCCCCACCCTATTTCTTGGAGTATAAAAAATAAAATAAAAAACCTTTAACGCTTAGAAGCACTGAGGGTGGCCACAAAATACAGCTTTCATAGGAAAAAGGAAAATCCAAAAACCTATATATTTACCCATAAATACCTATGTTAACATGTTCACCTACAGCCGGTATCTGATATTACAATATACATAATACAGATTGGTCTGTACCGATGCCAGGGACATAGACTCAAGCCACTTTGACCAGATAGCATCCAACTTATTCATGGCATTCCTTAAAAAAAATTATATGTTTTTAAAATATCATAATCCTATTAAGAACTGAAATCGAGTCAGATACAGTCGGTGAATGGTGAGAGGTCCACTTATGGGAAATCTGTATGCGGGCAACAAAGAGTGCTCGCCTAATAGTGTTGCCTGCAGAAAAAGTATAAGTAGAGATATCACAGTAGCCCAATAGGCACATAAGTGGTTCAGCCAAGATATTGATATCCAGTAGCCCATTTTTTTTTCTTTAGAAGATACTCGTTTATTCAAATCATTAGAACATTCTATCAGATTTACATGACATTTACATAAAATCTTACATCTGATAATTAAATTCAGCAATGACTTCAGGATTAAAATAAAACAGTTTGTAACAAGAACTCTGGTTGAGTGATGTCCGTGGTGCCTTTAGCCTCTATCCAGATTCTGTGGCGTATCACGGATGTTAGCAGCGAGTAGCGGAGCCAGGACCAGAGGAGAAGTGTCTGACTCTCTGGAAAATAAATTGGCATCTCATGGACTTCACCTTTTTTTTTTTTTTTTTTTTTTTAAAAGAACATGTTTATTCAAAGTTAGATCATACATGTATGGAATACATTTGTTACATCATTACAAATAGAATATACATTGTACTTAAGCATTGGTTACATTCACAGTACACCCTAGGGTTTATAGCTGCTACAACATCCCCTGAAGCATTGTAGTAATTATTGCTATAGTCTTCCTAGTTTGGTTATAGAGACACCTAACAGACAATTCAGTATCACATGTATTGTATCGAAGTGTGGAACCTGGTGTGGCTTCTGCTCTCTCAAAGTATTTCCATTCATGATTAGTTATTCCACACAAGTTTCACTTGAACTTAGCCACCTGTCCCAAATTTTGTTGTACTTGGCCGAGCAGCCCCTATGACTATACACCTTTTTGTATGGTAGTGTCTTATTTATTTCACCAATCCATGTTTGGATTGTGGGAGTATTGGCCCTCATCCAGTTTTTAGAAAAAGATGGATTGCCAAATCTCATCACAGGATGGACTGTGGAGATTTTGTATATAGGGCAGTGCCAACGTCCTTAACGTCAAATGCTAGAAAGTACACCCAAGGGAGTGGAAGACATGACATCATCAACCTTACCCCGTATTCCTTTTCTCAAGCAGATTTTGATCTTTTGAGATTTGGATTGAGTTTCTGTCCTACTCCACAGATGGACAAATATGACACCATTAAAGACCTATACCTCTTTTGTAAAAAACTTACTTACAAATACCTCTTTGATGATCAACATATACGCTCTAAACGCGACAAGGAACTTTCTCAAAGTATTAAACATTTTACTATGGAGGAATTCAGGGCTTTCAGAGATCTTATTCTCCTCCTTGAGGAGAATGAGAGGTCTGAGTCCTCAACACCCACTATTGACACGACACACACAAGTATTCCCTCACTGCCAAAACCCAACAAAAAATTCAAACCTAAGTCCAAAAAATTTCCTGATCTTACAAGCAATCCACATATCTGGGCCTTCCTTACAGCCACCACAGGTGATCTGAGGCGACTGACATTGGATCCCTTACCAAAAAATTTACGGCCTGACCAATTACAATCTTTGACTAAATTACGCAACTGCCCCGATCTGATCATTAAACAGTCAGACAAAGGGGGCAATATTGTACTGATGACCGAACAACAATACATCAAAATGTGCTTGAATATTCTAAACAACAGAGCATGGTATCGCAAAATTACAGCTAGCGTTAGCCACCGCTTCGCTGATGAATACAAATCACTCATAGGAGAGGCCTATCATATGGGTCTGGTGGACCAGGACACTTATACCTTTTTGGATAATAAATTCCCTCGCATGGCTACATTCTATGCGTTACCAAAGGTCCACAAGAACCTTGAGGCCCCCCTGGTCAGCCTATAGTTTCTGCAATAGGCTCACTGACTGAGAATGCAAACAATTTTGTTGATTTTTTTCTGACCCCCCATGTTCTACATCTGCCTTCATATGTCCGGGACACCTTAGACCTCCTTAAACATATTGAGGGGGTGACGGTCCCTCCCGACGCCCTGCTCGTGACCTTGGATGTTGAGGCCTTGTACTCCAGCATCCCTCACGAGCGGGGTGTCGGGATGGTCCGTTCCTTCCTCATGGAGGAAGACCACCATTTATGGCCCTTCAATTAATTCATATTAAGACTACTTTTTTTCATACTGACACATAACTGTTTTACGTTCAACAGTTCCCACTACCTACAGATGCAGGGCGTGGCCATGGGCACATGTTGTGCCCCGGCCTACGTCAACCTGTACCTGGGGGGGTGGGAACGTGACATCTTTTCAAATGAACAATTCAGTAGCTATACCAATGATGTGCTGGTGTGGCTAAGGTACATTGACGATATTTTCATTATTTGGGTGGGTTCCCAGCAAACATTGGCTTTCTTTGTTAACCACCTTAATAATAACACCTTTAATTTAAAGTTTACCTATAATAGTGATGTACATAAAATCTCTTTTCTTGATTTGGTGATTTACAAAGATGCCAACTATTGCTTGGCCACCACACTCTACCGCAAAGAAATGGTGGGGAACACGATTTTGCACGCTTCTAGTGCTCACCCTCCCACTTTGGTGCGACGTATTCCCTACGCACAATATATTCAGCTTAGAAGGAACTGCACGGTTGACAGCGACTTCAAACATCATGCGGACCTACTTAGGGAACGACTCCTTAAACGGGGATATTCCAAGTCTTTACTCCGCAAAGCCTTCAACAAAGCTTGTGATCAATCTAGAAATGCACTGCTCTTTAATAATAAAATTAAGGTAGAGGAGCACTCAACTGTCAAATTTATTACACAATACTCGTATCATCAGTATCAATTACGTAATATATTACAGCAACACTGGCACATTTTGTATGAGGATCCCATCTTGAGCAAATATGTCAGTGATCACCCAGAGATTGTGTTCAAAAGAGCACCCTCCCTACGTGACAAGCTGACTAGGAGTCACTTTGTCCCCTTACAGGCTCATACGACTAACCGAGTGGGTTTATACACATGTGGGCACTGTGCCTTTTGCCCCTGGGTATCAACAGGTCAGAGATTCCAACTACCAAATGGCGAGATATTCCGCCCACAATTTCGGGCTGACTGTAATACCCAGGGTGTCATTTACCTGATGACCTGTAAATGTGGGATATTTTATGTTGGTAAAACCATCCGCCAATTCTGGCAAAGGATACGTGACCACGTTTATTATTCAGCGAATGGGAAGATGCTCAGCCCCATTAGTAGACATCTTGACCTGTGCCACAGATTTGACACCTCTGTTGCGGCCTTCATTGCTTTGGCAGTAATTCCACAAGACCCAAGGGGGGGTGACTGGGACAGGAGGATACTCCAACAGGAGGCAAAGTGGATCGAACGCCTGAACGCCACACGTTGGCCAGGCATTAACGAAGTACAATCTTACAAATCCTTTCTTGGATAAGGATCTTGGGTCGATTTGTATGACGATTGAAAATTGTTTGATCTATCATAGTAATATCTTTGATTTTTATGATGATTAATAGTACTTGATTTATTGCAGCATACTTGCAATATAGTCATGCATTGTCGACCTGCTTTCCCTCTTTAGGTTGGAGATCCCTCTGTCCTTCTCCCCGCCCCTTGGAGTCCCTATCTGGCAGGTATTGGTGATTATACTTCTACCAATACAATTTTTAGGTATTTAGTTGTTCTCTTTATTTTCTATGTTATGTAATTGTAAGAATTTCCAATCCTCAGTCACATTGTTGTTTGCAAAATGCACATGTACTTACCTATTTAATTATTGTCAATTTGTGTGCTTTTTAGTTTGTACGTACCATGAATGAGTTTACCCTCTCCATGGTAGTTAACATTACGTATCTATGTTTACCGGCCTTGCGTCCCGGGCCTGTAATGAGGACTCAGGTTAAGCAGACCCTTGGACCCCATCGGCTCGCTGGTGTACCGGTCACATGTGCGGTCGGGTAGCCGCATTCCGCCCCTGCTTAAGAGGATGGATTTTGCGGATTTTGGTCCAGACCTGCTCCCTTCCTCTAGATGTGCAGTGTGTACCACTTGGCTATGTGCACTAACATCTTCGGGCTTGTTTCACCTGCCTGCTACAGCCTTTACAGCGTTTTTCACGCTGTACACAAGAGGAACCACTAGGGGGAACTCCCAGATCTGTCACCTCTAGGGCTGCGCTCCCTCCACACGCCGGTGTTCATGACAGAGGGCCCCGCTGGCCACTGTGCGTGCGAGGCGAGTCGTGCGTGCGCACACAGCCCTGCTCGGCGAATCAGGTGGTGCACTTGTTGCACACCTGATTGGGGCGTGTACTTAAGGCTAACAACACAGCCTTGTACCACGCTACTACCACCTATGGCGCTCGGTTCCCTGGGCGTCATTCCCAACAATACAAGCTGTCTGGTAAGACCTTGCTCTGGCTTCATTTACAAATGTGACAAATTCCTTGCGGCTACACTCTGTTTACATGGGTGGATTGGTCACCTTATGCCCTTTCTGTTTTTTCCCTTAGATAGCGTTTGGCATACTACTATTAAGCTGCTTTTTTGGGTACTATTAGAGTTCCATCACAGCCTTGCTAGCTAAGCCTTGTTTGGTGCTAGTTTTATAAGGAAACAGCTGGTTGATGCTGTCCATAGGATGTGCTCAGCTTGCATTACCTTCTATAAGGTAGGAGTCTGCTATATATATCTATCTTGCCCTATTGGTGATTGTGAATAGCTTTCTGTTAATAGATCCACCTTGTTGATAGGTTTATAATTGTTATGGTACTATATACATGAAGCTGGTTTAAACACTGATTGACTTCATATTATTCATACTCCTTTGAATAGAGACCTTAGAATATCTAATGAAGCTTGGTTACTGGAGGTACAATCTTGGAATACATATTTTCCAGCTACTCGCAGCTCCCACTTGGCACTTTTTTGTTTTTTCCCTTTCCCCTTATTCGTTCTGTCCCTCCCCTCCTTTTTTTTTTCACCCCCCCCCCCCCCTTTGTCCCCCCCCCCTCTTTTTTTCCCCTTCCTTCCCTCTCGTGTTTTTTAGTTTTTCTTTCCTTCTTATTTCTTTCTCTTTTTCCTCCCCCTCCTTTTCTTTTCTTCCCCCTCCCCCCACTCATTGAGTGCAGCCCTGCTTTCACCAGATCTACATGGCCCTCTAATATCTCCTGGCAGCCGGGAACTGTTGATTTCACTACCCTCCCAGGATTTATATGTGCTACGATTTGCTTACCGGACACGTCCCCGCATGTGATTGTTTGTCACCATATGCATGTTGATTGTTGGGTCCTTGGGCTTGCTTCCTCATGGTGCTCACTGATATTGATCGAGACGCATTATTATCAAGGTTTTAAAATAATACTAACACTCTGTACTATTTTGGTGTATGTCCTCTCTCTATTTTTTCCCCCTTTACAGGTGACTCAAACAGGCTCCTGAAGAAGCATTCTATTGCGAAACATGTAGAGCTATACTGAGTTATATCAGTTTGAGGTTTCAGAGTTGAAATAGAGGGTTTGGATCCCTTTTTCTCATTGTTAGGGATACCCCCCGGTCTATTTCAACCCATATGTGAGAGAGTACCTATTACTATTTTGCAATGTATTGCGATTTTTAAAATGTCTGTTGTGCTTTTTTGTACATTTTGTATAATAAAAATTCATATTTAATTTTATGACTGGTGCCTACGAAGTCCATGTCTTCCTCATCCAGTTTTTGGCAATTACTTTCCTGGCACAGAAAAGAGTTTCGTAAAGGAAAGTAGCTAAATACTTTTCAATATTAGCGTTTGGAAGCAGTCCTAATATGCATATTTTGGGATCAAGCTGTACAGGCTAGCCCATATGGTCATGTAAGAATTTAATAATTTGCGCACAGTATCTCTGGATATCCGGACATATCCATATCAAATGAAAAAACGAGCATGGACTAACCGAACACCTTGGACAGTTTGGATTCTGTTCTGGAGAGAATTTAACTAGTCTTGATGGAGTAAGGTAAGATTTATGTATAACATATAGCTGAGTCAGGCGTTCGGATCCAGTAGCCCATTTAATGTACCAATCACCTCCGTCCAGTATCTCTGGAGTTTAGGACACCGCCAGAGAAGATGTATCAACGTACCTATGTTACCACATCTAGCACAGGCTGGCTCAGATCTCAGGCCAATGGTATGCAAAAATTGAGGAGTTCTATAAACCCTATGAAGAATAAAGATCTGGGTCAGTCTTTGTGATGGAGAGAGAGATACCTGAGGCAGAGACCGGAGAACATCTTTCCAGACCTCTTCTGGAATGAGACCAAGATCCTGGTAGGGGGAAAAAGTATTTCAGCGGACGAAAACTGAGCATGCAGAGCATGTCTCAATTGAAGGAATTGATAAAAACCAATTTGATTGTAAAGGAAACTCTCCTGTTAACTCTTCAAAGTACTTAAGTAAACCGTTCTCATACAGCTGAACTAACGTAGTTATTCCTGATTTTTCCCACCTGCTGGAGGGTTTGTAAGGGACCAAAGAGTGCGCCTGTCCACAGACTCCTCAGTTGATAGGCTCACGTTTATAAAAATGAATCAGTCCTGGATCAGCAGCTATCAAGCACCTAATGCTGATGTAACTGATTGAATTTGATATGGATCTGGGATCCCTTGAAGACTGCCTATGCTGCCTATCCTACGCTTCCTCAATCATGATGATGCTAGCTTCTAACAATATTTTTGGTTTAGGGCACCACCACCACCCAAGGCCCAATTTTTCTGCCCCTGTTTAACAGGGGCATGTAATTACAATTTTTGAAATAATATTTAATAGCAGGGCCCGTTCCTACGTCCAACAAGAGTAACTGTGAAGGGTTACTGTGTTCTGGCACCACCAACACCTAGGGCCCAATGTTTCCGCCCCGGTTTAACAGGGACATGTACTTACAAATTTTGAAATAATATTTAACAGCAGGGCCCGTTCCTGCGCCCAACAAGAGTAACTGTGAGGGGTTACCGTGTTCTGCAACCACCAACACCTAAGGACCAATTTTTCAGCCCGTATAGTATACATACTGCAGTTCAGAGTATATAGAGCAGTCAGTGTAGTATATATAATACAGTGCAGGATATATAGTGCAGTGTACAATATATAATATAGTGTATTGAAGTGGTTAAGGGAAGCCCTATGACAGAATTAAGAAATTCCCCCGTCTATACCAGGCCACCACTTTAAAAAAATATTTTGGCGTGTTCCCCTTAATATCCATACCAGACCCAAAGGGCCTGGTATAGACTGGGTGGGGGGGGACGACCATGCTGTTTTTTTCAATGATTTTTTTACGTATATTGCTGGGATCTGGCAATACATTACAGCTATGAGCAATTTTAAATTACATTTTGTCCTTTAGAAATATCATTTTGCTGCGGTACTGTTCTAAACATGGGAAAAATGTGCTACTTTACAGACAGACTAAGGGGACCGCCCAGGCATGATATTTAAAGGAATATTTCATGTTTATTGTTTCACTTTAAGCATTCTTAAAATGACTGCTCCTGAAAAAACAGCCATTTTAAAAACTTTTTTTTGCATTGATACATGTCCCCTGGGGTAGGACCTGGGTCCCCAAACACTTTTTATGGCAATAACTTGCATATAAGCCTTTAAAATGAACACTTTTGATTTTTCACATTCAGGTTCCATAGACTTTAACGGTGTTCGCACAAATTATTTGTCTGTTCCCAAGTTCTGGTGCGAACGAAACTGAACCAAACTGGGGGGGGGGGGTCGGCTAATCCCTACTCCTGACCAAAGTGTATACTGTGTGTAGACTCAGATTATATTTAGAAAGTGGACTTAACCCCCCTAGGATACTAGATGTGAGCTCCTCTAATCAGTATCAAACATGGATGCACTAGAAAGAAGAGTTTATTCTCTCTTACAGTAGTGCCCAGTAATGAAAAACGTAAAATAAAGATTTTTTTTAAGACTATTACTTACTGGGCAAAAAAAACAACAGACTTCAAATGCTCCAATCAGAGAAAATGACACAGAGATCCTGAGTCAAGGGGTTGTTCACACATGTCATTACCTTCTGTTTAAGTGGCATTTAACCAGTATTTTTAAAGCCTAATAACATTCTTCAATGCCTGCCAAGAATATTACAATGAGCACCACACAGTGGAATACTATTGTGTTGTGCTAATAAAAATTAAGCAGAAACAGAAGTCTTTTGAGAAGAGAGAGAGCATGGGACACTTGCTGTGTGCACTTGCTAGATCCCAACAAGATCCTTTAATGAATACATCCATTAAAAACAAACAGGGAAGGGTTTTCACTAATACGACAGGCAAGATGGCCCATTTTAAGGAGTTATATGAGGACTTATATAAGACACAAGTTAGTTTCCTCCAGATGATGTCTGCAGAACTATTTTTACAAACTTTGTCTATATCACAATTATCTGTAGAGGAAGGGCAGTTTTTGGAATCTCCTCTTATGCTAGAGGAACTCATATGCTGCGTACACACGGTCAGACTTTCCAACGGGAAATGTTCATGTGAGCTTGTTGTCGGAAAGTCCAACCGTGTGTATGCTCCATTGATCATTTGCTCTCGGAATTTCCGCACACAAATGTTTGAGAGCAGGTTCTTAAATTTTCCGCCAACTTCACTTTGTTGTCGGAAATTCCGATCATGTGTACACAAGTCCGTCCCACAAAAGTTCACGCATGCTCTGAATCAAGCAGAAGGAGCCGCACTGGCTATTGAACTTCCTTTTTCTCGGCTCGTCCTACGTCTTGTACGTCACCACGTTCTCACGTTCCGAATTTTGGGCCAACATTTGTGTGACCGTGTGTATGCAAGACAAGTTTGAGCCAACATCCTTTGGAAAAAAATCCACGGTTTTGTTGGCGGAAAGTCCAATCATGTGTACGCGGCATTAGATGCTGTGGCAGACTCTGCAAATAATGAGGCCCTGGGTATTGATGGTCTTTCATCTGAAATTTATAAAAAGATATGTCCAGACTCTTTTGCCAGAGTTATGAGAAATGCTGGAGGAGGCTTCCACCCAGCAAACTCTTCCATTGCGGGAAGCAATTATAATGGTAATCCCAAAGCCAAGCAAAGATGCTCTCCTCCCCAAATGATATACACCCCTCTCACTTCCTACTTCGAATGTAAAAATATTGGTAAGAGTAGAAGCTAATAGATTAGAAAAGTATATGATGAAATTAGTCCATAAAGACCAATTGGGATTTTTTCCCCCCGGGTCGACCACTACAAATATTGGGAGATTATTCTTTTTTCTGCAATTGCCAACAAAAAAAACAGCATGTCGCCAAGGCATTTGGAATGGGACCTACCCTTATTTGGTGGATACAACTTTTGTACTTTTTCCCCTAGGCTAGGATACAAATTTATGGTATCTTATCCAACCAGTTTGTGCTCCAAAGGAGAATGAGGCAGGGGAGTCCACTGTCTCCGCTATTGTTTGTGTTGGCAGTGGAACCCTAGCAAAAGCTTTTAGGCAATCAACTAAAATCGTGGGCTTCAGGGGAGGGACCAGGAAGATAAGATCAGTCTCTATAGATGACACCTTACTTTTCTTAGGAGATACACAGCATCTCCTTACTTCCCTAATGCCACTGATTTCTCAGTTCTGAGAATTTTAAGGGTTTAAACTGGGATAAGTCAGTTCTGCTTCCCCTGGACCCCACGAAAGAATATTCACCACCAGAGGTTTCCCAAATCAAACTAGTAGATACTTTTAAATATTTAGGAGGGACCATCTCCCAGAACCAAATTATGTACTTTTAAATTTATGTAGATTTAAAACCAAGTGTACTAACTGATGTAAACTCCCCCTCGATTATTGGCCGTACTTATCTCATTAAAATTATATGGGCACCACAGTTGTTATATATTCCACAAAATGGATTACAAAAAAATGGTATAAACTTCTTTTGCAGCTTTCTCCAGGTTTTGGTACTCCTGCATGGTGCTCTGTAGTTTGGAGATTCCATAGTGTCTTGGGTGGGATGGAATCTCCAACCCTGTGTCCAGGTTTTGTGGAGGACCAGCAGGGTGCGTGCTCAGATGCACACAGCCCTTATAATGAAGGTATGGGAATACCTCAGGGCTCCCAGTTGGCGACTGCTCCACCCAACAGACAGGAGGTCTGTGCATGGGAGTCAGGAGGACTCCAATCTTCTCCAGGAGTCAGAGAGCCTGCATGGGGCAGCCAGAGCATGTGTGGGTCTGCAAGAAACAGGTAACAGTCTGAGGACTAAGGCCAGAGTGGAGCTGTGGGCGCTAAAGTCAATCGGTCTGCACAGAAGCACCTATGGTCTGGGTGACCAGCATAAAGAGCAGAGGTACTGCAACTAAAGCCGAGTGAGAGCTTAAGAGCCAGGTGGGCTATCATTTTCCGTTAGTGTATTTACTGGAGAAGAACCCCTATGGGGGAAACCCTATATGTTACAGACTTTTTATTTGCCTTTTAATAAAAATTCTCTGCCATGCCCTAAAAATAAAGTGCTGATTGACGTGAATCACTTGAAAATGCATCTACCCCCACCTCCGTATAGTCATCAGGTCCTGCGGGCGGTGTTGGAATTTCAGTTGGGCCACCCAGATGTACCTATGTATGTCTTGGGAGACTTTAACTGTTACTTGGACCCACATTTAGACAAACATCCCCCGGTTGCGTCAGGGCGAGGCGTATGCCGAACGGCCCTGAGAAAACTGGTCGAGGATGTGGGCTGGTTAGATGTTTGAAGGAGTAGGATCCCTGGGAAATATCAGTTCTCATGCTTTTCAAAATCACATATGTCCTTGTCACGCCTTGTCACCTGTGCCTCTGTTCGGAAACAGCTGTCGGTTACAGAGATAAACTTTGCGCTGAGGGGGATATCAGATCACTCTCCACTAATTCTTGGTCTGGATGTCTGTCCCCCCTCGACACTACTTAGAGCTCCCTGGAAGCTAAATGCCTTCTGGATCAATCTTCTACCATCTCAGGCTCAGATAGCACAGAAAATTACTGATTTTTGGTGTGATCAGGCAGGGTATCCAGGTGTGGGGGTGTCATGGGAGACGTTCAAGGCCTTTCTTAGGGGGCTGTTTATTACATGTGAATACATTCAAAAGGACGTCAAATGCACAAAGGGAGGGAGGAGAGCGATTGGTGCATGACCTGGAGATCAAGTTTGTCGCTACCCCCACTGAGGATCGTAGGGATGCATGGTTATCTGCTCAAGATGCACTGAGCCGGCTCACCTCCTCTGAGGCTGAGCAGAAACGCTTCTTCAGCAAACTAGCCTTTTATGAGGAGGGTGAACATACTGGTTGCCTTTTAGCTAAAATTTTTCATTCTCAACAGACATCACCATCCATCGGTGCCTTAAGGGCATCTGATGAAAAGGTGACCAATTCCCTGGATAAAATTATGATGATTCTTAGTTCATATTACTCTGATTTATACTGTTCTCAGCAGAATTACACTAACGACTCCCTATATGCATATCTTGAAGTGGTAGAGCTACCTACTCTGTCAGACACGGCTAAACAACAACTGGATGCTCTTCTGACTCAGGAGGAGCTACACATAGCGACTGGAATGTTCCCCAACTCCAAGGCGCCGGGGGAGGATGGTATCCCAGCAGCGGTGTATAAGCAATATGGTGAACAGCTATTGCCTAGACTGTTGGGGGTGTTTAATGAAACCAAAACAACCGGGTGCCTTCCTCCCTCTATGACTAAAGCCATTATAGTTCTACTACTAAAACCTGGCAAGGACCCAATAATATGGGGGACAAGGCCTTACTCTCTCTTGATGCCCACAAGGCCTTTAACAGTATCGAATGGTCCAATTTTTGGGCCATCCTGCATAAATTTGGGTTTGGGTCAGATTACATAACCTGGGTACAACTATTATACAGCTCTCCGAAGGCAGCCATTAGAGAGTCAGGGAGGGTATTCCAATACTTCAACCTATTTAGGGGCACCAAACAGGGATGCGCCTTGTCACCTCTACTGTACGCTCTGGCCATAGAACCGTTGGCTGCCTGTATTCGCGCTAACGTGGACATCAGGGGCTTTCAGTATGTAAATCTCCCTGAAAAATGTATGCTTTACGCAGACGACACCATACTCCTTTTGGGAGACACGTCTAAGTCCCTGAAGGAGACTATGTAGGTTGTGCGGATGTTTGGCCGATACTCAGGTTTAGTGATTAACTGGACCAAGTCTTCTCTCGTGGGTCCGCAGGTGACGAACCTACTAGACATCCCTGTTTCCACCTAGTTCAGGTATCTGGTGTGATATTGGGGGATGTCTAGCTCAGTGGTAGATGCGTTTTCAGTGAGTTCACAGCCAACAGGAACTTCAGTTTAAGGGCGTGGTAGCCCACTTTTTTTGAAAGTAACAAAAATGAAAGTTCATACATCCATGGGTTGCCTACACAGGGGTTCTTCTCCCAAAAATGACAACACAAAAAAAATGCCAAGCCACCTGGCTCTCAAGGCCCACTCAGCCTTGGTCGCAGTACAAAGCTGTGCAGGCCCACTCCTGGCCTCTAGGAAGGGATTCTCCTGAGATTCCAGGTTTTCACACTCCTCCAAGACTCACGGTCCCCTCTTGTCCCCAGGACTCCCTCTTCCAGTTGTCTCAGCTATGGTATCCCTGACTCTCTCAGCTGGCCTAGCTCTCTCAGTCCACTGACCTGGAACCTCTCCAACATGGAGTGCCGTCTCAAGGATATTGCATGGGTTCTTAAATGGTAGCACACCTCCCCCCCAGGCTGCAGCAACTGCTCCAACACCAACTCTCCTGAGCTATGCTCAGATCTCCCTTATAATGAGTGTGTGCACCTGGACACACACACAACCTGCAGAACCTCTGGAAAGCCGAGACACAAGACTGAAGAGTCCATCCCTCCCAATGCTCTTTGAAGTCTTCAAGTTTCCAGCCCCAATCCAGACTTACAAAATCCAGAGAAGACTTAAAGCATAGTTTTCTCTGCTCACCAATCTTCTGCTGGAACTTCTCAAACTGCTTCTTTGAGAGTCCTGTGTCCTTTTTACACTAATTTTCACAGAGACAGGGGCTCTTACTCTCACACTGGGCATACAGGTTACGCCTAACCCTCTAGAATATATCACTTTAAATCTGTCCCCTCTATTGAATCGTTGCAGGGATCGGGTAAAGGTGTGGTCTAGATTGAAACTATCCCCGATGGGTAGGATAAACTTGATCAAAATGATTGTGATGCCATAGATCCTGTATATACTCCACAACTCCCCCATGGTGGTCCCACTAAAGCAATTTAGAGTTATTAATTCCTTTTTCAGGTCCCTCATTTGGCTAAACTCAACAGCAAGGGTAAAATGAGAGCAGTTACAGCATCCTCAGGAGGTGGGAGGGATGGCACTTCCAAATCCATGACTGTACTATCTGGCTTCCCAACTCCAACACATAGCTAGGGTTCTGAGCCCTCCTAGTGCTCCGGTGCTGAATTTGGTGGACCCTACGGCACACCTTCTCTGGTTCACAACGGGGGGAAGGTAGCGGAGGGCCTGGAGGCGCTGAGGTTTTCCAAATCAAATAAGCTATTTCCTACTTATAACTTGATGCAGAAAGTATAGAACAAAGCTAGAGCTTTACAACAAGTAGAGGGTTTCACCAGGTATAGCCCCACCTGGGGAAACAAGCGATACTTGGAGTTGGATAAACTACAATACGGCACGAGATGGCAACTTTACGGGATCACACATATGACGCAAATATTTAGAGATGGCAAACTTCGCCCGTTCCCTGCTTTACAGTCGGAATTTATACTCCCTGCCACCATGCAGTTCTATTATTTCCAACTCCAACATGCGGTTAAGGCCCAAATGGACAGTAAGGGGTGGACTCAAAGCCCCACGCCCATTTTCAATTACATGAGGGAAGTAACCTCATACAAAGGCTTCATTTCGTGCAGCTACTCTATGCTGCTTAACAAATTCCTTCCTGACAGAACAGCAGGGATCATATCCAAGTGGGAGAGGGATATAGGAGCATTTAAGGAGGACCAATGGGAAGAGGCTCTTTCAGCAGTTCCCACATGCTCCTTAAACGTGGCCCAAAGGTTGTCCTAGTTATATATACTCCTGTGAGTCCATTACATGCCAGCTAGACTGGTGAGAATGGGTGTGCGAGATGGTCCTTCCTGTACAAGGTGTATGAGGAACCACGGTGACTTAATCCACATGCTATGGAGGTGCCCTAATTTGCATATCTACTAGAAGGAGGTGCTGGAAACCATTAATCAGGTATTTCAGGTCCAGCTTAGTGGACACCCTAAACTATGTTTACTGGGAATTATAGACAATATCCCTGAGGAGGAACCATCTAGACTAGCAATAGCTTTGGGCTCTCTTCCAGGCTAGGAAATTTATTTTGAGACACTGGAAATCAATAGAACCACCCACGGTAAGGGAGGGGCTGAATCAAATGGGTGACACAATTAGGCTGGAAAAATACATTTATCAACACAAGGGGAGTGTGAAAAAATTTGACAAAATCTGGGCGCAATGGCTAGACATTCCTTGTTGTTGATCTAATTATGGACCAACTACTTCTGTAGAAGGGAGGTGATAGGCAATGTAGGGTGTATGGCACCCGGGATATCCACTCCTCATAGAAGGCCTTTGTTCAAATAGTTTATTTTTATCTGATCCAAGAAGTATGATGCTGTACTGAGTAGAAATTATTTGTTGCTACATACCAAAGTTTTGAAGGTGTAAGTTTAATATGTACAAGATTTTGTAAACTGTACTGCTTATTTTCATCTATTGTTCTTTCAATAAAACTCTATTTGATTTAAAAAAAAAAGAAAACGCATCTACCACTAGAGCTAATGATCTCCCATGTTACAATATTAACTGCTGGTAAATGGAAACGATATAGTATGATGTAACTTGATGTCATCAAATGTTTGTAGAATCCTCTTACTGTAAACATTTATTGTAATATGCACCTGATACCCTGTATGTTCAGATGATTGCTGTTTTTGTGTCTTGTTTTTATGCATGACCTGTGCAAACTAAAAAAAAAACAATAAAAATATATCTGATTGAAAAAGAAAATTAAGCAGCATGTCGTTTTTATGAGGCATCAATGCTTCTCAGCCTCCTTCATTAATGTCAATGGCAATGTGCTGTAACTGCACCTATATCATTTATGGAGTTTTAGTAAAGCATTTATAAAGTATTAGCTGGGCACTGGAGGAGAGTCACTGGAGGTTCCTGTACCCCAGAATCGACTGGGAAATAATAGAGAACTAGAAAAGAGCAACTCCAGACACTTTCTGTTTGTACAGGGCAACTGTGTGGATATATTAGAGACTCTCTCATTAGAGATAGTGTGTAATCCAAGGTTCTCAGCTCATAGAGAAACTACTAGAAAAAGAAGGTCTAGAAAATTGTCGTGGTGGAGAATCCACTTGTCAGGCCAGAGTTCCGATCTTTTCCTCTAAACAGATTCCCTTAACCTTTTCAGAATTTCCAAGTAGTAACGTTGGTTGACCGTTGTACCATATTCTATGAACTCGTAGTGAACTAACCCCTTGTGAATAAAAAAACAGATCAGCATGGAGGTATGGAGATTCGTATTCTGTCCACATTTGCATCTGTACTTTGAGTTTTTGGCTGCCCACTTCTTGCATCATCGTGGACATCTTCCCGCCCCATCCTTAAACCGCCTATGCCATTCAAATACTCTTGATTTCTTCATGGAATGTTCACCATAAGCCTGTTGCAACAGAACTAAAATTTCACTAGCACTTTTGCCAAATTTCATGCAAAATGTGATGTTAATCCGCTGCTCCAGACTCCTGTCACTCATTTTCCACCAACAGTGCAACAAACACACGTGTTATTTCTTCTACCACTCTGTAAAGGCTAAGTCAACTGGTCTGCAACCCAGGCAAGTGCAAGCTAGAACCTTTTCAGAACACTCTCAAATGTGAATGGCTTTGTGACTCATCACCATATTGCTACACTGTGGACATTCCAGGAATTAAATTGTCACACCTTGTACTCTGGCTACAACCAGCAGCAGAGAGTGTAAATACAGTAAGGAAACAGGTAACTAATGATGCAAAACCCATTGGGATTAAGCTTTATTGCGGAGAAAGCTGCAATGTTATTACTTACATTTTAATAAACAACTAATGATTCCGTTTACAAATCAGTACAACAAAAGTACACTGAAATCCAGGGCTTTGTGCAGACTAAAATGAAGAAACTCTTCTAATACAAAAAGTTACAGATATGAATGTACTGTGTACTGATGGTGATCTTCCACGTCTGGGAGTCAAAGCATGTCAAGCTATGGACTTGATAAAAGTACAGTCCTACAACATTTTGTTTGTTAACACTTCCCAGAAAGCTAAAACTTCAGAACAAAAAGTAGATGCCGGTGAAGGGAATGGGTGCCTTGAGTTTACCAGATTATCAACAAGAAGAATGCCTTTATATTTAAAGGCTAAGTTCATGGGTTTTTTTTAAATAATAAATGCCCATCTTTTTTGCAGGTTAAAAAATATGCATTTATTATTTTTTTTATTAGGATCCTTAAAGCATTGCACCAATCATCAGCAGATCGTGGATGCAATGCAAGGCTCCTACAGACTGCCAGTGTACCTGTCTGCTTGTACCTCATACTGGCAGGCAGTTACTGAATGACAGGAAGAATCAGTGAACTACCTAGAGTGCTCATCAGTGCCCTTGTAATTCATTGAAAACTACAAGCCGTCAGTCGCAATGCCTGACAGAAGTTGTAGTTCTCCCATTCACAGAACTCTGTGAATGAATGTTGCTGCCAGGGGGGTGGAGCCCCACACGGCTGCATTTTTTTAAGATTGTGACAGTGGTGCAGGAAGATGACACCTGGCCGATGTCACAACAGGGGCTCGGGGAATGCGGAGGCATGTTGTATGTTACACCCTGGATACAGATGTAATATGTAACAAGATATGAAAGGTGAACTTAGCCTTTAATGCAACCACAAAAAGATGAGCTAAAGAATCTATAAGACAAATTATAGTACCAGTACCCAAAAGCACAGACTGAATAAGCAGTTTAGTGATAGTAAAGAAACAACCAGGCAAACTAAGAATATGAAGAGCCTCCGGTCCCAGATAATGCCACTTACGTGGAAACGCGTCAGGTGGAGCAGAATTCCTTAGACCGTCACCATGATCAGCTTGTTGGCAAGATCCAAGGCTATGTTACTTATGTGTTTTTTACAACCTTCTTGAATCTGAGTGCTACATATTTTTTTAATAAATTATCGTATGAAGTACTACACCATGAAGTCTTTTCCTCCCATTACTCCTTTTATCTGAGATTTATACAGAGACAGATGATCCATGTCCAAGAAAGATCCTTCATTTAAATAGCCTGGTCCCATTGAAGCGGTGCAGTGTGCAGAGGATTATGAGGAGAGGATTTTCTGTGCTGGATTTATTTGCATGAGCGCATTTGATCTCTATAATTTGAGATCCAACAGATCTGGTAAGTGGTTATGTTTTTATTGGAAGGAGAACACATCCAGTGCATATTGATTTTTTCACCTGGTTGAGTTTATGAACACTGTTTGGACTTTTCTTTGGAATAAAGTTTCCTTTTTCCTTGATTAATAATATTTTTTCACGTTTTTATGGACACACTATATTATACTTTTGTTTGTATTTTTTCTTTGGGTAGCGCGCCAATATCTATCTTAAATTAAGAAATTGGATAGACCCCAAACCAATGAATAAAGCCCTGAAAATGAACCATTACCCAAAGCTTGCTATAGAAGATATTTTAGCAGATTTATCAAAAGCTAAAATCTTTTCAGCATGTGATGTTGGCACATTGATTCTGGCACATAAAACTCAATGAGCAATCAAGTTACTTGAGTAAATTTTTATCTACATTTAGATTGTATTGATTTTTTAGACTGCTCATGGGAACAAGAAATGCTCCAGAGGCTTTTCAGTGACAGTCCTAAGAGGTCTTCAGATCTCAACTAGGACAGTTGGCATCAGTGGGGGACACTTTTCATGTACAGTATAAGTACTGTGCCCTTTGCTGATTGCTGATTTTTTTAAATGTACCTAAACTTAGGCTTTAACACATAAAAATGTGCATTGAGAATGACATACCGGAGACAGTATTCCAGGCAGTAAAAAGGGCTACTGCAGACACAGCCAGCCTCAAATACTTTCAGATGAAACAGTGATAGTACACAAATTAATGAAAGGGAAACACAAAAGGGAAAAACAGGAAGCACCACCTAAGTGTAGTATTTAAAAAAAACAGGATTTATTGTAACCTGGTCCCTTATTATTAAAGTAGAACTATAGGCAAAACTTTTTTCTTTTTGGATAGAGTAAAGGAGGGTTAGAACCCCTGTCAGTGTAATCTGTGCCCCATTGGGGAGATATACCTTCACTTCCTGTCAAATAGCTAAAACAGGAAGTGAGGGTAAATCCCTGCAAATATGGGAATCCATTCGGGCTCGTCTCACCAGAACTAGTGTCCCCATTGGAAGAGTTTCCATATTGCTGTTCTGAGGACAACTCAAAACTAGGGATTTTCTTTTCACTTTCACTCTTGATGATAACCGTAAAAAGGATAAATAGAGCGGGAGAATTTCTGTAAACAAAATTTGGGGCACAGATAGAAATAAAAATCTGACAACTGTTCTAATCCTTCTCTAGTCTATCAAAAAACTAAAAAAATGTGCCTTTATTTATATTCTAATATAATGTTAAAAACCCAGGCTACAAGGATCTGAATTTTCAACTAAGAATAAAAATAATGCATTATAGCCAGAAGAAATAAAAACTAATAAGCGATTGGTGTGGGTTGAAATGGAACATAAAGTCCTACCCTATATAGAAGACAAATGTATCTTCCCGCACCACTAAGCTCTCATCAATGTAACTGCCTCTTCTCTGACACAGCATGTTTGACAAGACTTCCACAGCATGTTCCTGTCTCACCATAGGACTTGTCCTCTTTACATGTAAGAAACTCTAAACAGTTACGATGCTTTTAATTATTTGCTGAATGCATTTATATATTATTGCTATTATTTATTTTTTTATATTTTTTTAACACAGTTATTTCTATAAACATAAAAAGTCACTGTAGGAACAGTCCTTATTGCTTTAATAAAGTACTCTTACTTTGTTTTCTTTTTTTTTTTTTTTTAGGTATATATTCCAAAGAGATAGAGCATATGTAAACTAAGCGCTTATTTTTACCTGGCTCATTGCCATGCTGATTTCTTACAAGACAGGCAAAATGCTGCACTGTAGTAGCACATTGGTAAAAAAAAAAGTTCTTTAAGCTTTTTTATACATAGCTTTATGAGGTCTCATTTAAAACAACTGAATGAGATCCTTTAAAACCACATATACTCTTATTAAAGGGTCAGTGATTGTAATACTTAATAATCCCCACAAGATGGCTCCAATAAATTGAAAAAGAAAATTTGCATAGGCTACCACTGTATACGTCTTTGCATTTTTCTATTCCACACTTCTTTAAAAGAATTCCAAGGGCTCCTTCACACTATTGCAGTGACCTTGTTTTCTATGTGCCCTGTGCACATCACAATGCTGGTCAGATGTGCCATGCATTGGTTGACATGCATGTTGTTGCATTGCTGTGCAAAAACATTAATGAAGTGTCACAAAGTGACACATCAAATTAAGTTAAAAAAAAAAAAAAGAAAAACATTAGCAGTGAACCCAGATAGCAAGGATAACTTGCCATAAATTTGTCGCAGTATTGAATTAAAAGTCTTGTTAACTTGCTACACATTTTCACTGGCAAGTTGTACACTTGCAGAGATTTTGAAGCACAAGTTCTAGTTGACACCTTTCCAATTTGTAGCAAATTTGCTTGGCAAGTCTCTAGCAAGAGCAAAGTTGCAGTGGTAAGTCTACAGCAAGAGCTCTGCAAGTCTACAGCATGAAAATTCAGCCACAGTGACCCCTGTGGTGGGATGACTATTGCACAACATAACTGAACCAGAAAGTGCAGAAGATTTGCAGAATGTTTTCAAAGATAGTTGATCTGGAGTCATGCAATGCAGACTTGCTGCAATAGTGCAACAAACTTGTGAAGCCTGGCAAGTCCAGCAATAGCTTAACAAGTTGTTTTTAAACTTTCAGCACAATTGCTTGCTATCTAGGAAGCTGAAATGGGCATTGCACTGCTTAGTGGCAGAGCTCACATTAACATCTACGTTTTACAGTGTAGGCTGGTGTCAGTGTCATAAATGAGTCATAACTCCTAATCTATGTTGTTGTTCCAAGCCAATGCTATAAACCTAGTACACACGGGCCAAATGTCAGGTGGCATGGGCCGGTTCAATAGAAACCATCCGACATTCGGCCTGTGCGTAAGGCAGCCGGTCCGACATACGCCGAAAAAGATGATCGAATAACGTTGCATAGTTGATATAGCGGCTCCTCCTGAGTTCTTCCGTTTTTTTTTCATTCAGCCCGCTTGGTTGAGCGAAATAGCGCGTACAAGTCTTTAGGGCTGGTTTACACTTGCTTTGACTTTAACACACATTAAAGCACCTACCGCTTCAACATGCTTTTTTTTATGTGTTTTTGATGCTTCTCTAATGCATTTTGGAAGCTTTACTTAAGGTTGGCAAATGCCTTGTGTGCGTTGATTTTCTATTTTTTCAAAAGGGGAAGTGATAATTTAGTAGCAAAGCAAAGCTAACGCTGAGCTAAAGCTCTTGTACCTCTGTTGGTGTGGTTAAGGAGCGCTCTGATAGACCTGTATGGGGGCTTTGGAGAAGCACTGAAGCAAGATGATAGTGACATGGGGTATCATTTTTAAAGAGCTGCAAAGCAAACACAGCAGTGTATACAGGACTGTAAGTGACAGGTGCTTTGATTTGGCGTTCAGAGTGCTTTAAAAAAGCATGTCAAACACCATGTTTTGAAGTCTACACAAGCCCTTAGAAAGTATTAAATTTATTAGATTATCATGACAGCCAGAGGATCAGCATTTTCCGAAGGAATTCAGAATTGACAGCCTCTATGTTTTGTCATTTCTGTATTCCTTTATCAAATAGATTTTAAGTGGACCGCTTCACATAAAAATAAAAATAAAATATTTCTGCAGTACCATCTTTAATACAAATGTACTCCTTTCTTGCCATTAAAGCAAAACACTGCTATGAGCTATTTATGGTCCAAACAAAGATGACATGGCCAGTAGTAATCATGTGTATTTTTGGCATATGGCAAATTTATACAGAGAGTATTGTTTTAAATCATAAAGAAATTATCATTGAGATGAATGAATCAGCATGATGAAAACTCTTCTTGTGTTCTGAGGAAACATGGCTGTCCCTATGTACACATATAAATATTATATACACAAAAAGACAGTTTTTCAATACATTACATTATATGATTCTAATGATGATTAGGTCTACAGGACCCCAAACTGAGTGAGGAGAATGAAGTGTCATGCCAAACACTGTGCCACCCTCTTTTCAACAAAATGTGTAAGTCAGCAACAGACAGTTTTAAATTGTGTATTATAAGACACATTTTATATTACCTTTGCCCACTAAAAATACCCAGCTCAAAACATGATCAGGTTGGAATGTTTAAACAGTACTAGCAGAAATCTGGCAATCCAGAATACTAAAGGTCTGTTCAGTGTTTTAGCTGCTGCTGGTTTGATTGCTTCCCCTGCTTTTGAGAAACCTGTAGAACTCTCAGGAACATAGGTGTGGAGCAATGCAAATAGCTGCATAAATATATATGCAGCCCTGGCTAATCCCAGGGAGGGTTGCCCTGAAGGCTGCTGGGAGTCTGTATAAATACTCAGAGACACAGAGCTTCTGAGTCTTTTTCTGGAGAGGGGAAGTCCAGCTTTTTGCCCTCTAGGCAGCCCTGCCATGTGCTCGCTGTTTGTGAGGCCTCATCTGGGCTAGCTGAGGGCCTGGATGCTGAAGTTACAGAGACCAGACTGTAGGGCTGTCATCTGAGGATCTAGTCTGATATCACAGGAGAAAGGTGTTGCATGGATGTTGGAAAGAGGCAACCAACTTTCCCCAGACATTTGTGAGTACAGACAGTGAGAGAGATCTTAGAGACTTTTAGTCTGCTGCCAACCCTCTGGTGCTATGGAGTCAGTTGTGTGTTTGTCTAAAGGGGACATCAACTGGTGTCCCGAAGAGCTCAGTCTATCTATTTCTTCTTTGCTCTAAAGAAAGAAGCTTGTGTGCTTGTAACTTCTTCTACTAAAAGCCAAAGCCAAGTCCACAGTTTGCTTTTGCAAGGACATTTGCTTCAGCTCTACAAAAAGAAGTTAACTGTCCTCAACTTGTACATAGTTCTTTTTGGAGTATCCCACTCAATTCCTTCCTCATTCCCCAAAAATAAAAACAACAAAAAGAACAATCCTGGACTTGTTATTGAGCCAAAGAGTGACTGTAACTGTGTGCCTGGCTGAGGGGCATTTACTGGGAAAAAGAATCCTGGGCAATTTCCAGTTGCTCCTTCAGGGGTAACGCTACAAATGAATACTAATATTCATCTCTAAAACTGATGACTAAGATCAGGCACACCTTGTGAAAGATGTTTAATTTTTAATACCATTTAGTGTGCAATTTCTTACTGTCTATGTTTGGAATATATTTTTCTTAATTTTTTTTTCTTGCAGTGTATTCCTTCTCATTTCATTAAACAATAATTAAAAATAGGTGAATGGCATATGTTTCCGTTAACACATGTGGTGGCAGCTATTGTTTGTATGTGTAAGGTATAACTCTTCTGATGTGATAGCCCTATTATATTGTAGTTGGACTATATTTCCTTATTATGTGTGGTCCTAATAAGGAAGTATAGCTCACATATATTTAGATATTTGCCTAGTAAAGCATATTTCCAAAAGACCTGTACCAACAACGATTTGGGGAGTGGAGTCTGAGATTTGCTAGTTCCCACATGTAACACTTCCTCAAAAGCGTGCATTTTCACTTTTCTAGATCTGTTGGCTCAAATGTTAATCTTGTTTCAATTTTTTTTTATTATGCTGCCAGCATTGCCAACCTTTTTTTTTTTTTTTTTATAACAGATGTGGAAATATGATTATGCTAACTTTGACCCTCCCACTACTTCCCTTAAAGCCGCAAGTTATGACTGCACCATTACAAAGTCATTCCTACATTTAAAATATTACATCTCTGAAGACAGAAGTTATTTCATTTACAAATCTGCAATGTGCTATTACATATTGATTGCAGTTATTATCGGTATATTTCATGGTAAGTAGCGACTAAGGAAGGCTGTAACTCAGGAAGTCATCTAACCATGCATTAATTAACGTTTCTCCACCATAGAACAAGTACATGGAGACACCATCTTACAGCCTTCTACAGATGAAGGACGAGAAAATGAGAACAAAGCACTCCCTTGCAATTATACATCTGGCAGTGCCAGTGCGTTCATATACTGGTACAGACATTATCCTAATAATACAATACAGTTTGTGCTACATGACTTAAGTACCCCAGCTCGCAAGAACCATATGGATGGCAGCAATAAATTCAATACCATGACAAATTCATCCAGCTCCATCTTAACTATCGCCAATCTGAGCGTGGCAGACAGAGCTATGTACTATTGTGCAGTTGGCGACGCTCACACTGGTAAAATACATTGCTTGATTGTACAAAAACACTTGACCTTTACGATCACTTCTTGCTGTACAACACAAAGACCGTCAGTTCATATCTACCAAGAAAGCAATAAATATATAGAACTCCACATGCCAGTCTTACGGAAACAGGTATTGAGCTTGTAGTGTGGTTCCTGTATACTATAGGAATAAGTTTTGGGTTAATTCCACACATACGAGTTGGGTTAATTCCATCTCTCCACAATGCTATATTAGTATTGTGGTGTTTTACTGGCTAACTCCAGCAAACAATCTGGCTGTAATGGATTATCGACCTGTTAGGTAAATGGTAACCTGCGTAGAATGTTTGACATAAGCACAGTTGCAGTGTTTCCTGAATGGTGTTAAAATGAACTGATTCTACTTTTGGTCCAAGATTGTTCGCACATAAATAATGCAGTTAATTACAGAGTTAACAGTCTTTTTTGAAAAAAACTTGCTCACCCCTCCCAGATCAGAGGCATATACTTATTTTCTGGGTGTGGTGCATGTAGTGGTTATAAGCAGATGATGAAAGCTCTGTATGCCGACAACCATCTGCAGGAAGGACAGAAAGCTCGCTGCTGCCGTGAAGACGTTTAAGGACTGCAATGGCTTGGAAATGCTACGTATCTTTATTTCCAGCCTTCTTTGTTGTATCTTTTCTTATAGTTTCTTTGGTAGCCAATGATGTGACCCAACATGATCGTGAAATGACAGTTCAAGAAGGTGCTACTGTAACCTTGAATTGTAGTTATACAACCACCAAATATGTCCTAATCTGGTATTTACAGAAGTCAGATGAGTCTCTCATATTTCTTCTGCATGATCAATCTAAGAAAAATGATCTGGATGAGGAGTACCGGGATCGGTTCTCTGATTATCATGACCCAGAGAAAAAGATCTTTCAGCTGACGATAAAAAACATTCAGTGGTCAGACACAGGGGCCTATTACTGTGCTCTGGAGCATGGCACCACATGCAGCATACAGTCTGTAGTCACACTATAACTTTCTACACTGATATACAATTTGCCTACCCAAACGTATAGTCTTTATTATATATATGCACAGCACAGCTAGATCCTGAAGGAGATACACCTTGATTTAACATGCATTTCTAATAGTTCTAATTTGTCATATTGTCAATAGTATGGTTGTCAATAAAAAAAATTGGTTAAGGTTGATATACTAAAATAGAGACCATTTTCGTTGCAAAGTAAATATTTACTGTGCTTGATTAATAAGATGCAGCTGCGTTTGCCTTATTTACTATCCCTCACTTTGCAAAATGAATATTTTCTATTTCTTTCGTAAATCCATCCCCTGAATTTATGTTACCACTATCCTCACCTCTTTCCTTAAATAGTTGATGACAGTTTGGGGAGCTGTCATTTGGCTAGTGTTACCATCACTGTCTGTTTTTTTTTTTTTTGACGATGGATTTACAATGACATGTTTTGCTGATTTTTTTGTTTTTTGTTTTTAATAAAGAACTTGTCAAACATTCGGCTGTCTTTACATCTTTTTTTTTTATTGTGAATAACAAAGGGGTACTATGTATCCCATACTCACATGAGGAGGGGGGCATTATTTGTGAACGTCAGCTTGAGCTATTGAACTCTGTAAAAAATGAAGAACAAACCTGGGAATTAGATGAAAACATATGAAAAGTAATCAAACTAAGTACTGTCATCTAAAAAACAGAAAAGGAGAATATAATATTAATATGCAATATTTCATATTTGACTGGCTAAAAAAAAGAAAACTATTTTTAAAATATTATTTTTTAATCTTGGCAATAATAAAGAAAAATACAAATACAACTACTGTACACATTTCCTTAAACAGAATCATAAGCAATGTTACAGATGTTACCAGTGTTGGAAAACAAATAAGTATTATCCCACACTTATGTTCCTGTTTTCCAAATACTGTTTTTTTACTGTTGGGCAATGGCTGCCACAGCTAAAGCTTTAATGTGGAAATGTGCCAAACCACATCACCCCTGCTGGCTAGCTACTGTTTACAGCAGTAGAACACACTGGAAGATTGGAACACATTACAAGTAATATGGGTGGGAGCAACTTCTGAAAATACAGACTTTTCATTTCTTGGTTTGCAGCATAAAAATTTTGGAAATTTCCACCTTAAGCCAATAAGTCTAATACACAAAAAAAAACCCTGGTTATGACAAATTGATTTGCTTATCATTAGTGACCACAAGGGAAAGGATGAACTTTGGTTAATGCCTAGTACACACAGGCCGAATTTTGGCAGACATTGACCAGTTCAATAAAAAACGTCCGACATTTGGCCCATGTGTATGTCAGTATGTCAAACGGCCGGCTTCTGTAGGATGAACATTGGCTGAACATTTCAGCCATTGGCTGAGAGCGATGACCGGAGTGTTCTCTGCCGGGGGGGGGGGAGGCGTCCCCCTGTCAAAACATAACAGCTCGGTGAGGGAGATCTCTGTACTATTGTCGGATCGTTAGTACAGCGGCTCCAACCAGAGCTGCCAGTTTTTTCTCGTTCAACCCACTGGGCTGAATGGAAATAAAACTATTATGCTGCGTACACACAAGCAGACTTTTCGACCGGACTGGTCCGACAGACTGAGTCCGGCGGACAATTCGACCATGTGTGGGCATCATCGGACCTGCAGTGGACTTTTTCGGTCGAAAATCTGACGGAATTTAGATTTGGAAAATGTTTCAAATCTTTACGTCGGAACTCCGCCGGACCCAGTTCCTATCGAAAAGTCCACTCGTCTGTATGCTAGTCCGACGGACGAAAACCGACGCTAGGGCAGCTATTGGCTACTGGCTATCAACTTCTTTATTTTAGTCCGGTTGTACGTTATCACGTACAAATCCGTCGGATTTTGGTGTGATCGTGTGTAGGCAAGTCCGTTTGTTCGGAAAGTCCATTGGAAGTCCGCCGAAAGTCCGTCGGATAGACCGACCAATCCGGTCAAAAAGTCCACTCGTGTGTACGCGGAATTAGTGTGTATCAGGCTTTATTTGGAATCCCCAGCCATGTAAGCAAAGGGGCAGTTCTAGTTAAAGGAAAAAAAATGTCACGGGTGTTCCCCCATAAATTCATACCAGGCCCTTCAGGTCTGGTATGAATTTTAAGGAGGACCCCACTCACGCAAACAAAACAAAAAATGTTGTGGAGTCCCTCCCTGGATTCCATACCAGACCCTTCAGGGCTATTATGGATTTAAGGGGGAACCCCACGTAACTATCAAGAAAAAAAGCGTGGGGTCTCACCTAAAGAGTGCAGTATGGATTTTTGGGGGGGCCTCATGCTTGATTTTTGTGTGGGGTCCTCCTTAAAATTTATACCAGACCTGAAGGGCCTGGTATGATTTATGAGGGAACTTCATGCCATTTTTTTAGTGGGTGTCCCCTATTAACATCTATAGCAGACCCTCATCTAGGAGAAGGTATAGATGGTTTAGATGATAATAACCCACAACTGCTTTGTTTAAAAACAGAACAAAGTGGCAGGGAGCTTTATAAATATATTTGTTGCTATAATAGGTTGTATACATTGCACAGGTGCATGCTATTTAATTGTTTTTTACCTTTTTTAATGTTTCACTTTAAAGTGATTCTAAACCTTCATTTTTTTAAAAAATAAATAAATAACAAGCATGTCTAACTTACTTGCTCTGTACAATGGTTTTGCACAGAGTACCCCCGATCCTCCTCCTGGGTTCCCTACGCTCCTGGCTCCTCCTTTTCAGCAAGTGCCCCCATAAGAGGCCCCTTCCTATGGGGAAGTTGTAGTTTTTGTCACAATTTTATGAAAAATTAAGACATTAATTTTTTTTTCAGAATTTTTTTTTTTTACATACTGTCAAAAGTGCAGTCAACAGTGTGGCAGTGATCAGGGTTACTGACTGGTGACAGTATGTTTTTAAAAAAATATATATAATTTTATATTCTTTTTTAACATTTTTTTTTTAACATAATGTCATCAGAGTAGTTCAGTGTCACCATGGTGACATTGTACTACTCTCAGGGGTGATCAGGGATTTTTTTTATACTGCTATTGCTTATAACAGTGATGATCACTGCTTTAAGCAATAGTTTTACTGTCATGAATGGCTTTCATTCATAACAGCTTGCTTACTATTATGATGCTCTGATTGGCCACAGCTAATCACATGCCACTGGGTGCCAGATACAATGTGGTAGCTGTGGGCCAATCATAGCACACAACATTAAGCAAGCTTCACAACAGCTTTGCTTACATTGTAATCATGTGATCGCTATGATTGGTCATAGTGATCACATGATACTCTGGGAGGGCTGTGATCTGCTGTGTCCACCAGACACAGTGGTCACAGGATCATGCCGCTGCGTGCCCCATGGGGCGCACCGCAATATACCAGTACGGTGCGATGCCTGCAGCTGCCGCCCGCTCACAATAAGTGTACTGGCATGTGGTTAAGCATCACCAAAGCAACTGATCCCTGCCAAATGGAATTTTTTAACTTTTTTTTTCCTCTGTCCCATTGAGTGCCCTGCTTCTAATGCCATTTTTTTGACAATCTATTGTCTGTTAACCTAGAAAATGGGCACAACTAATTTATAACATTCAACTCCCACTGGCTTCAATGGGGGTTCAGATTCAGCACCCAAACTTTACTCATGTCTGCTGAACCCTGCTAGAACAGAACCCACGTGTGTTCGGCTCATCATTAGTGATCCTCATTGAGAGATTCAGTGAAGACACTTCTGGCATAGGCTTATCTGGAAAACAATAGTAATATCACAAACTTTTCTAACCACTTAAGGAGCCTGGCCCAGAGGAATCTGCGGCACTCTATAGACCAGTGATGGCGAACCTTGACACCCCAGATGTTTTGGAACTACATTTCTCATGATGCTCAACTACACTGCAGAGTGCATGAGAACCATGGGAAATGTAGTTCCAAAACATCTGGGTGCCAAAGTACACCATCACTGCTATAGACATTATATTGTTTCAGTTTGGCCAAAAAATTTAAAGAGAAGGAGACTGTCCTCTTAAGTTTTTTGAGCAGGCCTGTACATAGTTATACAATTTGTTCAATAAAAAAATGTAAAATTGTACAATTGTGTAAAATTAGTTGAATCAGATCAGAGAGTGTCCTTCCTTCCTCTTTAAAGACAGTAAACTGCAACACATTTTAAGATGATATCACATGTGCAAATTGCACTGGAAGAGCTGAAACAAGAGGAGTAAGACCAGAATGGCTGGTCAGCACAGAGAGAAGGTAATCCCTAATGAATTTCAGGATTTTGTGTGGAATCAATCGTGTACAGCTATCCCTGACTTAAGCAAGCAAATCTTCTCTACAAGTTGAGAATGTTTCTCAAAAATCGCTGACTGTACAAGTAAAGGACTGCATTCTGTAATTCCATCTGGGTGAGCTTTCATTACCACAGCAGAAGAAGCCGGTAACATCCTGTTATAAAATCTCTCCAGGAACAGATGTGCTTTCTTTTTCTATTGTTCTTATTCTACCAGCATGGCATGTTCCAACACAAAATAACACCACTTAACACTAAACTTTTACTTTATTTAAAACTAGTGAGGCATAACTTAGCTTTCATGCCAGTGCTCCCCATCTCATTTTTTTTTGGCAATGTTGTCCTATTTTTTTTTTTTTTTGTGTGTAATTTGTAAATTTGAACATTATAATTCACTCAGTTTATTTAGCTGTTTTAATAAATACCGCTTTCATCTCTTTTTATTTTTTTTAATACATTTTTTTTTTTAAACGGTATTAAACCCAAAAACAAAAAAAAGTAATATATTGCAGCTTACCAATCCTTAAATGTAGTGTCTGCATTAGCTTATTTTTTTACATTTCTTTTTTCATTTCTTTTTACCTGGTGCTCCAGCCAGTAAGACATTTCCTGTCTTATGGCCCGTACACATGATCCAAAAATCGGACGACAGATCATATGGGTTTTTTTTTGCATGCTAGTCGCATTTTAAAAATGGAGAGTTTACTAAAGTCACGAAAATTCTCATATGACAGAATAAAAAATCGGAAGTGATTTCATGTGTTGTAGTGTATTTGTATTGTGTTTTCGGAAGACAGCTGTACTGATTAACCACTTCAGCCCCGGAAGAATTTCCCCCCTTCTTGACCAGAGCACTTTTGCGATTCGGCACTGCTTCGCTTTAAGTGACAATTGCGCGCTCATGCGACGTGGTTCCCAAACAAAATTGAGGTCTTTTTTTTACCCACAGATAGAGCTTTCTTTTGGTGGTATTTGATCACCTCTGCAGTTTTTATTTTTTGCACTATAAACAAAAAAAAATGCATTTTTAAAAATATTTTGCTATAATAAATATCCCCCAAAAATATATAAAAAAAACATTTTTTTTCCTCAGTTTAGGCCGATACATATTCTTCTACATATTTTTGGTTAAAAAAATTGCAATAAGCGATAAGCGTTTATTGATAGGTTTGCGCAAAAGTTATAGCGTCTACAAAATAGGGGATAATTTTATGACATTTTTGTTAATAATTTTTTTTTTACTAGTAATGGCGGCGATCAGCGATTTTTATCATGACTGCGACATTATGGCGGACAGAGTGGACACTTTTGGCGCTATTTTAGGACCATTCACATTTATACAGCGATCAGTGCGATTAAAAATGCATTGATTACTGTGTAAATGTGACTGGCAGTGAAGGGGTTAACCTCTAGGTGGCGCTGTAGGGGTTAAGTGTGTCCTAGGGAGTGATTCTAACTGTGGGGGGGGGGGCTGTGTGTGACACGACACTGATCACCGCTCCCGATTACAGGGAACTGTGATCAGTGACAGTGTCATTAGGCAGAACGGGGAAATGCTTGTTTACATTAGCAATTCCCCGTTCTTCCTCACCGTGAGACGATCGTGGGTATCCCGCCCGCAAGCCACCTCTTAAAGGGCAACATACAGGTACGTTAATCTGCCTGTATGTGCCCTTCTGCCGCAGTATATCTGTGTGAGGCGGTCGGGAAGTGGTTAAACCCAAAAACAAAAAAAATGTAATATATTGCAGCTTACCAATCCTTAAATATAGTGTCTGCATTACCTTATTTTTTTACATTTCTTTTTTCATTTATTTTTACCTGGTGCTCCAGCCAGTAAGACATTTCCTGTCTTATGGCCCGTACACACGATCCAAAAATGGGATGACAGATCGTCTGCTTTTTTTTTTGCACGCTAGTCGCATTTTAAAAATGGAGAGTTTACTAAAGTCACGAAAATTCTCATATGACAGAAAAAAAATCAGAAGTAATGTCATGTGTTGTAATGTATTTGTATTGTGTTTTCGGAAGACAGCTGTACTGATTAAACAAAAATCATACAATCTGGTATCATACGAGAAAAATTTTCGTGCTTGCTCCATCGCATAATATCGGATGAACTGTCGTGATCGGCTCTCGAAAGCTCTGTACTAGCGATCCGATTATTGTACGATCGAGTCGAAAGCGGTATTTTTCGTCCGATTTTCGGATCGTGTGTACGGGCCATTAGGGTGCAGAGAGTCTCCTCTCTGATGAGAGGAGCAACAGAGCCACCTTTGGAGGGCAACATTGTCAATTTAGGGTGTTTGTAGCTGTTTTTTTTCTTTTGGGATAAAGGTTTAAAAAATTGAATAAAAGCTGATCATTGTAAGCACCCCTGTCAGTGGTAAATGATTTGTCTTAAACCTCTTATTGCTACTTTCACTGGAAAACTTATTTAAAGCGGAGTTCCACCCTGAAAAAAGTTTTTTTTTAAAGTCAGCAGCTACAAACACTGTAGCTGCTGACTTTTAATAAGGACACTTACCTGTCCAGGGAGCCCGCGATGTCGGCCCCCAGAGGCCGATCCCTCCATTAGATGGGGTGTAGGCACCTCCATTGTAGCTAAGGGAAACCAGCAGTGGAGCCTTCAGGCTTCACAGACGGTTTTCTACTGCGCATGCGCGAGTCGTGCAGCGCTTTCTGAATGGCTCTGTCGTCTTCTGGTACACACACAGGTCCCAGAAGGCAGCGGAGGGAAGGAGGAGGGGCAGAGCCAGAAGAGCACATGACATACCTCGCCGCGGCGAGGCTGGGACGGACGTTCACCGTTAAACTATTAAGGTAAGTGAAAAAAAAAAAAAGAAACTATCCAAAAACAAGGGGTGAAGGGGTGGTCTTTCCTTTAAAAACAAGTTCTAAAGTTGGGTGGAACTCCGCTTTAAGGAGTTAGGCCCCTTTCACACATGCTGTCCGATCAGGTCCGCCTGTCAGTTTTTCAGGTGGACCTGATCGGATGCTTCATTCACCTCTATGGAGCGACGGATGTCAGCTGTGACATGTTCGCTGACATCCGCTGCTATCCGATCCAATCTGGTTCGCCAAATCCAGACGGATGGAAACCCTACTTTCGATCCATCTGGCAGGTGGGATCGAATGAAAACGGACATTCCGTTTTCATCCGATCTCCCCATAGAGGAGAGCGGGGCTCTGACAGGTCCGTCTCTGCTCACTGTGCTCAGCGGAGATCAATGGATCGATCCCCGCTGAGCAAGTGGAGTCCGTCAAAATGGATGTGCCCTGTGCGAAAGGGGCCTTAGAAGTAATAGATTTACTGGCCAGATCACCAGGTAAAAATAGAGGTAAAAATGCCTATAAAAAGCAAATCGAATGCAATCACCACTTCTAAGAATTGGTGAGCTGCAATATAATATTTTTTTGGCTGTTTGGTTTCTTTGCTTTCATCTGGTGATCCAGCCAGAAAGTCTGTTTTTTTTCACAAACTCAAGCTTTCCAGCAAAATGTATCAGTTTACAGGGATGAGACAAACCACTTATCACTGGCAGGGGCGATTAAAATGATCAGCTTTTATTAGGGTTGCACTGATACCGCTATCAGTGCCGATACTAAGCATTTGCACGAGTATCGGTGCAAATGCTGCGACACCTGAAACCAATACTGAAAGTGACGTCAGCTTGGGGGCGGACAGTGGCATCGCTAGGTGGATGTGGGCCACACCCGGGTGATACCCACCACCCACATGTCCAAGGCAGCTGCTATGGCTGGGCTGCTCCTTGAGCCTGAACTGCTCACCTGGCCTTTCCACTGCCAGCGGCCAGCCATTCAATTCACTGCACAACCATTGGGCCGGGGGGGTGGCGGAAATAGGTCAGCTGATTGTGAAGGGGAGGAGCTGGAGAGGAGACCCGTATTACTGCGTGTCAGGATAGGTGTCACTGCAGACACCACGGACTGCAGAAAAAGTGAGTGTTGCTTTCTCAGTTCACAACGAGTTTGTCACATTACATAGAGATAACTATTATAGGAGGATGGTTTGGTCACTGATCTCTCTCCCACTTACAATATGAGTGAAACTGAATCTGATCTCTGATGCCTTTACTTTACCTTCTTTTATCCTCTGTTCAGTATCACTCAGTTTGTAAGAGAGAGACAGTTCTCGGACCCAACAAGGTGTCCTGTATTTAACCACTTCCCGTCCGCCACACATTTATGGACGTCCTCGGAGGGGAAGGGTGATATCTCGGTCATTGCTGTAGCTGAAGCAATTCTGCACTGAATAAAAGTAATCCAGGCAGCTAAAAAGCCACTGGATTACTTTTACAAGTGGCGGAATGGGGTCCCACCCGAGTCCTGCCACCGCCGCCTCTACCGGCCTCTCCCATGCAATGGGAGAGCCCAGTAAGGATGAATCCAGCTCTAGGCAGACAGTGAGAGGAACGGATTTTGTTTGTGTGACGTCAGAAGAAAGAAGCAACAAGGATTTCATCACTTCCTGTTTCGGCTCTTTGTTACCTGGTCGTTAGTGGCTAGTGAAGCAACCAATCAGGCCAATCTGCGTCGGCTGCATTGGAGGCTAGAGGAGAGATCTGGGGTATGATAGACCCCAGATCTCTTCTTAAAGAGGACCTGTTGTTCATGCCTTGTAATAGCAATAAAGATGATCAAAAAAGTTAAAGGTACAAAAAGGTACAAAAAAAATTAATTGAAATAAAAAATTATAAGATAACAAAAAATAAAATAAAAAAATAGGTATCGCTAATTGGTATCGGCAAATACTCGAGGACAACTATAGGTACTCGTAATCGGTCTTAAAAAATTGGTATCGGTGCATCCCTGCTTTTATTTATTCATGTAAAACCTTTATCCCAAAAGGAAAAAAAACAGTTTGCTGTAATTAATTATAAGGCCTCATGCACACTGGATGTTTTTTCTGCCTTTAAATACCCCAGCATGTTACCATATGTGTCCATGCACGCATAGGCATTTAGAGAAGTTTAGAGGCAGGGCAGTTTAGAGGCAGAAGAAAAACCCCACAGCCAGTGCATCCAGGAGCAGCAGCGTTTTGGCAGAAAAAACAATTGACGCAGGTAAATGCACCGAAATGCATGTTAACGCTAGGCCAGTTTAGCACTTGAGCGTCATTCATTTCAATGGCAATGATAAATTATTATTCTGGACAATAAAATGAATTAAAGTGGATGTAAACCCACATATCCCCAGTGAAGTAAACAGCCTCAGATGATACACAGGGATGAAACAAATCCTATATAAGTTTTACATATATATCTGCTGTCTTCAGCTTTATATACTGTTTAGAAAGTTCAGATCGTGTTAGGAGATTTTCTCTTTCTGTTCAACACTGCAGTGAAGCCTGGGCATACAGACAAGACAGCTGATTGGAGGAAAGGCACACACCCCCTCCCCTCATAGGTAGAGACTTTCAGCTCTGTTCGTTGAATCGTTCAGGGCTCTGCTAATCTATTTATAGCATCCACCCCAACTCAAAACTCAGGCTGCTTTTATCATATGTGAGGGAGAACTTGTCAGGAGTTATAAGGCTGATAACAGAAGAACGGAGCAGGAGACAGCTACAGGACATAGTGCTTTGAAGAGAGATAACAAAACACTGCAGATATATGTGCCCAGCTCAAATTTCATTTAACATTATTCCCCTCTCCCCGAGATTGACAAAGCTGCTGTCTGCTGTTCCTCCTGTGCTTATTCCTATTGTGTCTAACAGGAAGTGTTACTGGCCTGATCACCAGGTGAGAACAGAGGACTGCAGCCACCTCAACTAATGATTGGTAAGCTGTAATATATTTTAGGTTTTGGGCTTAATACCACTTTATTGTTTTCAAAACAAACCTGAAAAAGTTTAATTGCCTGGCTGCTTCTGGCATCCATGCTCCCAGAGTAACCAAGCTGAAACAAGCATAAAGATCAAGAAAGTCAGAGAAAATGTTCCTATGCCTAGCACAGATAGTCAGAGACAGGTAGTCCATCAAACTCTATGGTGGAGTCTTGCATGTGCGCTGAACTGAACAGGTCACAGATGTCAGTCAGTCTCTTAATGCTGCCGGGCAACAGGTAGCCTGCAGCAGCAAGAACAGGAAGAAATCTTTTCCCCCCTACTCCCAACCCCCCTACCTAATTCCTGACTTTTCCATAAAGATCAATACTACAACTATCAGCCCATCCACTCATGCCAGGGTGCTAGAGACAGTCCTAAACTAGACCTGTTCTTTCAGCCCCAAATCCAATCAGCATGTAGACTTCACCTTTGTAAAATCTCTAAAATACACCTCTAATTAACCAATGAAACCACTAAGCTACTCATTCTTGCCTCTATTGCAACTCTCTTTTCATCGGTCTACCTCTACACAGACTATCTCCCCTTCAGTCTATCATGAATGCTGCTGCCAGACTCATATACCTTACCAACCACTCATTGTCTGCCACTCTTCTATGCAAATCCCTCCGCTGACATCCAATTGCCCAACAAATTAAAATGAAAATACTAACAACTTACAAAGCCATTTACAACTTTGCTCCAAGCTACATCACCAATCTTGCCTCAAAATATCACCCAAACCATCCTTTCCACTCCTCCCAAGACTTCCTGACCTCCAGCTTCAGTCTCCTCCTCCCATGCTCACCTCCAGGACTTCTACAGAGCCCCTCCCATCCTCTGAAACTCTCTACCTTAATCTGTCCAGTTATGTCCTACTCTGTCCACCTTTAGGCAATCCTCAAAAACTCATCTTTTCAGGGAAGCCCATTAGCTCATTCCTCGCAGTTATTACCTTTTGTACAACTTGTTCCACCCTATTAGATTGTAAGCTTCTATGAGCAGAGCCCTCCTGACCCTCTTGTATTTTATTGTATTGTAACTGTATTGTCTCCCTTTATATGGTAAAGTGCTGTACAAACTGTTGGCACTATATAATTACTGTATAATAATAAAAATATAAATAATCCATCATCAGGAGCTCTGGTGAAGACCCCTTGCCTCAAGTAAACCCACATCATCTGCAGGGAACCTTCTTGTGCCTTTATAGATTTTCCTCTAACTGGAGGAACAAAGTCTCTGGAAAATAGGGAGAAACATGGCGGTGCTTTTCCCACACATGGGTATCAAAGTAATATTGCAAGTGGGTCAACCTGGTAATCCTGTCTATAGAAACCCACTAAATTCCAAGGAGAGAAGAGAAGAGAAAGCTGGACGCTCGAGGAGAAGGATCACATTTATCCTCTGTTGAGGATAAAGGAGTGTTGTCTTCATAAGCATTAGTTGGCACTTGCTCATTCAGGGGAGGAGTCCGGCATCCTGGGAGTCTTCGAGACATCCAGGGCCACCCATAAATGAGGACATGTACCCTGGGGAGAAATCTGGGCTACTGGACAGTTACAATGTGCAGTTCCGAGGTTGAAGGCGTTGAAGCCTTGTCCAAAAAGGCCTCCAAACGAGGAGCAGGAAGAGACCCAGCCTTGGGTACATCATGAGGCATCATCCTTTCCATAACTAAACTTAACAGTAGCTGCCTCAGGCCGCCCCAGGCTACCTGTAACAGCCATTATCTCAAACAAAAAAGTTCATGTCCTTGGGAGTATTCATTCCAACAGCCTTCGCATGCATCCCGTGCTGGTTCCAGGTTCACATGCTCATCCTAGTCCTGGATCTGGGCCTCCTCCATTTATATGACACAGGAGGGAGGCTGGACCCCCGAGGAAAATGGGAACACACAAGGGAAGACGACACAAGCATTAACCCCTTCCCATGCCCCCTGCTACATTGGATCAATTGTGCTGCGTTTAGCAAAGTCAAAGTAAACAAAACCTGCATTAAAGTGCCTAGTACTTAGTGCTTAGTAGAGAACACTGCCACAGAGGCCAGAGGACACTACTGTGGGGAGAGGGGGGTTATTGTGAAGGGTCAGAGGACACTGCTTTGGGGGGGCACAGGACACTACTGTCGGAGGGGGCCAGTGGACACTGCTATGGGGGGCAGAGGAACGAAGAACATTACAGTGGGGAGGGGGTTGATGTAAAGGGGGCAGAAGACATTTCTGTGTAGGGGGGCAAAGAACACTAATGTGTGGCAGGGCAGGAGACACTACTGTGGGGGGGGGGCAGGATATATTACTGTGGAGGAAATGATGTGAAGGGGAGCAGGGAACACTACCATGGGGGTGGGGGGTGACAGGACATTACTGTGGGGGTTGATGTGAAACAATGTGAAGGGGGCAGAGGACACTACTGTGATACACTATGATTTCTTCATGCCATCTTTTTGACCTGAATTTGTCCTGATCAAAGTGGGTTTTGACCTACATTTGACTTGCTCAAAGCTCAAAAGACATTATGGTTGGCAGCACTGAATCATGTGAGATGAAGTTTGGGAAAGAAACTCTACTATGGCAGTTAATGGACTATTAAGGTATATAAAGAGAGAGAAAGCTGTATTTTCACAGGCTGACAACTAAGGGATTTCCTTTTTGCTGCAAGGAGACTGAGGTGTGCACCTCACTGCTCCTGTGTGCACATCAACCTGCTAACCGGCAGAAGAACTAGGGCTAAAGATTTCTCAGCTTCACAAGAACTTTGCCTATTGTCCATAGTAAGAGGTACCTCTACAGGGAGTGTTAAATGTCATCACTGCCATTCATATAGCATACAATCTAAAGTAGATATGGCCCACTGTTTACAGAGGAATTATCGCATTATTGTTTATCATTACTTTTGCTGTATTCTAATGCTATTACTTATTGCTGATTTAGTGGATTACCAGGTTTTCTCTAATGTAGCTGCACAGAACTCCATTTTATGCTTTATGCTTTTGCTATAGCCTAGTGAACATATTGTCTATTGAACTGTGATTGGCCTAATCTTTTACTTAATCAGTAATGTGCATACTGCTATTTACTGTAACCTATGACAATATATTGTTTTTTTTTGTCTCTGTGCGGCTGCCCTGTGGTTACCTTATAGAAAAAGGGCAGGGACTTTTTCCCAGCATTTCCTGCAGGTACAGCAGTGTGCCCATGCAAACGAATGAGCTGCTGTGCCCATGTAAACAAATCCGTACAGAGATAAAATATGTGAACCTAACCTTACTTTCTTTGATATTAGTCACCAGTATAAAAAGAGGGGTAAATTTCCCCAATGGGTACACAGACACAAAGAAAAAATTGATAGAGAGTAAATGTAAAAAGTAACTAAAGAGGGGAAAGGTGCACAACAAAACAGCCACGTCCGTAAGTATTGAGGAAACAGAAATTGGGTAGTACTAAGTATTACCAAAAGGGCAGACTTTTTAGGCTAAGAAACAATGGAGAAAAGACATACTATAGACAATCAAATTTATTGAAATTAACATCAACATAGAATAATCAAAAGTAGATAAAAATGTAGCATATATGCATCTATGCTTTAGTGCAGTGAGCCCTTGTGCGTCTACGCGTTTCGCCATTAGGCTTCTTCAGGACACGGCCAAGGTTCAAAGATGAAACAGATAAGAGAATGTGTTTCTCTATGTTGATTTGGGATACAATAGCCACAATAGGACGAACGATGCATATAGAAATTATGAATAGATCAAAAAAAGCTGAGTCTATAGGCAGGGGCAGATGGAATTTTAATATTCCTGGTCTGAAAGAGGCAAAAAGGGCCAGACGGCGTCCAACATATAGGTCCTTACTTGGATTTCAGCAGTGCTTGTGGCTATGTAAAGCCTAACAGCATAATGCTGTATATTCAGGATTTTAGTAAAAGAACGTGCCACTGGAAGACAGCAATCCACTGCACATGTAAAAAGTTAAAAAAAAAAAAAAAGGTTTTGTCTAGAGATACAGTTAAATAAGGGGTCAAATTTGATAACATTTTATTTAAATTGTATTTATTTATTTTTTTATTGTTTTTACTCGCAAGGCTTCTTTAACTGATCTCAAATGCAGATAAGTCTTCATTCAGACTTTAGGGAGACTGGACTGTCAGCAGTGTGTGAAGAAAATGTCCTGGCATCAGTGGGAGTAAACAATGCCCTGTCATTGGTATTAGGGGGAGTAATAGCACCCCATCATTGGTGGTAGTGGGAGGAATAGTGCGCCATCATTGGTGTCAGTGGAAGGAATAGTGCCCCATCATTGGTGTCAGTGGAAGGAATAGTGCTCCATCAAAGGTGTCAGTGTCAGTGAAAGGAATAATGCCCCATCATTGGTGTCAGTGGAAAGAATAATGGGGGTAATTTACGAAACGCAAATCCACAATGCACTACACGTGCACTTGAAAGTGCAGTCACTGTAGATCCGAGGGGAACATGCAAGGAAAATAAAAAACAGCATTTTAGCTTGCACATGATTGGATGATAAAATCAGCAGAGCTTCCCCTCATTTCAGATCGGCCCCTCAGATTTACAGAGACTGCACTTCCACTTTGCACTTGTAGTTTGCACTTGTAGTTGTAACTTGTAGTTTGTAGTGCAAAGTGGATTTGCCTTTCGTAAACAAACCCAATGCCCCATCATTGGTGTAAGTAGAAGGAATAGGGGCCCATCATTGGGGTCAGTGGGAGGAATAGTGCCCCATCACTGGTATCAATGGAAGGGACAGTGTCACATTGAAGGTGTCAGTGAGAGGACTAGTACACTATTGTCAGTGCAAGTGGCAAGAATTAATGTCCCACTGTTGCTGACAGTGGGGGGGGGGGAATAATGCCTCAAGGGCCAGATAGAAGCAAGTAAAGGGCCACATCCAGCCCCTAGGCTACAGTTTGGAGACCACTGCCATAGAGCAACATGCTGAAATTTTAAAGCTAATTTGACAACCCGTTGACTGACCCTGACTGCTCGTTTGCACTCCCCAGCTGCAGAATACCCCCTTCTCCAGCTCCTTCCTATTTTTTCCCACCACAGTCTTAACCCAAATGCTGCTCTTTAAAGTAGAAGTTCAGCCAAAAACAAACTAACTCTAAATCTACTTGCAGCCACATTCTAAAACAAATCTAGCTAACCCTGTAAAGCAAAAATTGCTATATATATACCCTTTCTGCAGCCGCTCCGGTCCGGTCCCACACTGAGCCGTCAGCGGGGGCTTCAGTGTGTAGGCATGTGCAGAGAAGGGAGCCGACAACGGAAGTCCCAAAGTACCTCTATGGGTGACGTAATTTCCCATTAATTTCCCAGCCATTGTCGGTTCTCTCCTGCACACAGCATCGACCGCTGGATACCGAACTGAATCGGGTTCAGAAAGGTATGTATAGTGACTTTTGCTTTACAGGGCTAGATAGATTCGTTTTAGAATATACAGTCAGAGAGGTTATTTAGTGGGATTTTGTGGGTGCCAGGCAAGTAAATTTAAATTTAAACAACCATCAAGATAAAAAGTATAAATTACATTTTATTGAACACGAACAGAGTTTAAAAATTATTATGCTGATTACACATAATATAGAACAAACAGCGATACATATCTACATAAGAAAATGGGGGGTCACTCAGCACTATAGTCCCGACATGTTTCGCCCGTTGGGGCTTCCTCAGGGGATATGTGTTGAGGGACCAATTCACATTTTGATAGACAATTGCGCGGTCATGTAACACTGTACCCAAACTACATTTTTATCATTTTCTCCCCACAAATAGAGCTTTCTTTTGGTGGTATTTGATCACCTCTGAGGTTTTTATTTTTTGATAAACAAACTAAAAAAAACAAAATTTCTGAAAAAAAAAAGTTTTTCTTAGTTTTTGTCATAAAATTTTGTTTTGCCCTTCACTGACGGGCACTAATGAGGTGGCATTGATGGGCACTGATGAGGCGGCACTGATGGGCACTGATTAATTGGCAGTGATAAGGTGGCACTGATGGGCACTGATGAGGAGGCACTGATATGTAGAATTGATGGGCACTGATAGGCGGCACTGATATGCAGCACTGATGGGCACCAATAGGCGGCACTGATATGCAGCACTGATGGGCACTGATAGGTGGCACTGATGGGCACTGACAGGTGGCACTGATGGGCACTGACAGTCGGCACTGATGGGCACTAACAGGTGGCTGTGGTGGTCACTGACAGGCGGGTGTGATGGGCACTGACAGGCGGCACTGATAGGTGGTACTGATTGGCACTGACAGGTGGCACTGATGGGCAGCACTGATGATGAGGTACTGATGTGTTACTTACAGGTGTTACTGCTGGGCACTGATTGGCACTGTGGTGGGTACTGATTGGCACTGTGGTGGGCTCTGATTGGCACTGTGGTGGGCACTGATTGGCACTGTGGTGGGCACTTGAAGGGTTTTTTATTGGGGGAATGCTGGGCAGTGATTGGTAGTGTTTTTTTGCACATCTGAGGGGGCTGTGCTGATAATCAATGTGCTGATTATCAGCACAGACCCCCCCTCTGACAGGGAGAGCCGCTGATCGGCTCCAATCGGCTCTCCCTGTCAGCGCAAACTGAGGAATGCCGTTTACCGGCACTTCCTGGTTCAAGCTGTGATCAGCTGTGATTGGTCACAGCTGATCAAGTGGTAAGAAGCCGCTGACAGAGGCTTCTTATCATGATTGGAGATGCGGGGTGTCAGACTGACACGCCGCACTTGCGATCACCACGCTGCGCGCCCCCGCGGGCGGGCGCCGGCATGTTATCCTGCTGGACATCATATGACGCCCAGTCAGGATAACAGAACCACTTCCCGGGTGTCAATCTGCTATAGGCCGGGCGGGAAGTGGTTAACCACTTGCCAACCAGCCGCCATCATTATACTGCGGCACGTTGGCACGATCCCGCGAACCGTCGTTGGCTCCTTTAAGCGGGATAGCAGGTGCGCTCGCACGCCCGCTGCATTGTGGGGGTGCCGATGCTCGTAGTCGGTGGTCGCGATGACCGCCGGCTGCTCGCGATCGCAGGCATGAGAGACAGAACAGGGACGTATTTGCCTAAACACACAAATCCCTGTTCTGTGAGAAGAGGAGAGGAGAGGCAGATTGTGAGTTCCTAATAGCTAGGAACCACGATCTTTCATCTCCTATAGTCAGTTCCCTCCCCCACAGTTAGAACACACAGTCAGGAAACACAGTTAACCCCTTGGTCACCCCCTAGTGTTAACCCCTTCCCTGCCAGTGACATTTACACAGTAATCAGTGCATTTTTATAGCACTGATCGCTGTATAATTGTCAATGGTTTAAAAAATGTGTCAAAAGTGTCCGATGTGTCCGCCATAATGTTGCAGTCCTGATAAAAATTGCATATCGCTGCCATTACTAGCAAAAAAAAAATATTAATAATAAAAATGCCATAAATTTTTCCCCTATTTTGTAGACACTATAACTTTTATGCAAACCAAAAAAAATCGCAATAAGTGTATATTGATATACGCTTATTGCAATTTTTATTACCAAAAATATGTAGAAGAATACATATCGGCCTAAACTGAGAAAAAATAGCTTTTTAAAAAAAAAAAAATGGGGATATTTATTATAGCAAAAAGTACAAAATATTGTGTTTTTTTCAAAATTGTTGTTCTTTTTTTGTTTATATCGCAAAAAATAAAAACCGCAGAGATGATCAAATACCACCAAAAGAAAGCTCTATTTGTAGGAAAAAAAGGACATCAATTTTGTTTGGGTACAACATCGCAGGACCGCGCAATTGTCAGTTAAAGTGACGCAGTGCCGTATCGCAAAAAAAGGTTAAGCAACACCACAGGTTGTGTATTAATATTTCATAGGCTAACCATAGCACCCAACTCACCTAGTTGAAATGGAAATCTAACAATATTGACAATGTAACTAAAAATAGGAACTTTATTGAACAGTGGGGTTTAATGCATAGCTATTCTATTTGCCTTTTCCTGGAATATCAAGCCACAGTGCATTAGGCAGCCCAGGGATAGTTATGTGGTAGCACTACACTGTAAGCTCACATTATATTTTGCCAGATGTACAGCAGACAGTTTTTGAACAAGTGTATTTCACTGTGGGCTACAGCTGATAAACTCACTATTGGGAGAGGAACATTCCTAGAGATTCTGCCAAGTAAGCTATTTTGCTTTTTTTTTTTTAGAACGTTCAACATAAAATAAAATGAAATGTATTGAAATATAATATAGATAGAATCTTATAAGAGATAATTGTGTAATTAGACAACTGGTTTATACAATGTAATTAAACTATACATGTGTATGTGGTAAAGTACGGTATGTTTTTAATTTTCCTATATAATTACAAATGCACCCTTACAATGCAACATGCATTCTATTAGTGCCATATACTGTGTACACAATTTATTTTTTACTAAAGAACTTGGTGGCAGACTCCATTCTCATAGTAAGTATTATCTGACTCTGCATCAACTCTCTTTTGTTTAACAAAAACGTGCTAACTCATAAGTGCAGCCAATTTACTCTGCTGCTGAAATCAGACCAGTACATGATGGATTTTAATTGGACACAATAGATTAGTATACTTAAAAATGTGCCCTTTATATTGTATAATGCCGCCTGCACATGATCAGACTTCTCTTTGGAAAAAGATATGATGGCTTTTCTGACGGGATTCCGCTCAAGTTTGCCTTGCATACACACGGTCATGCAAAAGTTCGCTGAACTTACGACCGTCAAGAACACGGTGACGTACAACACTACGACGAGGCGAGAAAATGAAGTCCAATGCTTCCGAGCACGCGTCGAATTGTTTCCGAGCATGCGTAGGAATTTTGCACGTCGGAATTGCCATAGACTATCGCATTTTCGGATAGGAACATTTTCCGACCAAAAAATTGAGAACATGCTGTCAATCTTTTGCTGTCTGGAATTCGGCCAGCAAAAGTCCGATGGAGCATACACATGGTTGCATTTTCTGCCGAAAAACTCTCATCGGTCATTTGCGTGCTGAAATTCCGATCGTGTGTAAGCAGCATTAAGCTAAGGGGCTATTTATTAAAAAAAAAGCTGATTCAACACTTCAGATTCACCAGCTGGGATTTATCAAACTGGCCATAACATGCTGCAGAGGGTGAATGTCAGAAAGAAAAAAATGAAGCAATTTACAGTATATTCACAAGGTGGCCATACACTGTGCAATCCTATTGTACAATCTCCTCTAGATTTACCAAAACTGTATACTAAGAGGACACACCTAATCTATTCAGTCAATCTGTATCCAATCTGGCAAGCCCTTGCACTAAATAGCTGAGGTTATATCTAAAGGAGATTGCGCAATCGTATTGTATAGTGCATGGCAAGCTTTAGGCAATAAACTGCTTGGTTTCCCATAAGATATCATTTGCCTGTGAAATTATTGGATTTATCGGTGGCTAAAGTTTGCGGACAAATCCAAAAATATTTCCTGCCATTTAAATATGGTAAATGCGACTGAAATCAAAAAGAAAAGTTCATTTTAAATTGAATGATGGTGAATCTCTTTGTTATGTGAAAGCAATATATGACAGCAAATCTGCTTTATAAATCAGGTGGATGATGCTTTGGCGAAATCTTGTGCAAATATGACATTGCGGGGTTGATTTACTAAAGGCGAATAGATTGTGCGTTCTGCAAGTGCAGTTGCTCCAGAGCTTAGTAAATGAGGTAAAGCTTCACTTTGCAAAGAATACCCAATCACATGTAAGCAGAATTATAAAAACAGCATTTTTGTTTGCACATGATTGGATTATAGAAGTTAGCAGAGCTTTTGCTCATTTACTAAGCTCTGGAGCAACTGCTCTTTCAGAGTGCAACTGTACTTTGCAAAGTGCACAGTCTATTTGCCTTTAGTAAATTAACCCCTATATCCTTTCTATATAGACCCCAATATGTTCTAGTGCAGAAATCTTGTTGCTAAACTTGTGTATTTTGCTCATAATCTAAATTAATATGAAGGAATTATATATATTATATATATATATATATATATATATATATATATATAGTGCATGTTATACTTATATGAAATGTCCCAATGAATTACTAGGATTGCCTTGTGGATTAGGAATAAACTATTTGATGAAACCACACTTTTATATTTAATGAAGCTGGAGCACATCATAAAAGCAACTTTTTCTGTGGCACCGCATTAGTTAACTCATCTGATCACATGCTTCCTGACTTATAACGGTCTTTCCCACATCCAGAATACAGTACTGATGCTCAGGAGACCACATGAAGGCTGTGATGTACAGGATAAAAAGTATTCTCTTAGTTTGACTGTAACTTGTAAAGAGGCCAGATCATTTTAATGGAGTTAAACATATACATAATTTACAATACGATTTACACTTAACACGAGTTTTCTATCCCAATTATACTAGATTTCCAGTAGTTTTAAGGTATGGATTTAGTATTAAAAAATACCTGCCATAAAGACAATATTAAGTAATGTAGTTTTCCTTTTTTGCTGTGTACAAAAGTTAATTTCTGCTGTAAGTCAGATATAGTTTTTAAGTACCTACAAACTTATTTCTACAAAGCACTGATTCACTGTGCATGTGGAAGCGAGATCTCTGGTCTTTGGAAAGGATACCAGGTTGGCAGTGGAAACAGGTGAGCATGGGGTGGCTGAGATACCAAATGATTCATATTGCTGTATATGAGCTTAATCAGGTACAAATGATGTGAATACATACATTGCAATGTTTTCCAGCAATGGTTTAAGTCTCATGTAATGTTTAGACACATTGGTCAAGCAACTACACATTTATAAGCAATACCGTAGAGCTGGGAAAACTTGGGTGGTATTGGGGGCTCATGAGGTCCAGTGACTGCCAGTTATAGACATCTACTTTAAATGATACTTTTTAAAAAGTTTAAAGTTTAAAGTTGCTCTCTTATATCCATTGTTATATCTGTTACCCCTAACATGTTTTCTCTTCTAGGCAATAAAAATCCCTCTTCACCTTCAGTGTTTGTGCTGAAGTCTAATGAAACCAATTCTCCTACAGCCTGTTTTGTGAAGGATTTTTACCCTAAAAATGTTGAGATCTACATGAATTCCTCTAAAAGCAGCTCTGGGCCAGCGAGGGTCTCCCCAGTTCTGACGCGGCAGGGAAAGTACAGTGCCATCTTAGTCGCTAACCTAGGAACCAAGAATGTGCAGTGTCAAGCAAAGCACCAGAACATATGGTTGACAACTCAGGATAATACTTTAGGATCAAGAGGTGATCTCTTCTATTATCCTTTGTACTTATAAAAGTATATGCCATGTTTCATTTCATTCTTGTTTATACAGTACATTTTAAAGTGAAATAAATGGTTAGAATTCATGGGGAAGTGGTTACCGGCAAAAGATTTAGTATTTCTACCCATCCATTCTTGATATTTATACAGCACAGCCAACCAGCAAGCCAGGTTATTGACCTAACTTTTCAAGTTAAATGGCCTGGCTAGCCAGACAGCCAGGTTAGTAACCTGACTTTTCTCTGTTCTAATTGAGCAATACATTGAGGTCACCACCCTGCCCTAAACTTGTGATTGGACACTGAAGGAGCAGAAGCAGATTAATTGTTTACTCTGCTTTCTCTTTGCATATCCTTTGTCAGCATATGAACACTATAGCATGCCTAATTGTCTCTTAGTGTTGCCCCTCCATCTCTGAGTTCTACTCTACAGAGGATTACAAGAGGCTGATGCCAAGTCAAATTTGGGTACTTGTACTAATTTTTTAAAAATACACTTACTGAATTTTTATAATACATATCTGCATTCATTTGTTTTTTTATACCAGCCTGGTGTATAACTTAAAGACTTTTTTTTACTGTATAACAAACCAATATTTAACAAATGAATAGCCAATATATGGAAAAGGAAAGATAGGGCCCATATGCCAAGATGGGCTACAGTATATGCTTCCAAAAAGTTCTGGGCAGGTGCCCCCACAAGTTTGATTTATAAAGGGAAAAAAGGGGAGACAATTGTGGTACAGGACACCATTTTAAGCTAAACACCCACCTGCATTAATGTTTTTTAACTTAACAAATGAATGTTGTTGTTTGTCTAAGATAAGCCAATAATTTAAACTGTGAACCTTCTGTGCAAGTATGTTCTTAATTTATGGCAAAAAGCCACATAACTCATTTAAGGCTTCATTCACACCAGGTGGATCCGCTGCCACGGCATCCGCCGGAGTCTGCCAGCTCAGCGGGAGATCTCTCTGTTGATCTCCCCTGAGCCGGGGGGATGACATGTCCCTCTCTGCTCACTGAGTGGGGAGGGGCTTGTCGAGCGCCGCTGCTTGCTATGGAGAGATCGGATGAAAACGGACAGCATGTCCGTTTTTATCAGATCTCACCCGATCCAATCCGCCAGGGACGGATGTGAGCGTAAGGCCATCCGCCTGATTTTAGCGGATCGGACCAGGTCAGATGTCAGCGGACATGTCACTGCAAAACTGACAGGTGGACCTGAACGGTCCGACAGTGTGAAAGGGGCCTTAGAGTTTACTCTGACATACCCAGCAACCCCAGTTTAATGCTCAAGTGAGGCCAACTATATATAATTTTTTACTCCCAGTGGGCTCTCCTCACTAGGAGAGTGGCTGAAATGTGGGTTCAACATAGGCACTGGATATTCTTCTGTCACCAGTGACCATGTGAATATAGTGTAATGTTAAAATTTATCAGACTATTACATCAGTGTAAGGGTTTATTTCCTATGCCATATCTATCTATCTATCTATCTATCTATCTATCTATCTATCTATCTATCTATCTATCTATCTATCTATCTATCTATCTATCTATCTATCTATCTAATGTATAGACTATCGTAAGATATAGTGAAAAAGTTGTCCTTTATTAGCTAATTACTAGCTAATGTGCTAATGTATTATTTCAAAATACTAAATAATGTTAAAAAAAATAAATAATCAGAATTTTCTTTGTGCTAACAGAAATGACTACTACGTCTGAAGGTGAAAATAGGTCAGAAGAAATGGAATGTGACAAATTTGGTTAGTAAAATACACTTTAATTCTGAAATACTAGAATTTTGCCAACCATACTAAACTAATGACCAAATCCAATATACATGGATGACCAAAATACAAACTTGTTTAGGTGATAGTGTAAGTTATTGTTCATAAATGCATTTGCCAATAGAGCCCACAAAACAACCTTGGCCATTTGCTATATGAACAGATTTTTCTTGGCCTTCAGAAATTAGGCGCTTTCTTACTAATGGGTCCGTTATTATGAAAGAAAGAAAACATAAATCTTTACCACAGCTAGTCTGCATCTGAATAGATGTGAAAATCTAAATGTAACTTTGGGCCAATACGGATAGTTTTATTTTCAGATGCTTTAATAAATAACATTTGTAGTTACCTAAGTCTAGTTGATGCCAAAGTATATTATTTGTCAGTATTAGATTTTAAATCTAATTTTACCATAAAGCATCTGCGTAGTCAAAATAAAAAAGAACATTTTGGCAAATGCCATACATGTCAATGATTAGGTTCTGAGCTGACATAATGGCTAAGGACTTTGTGGAGCAATTCAAAATTCCAGTGGTTTATTACTAAAATAGTTATCATGCATGAAATAATTTATTATGCGTAGCAGTTTATATCATCAGGAGATGGTAATTTTTTATTGTAATAAAAAAATCTAATGGCAGGATAAAAATATGAAAATAATTATTTTCCACAATCTGGATTTAGGAACAGTTGCAATGGTATAGCAATACTTTTGGAAACACTAATGCGAAATAAATAAAACATTGTACAACAAGTTTAATGATTTCACCATGCATGGTGAAATAACATATTTGAATGATGTTATCGACTGTTTTCTATATTTTAGAAAAACTGAATATGCTTTTCTTGACTGTCCTGGGAGCTAGAGTGCTATTTTCTAAAGCTGTAGCCTTCAGTCTGATAATGACAGCCAAGATCTTCATGCTGTGAGGTAAGATATGAATGATGTTTGCAAAGGAAATAAATACATTTGAAGCTGTGTTTAATATATAATGGTGCTCCACTTTGCATTGCAATGTTTGCAACATACACACAGAATCAAAACTGCTCCAAGAATGGCATTTGTTGTATGAACAACAATTTTGAGGTACTTTACCATGCAATGAGGCAGCTCATTTATTGTGAGTAGGCTGCCAATACACCCCAGTGCACCAAAAACTGGATGTGGTCTTTTTTTTCAATGCAGGGCACCACAACGCACAGTACGTTACTGTGAATTGGGATCTGCGGTAACACAAGGCCGCTGCCTTAGTGCATTAAGGTGCTATTCAAAATGACAGCATGTCAAATTATTTACCTTAGACCCAATCCAATACACAGTCTCTCTCCTATTCATTGAGGCCTCATGGCACCAGTGAGCACTCTAATTAACTGGCTTGGAATGTGTCTTTTTGTACACCACATATATTTTTTGCCCCTTTTTCTACCTTATTTCTTCATATGTTATATCACCCTGCTTGATTATCCCTATTCTGTTAGTTCCACCTCCATCTGCCCTGCCCTTAAAAATGTTGAGTTCCCCTGTCAGTTTTACATGGTAGGGCTGCTTCTTTGACAAGCAACACAATGATTATAAACTTTCCTTAATTTATATCACCTCTTTGTTTTACCCTACTTAGTTACTGTGCAGATCCCATACACTTTTCATTCAGCTTTAATTCCATGCTTAGTTTGAAATTTGATTGAAGCGTGCTTTCTTTTCTATCTATGGTAAACACACCAAACATTATATAGTTACTATTCCCACACAATAAAAACTGTTTTTTTTTTAAAGTTCTGTTTAAAACAACTAGTTTTGCTTGTACATAATTGGATGGTGGAAGTCAGCAGAGCTTCACTTCATTCACTAAGCTAAGAGAAAATTCCCTAGCAAAGTGAACAGCTTATTTGCATTTAGTATATCTACCTCATTAAGTTAATATGCATCGTCTTTTGATTATTCAATGACATGTTGACATAATTACCCCTAGGGAAAATATGTTCTTTTAAAATGAAATACAGTAAAACCTTGGTTTGAGAGTAACTTGGTTTGAGAGTGTTTTGCAAGACAAGCTAATTTTTTTTATAAACCTTGACTCGATAAACAAGCGATGTCTTGATATACAAGTACCGTCACATCACAACTGAGTATAAAAGAGAAGAGAGGCGCCTGTAAGAGTAGAATTTTGGTTATGTTTAATGAAGGTACTTTACAACATTTAGCAACTCATATGGTTGATGATTAAAACAAGCATCTAAGTATACAGGCATCCGGGGTAAGGCTGTCCACACAGACTGTCCTCAGCCATCAACATCATCCCTTCCTTGCTGCGCTCCACAAGCTCTTCAAGCCTCGCTTTCAGATCGCTCTACTGCAGGGTAGTCTTCCCGGTCACGATTGCAGACTGACAGCAGTGAGATCCGGTGGAGCGGAGGATGGTGGACAGCTTTACCCCGGATGCCTGTATACTTAGATGTGCCTCTTTTAATTATCAACCATGTGAGTTACTAAATGTTGTACCTTCATTAAATAACCATATTGCTACACTTAGAGGCACATCTTTTCTCTTTGATACTCTGTAGCTATTTCTGGATTTTTCTTCTAATCACCTTCTGGAGGCTGCCATTTGTGGATGGACATTTTATGGTTACACAACCTATCACATTGCTATAATCTTTACATATGGACTATTAACTAAAGGACTTATGAATAAATGGTTGTGGAACGAATCATCTGAGTTTCCATTATTTCTTATGGGGAAATTCGATTTGATATACAAGTGCTCTGGATTACAAGCAGGTTTTTCCGGAACAGATTATGCTTCAGATCCAAGGTTTTACTGTAATAGTGACTTTTTCATCTCATACATGGAGCGAATCGTATGGGAGGTCCTCATGTTTGTTTTTGGTAAATTTGGCTCTAGTTTCTTGACTCCGCAATGACTCTTCACCTGCCAATAGTTGGTTTCTTGGCTTCATGGCACCTCTTATTTTGAAGCACCACTGTATTCTACTGTTAGTGCTATACAAAGTTAAGTGTTATTTGTGCATACTGCACTGTATATATTTTATATAACATTATACATATGCAATGTTTTTTATTTTTTACTTTAGATGCCCCCAAGCCAATGAAGAACTGCAAATGGATTTTTATTCATCAATGCAATGTCAACCACACTATACACATAGTGAATAATGATCAATTATGATAATAGTTATGATCTGTCCTTAAAAAGTGACTGTATGACAAAAAAATAAAAAAAGATGATCTCCTATCATTTACAGAATGGATCATGCATTGGAGCTCACCTCTAGGCAGCAGTTCTGAATAAATCAAAAGCTCCCTTTCCCCTCTATACCATCAGCCAGGTCTTTATTTTTCTTATCTTGCCCCTGGATTTAATTATTCTCTCTTCTTGGCCCCTATGATGTCATCACAGGCACAGGGGCTAAAAAACATCCTGCAGCCTCAGGAGCTAGAAGAAAGGTTTGGGTTACCACATGGCTGGCATTTCACCTGCCTGGCCAGTAAATCAATGGCACTTTGTACGCTGATAAGAAAAAAATATTGGCACAATATAAGCAGGTATTTTTGGGTGGAGTTTGCAACCAGCCAATCAGAATCACCCCAAACAGACATACCACACACATGTGACTCTTTGGTGCACAGAGAGGGCTTGACAGGGTGGCTGGTACATGTGATGGCTTCTTTTGGATTTTTTTTTTTTTAAAGGTTTTTTTTATTGTCACATACAAAAAAGTATACAATGAACACATGAAAGTCGACGCAGTTATACATACATTTTTAATATTTTCTTCTTCGCATATGACCATAATGAATATATATACCTCTCCCCAGGGACCCAACCAGGGATTTTAAAAAACATTTAGTGAATCTAGTCACACGCGGTTTCCAACAGGGAATTCTCACTAAAAAAGAAAGGTATTATTTAGTCCCTGCAGGACCCCGCATCCCAGTGATGTACTATCTCCCTAAAGTACATTAAAATAGTACAAAACCCCCCGGCAGACCCATCATAAGCAGCATCAACTCTATAACCTCTAGAGTTGGCCACTACATAGATTTTTTCCTCCAACCCCTTGTGTCTAAGGTTCCATCTTACCTTAGGGACACAGGGGACACTATCCGCCGGTTGGAAGGTATAGAATACCAAGACAACCTTATTCTGGTCACAGCTGACGTTACAGCATTATATACCTCCATCCCACATGGGTTGGGCTTGGCGGCCGTTGAACATTATCTAAAGGCCAATGGTAACATCCCACCATCACAACAATTGTATATCATGGAACTCCTATTGCAACACAAACTATTTCTGGTATAACAATCAATTTTTTTTGCAAAAGAAGGGCGTGGCTATGGGGGCCAAGTTTGCCCCCAGCCTCGCCAACCTTTTCATGGCTCTCTGGGAGGAGGATGTCGTCTATCCTGCACAGCGACCTGAGCTGTGCCTTTGGGCCAGATATATTGACGACATCCTCCTCCTATGGAAAGGTGACAAGGACACTCTCCATGACTTTATGGCCACTTTGAACCAGAATGACAGGGGTATTACCCTTACGTATGAACTTAGCACAGTTTCAATACATTTTTTGGATCTGGAGATTGCCATTTCTGACCGTCGGATTGTAACTACCACCTTATTCAAGCCGACGGACAGAAATGGTTATATCTCCATGGACAGCTGCCATTACGGTCCATGGCTTGACTCTGTCCCTCGTAGCCAACTACTACGTATCCGTAGAAACTGCACCAATACTGCTGATTTTTTTCATCAAGCACAGTTCTTAAGAGAACTTGAGGAAAAGGGCTACCAACCTGTTCAAATAGATCAAGAGATCACAAAGGTCTCTCTTATTGACTGTAAAACGCTGACATCTGTACGACCAAAACAAACCCCTAATGACAAGTTCAAGTGGTCTTTGTTCACCCAATTCTCTGTCCAGCATAGACAAATTAAGCAGATTTTGAACAGCCATTGGAGCATCCTGAGAAGTGACCCCGTTATGGGTCCGATGCTTCCTACTAGGGCGGGTGTCACTTTCAGGGGTGCTCCATCGTTGCGGAATCGCATTTCCCACAATGTTATTGAAGCACCCACAAAACCGTCTTTCTTTCCAGAAACCAAAGGATATTACCCCTGTAAAAAATGCAGTGTATGTACACATAATCTTTGTGGTAGTCACAGATCGGTTTGTTTTGAGTCTGCCGTTACTTCCACCATTTATCAGATTAAACATTTTGTCACATGCACCACGCGGTACATTGTGTACCTCATTACATGCCCCTGCAATATGCAGTATGTAGGTCGTACGATCAGATCGTTTAGTATTCGAGTCAACGAACACATTACTGCTATTAGAAAGGGTCGCACCAGTGTCCCTCGCCATTTTCTGGAGTCTCACAATAAGAACCCGAAGGGTTCTAAATTTCAGGTTATAGATAAATTCGTTCCATCATGGAGGGGGGGTCCACGCACCAGGGGGGTATCACAGCTTGAAACATTCTGGATTTACCAGTTAAAGAGCTATTCCCCCCATGGGTTAAATGTGGAATGGGGCGTAAACGCATTTATTAACAAATCCTAATGGGTGCTGCAATTCCCTGATATATGTATATGCCTTGGTGCTATCCTCTTTGGGTCCCCGTTATATGGTTACTGAGTTGGGTTTCATTCAGTTTTAAAATATATGATCATTTATATATATTTTATATTTTTTTATGTTTTGTTCACATCACTCTGATTTAACGATATGCATATAGATACATATATGTAACAGTTGATCTTGGCTATTGCTCCTGATTTGCCTTATCATACATGTATATGCTCAGCCCTCCTCCTGTAAAACAAAACGCTTATTTCCCCTCTCTGGGGACACCGGAAGTCGAGCGCATTGGAGCGCTCTGGACTGATGCGCTATGACAGCCCTCCAGGGCCATTGTGGGTGTAACTACTCCACTACTTGGCCGTTCACTTCCTTGTATAAAAAGGTGGCTTGGAGCACGACGTCCGTTGCGCGATGACGTCACGCGCAGTGAAGTAGTCATGTGTTTCCACTTTGAGCGCTCTGATTGGAAGAGGGCTTTGAGGTCTAGAACTGTCACCAATGTAGGGTATCACAAGGAGACTACTAAAGGCGGACTGACTTTATGCAGCTAATGAACATTCTGTGTAATTATCTATGTATGTTTTATGCAGCTGATGAGTATTTAGAGTGATTATCCATGTATATATGTGAGCGTGGTACAGACATTTAGGTTTATGCCCCAGTAGAAGGACGATGGTCCGAAACATGTCGGGTTGCTAAAGCCTACAGATGCTCTGATACCATGCGATTTTATTCTATCCTTTTTGTGATCACGTTTTATCTAATTAAGTGCACTGCCTAGCACTTTCCAGCTTTTCAATAAAAGCATTTTTTATCGGATTCATGCCCTATGTGGAGATTTTTTTGTTCTTTCCTTTTCCATGAATGGGATCCTGCTGAGCCCTAGCCATTTGTCTCTGCACACTCATCCCATCTAAGAGAGATATCCGGATTGGTCGTGGACCCACACATCATTGGAGAGCTGCGGTTGCCCAGGATGGGACTCCCCGTCAGGATTTCCTCAGCCAGATATCCCCGGGATCATTGGATCCCTAAAGCCCGTTTGACACTCCACCGTATGGTGACTGTGTCCATCCCTTCTGGTAAGGTCATTTACTTCTACCGTTTACAGTTTTGAGTGGGATTTTCAGAAGATCTATGTGTAAGGGGCCTCCTTGTACACAGCTTGCTCCAGTCTCCGCTCCATGCACAGATGTGACACCACATATGCCCACAAACCCCCAGTTTATGTGGACTAATATATGGTTCATCACACACCAATGGACTTTTTTCCTTAATTTGTTTATTTGTGATATGTCTAAAAAATCACACTCATTGCCTATATTGGCATAAATTATGCACATAATATTTGGTTACTTATTCACGATATATTATTATGCTACATATGTTTAAGATGTGTATGCACATTTCCAGCGCTGCATGTGTTTAATATCTATATATATATAACTAGAAAGAAAAAGTAAAAACAGCTAAACAAACTTCCACTAAACAAACCCAAAAATGTTGCCAGAGTGTACTCCCCCCTCCCCCCATCCCTCAATAAAGTCATTATTCAATAAAACACTGAATTTTGCTCAGTCGCAGAATTGTCGCTGTCGTCGCTTTCAGTGTCTGATGACAAATTTCCCCACGAATCACTATTGCTCAATTCTGCATGTGATTCTTATTTACTTATTTACTATCACTGTTTTCTAACTAGTCAAAAAACGATTTTGACGTAAAGGGACACTTTTTGCCATGGACATTCTCAAGTTTCCAGGCAGAAAGAATGGCATATATAATATAAAAGTGCATGCAGGGCACTGGACAAAGCACTAGGGACAAAAGGGATGTGAAATGATTTGATACAGTAATGTAATCTTACAGATTACAGTGTACTGTATGTATTATGTTTTTTGCACTTTTTGAATTTGCCACCGGGCTCAGCCCCCATGCTTCGCAACGCTCGCAGGGAACGGAGCCCAGCACATAGTACATCGGGCAGAGGACACAGCTCACGGACACAGCGGGGAGACATTGCAGGATCCTGGGGACAAGGTAAGTAATTTTGCCTGGATCCTGTGATGCGATCCTGAGTGTGGCTCGGGGGTTACTGCTTTTGGTAGTGAAAATTCAACCCGAGTCACACTGGGGAATACCGCTAGGAAGGTTAACTCTTCCCAAGTGTCTAAATTGTTTAGGATCCCCTCATGCTCTATATATGGGTTTGTAGCCACTGTGTCAGACGAATCCACCCATCTATACCATATTTTTCTAAATTTCTTTGGGCATCCTCTAGCTTCTTTTGGATTTTTCTTTGGTCTTCTTCTCCCTGTCAGTGCTACTGCTCAAGTCCCAGCCACAGACTAGCTAGTGCTTCTGCCACTGACTGAGGTATCAGACATAGAAGTAGTGTGTCTTTCAGTCACTGTCAATAGGCACTAGCAGGCTTATTGAAAAAGGCAGCAGCACATCAGCTCCATGGCCATCCCCAGCCACACACCAAGCTCTGAGCACACCAAAAAGGATGAGATTATATTTTTGTAAATCCAACCCTGCTGATCTAGTAACATATGCTGAAACAAGTTTTAGAATGTAAAACACTCATATCCTCCTGGTGATGACATCTTGTATATTCTGATCATTACCTTCACTCAAACATGCAATTAAATATTAGAAGCAAGTAACTATTTTTTACAAAAAGTGACATTTTCAAATGCTCCAGGAGATTAACAGATTTAAGGAAAAATGTTGTGTGCAACACTTGTGGGTGAATGTGTGGGTGAATGTTTGCTTGATGTCAGTGCGTAATAATTTGCCCTTTAAAGATGATACTGACATAGAATAATTAATGTGAAGATTACAAAGTGCAGGGAAGCACAGAGAGAATGGTCTTTTTTCTGCTAAGTGAACATATGTGTTTGTTGCTGTAAGCCAAGCAATAATTTACTCAAATGATTAAACAGAAATATTTTGTCTAATGCCGCGTACACACGGTCGGACTTTTCGTCTACAAAAGTCCAACGGACGCCGACGGACTAAAGCTGGCTGGTAATCCGATCGTGTGTGGGCTTCTCCGGACTTTCAGCAGACTTTTTCAGCCTCAAATCCGACGGACTTTAGATTTGAAACATGCTTCAAATCTTTACGTCGTAACTACGACGGACCCCGAAATCCGCTCGTCTGTGTGCTAGTCCGACGGACAAAAACCCATGCTAGGGCAGCTATTGGCTACTGGCTATGAACTTCCTTATTTTAGTCCGGTGTACGTCATCACGTACGAATCCGTCGGACTTTTGTGTGGTCGTGTGTAGGCAAGTCCGTTCGTTAGAAAGTCTGCTGCAAGTCCGCCGAAAGTCCGCAGGAAGTCTGTCGGACAGGCTGTCGGACTTTTGTAGACGAAAAGTCCGACCGTGTGTACGCGGCATAAGAGTATCTGCTGTTTTCATGTAGTTAAGGTGATTTATGTTAATATACTGCATACAGGACAGGTCAGGTATTAACAGAATATACAGAATACTTTATTAATCCCAAAGGGAAATTGGGAAATTGTTGCGATACAGACACACTTAACAAAAACAACACAAGATCACAACAATAAACTGAACATCTCAAACATCAGTTTACAGCTCCCTCCCCACCAATCCCCCCTCCCTTATACTTACCTGAACCCATTTTTGATCCAGTGCTGTGCCCAAGAGCAGCGGCTCTCTCTGCTCTCTCCTCACTGGTCACAGCATGTGAGGAGAGCATTGGGCAGGAGTGAGCCACACTGTGCTGCAGTTAATAGCTCTCCATGGTGCTGAAAAGAATACTGCTTCAGCACCATGGAGAACTATTGCTGGCAGATTTGAATTCCCATTATACTATATATGAGAAACTGGATGTTTGTTTGCCAGTTGCTGCATTTGCATGGTACACATTCATCGTACTGTCAATAGGGTGAATATAATTTTGGAATGCAGGGCAAATCCCACTGAATCCTCCAAGCACAAACTAAACAGGCATGGATGTAAAAAAACTGACATCCATCACATTTAGCACCGATTCAGCAAAGGATCTGCCTAAGGATCTCCTGCGAATGGGAGTGGACCCCACTCTATGTGAAAGAGCCCTAAAAAGCAGATGAGATATTTATTTACAACTATACATCACTCGGCATATCCTTTTCGAAGAAATTCTAGACTTCTGATAGTACAGGACTTAAATGTTGCAATAGATCTATTTTTATGTGTACAGTATATAAAGGCTATTATTTGAAGGTAAGATTTAGTAAGATTTTTTTTTCACCTCTTGCTATCTCTGCAAATAAAGTCAGGGTAAAGTGAAGGGAAATCTCTACAATAAGTACAGAAGCAACAATAAAAAACTTAACACTCTATACAAAAAGGTTGTGGCTGGAGTTCAATTTTATGAGTAGAAGGCAAACTAGTGTGTCATATATAAGGACAAGCAGCCAAGGGGCTTAGGGTATGGTATTGGGCGATATATTCTTTTCTGTACTATAAGAGCTCTGAAATCTGACTGGGTAAACAGTGAATACGATCATTGGCCACAACCCTACACTAGTCCGTCACAGCTTTTTGTCCTGAAAGATGCCACAGGTTTCTTAGTGTTAGATGGAAGGAAGATCCAAAGGGATAGGTGTAAAAGTGTGCTCCAATTTGTGAGGTTAACATACTGTGGAGGTTGTGTGCCTGGAGAGGCCGTCTTTGCAGTTAATAGAAAAACCCAACAGCTATTGGATGCCAGTGCTATTAGCATGGAGATGTGTTGAACAGAACAGCAAATGGGAAAAAAACTTACTATGCTGGCTTAACGTGGTATTAAAAGTGGAATAAATAGTGAGCGGACTACCTTTTTATTGCTCACTGTTTGAGGCTGTTTCTATCTCCAACTAGTCCTCTCAGTTCTTTTGCAATCATTAATTTAATGTTGGAAGGTTTACCCTTTTTATAATGATTGTGTTTTCTCTCTCCATGTTGGAATAATTTATTTTATTTTTTTGCCCAGACCATTGGTCATGACCCAAACTGGGGTCACAGGGGAAATAGAGTTGGTGGTCTTCCCCGTCACTATATGTTATTATAGCAAAATGCAACAGTGATAAAGACTACCAAACACCAAAGAGGACTCCCAGTGACCCATCGACTTTCCAGATTTCTTATCAGCTGGTTGCTGCTATTGGATGGTCGCCATTCCTCCAGAGAATGAGCAGGTATTCCGTTTGGGGTGAAACTGTTACCTAAGGAGGATATTCTGACACCAGCAACATTGGCATTGTGTGTGCATGCAGCTATGTGCTGCAGGTCTCTGCTGGGTCTCAAAGCATTTTATTTGTGTTTTAAACATTTATGCCTCTCCTGATAATCAAGAGAGGGTGGATTTATTTGTAATGTTACCTATTAAATTGTATTGGTTCAGCACCTCTTTTGGCCAGTGATGCTTTTAACTGCGTAAGAGAAGGGGAGCACTGACGAGTGATGAAGGTGGTGATCTTAATCATAGGTTTCTTACCTGCTGAAAAATGTTATTGGTGATTTTAAATTTAAGTAATTCCTGGTTATAGATAGAAAACTATTTTAAAAGATGGATCTCAGACTACTGTTAATTTTTTGGGGGCAAAGAAAAAGAAACCAATTTGTCTAGTGTAGACGGGGTACCTCCACAACTTAGGTAATTAATTCAAAGAAATTGAGAAAAGGAACGGGTTTAATAAAGTTTATTTGGCATATGAATATCATGGTTTGGTCCTTCATTCAACCACTTGCCCCTTTCCCGTTCCCTTTCCCAATTTCTTTGAACTAATTCCTGGTTATACCTGGTTCAGAGGTAGGGAAATTCCACAATCAATTTAAACTTTATGTCAGAGGATTTTATTCCTTTTAAAGTGGTTGGAGATTTTTTACCCTAAAGCATTCTCTGTATTAAAGTGATACTAAACACACACTGTTCAATTTACATTGTCCCTTCTCTTTCTGTATGTGGATGATGCCACTGTAATTATTTTAATTTAAAAAAAAAAGTGCTATTTTTTCTAATCAATATACAGCTGTCACATAACCCAGCTCTTTCCCAGCCTGTCTGTAGGGAAACAGTGGCAGGAAGAGCTTTTAGTCCTCTGCTACTGGTTACATGTTTAAAATGAAAAAAAAAAAAAACAGCCTTTGCAACACAGAGTAAAAATAAATAATTAATACCAATAAACTATTTTAAATTGCCATACAAATATATATTTAAAAACAAATCTTAATTATTTTTTGGCAATAATATGGTGTGGGTGGATTTCTGCCAGTCACAAGCTTTGTTACGCCCCTCCAGCCTGTGTCTTAAAACTTAAAATAACAGGGAGGTGAGACCTCCATCAATCAAGATGTAAGATCCTGCCCCCATTGTGTTTAGCTGGTTAGTGGGCATTGAGAAGGAGGGAGGGAGTTGGCTGTCATTTATGACTGTGTATACGCCCACATGGGCTGCTCATATGTAATAGGGAGGAAAAGTTCAGGGTAGAAATACACTGAAAAATTTGCATGTGCACTAACTGCCAATGCTGCTCTGCACAATTCCTAACTGCAGTGGACATAGGAGGGAGATAGGAGGGAGAAACAGAAAACAGTAGGATAATCCATTTTTTTTGCAAAATACAGAAAATGAATCCTATAGTGACTGAGTGAGTATGAAAAGCATGTAATGCAGCAGTTATTGATAGTTTTTTTTAATGATACTTTAAGGTAAAAAACCTTCTATTGTCAGCTCCACCCCCCCCCAGCCTCAACAAATACTTATCTGAGCCTGATCTTGATCCAGCACTGTGTTCGAGAGCAGCGGCACTGCTCTCTCTCTTCCTCCTTACTAGACTCAGTGAGAGCAGTGGGAGCCATACTGTCAATCAAATCCAGTGATGAGGGAGTGGGGGGGCTGGGGCCGAGCCGCACTGTGTGTATATACTGATACACACACAGCCCAGCTCGGAATCAAGCCTGAACCTGTGCCACCATAAGAAGCGGCTTCCTTTGGTGGCAATCGGAGAAGAGGAGGAGCCCAGAGTACCAGAGGGGAACCAAGAAGAGAAGGATTGAGGCTGCTATGTAAAAAAAACATTGCACCAGAGCAGGTAAGTATGACATATTATTAATAGAAATAACCATCACTTTAAGTGTCATCTATTTACAATTGTTTTTTTCAGATCTCAAGCTTCTCTTAGCTGAGCTCAAGTTTAAGGGATCCCAGAGGGGTAAGATGGGCATGTGGCTATCCAATGACTCTTGTAAGGCGCACAATAGTGCAGCACATAGAGGTAGATAGAATTATAAGGACTTTATATAATATGCTATATTTCCACTCCCTAGGGAAAAACGCACAGTGGCCACTTCCAGATCAGATTACTATATCAATGTAAGCATATCACCATATCAAAAAAAAATCTAAGAACCTGAGTTGCTAAGGTTTGTATAAATACAGATGGGATATAAAATCGTGTGTAATAGCAATGTCACAAAATCCACTGATGAATGTACAAAAAATATGCCTATGCTAGCATTATGCAAAAATCAACAAGATGGTCATGCATGCAAGAAGGTAAAGGAAGTGCAAAGCATATGTGTTGGAAGCAGAAGGCAAGACAGTCTGGGAGATACAGTAGCTGTAGGACATACCATTCTTTCCTAATGCAGAATTTGAAAAAGAAATGCAAGAACATATTAAAACATTATATCATGTATGTTTCATCTGCAAGCTGGTGTGCAAAGATTGAACTATATCCAGTCGCTCAAATATTGAGACAAGGGTTTCAGTGGAGTATGACAATAACACACTAAAAGGGGTGTTTGTCTTGTAATACTTATACCTATAAACTAGGTATTCCTGTATAAGGGGTAGTAGAGGAGTATGCCAGGCACACATTAAAGGGGTGTCTGCCTAAGAATACTTGCATGAAGGAAATTGTACTGTAAGCACCACCTAAATAAGGGCAATATGAATATAAAAGATACTGGCTTGGAGCAGGGGCGTTGCTAGGGGGTGGCTATTGGGGCTATAGCCCCGAGTCTCTTGCCGCAGGGTCCCTGCCTAACCAGTGTGTTGCAGCTGCTGCGGCAGACGGGCTGGCTGCATGAGAGAGGCGGAGGAGAGGAGAGAAGAGAGCAGGCGGACGAGCAGAGATGACATCTCTCTCCGCCCGCGTCACATCAGCGCTCTTCACAGCTGGGCCTCTTCAATTTGGGAGAGAGGTGCGGCGAGCAGCAATGAGATGACATCATCTCTCACTGCCCGCCACACATCAGCGCTCTTCCGCCCTCACAGCAAGGTGGAGTGGAGGTCACGTGCTTCCTGTCATCGTGGAGCTCCACTTTGCAGCCAGACCCCCTTGCTTCAATGTCTGATTCTGCAGTATGGTGAGTTGAACCACTTCATTATATATTAGAATGTAACAATAGAAATAATGCACTTCAATCACCCTGACACCATATCAACCATTATGCCAAGATGATTGAAGCGCCAACACCAGCCATCGCCCGTGAAAAATTGCTTACCACTGGTCTCCCAACCCCCCCCCCCCCCCACAGGCATGCAAAAAGCTTGGTGACCACTGCTATGGGCTCTAGCCCCAGATCTTTTGCAGACCTAGCAACGCCCCTGGCTTGGAGTATGGCAGTCACACCTCTGTTCAGAGTCTGCCACATAATACCCCCACAGTACCAGCTGTAAAGGAAAATAAAATAAAGAATCCTGCAAGTGCTCCCAAAGTTGAATTGTTCAACTCATAGCTTAGTACCAAGAACTGTCTATGCTATGATAGCAGAAGTAATTCCCAGATGCATTAATATACTGTACATTACTACTTAGCCGCATGGATGGAATTCCCTAACACTCAATAACCTTGGACTACCCAGACAAAGACACAACAGGTAACAGAGCTAGGCCGTAGCTGTATCACCATTGTACTGTGTAATCAAAATTTATACCAGAAATAAAGAATAGCATTTGCCAGTCACAAGCACTTTTTAAACCTCAGTTGATGTTCCCATCTTGGCGTGTATCATTGGTGACTCCTTTATGCATTGGGCTTCCCAACATGCATAGGACAGAAGCTTTGGGTGGAGTCTGGGCTTTCACATGTTTAGAATCCCCCTTTACATCAGTTTCTAGAGCGCCCTTTACATCAGAGTTCCCCTTTAGAGTACATCAGAGTCTGTAGGGTTTGCCTTACAGTGCAAGGGGGAACTCTGTGGACCCTGATGTAAAAGGGAACTCTGCAGACCCTGATGTAAAGGGGAACTCTGCTATCCTGATGTAAAAGGGAACTCTGCAGACCCTGATATAAAGGGGAACTCTGCAGACTCTGATGTAAAGGGGAACGCTGCAGACCGTGATGTAAAGGGGAACTCTGCAGACCCTGATGTAAAGGGGAACTCTGCTATCCTGGTGTAAAAGGGAACTCTGCAGACCCTGATATAAAGGGGAACTCTGCAGACTCTGATGTAAAGGGGAACGCTGCAGACCCTGATGTAAAGGGGAACTCTGCAGACCCTGATGTAAAGGGGAACTCTGCAGACCCTGATGTAAAGGGGAACTCTGCAGACTCTGATGTAAAGGGGAATGCTGCAGACCCTGATGTAAAGGGGAACTCTGCAGACCCTGATGTAAAGGGGAACTCTGCGGACCATGATGTAAAGAGGAACTCTGCACTCTGCAGACCCTGATGTAAAGGGGAACTCTGATGACTGTGATGTAAGGAGGAATGTTGCAAACTCTGGTGTAAAAGGGAACACTGGTGTTAGAGGTTCTCTGGTCACCAGAGCCCCTCCTTACCTCACAGTCTGCAAAGTTTCCTCTTGCACTGTAAGGGTGAACTCTGCTGACTCTGATGTAGAGGAGAATGCTGAGAACTTTGATGTAAGGGTGGCTCTGGTGCCCAGAGAACTTCTTTCAGCAGAGTTCCCCTTTACATCAGGGTCTGCAGAGTTCCCCTTTACATCAGTGTGAATACACTAAGGTAAAGGGGTTCACTGATGTAACAGGGGAGTGAGGACACTGATATAAGAGGAACCTTTATTTCAGTGTCCTTACCTTAGGGTCTCTACTCACCCCTTACATCAATGACCCCCATAAAATGACTGACTGACTGCGCCACAGACTCTTTGTGGTCTGGAGCTGTCACACACTGACAATTGCTTTCAGGCTTTGGTCCTCCTCTCCCCCGCATCCCCTCCTTGCAGTCGCTTTAAAATTTGCTGGAAAGGCGCCAAGCACCATGGCTTCACTGTGCACCTGACAAGCGGCCTGCCTCAAAACCCCCTTCCCCACTCAAGCTGAGCCCTGCCGAGACCAAACCTGAGCTGAGCTCAGTCGATTACTAGTTGTTTGGCTCTGGAACTCAAATGGTTAGTAATTGGCTGAGCTCGGGTTGGGTGGGGGAGGGGCTGATCCGCTGGTCAGGTGTGCAAGGAGGGGGCGCGGGTGGGAGAGAAAGCTCGTGGACAAGTGTAGTTTTAATGAGCACTTATCTGCTGTTTACGGAGAGCAGAAAAGTGCCCTTTTATACTGGCAACACTGCTTGTGGCCCCCCAACTGGCAGAACAGCAGGGTCCGGTCACAAGTGTGACCTTTGTGACCCTGGTAGTTCTGCTACTAAGCTATATCAAAATCATAATTTTTCTTTGCACATATTCATTTATTTGTTTTTGGCACACTATAAATTGTTTACATGCAACTATATGATAGTTTCTATCTATATGCATTTATTTTGCACATTTCATTTGTTATTACATACAGCGCAGCACTTGTTTTTAAATTACATCATAAGCCCACCACTCATTGTAAAGAAACATTGGGATAAACTAGGGATGCACCGATAACATTTTTTTAACACTAAGTACGAGTACCGATACATTTTTAACCTTTTCCTGCCCGCCGGCCGTCAAATGATGGCTGGGCGGCCCAGCTCTCGATCTGGGTGGACCTCATATGATGGCCTTCTAGAACGACTGCTCTTGTGCACCCACGGGGGCGCCGCACCATGTTGCTAGGACACAGCGCGACCCCGATCTGTGTAATGAGCCGCGGCTCTTTAACCATGTGATTGGCTGTGTCCGGTAATCAGCACTCCTCGCCTCACACTGACAGAGTGTGAGGAGAGGAGAGCCGATCAGCGGCATCTTCTCACAGAGGACATCTAGGGATGTAATTAGGGCACAGATCATCAGTGCCCTGATTAAAATTAAGTGCCAGCAATGCCACTGCCAGCAATCAGAGCCAACCAGTGCCCATAATTGGCACCAATCAGTACCCAAAAGAGCCAGCAATCAGTGGCCATCAGTGATGCCAGTCAGTGCTGCCTATCAATGCTTCCCATCAATGCCCATCACTGGTGCCCAACAATGCTCATCACTGTTGCCCATCAATGCCACCCATCAGTGCCGCCCATCAGTGCCGCCTATCCGTGCCGCCTATCTGTGCCCACCAGTGCCACCTATCTGTGACCACCAGTGGTGCCTATCTGTGCCCAGAGCCCACCAGTGCCACCCATCAGTGCCGCCTATCAGTGCTCATCAGTGCCACATATCAGTGCCACCCATCAGTGCCCATAAGTGCAGCATATTCGTGCCTCCTCATCAGTGCCCGTAAATGCCGCCTCATCAGTGCCCATAAATGCACCTCATCAGTGCCCATCAGTGTTGCATCATCAGCACCCATCAGTGAAGGAGAAAAATGACTTATTTACAAAATTTACTGACAGAAACTAAGAAAAAACTTTTTTTTTTCAAAATTTTTTTTTTTTTTAGGAAAAAATTAAAAACCCAGGAGTGATTAAATACCACTAAAAGAAAGTTCTATTTGTGTGAATAAAATGAAAAAAAAAATCACATGGTTATAGTGTAGCATTCAAAGTGTGACAGTGCTGAAAGCTGAAAAATGGCTTGGGCAGGAAGGGGGTGTAAGTGCCCTATATTGAGGTTGTTAAAGTACTCACCGATACAGATTAATAATACCTATCGCCTAGGTAGAATAGTTAGAGGGGTGGTTTGATAGGTGGGGATTGTTAGGGACTTGAGTGAGGCTGGGGTGAGGGCAAGGTGGGAGGGGAGGAGTAGAGGGGTAAGTAAGAGCAGGGTAGTTGAGAATGGAGTGGAATAAGGATTGTGGGGTGGGAGAGTTGGGATGGAAAAGGCTGTGATTGCTGGGAGGGAAGAGGATGGGGATAGGAAGGAGGAGGCAACAGGCAGAAGTAACAGTTGGCCGAAGGGAAGGATCCATACACACAGTCCTGGCAGAGACCATCTCTATATATATATACTGTATATCAGCACACAAGGAGCTCCATGGAGGAGCAGAGAGCAGAGGACCCCTATATTGGCAATGAATGGGACTCACATACACACAGAGTCTGTCGGGCTCTAGCCGAGCCTCACAAGCACATACACAGAAGGTCTCAGTGTGCTCACCTCGTCCACTGTTAGCGGCATTCAGATCCGGTATTCCTTCACCAGTATCCTGGGCTCCACTCTGTGCTCCACAAAAATTTCTGGATCTTCCCCCGGTATGTCCTTGCCTTGGAGTGATCGGAGCCCCTCACAGCAGCATACCTTAAAGACACTGACTCTGCCCCCTTCCTCCACACATGCCGCCCCTTAACCCCTAAACCCCCTCCTCACACGGGCCCCAAAGAATCTCCTCACACAGACACAGGCCCTCCTCCATCTATAACACATGCTGGAGGGGAGGAGGAGGTGGGGATAGCACCTACCAGAGAAGACAGCCGGCCGGAGGGGCGAAGGAGGCGTTCCGCTCCAAAGCTGATGTCACTTCCGGTATATGTTTCAGGTACCGGAGCATTTGTGTGAGTACCGATGCTTGGGCAAGTGCTTAGTATTGGCACCAATACCGGTATCAGTGCAACCCTAGGATAAACACAGCTTGCGTGCATTCAGGGATCAATGCCCATGCACTTGTTTATGGCGTATACCTTCATATGGCCAATCATCACAAGGGCAGCTGTACGCTGTGCCTCGCAGACACAGAAATACACACTCAGTTTATGTTGTTCCCATGTGCACGAGGCCTAAGTCTTACTATTCTCCAAAGGATGTTAGTGCATACGAACTATCTTGCTTTGCACTGATGTACGTATTTACAACTTATGACTGTTACTGAATTGTTATTTCATATACACATACAGTATTTGTCCCTTATATTGCAATAAATTTAAAGTGCATATTTTGTGGATGTGCTGATTATACTACTATACAATCTTGCTAATTTATTGAGTACCTTCAACAGGCATGTTACAAAGTTACATAGTTACATAGTAGGTGAGGTTGAAAAAAGACACAAGTCCATCAAGTCTAACCTCTGTGTGTGATTATGTGTCAGTATTACATTGTATATCCCTGTATGTTGCGGTCATTCAGGTGATTATCTAATAGTTTCTTGAAGCTATCTATGCTCCCCGCTGAGACCACCGTCTGTGGAAGGGAATTCCACATCCTTGCCGCTCTTACAGTAAAGAACCCTCTACGTAGTTTAAGGTTAAACCTCTTTTCTTCTAATTGTAATGAGTGGCCCCGAGTCTTGTTAAACTCTCTTCTGCGAAAAAGTTTTATCCCTATTGTGGGGTCACCAGTACGGTATTTGTATATTGAAATCATATCCCCTCTCAAGTGTCTCTTCTCCAGAGAGAATAAGTTCAGTGCTCGCAACCTTTCTTCATAACTAAGATCCTCCAGACCCTTTATTAGCTTTGTTGCCCTTCTTTGTACTCGCTCCATTTCCAGTACATCCTTCCTGAGGACTGGTGCCCAGAACTGGACAGCATACTCCAGGTGCGGCCGGACCAGAGTCTTGTAGAGTGGGAGAATTATCATTTTATCTCTGGAGTTGATCCCCCTTTTAATGCATGCCAATATTCTGTTTGCTTTATTAGCAGCAGCTTGGCATTGCATGCCATTGTTGAGCCTATCATCTACTAGGACCCCCAGGTCCTTTTCCATCCTAGATTCCCCCAGAGGTTCTCCCCCCAGTGTATAGATTGCATTCATATTTTTGCCACCCAAATGCATTATTTTACATTTTTCTACATTGAACCTCATTTGCCATGTAGTCGCCCACCCCATTAATTTGTTCAGGTCTTTTTGCAAGGTTTCCACATCCTGCGGAGAAGTTATTGCCCTGCTTAGCTTAGTATCGTCTGCAAATACAGAGATTGAACTGTTTACCCCATCCTCCAGGTCGTTTATGAACAAATTAAATAGGATTGGTCCCAGCACAGAACCCTGGGGAACCCCACTACCCACCCCTGACCATTCTGAGTACTCCCCATTTATCACCACCCTCTGAACACGCCCTTGTAGCCAGTTTTCAATCCATGTACTCATCCTATGGTCCATGCCAACGGACCTTATTTTGTACAGTAAACGTTTATGGGGAACCGTGTCAAATGCTTTTGCAAAATCCAGATACACCACGTTTACGGGTGATACACCACGTCTATGTTACAAAATAATTATTTAGTTATACATAATTCTTTAGTAAAACTGCTTAAAGCAGAGTTCCAGTAATTTGTTTGTTTATTAAAATAACAATACAATAAGTGTAGCTGTTGAGTTTTAATAAACAGCCACTCACCTGTCCCATGGACCAGCGGTGTACTCACTGCAGCCGTGTTCTCCCCATGCCCTCCCTCGGCGGCGCTGGCATCTCTACTATGGGCACCCAGCTGTGTCAGTTTGCGCCTCCACAGCCGGGTGCCCCTTGCACATGCGGACTTGCCCCAAAGTTTTCTAGGACCTGTCATATGTCCCGGAAGACTTCGGGAGGGGGAGTTCCTACTTCCGGTCGCCTAGGCAACTGGAACAGAAGTGGGAGCAGGTACCTGTCAAATTCGGGTACACCCCCCCTCCCCCCTCCTCCCCAAAAGCTCAGTTTCACAAACAAAAGTCGGGGAGGAGGCCTTAAAGTAGAAATTCCACTTTTGGGTGGAACTCCACTCTAATAATTAAATATAACTGTTACAGGTGATTTGTTTTTTCTTTTTAAAGATGATAGAGTAAAGGTTTTACCATGTTATCTTTATTAAACAATTATGATTTTCCAAGTACTTGGTTTGTCTGACTAATTCAAGTAGATATAATTATTTATGCATGAGTTACTTTTTGAACGATCATTATCCTATTTTAAGGAAGCATTAGTTCCCTTTGAACCACTGGTAAAATATTTTCTATCCACAATATAGCATACACAAACTTAACCAGTTCAGTCCTGGAAGAATTTACCCCCTTCCTGACCAGAGCACTTTTTGCAACACGGCACTGCGTCGCTTTAACTGACAATTGCGCGTTGATGCGGCATTGCACCCAAACAAAATTGATGTCCTTTTTTTGCCCACAAATGGAGCTTTCTTTTGGTGGTATTTTATCACCTCTGCGGTTTTTATTTTTTGCGCTATAAACAAAAAAAGAGCAACAATTTTGAAAAAAAAAGCAATATTTTTAACTTTTTGCTATAATAAATATCCCCAAAAAATATATAAAAAACCAAATTTCTTACTCAGTTTAGGCTGATATGTATTCTTCTACATATTTTTGGAAAAAAAAAATCACAATAAGTGTATATTGATTGGTTTGCGCAAAAGTTATAGCGTCTACAAAATAGGGGATAGATTTATGGCATTTTTATTTATTTATTTATTTATTTTATTAGTAATGGCGGCGATCTGCGATTTTTATCGTGACTGCGACATTGCGGCAGACACATCGGACACTTTTGATACTATTTTGGGACCATTGTTATTTATACAGCGATCAGTGCTATAAAAATGCATTGATTACTGTGTAAATGACATTGGCAGGGAAGGGGTTAAACACTAGGGGGCGATCAAGGGGTTAAGTGTGTCCCAGGTAGTGATTATAACTGTGGGGGGGATGGGCTCACTACAACATGACAGAGATCACTGCTCCCGATGACAGTGAGCAGTAGATCCCCGTCATGTTGCTAGGCAGAACAGGGAAATGCCTTGTTTACATAGGCATCTCCCCATTCTGTCACTCCGTGTCACAATCGTGGGCCCCCGGTGGACATCGAGTCCGCAGGACCCGCGGGCACGATCGCGCAGTATGCAGGGCGCGCGCGCCCACTAAGCCACATCTTAAAGGGGACGTTCAGGTACACCCATTTGCGCAGCCGTTCCATTGTGCCGGCGTACATCGCCGTGCGCTGGTCGGCAAGTGGTTAATTTACAAAATTAAACAGTTGTATTGTAACTGGGACAAAATTAGATGACAGCTACAAAAATGGTGTATACATGCATTTTACATGACAGGTGTTCAATTCTAAACAATATACACTATACATCTTGTGCCATCGTTGTTTCTGTCAGTATAATGACATGCAACTTTTTTGTATTGCACCTTTCACTGTGGTATGTTGGTTCAAGCAATAAACTCATCTTTGGAGGAGGAACTGGACTGACTGTTACACCAAGTAAGTGTTGATACTATAATATGACAATGGCAACCACAGGAATTCAGATGCATTCATTTATACAAAATACTTTTTATTGTTACAATATAACTAAATGTGTCTCTGAACAAACATAAACTGAAATTGTATTACTAAGGGAACACTAGTTACCTCCAAAAAAGTAACCCTAAGAAAGAAAAAAGGGGAAAATATGATAACTTAGAGTAAAAATGTCCAAATGATTCCAAATGATTTTCACAAAATAACTGATGCGATCTGAAATAATGGCGTATAGTACAATGGCATATAGAATACAATTGTGTATTACTGATGTTTTTTCAAAGTCCACACCACAGTTTTTAACAACAGGATGTAGCTGGAAATTATTATTTGGAGAAGGCACTAAGCTCGTTGTTTCACCCGGTATGTATTTACACTAATGTATGGAAAAGTTTAGCATTCATTCTCTAAAGAAAAAAATCATGAAGAGGGTTTTAAAAACACATATTTAAAAGTAGAACAGTGCACCTGTAGAAATAAAAACTAGGCTGCTTTGATTACATTTAGCAAAGTATGTAAAATTGCAAGTCAAAGGCAGCAATATACAGTAAATATATGAAAGAGTAAGTATAATAAAGCTTCAAGATCAATCTGGCCATCTTCTACCTGATGGAAAGCAAATTCAGCTATGATTTGAAACGTTCTAAAGAAGTCCTGTCAATCACAATGCTCACATTACACCATGTAATGTTTCTGTTAATTCATTAAAATACAAACTAATGTAAAAGAGCCAGACTTTTTTGTAAAGACTACTTTCAGTTCTGAAATATCTAAACCACAGCCTTAGGTGTTTGTAGACACATTGCCATTTGTGTCAATAGGTATGTTTTTTTTAAGGTTGCCCAATAACATGTATGCATATTGTGCATAGTACAGTGAAACAGCTTAGTATCTGTTTAGCTACTGCATTTCATGGTGAGCACATGAAGTTATCCAAAATGACGGAAAAAAAATGTACCAATATGGGTGGATTCATTCAGAGATTCCAAAATTATTTGCCATCAAAATCAGAATCATGGAAATAGAAATTGATACTATTGTAATCATGAATATGAATCTGTAACAAACTTCATGCTAGATATGTTTTCTTAGTCCACCATTATTATTCAAAAATGTGTAGCATACAGTAGATAGCAAACCTATGTCAGGTTGAACATCTCCAAGAAGAAGAAGAATAAATACTTTTGAAATGTCAGTTTATTATAAGTGTAATATACAGTAGAATTCATAATTATTGTAATGGTTATAATTTGCAGTTAATAGTATAGTATGATTGCCATGGTTACTTTATAATTTAGTGTACTTCATAATAGTTTTAATTACAACTCATATGTTTTATTATACAATATAAATGAGGGCCACTTTAATTGATTACTCATATCTATAGTTTAAATTGTTGCTGTATGTTTATTTAAACCCTTTTCATATGATTAGTAAATATATAAGGTTGCAGTATAGAGTGCAGTTTAGGAAAAGTTTAGGAAAAGCTTGGCATGTAAAATAGATGTATTTTTTAGTGAAACCGAGAAATGCTAAGACGGATTTTGCAAAGCCAAAAATTACAATGTAATAACAACTTTGGCAAATTAATCTTTGGAACAGGAACCAAACTGTTTATACATCCAGGCGAGTACTTCTTACTTTCTTTCTAAAACTGCATTGAATTTTATATGTTAATGAGGATAAACTCTCTTGAATGTTCTCTGTTTCCTAATTGATTCTACACAGGCTACTAAGGCTTTGTTCAAAAAGTTACGTCCAATAAGTTTTAAAGATTACAGTCATATTGCTAAAGTATAGAACCTTATTCCGGTATGTTAAAGCTTTGTGAATTGAGTCTAATGGGTTCTTATAGCAGCACATTTCTAGATTTCTATGGAAAATCCAGAAGGAACTTGTTAATGCGCCATAGGTTTGCTGGAACTGTGGGACTGGCATCTTATGCTGCGTACACACGAGCAGACTTTTCGACCGGACTGGTCTGATGGACCTTGTCCGGCGGACAATTCGACCATGTGTGGGCTTCATCGAACCTGCGGTAGACTTTTTTGGTTGAAAATCTGACGGACTTTAGATTTGAAACATGTTTCAAATCTTTACGTCGGAACTCCGCCGGACCCAGTTCCTAATGAAAAGTCCGCTCGTCTGTATGCTAGTCCGCGGATGAAAACCGATGCTAGGACAGCTATTGGCTACTGGCTATCAACTTCCTTATTTTAGTCCGGTCGTATGTCATCACGTACGAATCCGCTGGACTTTGGTGTGATCGCGTGTAGGCAAGTGCGTTCGTTGGGAAAGTCCATTGGAAGTCCGCCGAAAGTCCGTCGGATAGTCCGTCGGACCAGTCCGGTCGAAAAGTCCGCTTGTGTGTACGCGGCATAAGAAGGCAATTTTCCTACTTGTATCCTTGTAGTTTTGAGAGAATGGTAGATTATTGAATTTGGCAATAGCAACCTAAATGCTATGGTTAGAGTTGCGTGGATTGCCCTGTTGAGAAAAGAATTAGAATAAATGTATCAGTTAAAATTATTTTGTGTGTTTAACAGACTTCTCTTTTGGCAATGTCTACACTTACTTTCACCATATTTGACAAAGCGGAAATGTACCTAGCAAAATTTGCTTTGCCAATTGAAGACATTTTCTGTCTAAAATACATCGTAAGATTTACATCACATTTTACCTGACTTCAAACATTATTTCCATTAAAAAGAATGGAAAAGTGGTATTATTCGGTAAGAGCATTGCAAAAGCTGTCTACTTTTTTGCCATCTTCTACACAGCACTTCCAACACACTTTTCTTGCCAAATGTTAATCACAGTCACAATATGGCTGAAATGAAAATCAGTTCTAATACCATATATGTTTCTACTGCAACCAAAAAAGAAAGAAAGAAAGAATGTTTATTGACACAGTGCTTACCTAGTATGTGTTAATGCAAAGCATTGCAACAAAAATGTTTGCTTTCCCCATATAAATGGGTAGGATTTTGTGTGCCTGTGCTGGTGAAACATTTTGTAAAGATGTCTGTTAGTGTGTTAATTCCAACTACAGATTAACATTTGGATCAGGGACACAGCTATCTGTAATGCCCAGTAAGTACTAATATTTTTGTTGTAAGGCATTCGAGGTACAAACAGTATAATAAATTAAAGAACAATATTATAAATCCCACCAAAAGTTGAATGTACCATATTCAGTGTGAGGGTCTCTGCTAAGATATAAGAGCAATGAAGTGGCTTGTACATAAGGGGTTTGCATTTTTGTCCCATTCCTATTTAAGTATAAGGAAACCAGAGAAACCTAATGCAAAGTAACATAAAGATCACTTATACATATATTTGTATATACAAGTCTTTACATCATTCTTTCATACATAACACTTGACCACTGGTGATGTCTTTTTTTGCAGGCAGCGTATACAAACCTTCTTTTAGCATACCCCTTTATTTCAGAATTTTACAATCATTCTGTTATTTTATTTCTCATAGAGCTTGCCTTTAATTTGGGTAATGAAAGACAAATACATTTAAAATTTCAGAAGAGAAACTTTAAGAAGAGTTTTTATGAGTTCTAGCAGATCTGTGATCATATTGCTCTCCATAATCCAGATGTCAGTATTATAGTAAAGGGCATGCTGCAGGTTCCACATGAAGTTCACAAAATTGTGCTGTAAGAGTTCCATAGTTTGTGTAAAGGTAACAATGTATGTGTGCACACTGCTTCTCTTTGGGGTAAAATGTTCTTTGGACCCGGAACAAAATTACGTGTATTTCCAAGTAAGTATGTAAGTTGTACATTTTTGTAAATTTTATAGTGATACCCATAACAGCCTATCATTTTGATGTTAGAGCTGGACAGTTGTTTGGTATGCAGGAGCAATTATTGACAAAATATTGCCATATACATTGGTCAGTGTAGAATCAATATAATCAGCTTTGTATCAATCATGTATAACAAATCAGTCCAAATCAGCTGGCATTTATGCATAGTAAAGAACTGGCAGTGTGTGATTTTGACAAGCTGATAGAAAATATATAAGGAATGGATATGCATGCTGTAAATATATACATCAGTTTTTTTTTAAACTTAATTTTTTGTTTATTGGTTATTTCATTTTTAAAGTCAGATATATACTATTACAACATATTTTACTAATAGCAGAAAATCACTGCATTATCCAGCGCAGTGAGAGTACTTAATGAAATGTTCTCAGTCATAGATCACATCATAGTAAGTAGAAGAATTCACAGAAAAGCCACAGAAATTGATTTACTGGAATATCTGTTTGCTAGGGACAAAGCTCTTTGCACATCCAAGTAAGATATAATGGTTTCGTATAGCAACAGAAACAGGATTGCTATAATTTCTACAATTTAGTGTCACTAATTAGTCATTTAAACTCAATCTACAGTATAAAATTTATTGTATTGGATATACTGGGTGTTCATTTAAAAGCATTGTATATTAAGAATTGGTGTATAGTAGTAAAGCAATTTTACATGGGTTTTTCAAGGTTTAGGTTAGTAAACCACCACCACACAACATTATTTATGGGACCATTTACAAATACAGAGGGTACAAAAATAGATCTTAGGGATACCTTATAAAGTTCACTAAAACAAAAAGCAGTAATGTGTAATGATTTTCTTTGTGATCTATAACTCCTGTGCTTAGTACAGACTAAATGCAGCCACCCAGGACACACAAAATGTATTTTATATTTCAAATATTGCAATAAACATTGAAAAGGTTAGCTAATAATTGTTTATTCACCATCAAACAGGAATCAGAACTATTCTGTATATCATTGTTGAACCTTAACTTCATCTAACATCTAAGATGTTAGCAGCAATAGAGGTCTAACACAGACAGTTTTGAAAGTTCTTTATTGCATATGACTAATGGTATTGTCTTGGTTTGTCCAAAATTGGACAACTATCACACGGACACCTATTTTCCACTAGTTTTAGGTAATCAAAAACCATACAAGGGTAAAATGCACCTGGAAACTTAGAATGCCAAAAAAAGTTCAAAATAAAATAATATATAATAACTGTATGTAACAGTAAGCTGTCAAAAAAGTCAGCATTCTTGTAAAGATGCTTAACACTGTGATAATACTGGTTTAAATAAACTCCTATTTGGGGAAGGAACCAAACTTCAAGTTTTACCAAGTAAGTCTGTATAATTTACAGGTAACATCAAAGATTTCTACACAGTACAGCACATATAGTAGATGTTTACAAAGTTTACAACTCAAATATCTAGATTTTTACAGCTTTACATGCATCTACTTTATACTGTACATTTTGAGAAACAAAATATTGCCAATATCTATATGGTGTATTTTGTAATCTGAACTACAAGTAGATCATGTAGACTTTTGGAGACTTTGATTTTACATGCCAATGGTTATATATTGCATTGTATTTTATTGTATCATACTGGCCTTGATGTTTGCGAACAATCAGTTATTTAAAAGAAAATAGAAATGTTTTCACATTTTAATGTAATACGTGCCCTATTTGACTTTTCACTATTATGTTTCAGTGGTAGCATTATTGTAGAACTGCTAATTACTTTCCATATATCACTAAACTTAGCCTTCAAAGTACTTAACTGATACAAAAAATATTGAGTCTGATTTACTAAATGAATTGAAAACCTTCACACAACACACAGTAAATTGTGTGAATATTCACTTTAATTATCCAGTCTTATAACAAGCAAATTCATATTTATTTTGAATGGCCAATCATGTGCAACTGAGATGGATAAACAGAAGTTTGCTTTTGACATGACTGGATAATTCACACAATTTATTGAGTGAAGATTTTTAACTCTTTCACTAAATCAGCCTTGAGGTATTTCAGCTTTCAGTGCATAGGGGCAACAATATTCAAGGTATGCATTATGTATGCATTTAAGTATATCTAAACCCCAAACTTTTGTTTAGTTATGGATAGAGAAAAAAGGGTTAAGACCAGTGGCTGTGTCCTATTAAGGACATTTTCTTTTACTTGCTACCTGTAGATTTAGGAGGAAATCTCTCAAAGTAAGGGGAAATCGTGTCTTAGACAGTTGTCACCTCAAAAAAGTGTCCTTATTGGAATGTTTCCACTGTGTTCCTGTTCTGGTAACAATAATGATAAACAAGATTTTAGATTTTCCCTTAATGACAGTCCCGTGGGCAATGGTCTCCAGGATAAATAGAGATGGTAAATCTCCCTGGCTGGGACATAGCCAGAAATTAAAATTCACCAGGGTTTCTAACCCAGTCATACTCTATCAAAACAAGTTTTTGGATTTAGATACCCTTTAACCAGCAAACTGTAGGCAGTTTGTTGTTTGGCAGTGTAATACAGTGTAAATAACAATGGCTTCAAATTCATTTTTGGAGCTGAAACATTGCTGGCAGTTAAACCAAGTGAGTTCTTGCTTCAATTTGATATCCAGTGTATTTTCAGATTTAAGGGGTGTATAATATTTGCAGGTATAGGGTAAACAGATCACTGGGTGTCTGGCTAAATATGTGTATTTTCATTATACTGCTATTATAACTTTAATATACCTTATGATACTGTTAGCATATATAGGAACAAGGTTCATGTCAGCGGAACAAATATAGAAATTAGTGTTTAGGTAAAATAGTGTTGACCATTCAAAGCAATCATAAGCTATAGTAGTACAACAAGATGCCAATAAAATACTTTAACAATGCTGTTAGCTGAGAGCAATCACTTGCTAGTTATTTATCCTACTCTATTATATAACTAGACTTTTAAAGACTGAGAATCTTATGCTTTAACCTGCTGAGAAATGTAGCTTCCATGGGATTAATCAGGGTTTTAGTAGAGATATATCTTGTTGTGTGAATAATGTTGGCTGAAAGCTTATATATGGATCTGGCACAAGTGTCACTGTATTACCAAGTAAGTAAGAACTGTGGAGTTTTCCTTTAAGCTATTATGTAGAAAAGTAATTTACAAATGAAATGTATTTTTGTCATTGCTATGGGCAGATGAAAACTAAGCTGCAATATGGCCATAACTGTACAGCCGTGGCCAAAAGTTTTGAGAGTGATACAAATATACATTTTCACAGTCTTCTGCTTCAATGTTTTTAGATCTTTTTTTAGATGTTACTATGGTATACTGAAGTATATTTACAAGCATTTCATAAGTGTCAAAGGCTTTTATTGACAAAAACATTATCAAGTCAATATTTGCAGTGTTGACCCTTCTTTTGCAAGACCTCTGCAATTCCCCCTGGCATGCTGTCAATCAACTTCTGGGCCACATCCTGACTAATGACAGCCCATTCTTGCATAATCAATGCTTCCAGTTTGTCAGAAATTGTGTTGTTTTTTTTTTTTTTGTTCACCTGCTTCTTGAGGATTGACCACAAGTGCTCAATGGAATTAAGGTCTTGGGAGTTTCCTCGCAATGGATCCAAAATTTTGATGTTTTGTTCCCCAAGCCACTGAGTTATTACTTTTGCCTTATGACAGTGTGCTCCATCATGCTGGAAAAGGCATTGTTCATCAGAATCATCACCAAACTGTTCTTGGATGGTTGGGAGTAGTTTTTGTACCATTCTTTATTCATGGCTGGGTTCTTAGGCAAAATTGTGAGTGGGCCTACATCCTTGGCTGAAAAGCAAGCTCACACATTAATGGTCTCAGGATGCTTTACTGTTGGCATAACACAGGACTGATGGTAGTGCTCACCTTTTCTTCTCTGGACGAGGTTTTTTTCCGGATGCTCCAAACAATCATAAAGGGGATTTATCAGAGAAAATGACTTTACCCCAGTCCTCAGCAGTTCAATCCATTTACCTTTTGCAGAATATAAGTCTGTCCTTGATCTCTTTCCTGGAGAGAAGTGGCTTCTTTGGTGCCCTTCTTGACACCAGGCCATTCTCTAAAAATCTTTGCCTCACTGTACGTGTAGATGCACTCACACCTGCCTGCTGCAATTCCCACGCAAGCTCTGCATTGCTGGTGCCCCAATCTCACAGCTGAATCAACTGTAGACCTGAAACCTTCTTCACAAATGCAGTTCAAATGTTTTTTTATGGGATTAAGTTCATTTTCATGGCAAAGAGGAACTTTGCAATTAATTGCAATTCATCTGATTTCTCTTCGTAACATTCTGCAGTATATGCAAATTGCCATCATAAAAACTGAGGCAGCGGACTTTGTGAAAATTAATATTTGTATAATTCTCAAAACTTTTGGCCATGGCTGTATATGTACAAATACTTTAGAAACAATTTCCCTGCCTTTACCACTTTACTGTCATTGGCCTTCTTGACAGCCACATAGCTTGCAATGATTAAGCTTCTATAAATACAGGCATTAAACTGGGACACTTAAAGGTCTTGCCATGGGTCAAAAAAAATTACCTATGCCATAAGACCGACCATACACGGTCTGAATCTTGGCAGGTTCAGCAGAAACCGGTCGAGATTTGAACAGGTAATCGCCAGGCTTAATGTATCAAGTTGTGTCAATGTATCATTGATACAATCAATGTATCAAGGCTGCTATAGCTGCTACCGATAATCACTGTCTTCTCCTGGCGAGGATGGGTTCCCCCGATCACCCCCCCCCCCCCCAGGGAGCAGACAATTGCTCAGCAGGAGGGGTTCCCCTGTTAGCACTGTCTGTGTTGATGAGGGAATCATGCAAATTTCTTTCCTGCAACCTGTCGTTGCAGGGAAGAAATTTGCACTGTTTATGGCCTGCCTAAGACTACATGAGTCTACAGTCCTGTTTCTTAGATCTGTAGATAACTGAAAAATTGATTTTTACCAAAAAGAATGGACTAGTTGGACAAAATAATCAATGTGCTTGATTTATTAAGGCTCTATGCACACTGGGCTTAAAAAAATGCCAGTTCCCTTGGCAGAAAAAAATGCTCATATAGAGCGTTTTGTACACAGTTTAGGCAAGTTTAGTGTTTTTTCAACCAGTGAGCTCCAATCAGAAACGCAAACCAGAAGGATTTTTTTTTCTCCTGCCTCTAAACATTGAGCTTGAAATATGCCTCTATGGCTGGCCATACATGTTCAATTTTCTTGTACAATTTTCTTTTAGATTTACAAAAAAACCATATAATATAAGGCCAAAACTAAATAACTTTCAATCGTATCCAATAAGGTAGGCCCTTGCTCTACATAGTTTAAGGTAAATCTAAAGGAAAATTGTACAAGATAATTGAACATGTATGGCCAGCCTAAGTGTTCTAATGTGCATGGGCACATAGGATAACATTGAGCTGCTTCTACTGGCAGAACACAAAACTCTTGTTGAAGCAGCGATTTTTAGCCAGTGTGTATGGATCCTAAACAAGTTGGAGAGCATGTTCACTTTGCAAAGTTTATTTTCACCTAGATTAGTAAATGTGGTGGAGCTTTGCTGCTTTTAATCATCTAATAATGTGCAAGTAAAAATCTTTTTCCCCGCGCATGATCAGGTGCTTTAATGTACTTTAGTAAATCAACCCCTATAATTGCATGTATGTATGTATGTATGTATGTATGAAATTCTATTTTTTTTTTTCAAACACATTTTTAATAGGATATATAAGTATATAAATGTTAAACACAAACAACTTGGTAACTGCATTGCCAGTGTTATATCTTGTCCCACAACCTTGTAAAAAGTATTATCAACCGTTGTTTATATACAAAAAAGCACATAGAGTACAAGTTGCTGTAGTAATATGCTAAACCCTTGTATTTTATTGAAACATATAAATAAATTCTAAGTTTAACAAATGTGTACGGCAGTTAAATCAGGTAAGGATTGTTTGTATTAGTATAGCCATGCTTTAATAATATATTTTGGATTTACTTGGATTTAATAGTGGGCCCTACAAAACAACTTATATAATGGTGTCTATTAGTGGGATCATGTAAAATATATTCTAAATTTAATTAAAACTGTGTCCTCTTAATTTTCAGAAACAGACAGAGCAGTGCCTTCTGTATATAAACTTGAGTCATCTAAACAAGTCGATGGTCTGCCAGACTCTGTTTGTCTGGTCACAGATTTTCCATTTCCAAACACAACATTGAAGTTAGATGGAAGCAAAACTATAGATCTAAATACAGCAGCTCTGCTGGATAAGTCGGAGAATCATGTGTGGAGATATAGTACAGTTGTATGGGATAATGACAATCCTTCTAAAAACCTTTCTTGTAACATGGAATATAATGCAAAACCTGTTTATCCAGACACAAGTACAGGTATGTTATGACATTTAAAAAAAATTACATAGTCAAAAATGATATTTTTAGGAAAAATAAGAGGTGTGATATCTAGCTGGATGTCATGACATTGCCAGGATTTATGGAAGAACCATATATGCTGGGAAGCAGTGGTGGCAAATTATCCCTGTTTTTATTATGTTATTTATTTCTTAAATAAACTTTGCAGAAAAAAAAAGTGAATAACATTTAATTGGTATGTAAAACACCTTTTTTATAATAGATAAAGTGTATAGTACTGTGATATAAATCTGTGACTGTAACTGCCCCACAATAGTTTGGGCTACAACAATTAGAACTGCATATAGTTCACGGATTCCTAATTAAACTTGAAGGATAAATTCACATAGTATAAGCATACATGTTCATGGTATCAGTCTAATGCTGTGTACACACGACCGTACTTTCGACAAACTAAATCACGTCGGACTTTTCAACGGACTTTCGACTGACTTTTCGACGGACTTCCGTTGAATCGGACTTGTCTACACACAATCACACCAAAGTCCGACGGATTCGTACATGATGACGTACGACCAGATTGGAATAAGGAAGTTGATAGCCAGTAGCCAATAGCTGCCCTAGCGTCGGTTTTCGTCCGTCGTACTAGCATACAGACGAACGGATTTTTCGACCGGACTCGAGTCCGTCAGAAAGATTTGAAACATGTTCCAAATCTAAAGTCCATCACATTTTCAACAGAAAAGGTCCGCTGCAGGTCCGATGAAGCCCACGCGCGGTCGACTTGTCCGACGGAACGCAAAGTCCGGCCGTGTGTACACGGCATTAGTGAAAAATATGTAGAATGAATCCACGCTATGGATATAGGTACTCTCCGGGTGGGTTGGGAGCTGCGGGCCCTAACAGGTATAAATCCACCTAGGTGGAAAAATACTACAGTATGAAAAAATAGGGATGTAGGTGTGGTGCTGCTCTAATGTAATGCAATTTTTTATGGTGATCTTGTGTGATGATTTAATTGAAAATTACTGGCTACATATGTTATCTTGCAAACTACCAAATAAAATACTTCATAAATAAAATAGTGCTTTAAAGAGTGACTTCTTTACGGAAAGCATAACATAAACCCAATAACACTGTTGAAAATAAAAATTAAGTGACACGTGATGCAGCCTTAAAGGCCAATTACTGCTTGTTTTTCACTTAGTGCTTATTTTTCAATTGTGTTACACCCTCTGGTGTATATGTTGTTAGGTTAGAAAATTAGAAAATTAGTGTAGATCGCTCCTCTAAAGTTTGTTAGTGAATGAGAATAGTTAAATATGCATAAAATAAAATAAAAATAAAATCATAGATGGATATCGCATGAACCAAAACTAAAAACTAAAAAATAAATAATAAAAAATAATAAACAACTGGTGATTACACATATGTGAATACTTATAATTAAAGTGCCATGTGCTAGATATAGATTTTTAAGTATTGTAATCTATGTCACATACCATTTACTTTGAGTGCAAAAAACTTGCTAGTTACACTAGATCATAAAGTGACTGGTGCTTAAACTGTAAACCAAATGATTTGTACTTCATAAGCCCAGTACTTGTTGAAAAGGTACATAATTATGGTGAGAAAGTCTTTTAAATGGTTCAAAAAGTCTTTGTTTAAATTATGATTTGGAAAGGGTTACATTTTCATTGGAAGGTGATGTAAAAAACATTCCTTATTCAAGTGCTGGTCTTGTGATGGTGCTCCTTAGCCGAGGTCTTATTGTGCTTGCACTCACTGAATAGGGACACCCCTGCAGGTGTATGAGCAGTCACAGTGTTTGCCACTGTGTAGCAGCCCTGGATGTCTCTGGTCTATACTGTGAGTGTTGCTATGCCGGCTTGGGATATGTTCACCACAGAAAAGAGGGAATGTCCATAGCGTGAACCCATTTAAAAACTTTTATTGTGCCATATGTCAAGATTGTACTCACATTTTTAAAGTCCGCGGTGATCGACTTGTACTCGTCTATCTGGAGGTGACACAAGATGTGGATAAGTCCCGCCCTACGCGTTTCATCATAGGACATCTGCTGGGGCCCCACTTTAATTATAAGTATTCACATATGTGTAATCACCAAACAGTTTTTTATTATTTTTTATTATTTATTATTTATTTTTTAGTTTTGGTTCATACGATATCCATCTGCAATTTTATTTTTATTTTATTTTCTGCATATTTAACTATTCTCATCCATAAACAACTTTTAGAGGAGCGATCTACACTAATTTTCTAATTTTCTAATCTAACAACATATACACCAGAGGGTGTAACACAATTGAAAAATAAGCACTAAGTGAAAAACAAGCAGTAATTGGCCTTTAAGACTGCATCACGTGTCACTTAATTTTTATTTTCAACAATGTTATTGGGTTTATGTTATGCTTTCCGTAAAGAAGTCACTCTTTAAAGCACTATTTTGTTTATGAAGTATTTTATTTGGTATTTTGCAAGATAACATATGTAGCCAGTAATTTTCAAATCATCACACAAGGTCACCATAAAAAATCGCATCACATTAGAGCAGCGCCACACCTACATCCCTATTTTTTCATACATAGCATTAGTGCTTGAATTTTGGCAGTCAGGTCTGCAGAATGCTATCTCACATCTTCAGCCAACATTAGTTTTTCAAATGTTTTCAGCAAAGAAAACCTTTTACAAGTGTAATATGGAGCCATTGGTTTCATCTTTATGAATCTCTGGTTGTCTAACTATTATGCTGACCACCATATGGAAAACTCCATCTTGTTTATGAGTAGCTTAGGCACTAAGCACTGCATTTTGAGATGAAAGAGGGTGTGCACCTATTTTCACATAACTGAAATTGGGACTTTTTGGAAGGTGTAGTACATAAGAGAGCATTATTAACCACTTGACCTCCAGGTGATGTACCACCCCATCTTGACCAGGCCATTTTTTGCGATACTGCACTGCGTTACTTTAACTGACAATTGGGCTGTCATGCAACCCTGTACCCAAATAAAATTTATGCAATTTTTCCCACAAATAGAGCTTTCTTTTGGTGCTATTTGGTCACCACTGCGGTTTTTATTTTTTGTGCTATAAACAATAAAACACTACCAATTTTGAAAAAAATATATTTTATGCTATAAAATATATCCCATAAAAAAATGTAAAAAATCTAATTTCTTCATAAATGGGGACTAATATGTATTCTGCTACATATTTTTGGTACAAAAAATCCCAATAAGCGTATATTGATTGGTTTGTCCAAAAGTTATAGCGTCTACAATCTACGGTGTATATACTGTATTTTTTATTTATTTAATTATTGTATACTGGTAATGGCTGTGATCAGCGAGACTACGATATTGTGGCGGACAATCAGACACTAACTGACACTTTGTGGGATTCAGTGACACTAATACAGTAATCAATGCTAAAAATATGCACTGTCACTGTGCTAATGACACTGTGAAGGGGTTTAACATCTAGGGTGATCAAAGACTTAACTGTGTGCCCAGCCAGTGTTTTTGTGTACTGTATGTGCTGCTTTTACTAAGGGAAGTGATGGATTTTATTCCCTGCTTTGCAGGGACACAAAATCCATTACTTCCCCCCTGTCAGAATGGATTTCTGCCTTATTTACATAGGCAGAGCTCTGTTTTGTGTCTCTGCCTGACGATCGGCAGGTGCTGGTGCACATCCAGTGCCGGACACCAGCTGATCAGCTTCTGCTGTGAGTAATTAGGTGGCAGAAGTGCAGAATCACGTATATATACATGATTCTGTACAGGAGGGCCGCCCTGTAGCAGTATATCTGCTATGGGGCAGTCCAGAAGTGGTTAAAGACACAATAAAGGTATTTTCAGTGTGTTCTGTTCCTTAGCTATAGAATAAAGTTCTGATATCCATGTCCAGCTCAGGACATGTACCTGGGACAAGCATTATTCTGCCAGGATGGTAAAAAGGGTAGAATGGCTGCAAAATGCAGATGGTCTTACAGAGCTGATTGAAAATGTTTGGCTTATTTGCAAAAAATAACAGCAACACAAGGGGGTGTTTTCCCCTATAGCACAACCATACAGGAGAGTAAATACATTTCCCCACTTTTACCACTATTACATAGTTACAATACATTACATCCATTCAGTTCAACCTGAGAGTGTGTGTACGTTGCTTCCATTTTCAATATCCCTGTACATTGTGTGCACCAAGAAACACATGTATAGAAGTTTTTTTCAATTTATCTACACTTTCCACTGACATCACCAATTATCGAAGGGGTGAAGAACCCCTTACGCATTGTAAGATTGAACCACTTCTCATCCTACTTCATTGTGCATCTACGTGTCTTTTTTTAGAGAACTCAGATTAAATAGGCTCCTCCCAATACCAGAGTCACCATTTAAAGATTTATATATTACGATCATATCCCCTCTTAAAATAGTTTTAAATGCTCAAGGTTTATTACCTTCATGCATTCTATGCATGAAGATAAAAAACCTTCTGTGTGCAGTGCCTTCTCTAATACTCACCTGAGCTCTCTCTCGATACAGCAATGTGGATGAGAGCTGAATGTCTCTGGGTCTCTCATTCCTCATTGGCAGACCATTGGCTCCTGCTACTGTCAATCACAGCCAGTGAGCCACTGAGGAGAGAGAGGGGGCGGACTCTTATGGACACATAGAGCAGGGCTCGGGAGCGAGCACACACTAGTGCCCCCAGAGCAGGCAGCTTGCTATTGGGGGAACTGGCTAAAGGGGAGGAACCAAAAGCACCCACAGGGGACCCAAAAAGAGGAGGATCAGGGCTGCTCTATACACAACCGCTGCACAGAGCAAGCAGGTAAGTGTGACATGTTTATTATTTTTTTGTCACTTTAAAGAGGGAGTCCACCTAAAAAAAAGATTATTAAAAGCCAGCAGCTACAAATAATGCAGCTGCTCACTTTTAATAAATGGACACTTACCTGTCCTGGAGTCCAGTGATGTCGGCAGCCAAAGCTTATCAATCGCTCGGCTCTCAGCTACTGCCGCCGCCATCCTCTGCCAGGCAATCAGGAAGTGAAGCATTGCGGCTTCACTTCCTGGCTCCCTACTGCGCATGCGCGAGTCACGCTGCGTGTCCTAAGTGGTCCCCGCTATCTCCTGGGACTTGTGTGTTTCCCAGGAGACAGCGGGGGGGTGCGGGAAGGGGCGTGACTCCCGCGGGAGTCTATGCCAGGAAGTGTGTGCAAATACCTGTAGTAGACAGGTATCTGCACCCCCCTCCCCCCTGAAAGGTGGCAATTGTGGCACCGGAGGGGGGGAGGAATCACATGAGCGGAAGTTCCACTTTTGGGTGGAACTCTGCTTTAAGTGTCTCTTCCTTAAGAAGAATACATTTATTGTTTGTAGTCATAGTTTATTGTTTGTATTACATGTGGGAAATCTATAGACTGTATGAAACTTTGTTTTTCTCCCATTTACTCTGGTTTCACTCAATCTGTAGACAAAACCCTTAATCAATATGTGCAATCGTTTTTTTGTTTTTTTCAGATGTAACCACTCAACAATGTCTATCCATTGTTCCTGGGAATTTTAAAACAGGTAAACATTTTACATTCAGCGCATGTACTTTGCTACCTGAAATAAGGTGATGTAGAGTTCTCACCAATCATCTCTGTTAGGTTATAGCCATACTTTTAATTTCACAATTCACCTTTACATAAGCAAAAGATTGGAAAATCGTATTTGACTGGATCTGTACCCTGAGTGTATGATACAAATGAATGGCAACGTCTTTAATTCACTATGGCCTTGTGCACACTTGGTGCCTTTTTCATGCATTCTGACACATTTTCTAGGAGAGGCAAAGAAAACTTCAGCCTGTTACTTTGAGGACCACTACAGAAAAAAACCTTGCATGCTGTATTTTTGGTGTGTTGAACTGCATTTTCCAAACGAATTTTACAACAAATTCTTCACTTATTCAGAAACACATGTAAACATGCAAGCATATACTCTTCCTATGTATCTGGTGTAAATTACTTTAAAAAAAAAAAGCTAAAGGTCTGTCTTGTTGGACTTTTATTTGTCCCAAATGGATTTTGCATTCCCATACAAGATTTTGGGAATGCAAAGACAGCTTAAAGCAGGTCAAAAGAAGGTCAATTGCAGATTAAATGTATCAGTATCAAGGAGTTATGAATATTCTGAGAAGCATCTCAAACTGATATTAAACTGATATCATTGACGCAAGCCCAAAGCTTGTTGATACTAGCCCTGAAAACAAGCAGTGGAGTTGATTTACTAAAACTGGAGAGTGCAAAATCAAGTGCAGCTTTACATGGTAGCCAATCAGCGTCTAACTTCAGCTTGCTCAATTAAGCTTTGACAAAAAAAAAAAAATGGAAGCTGATTGGTTTTTATGCAGAGCTGCACCAGATTTTGCACTTTCCAGTTTTAGTTTATCAAACCTGGTGAATATATTTATTGATATAATATTTATGTTAGATAATGATTATTTACCACTAATAGAAAATTATTATTTAACACTAATAGATAATGATTATTTAACACTAATTTAAAATTATCTCTAGCTATGCTTCCAATCAGCTGTTCCAGAAAATTACTGATTAGACTAACCTATATGCAAAGCAATTTAAAGGGCAGTTTAAAAAAATGTCTGCCCAGTGGAAAGCTACAGATTTACAGGAAATTACAAGGTTTAGGGAAAAAAATGTAATTATTGCATATACTAGTATCCAGCAGTAGGGAGGTAGATTTCTGCAATACACAATGACTTCTGCAGTTACCCCAGATTACAAATGCTCAGACAAAAATACAGATATTAACTGAAATCTATAGACTTGTACACCTTGATAAGCCCACCTACTGTACAATTTAAAGGATGACCTAAACACTGAAAAATGTTACATGAGTACAATTAATTCTTGTAAGGGAAACAACTCAGTGCTGTCAAAAGGGTCTCAAAAGATTCCCTTTAAATAAAGGGGGAGGGGGATTCACCATGCTTAGCAATGATTTGTTGGCATTTAGATTTAGCAGAAAAAATATGTACATTTACCTGTACCTGTGCAGAGCAAAACATGCTCATATTGACAAGTTTAAAAGTGTTTAGGAGTACTTAAAATACATGGGAGTGGTAGACCTGTCTGACCAAATATTCACAATGGGGGTTATTTACTAAAGGCAACTCCACTTTGCACTGCAAGTGCACTTGGAAGTGCAGTTGCTGGAGATCCGAGGGGGATATGCAAGGAAAATAAAAAAGAGCATTTTAGCTTGCACATGATTGGATGAAAAAATAAGCAGAGCTTCCCCTCATTTCAGATCTACTCCTTAGATTTAGAGCGACTGCACTTCCAAGTGCACTTGTAGTGCAAAGTAGACATGTGCACACTGAAATATTTTGTTTTGGAATTTCATTTTTGTCCGAAAAATAAATTTATTTAGTTACTCCCGAAATTCGTTTTTATTTATTTCATTTTTCGTTAAAAATTGCAGTTGTCCGAAAATCCAAATGAAGGTCGAATCTGTCATTGAAGGCTTATGGTGTCTGTCGAATGTTCAAAGAAGATTCGACGGAGCAGCTAAACTGTACGACGCCGTATAGTTTACCTGCTCTGTCGAATCTTCTTAGAACTTTCAACAGACACCATAAGCCAAAGTACGTGTGTACTTAGTTCTAGCTATTTTACTGCTCCTCCTCTTTGGTTACAATCAGCCAATAACATTCATCATCATCATTTTTTTTATTCATCTTTTCTCCCCTACGTCGCATCTTTTCTCCCCTAAGTCGAATCTTTTCTCCCCTACGTTGAATCTTTTCTCTCTATGTCAAATCTTTTCTCTCTATGTAGAATAATCTTGGACTAATAGAGTTAAGGTTAGGCACATTCGACCACAGGTTTGATGGACACAGATTGTTAAAATGCATTCGGACGAAAATGAATACACATGTCTAGTGCAAAGTGGATTTGCCTTTCGTAAATAATCCCCAATGTGTACTATTACTAAAACCCATACACAACTTCAGTAAAAGAAAAGAAAATTCATTTTTGACTGGGATAAGGCATTTTAAGTCCATGAAAATGAGGATAAATCTAGACTTTCTGGTAATCAATTAAATTGCTGAATTCCTTGCACAGGAAAGAAGTAGTCATTGCCAATGAAATGCAATGTTTAAAAGACGCATGTTTCAAATGTTTCTTTGATTTTCAAATAATGGCTATTTATTTATTTTTATTGAGACCCACTTCCATTTATTTTTTTATTATCCAAATTATTTTCTTCTAAGATTCCTGTTTTTGTTTTAAATAATTTTTCAATGTATAAATCTGTTATTATAAAGACCTTTTGTCTGCAAATTCCAGTTTTAAATGCCTAAAGGTCTAGGTATTATGATATGATGTTTGTTCTGGTAAAGAAGGAAATAGCCCCAGCAAAGAAGAAATTATTTGTTAATTGCATATTTACAAGCTCTAAGAATGGAAGTGGTAGTTGGACAAGAGTGTAGACTGTAACTATAACATTCTGTTGTACGTTGCCTTTCCAATATTTTTTTTTTTTTTACAGATATAAGCTTAAACAGTTTGTCCTTTTCAGTATTTGGATTGAGGTTCCTGACTATCAAGGGAATACTATTTAATGTAATAACAACAATAAAGCTATGGTCATTTTAAGGTAAAGATATAAACTATTGTTCCCGCTGTAATAACAAATCATATAGAACTATTGTCCTCTCTGTAAGAACATATATAGATTGTGATGTCTTTTGATTGGGTTTTAACATAAAATCAAGAACACACAACATATGTTAACACTGCCGTATGTTTGTTGCTGTGCATTACTATTAAAGTGGTTGTAAAGGCAGAAAATGTTTTATCTTGATGCATTCTATGCATTAAGATAAAAAGCCTTTCTGTGTGCAGCAGCCCCCCTCAGCCCCCCTAATACTTACCTGAGCCCCATTTAGATTCAGCGATGTTGCAGGAGTGTCTCGGCTGCCTTGGAGTCCCTTCCTCATTGGCTGAGACAGCAGTGCAGCACCATTGCCTCCCGCTGCACTCAATCAAAGCCAGCCAGTCAATGAGGAGAAAAAAGGGCAGGGCCAGGCCACAGCCTCATGTCTGAATGGACACAGGGAGCTGTGGCTCGGCTGGGGTGCCCCCATAGCAAGCTGCTTGCTGTGGGGGCAAGCAACAGGAGGGAGGGGCCAGGAGCTCTGAACAGGGACCCGAGAAGAGGTGGATCTGGGCTGCTCTGTGCAAACCCACTGCACAGAGCAGATAAGTATAACATGTTTTTAATAAAAAAAAAAAAAAAAAACAAGACTTCAGTATCACTTTCATTCTCAAAAACAGTAAAAACAAAAGCACATATGTGAATATTTGGTGTATCGTGTTGTCTTGCATTGCCCATAATAAGTGCTGTGTATTATTTTGTGTGTTGAGTCTATGTAAATTTTAAACAAAACATGTTCATAAAAGTGAATAGGCCCTTAAAAGAATACAAGCTGTATATGTATCTGTAGTGTTTACTTATCACTCTCCAAAGCCCTAAGACACGTGTCTTTCTGCTGCTCCATTCCTCTGTTATCAGCATGATAACTTCTGACAAGCTCTCTGACACAGGAGATAAAAGCAGCTGGAAATGTGTGTCAGGAGGGAACGTAGAGACAGATAAGCAGAGAGCTTGTCTATTCACAGTACAGCTCTGCATGTTTCTTCATTCCTCTGCCTATGTGGAGGGGGGGTGCCTTTCCTCCAATCAGCATACACACAGTGTATGCCCAGACTCCACACCTACTGCTGAAACAGGAAGAAAAATTTCTAACACAATGCGCACTTTCTAAAGAGCTTAGAAACCTGAACACAGCAGATATACATGTAAAACGTATGTAGGGAGATTTGTTTCATCCTTGTGTATCATCTGAGGATGTTCACTTCACTGGGTATTTGAGAGGGTTTACATTCACTTTAATTTTTTATTTTTTTTATGTGTCCCATGACAATGAAAATCATGCCACTCTATTTGCAAATACTAACTTCATTTACTAAGTCAGCTTATGGTCCTGGTAACCACCACACCTCACTATTTACCGATGTGATGGACTGGGCCAAGTGTATAATTTTAAGTTCAAGTTGGTATTTAAATAAAATAATGTCCCAAGGGCTGGACAAATCCAGAAGTGCTCCTAAAGAAAGCTCTGTGATTTCAAGCTGGCTGAGTGAGGCCCCAGGTAGCTATTTTTTTCAACATAACCATTCACAATAACTATCAGAGCAGTGTAACAGGGAACTGGAAACCAGGTAATAGTGGATACAATCAATTTGCTGATAGACATAGGTAACAGTGATCACAAAAAAAACCTTGCAAGCAAGTCTGTTCTTTAGGTGAAGATTTTTTTGGTATTTTTTTATGCATAGTTTGCACCATAAAGTTCATACGTACACCTCCAATATTTATTTTTTTTGACTACCACTTCAACTAAACATCCTCAGTTCCAGGGTGTAGGATCCTATAATGCAACACCTGTTACCTGAGCAACATCACAGGTGCAGGTATGATAAGACAAAAAGTTGGTCTTTGGAGACTTGAGGACTGAAGCAACCCTTTTACAAGGGAAGTAAACTCTTGCACCTTAATACAGTAAGAGTTTGTTGTTCACACAACAAATTGCATATATATTCCCATTAATTATTCAATCATGGGCAGGTAAAATACGTAAACCAGGATTTTCTTTTAACATCATTCAATACCTGAAGTTAACCTTCACACATTTTATCATTTAGTAAATCAGCTTCACTGTATGAAAAGTGGCTGAAATGATAACATTCACTGTAGAGAAGAAGCATCCAAGATCAACAGACATACAGTATCTCAGTTAACAAACTAATGCATAGAAAAATAACTCTAGCTCTAACTTTCTCTGTGCGTCACTACTGTAAAGCCTCTACTAAAAAATGTTTAGGGAAACTGTGCCATTTACACTGTCTTTTTGACTTTCCAGGTTTTCCAAGTTGTAGAAGAAAAATCACTGGAATCTGACTTAAATATATGAAAAAATACAGTTTTTCAGGAGTTTTTCATTCTGACCAAATAAAAATAAAGTAATAAACATTATATATTAATAATAGAAATGAATAATGTAATAAACATTTCATATTAATACAGATAAATGCATTCTATTTGTATTCTTAGAAATAGTTTTAGGCCTTCGAGCTGAGTTTTTCAATAACAGAAAAAGGCTAGTGAATTTTTGTGAGGACATTTCGTAGTTTGATGTTTTAGACATCCTAAAAAAATATATCCCCAAGAGGGGTATTTTAAAAGACCTAGCTGACTTGTTATCCTCCTTAAAGTGATTCTAAAGGTTTTTAAAGGTCTAAAGTTTTGATCCAGCGATGTGCCCGATAGAAGCGTCTCTCCCGGGCCTCTACCTCCTTATTGGTTCAGACACAGGGGGGAGATTTATTAAAACTGGTGCACGCAGAATCTGGTGCAGCTGTGCAAAGTAACCAATCAGCTTCTAAGCTCAGCTTGTCTTATTGACACACAGAGTGAGGCTTGGAAGGGAGCACGCACAAGTGCCCCCATAGCATGTGGTTTGCTATGAGGGCACTTGGATGGGGGGAAGGAGCTAGGAGCGCCAGCGGGGGACCTGAGAAAAGGAGGGTTGGGGCTTCACTCTGCAAAACCATTGCACAGAGTAGATAAGTATACCATATTTGTTATTTAAATAAAAAAAAAAACTATTATGATCACTTTAACCTCCCTGGCGGTTTTCCCGAGTGTGGCTCGGGGTTAAATTTCAGCACCATTAGCCACACTCAGGATTGCAGTGCAAGATCCTGGTGCAGGTTACATACCTTGTCCCCAGGATCCTGCGATGTCCCCCCACTGTGTCTGCGGGCTCTGTCCTCCCCCCCCGAAGCCTCTCTGTGCCGGGCTCCGTTCCCTTTATTATTATTATATTATTATTTTTATAATTATTTATATTTATTCATTATATTATAATTTATGATTTTTTGTTTCAAACTTCATCTTACCCGGGATATCTACTAAACTCTTGTTTGGACAGATTTAAGTGTGTTATTGCTAAGAATTACAGACCTACCATGTAAAACGCCAAATTTCTATGCAAAATAATTGTACCGCTTTGAGACACAAAAATCTGACATAATCTTACCGCCAGGGAGGCTACGGTGCCTCCGATCACTAGATGACTGTTGACTATTGATAATTACATTGGGTAAATGCGCATGTTCCTGCTTGAATAAATCAATGTATTATTATTACTGTTCATAACCACAGAATGAATGCAACCACATTATTAAAGCGCATGTCTGTAAAAAGTTTGCGTAAAGTGAGAAAAGGTTTAGAACTCCTGTCATGTTTTTGCTGCTATTCAGGGCCTCTGTTAAGACAGATTTACTCTCATCACTTCCTGTCCTGATGACATCATTTTACCAGAGAAGAATTAAGGGGAGCTGTCCAACAGAAACACAGGAATATAAAAACTTTTCTTTGGAAAGGCTGGGACCCCTGTCAGATTTTTATTTCTGTCTGTGTCCCTTTTGCTGATTTTCTCTCACTTCCTGTCTAAGGAAACTGGTGTTGGGAGGACAGGAATTGAGGGTAAGTCTAAATAATGGAGTTGACAAAGAGCAGTCAAAATCCAACAGAAGTTCTAATGCTCCGTACACACGGTCGGATTTTCCGACGGAAAATGTGTGATAGGACCTTGTTGTCGGAAATTCTGACCGTGTGTAGGCTCCATCACACATTTTCCATCGGATTTTCCGACACACAAAGTTTGAGAGCAGGCTATAAAATTTTCCGACAACAAAATTCGTTATCGGAAATTCCGATCGTGTGTACACAAATCCGAAGGACAAAGTGCCACACATGGTCAGAATAAATAAAGAGATGAAAGCTATTGGCCACTCCCCCGTTTATAGTCCCGACGTACGTGTTTTTACGTCACCGCGTTCAGAACGATCGGATTTTCCAACAACTTTGTGTGACCGTGTGTATGCAAGACAAGTTTGAGCCAACATCCGTCGGAAAAAATCCTAGGATTTCGTTGTCGGAATGTCCGAACAAAGTCCGACCGTGTGTACGGGGCATAATACTTGCTACAACTGTTCAAAACTGAAAAAAAAAAATATTTGACATGCACATTAAAATGGTTTCTTTGCTGAGTAAAAATTACAATAAAGGTCAGTTTTCAACCTTGCAGTGATCTGAGAGGTCACCTGGATATGTTTTTACACGTGGATGTCCAAAGTGCACTGCAAGGTGGTTACATACATGTTCAAGGTATTTCTATCTACAAGCATTTCCAGAATGCTGCATTGAGTCAAGGTGACCCTTGAAGTGAGTAAAATATGTATTTCTGTTGTTATTTATTAATTTGAAAACATGCTGGTGCAGTGTAAAAGACAACTATTGCAGAGCATTTCAAGCTCAAAAGAAGGAGTTATGCAGCAGGGTCAGAGTTTCCAGGTTCCATTTTCAATCAACTGGACTTCCGTTGTCCTAATTTGGAATTGCAGCAGTAAGTGGGCATAGCAATGAATGTTCTTTTATTTTTTTAATTTAAAAAAAGCACCCCTTTAAAAAAAGTTATTCCATTACACACACGAAAGGTAGTTGCCACAACGTGTTTTAACAGAAACACGCACTTTTCACATCATCCATCTGCTGTTACAATTTGAGGAAATGTCTTTGATACTCCCAATAACCAATGTAACAGGGTTTTAAAATGTGCTAGTCTTCACAGAAGTGATGATTCTTGATTTGTTGATAAAAAAAAATACAGAGAGGCATTACAAAACAGGCAATAAGCAACAGCAAAATAAACAGGAATAAAGCTAATGTGGTTCACCTTATCTATGCATTAAGGTGAAAAACTTTCTGTGCTGCAGAATCCCCCCCCCCCCCCCAGCCCCCCATTTTACTCAGGGCCATCTTAATAGAATCATGGGCCCCTGGGCAAAGTAATGCTCTGGGGCCCCTACAATGGAGACAGCGCAGGTAAACAGACATCAAGTAGGTAGGTGGCAGACAAGTGGAGCTTCCCCTTTTGGGTGGAGCTCCGCATTAACTACATAAACAATCAATCTGTACAGCAAAGAAACAGTGGGAAAATACCACATACATAAAGTAACAAAGCTGTTCTGTGCATATAATATATCTGCTAGAATACTGCTCAGGACAGTTGTAACAAGTATAGACACGGCCATCAATAAAAATCATGAAGCACCATCCAGCCTGACAGGGCCTCAGATACCCCCAACATTGTAACCCCTCTACATCTAATTTACATCCAGCACTCCTAACTCCACTCAACCAAACCCCCCCCCCCCCACCCACCAGGTTTCCCCCCTTTCCCCCTACCATTGTTATCCTGCACCCCAGATATCCCACCAGCACTCAGACCCCTCTACAGCCCAGATATCCCCCCCCAGCACTCTTATCCCTCTCTGCACCCTAGATATTCCCCCAGCACTCTGATCCCTCTCTGCACCCCAGATATTCCCCCAGCACTCTGATCCCTCTCTGCACCCCACATGTCCCCCCAGCACTCTGACCTCTCTACACCCCAGATATCCCCCCAGCACTCCGATCCCTCTCTGCATTCCACATATCCCCCAGTACTCTGACCCCTCTACACCCCAGATATTCCCCCAGCACTCTGATCCTTCTCTGCACCCCACATGTCCCCCCAGCACTCTGACCTCTCTACACCCCAGATATCCCCCCAGCACTCCGATCCCTCTCTGCATCCCACATATCCTCCAGTACTCTGACCCCTCTACACCCCAGATATTCCCCCATCACTGTTACCATATTCCATAAGATACCCCATGTATTGTGACCCCACTACATCCCTGATACCCCCTACACTGTGGCCTCTCTATATCCCTGATACCTCTAGCACTATAGCCACCCAAGATACCCCAAGCATTGCTACCCCCTATACACTCCGGATCCCCCCTCAGCATTGTTTTCCCCCATACACACTTGATATCCCTCAGCACCATTATTCCATCCATGCAGTACCCCCTTTTCCAGTTGACTTACGGTGCATGTGAACTTTTGGCTATGTGCCCAGCTCCAGCACTGGGACAAGGGCTCACCTATACTAATCAAATCGTGCAGGCACAAGGAGGGGTGGAGGATGGAGCATTCCAAGCCCTTCAGTGCAAACAGTGCTGGACAGCTGGGCTCACCATGACACCATCCACAATGCCACTTCCACAGGCGGGCACTCACTGCTGCCAACTCAGCAGCTCCCACTCCAGCTCCTACCCTCGCGGACTCCCAGTCCCGAGCATTCAAGCTGCATGGGGCGGGGTCAGAGCATCACTGGCGCTCTGGCCCCACCCCTCCCTGCTGGCTGTGAAATAATAGGTATCGTTCTGCACAGCACAGCGCACTGCTGCCAGCCTGTCTCCCCTGTGTATCCATCACTCTCAGTGCCATCATGGGGCCCCCAATTTCCGGGCAGCATGGGCTCAAGGAGCAGCTTCTTTGGGGAAAGTGCAGGGCCCCACCATGCAGCTGGGGCCCATGGGCAGTGCCCAGGTGTGCCCTCTCATTAAAACGGCCCTGCAGCGGACATCGAGTCCGCCAGTCCCGCAGGCACGATCACGCTGTATGCGGCGGGTGCTACAGGTACGCCCATTTGCCCACCGCTGCCATTGTGCCAACGTATATCAGTGTGCAGTGGTCGGCAAGTGGTTAAGCAATAGTGGATTGGACAGACCAAGTCTCTATACACATTCCAATTCCCCTAAATACAATTTATAGTAACTTAGTCAGTTCTTCTAGTACTTTTAACTGTCCATCCCAGCAAGATATACAGTATATTATCTTTTAAGGATAGGTCCACTTTTAAATCGCTCTTGTGTTAAAATGTATGTTAACCTCTTAAGGCTGTCTGTACGCATGTGGCAGCAAGACAGTGGGCTTTAATGCCAGGCTACCACATATATGCATACCCCACGCTGCTGCTTTGTGCAGGGAGCGTGCTCATCTGGCACTCTCTGCACATTGACCACACTGTCACCGACAGCTTCTGCTCACTCTTTATGATCGGGTGCAAGGGATAGTCATCCGATCATGTGATTACATTCATAACCTTTCAACAAAAACACAAGGCGCTTACCATCATAAAAGCCTGATATGAAGGCTCTATGATTAACCTCTTGACAGAGTCAAACACATTAGAGCAGTGGTTCTCAACCCTGTCCTCAAGTACCCCCAACAGGCCATGTACTGGGAATTTCATTTAGGTAAAATAGCTGTCCAAAATACCAAGCCATTGACTCTGATTTAAGGCATCTGTGCAAGATAAAGGAATCTGCAAACATGGTTTGTTATGGGTACTTGAGGACAGGGTTGAGAACCACTGCATTAGAGGGAAGAGGAGCAGGTGGAACATCCTCTGTATGAGTAATACCAATAAATCTTCAAATCATGTTTCTATGATGAAGAGTGGCATCTTTTCTTTCTTGGATGGTTTTGATTTTGAAATGGGCAATGAACCGCTTGAAACCATCACCTTTCGGTAGGTGGAGCAGGGGGTTAACTGCCTTGAGTGAATCAATATGGTTTCTCTGCAGCATAGTGAACACATGATAGGAAAGCCCACTTCGGTCACCCGACATTAGGAACCCCTTAATGCACAGGTGTCAAACACAAGGCCCGCGGGCCGAATCCGGCCCTCCAGGCCATTTCATGTGGCCCTCACACCCCCCCTTGTCTCCACACCCACCTGGTCTCAGCAGTCAGCAGCAGAGAGGACAGGACTCCACCAGATCCTGCACTTCTCTGTACAGCCCTCCTGGCAGCAGCATAAGGCAAGGGGGTGCACTGATGTAAGGGATAGTGGGGGGGATGCTCGGTTTCTGATGGTGGGGGGGCTCTTGACATCTGATGTAAGGAGGTTGGGGTGCTGATACAACCGGCCCTTTGAGGGCAACCATAATGCTGATGTGGCCCACAAGGAAATGGAGTCTGACACCCCTGCTTAACTTTTAGGTAGGGGGTCCATTTTAAAATTCTTGTTGAGTATGGCTCAGTTGACTATATCCATGAATAGCAGCCAGCAAAACAGCAAGAAGGTAGGTAGTTATAGCAGGGGGCACCACAGTTTACTGACATATTTTTAACATTTTCTCCTAATTAAAAAAAAGAACTAGAGCAGATTCGTTGTACATGATTTAGTAAGGCAGGGCAGGTGTAGATAGGTTTCTGCATCTATGTTGTTGTGGGTAGAAAATAAAGCTAGTCTTTGAAGCCTTTCTCACTCTGACACCCACTTCCTCTGGAAAATAAAGAGGTAAGAATACATCACAAAACAGCTAACTATCATCAACAGGAAATGAGAAGCAGAACAGGTGGTAGGCCACAAATATCGTGCAGAGTGTATGCATTAATGAGCTATGACAGAACACCCAGAATTCATGTAGAATTTTAGGGAACTAATAATACTAACAGGTTGTAAGAAAGGCTTAAAAATGTCAGTGAATTTCAAATCACAAACTTATATTCAGATGTGTGTAATATAAGTTAAAGACACCAGGCCACTGGCCCATTCAGGATCAGTGTCTGCACCTTGCCCATCTCCTCAGACATATATACTTATCCATGCTGCTGTTCCTCTGCAGCGCCCCCACCTGTCAAAGCACCAGTGTCACAAGCCTTATTTTCCCACAGTATTTGTTGCATTGGTTTGAACATATCAAAATGCAAATGATTTGCCTGCACTGACAACAATGAAAGGAAACGTACAAGTGCATTTCTAGTGTAAATAAACCCGCATAGTTAGCAACCACATTTTTATATATTATAAAAGAAAATGAAGCAAGGAACCCGACAAGTAGCTAGGGACAACAATCTAAATTTTATTTTCACTTTATGGGTTCCAAAATTAGAGATCTATATAAACAACCTACATTAAAATGCCTTTAAAACCAGTTAATTTAAAGCTGAAGTTTAATCTGCTTATATTTTGTTTTCCCTGGCTCCTCCTTTCTCCCCTCATTAACATGCTAATAACTTATTTAAATAAAACCTTATTTTCGAACCAGTAACATCATCATCAAGTCCTTTTGCTTCCCTATGCAGTGCAGGAGATCATGGCTGGTTGGAGAGTCCAGCAGTGTGCCGTACATAGCTTCCAAAAAACATCACAGCAGCCTGCCTCCTCTCTAAAGCCCATAGCCCTGATGCAAGCAGAGGACTAGCTTTTGGGAGGAGTTTTGCAAATATCAGAATGCATAGCTCCCAACTGTCCCTGATTTTGAGGGACTGTCCCTGATTTGGAGCAATGTCCCTCTGTCCCTCTTTCCTCCTCATTTGTCCCTCATTTTGGTCTGATCTATATAGTTGTATACAAAATAATTATCTTTCAAAAAGTGTTTCCCAGTGCTAAACCTTTCATCCAAATCCTAAATTGCTGCATTTGTACGTTTGAAAAGCCAATATAATGGAATAGCAGTGGTAAAAAAAGCACTTGTGGGTTTAACTATTTTTTTGGGGGGTTAATTCTCCTTTAAGGGGTCGTGGTGGGGGGCGTGTCCTATGCCTACATACTTTTGCTAGTAGGTGTCCCTCATTCCCATGTCAAAAAGTTGGGAAGTATGCAGAATGCCTTAAAGTAGAGGTGTCCAACCATCCTGGGCCACACTGGAAGAGGAGGAAATGTCTTGGGCCACACATAAAATACACTAGCTCTGTAAATTAACTGTTTTTGAAACTACTTCACTTGTAAAGGACGACATTAGTAAAGAGCACACATCTTTTTTTAAATGGCATCACATTTTAATTTTTCATAACTGTTAAGCGATATGTTCAAAGGTTAAAAGCAGTGACTAACATCACATAATCACTTAGTGATGAAAAATTTCTGTAACTCAAAATAGTTCACTTTTTTTCGTACACAAATGGAACAGGTATTTATATACACCTCTATAACACGACAGTGCCATCAAAAGAGGAGTTAATAAACTACAGGAGTATCGTCAAAGGTTAATTAATATTGCTATCAAAATGATTGTCCCTTGTGCTTAGTGCTATAATTATACAGTTAAAGTATATCGAAACTATGTCTATAGTAAACATTTTTTGAAAGCCCATGGTGTGTGAACACACTCAAAAACTTCACCCGGTGCAAAAAAAAAAAAATGTGCACATACATAAAGAATGAAACACAAAAACGTGCAGACGGGTGTACGCAAGGGCTTTGCCCTGATCTCCCGGGGCGTTAGGCTCCAGATGGGGACTGGGGTACTTACACTTAGGCCATCTGGCCGAAACCAGATCGACCCCATTCTCTGGAGGGTCTGCCAAAACAGACCCATCCAAGTACTAGGTGGGGCTCCCCCGAAGGGAGACCCCATGAGAGAGGGCGAACCAAGCCAGAAGGCCATGTCCACCCCCTCCTTAGACTTTCAGGGCAGGCCCGAGGACCTACACCCTACCAGTCACACATGCAAAAACCGCGTACAAACATAAAAATACAAAAAAGTGACAAACATAAAAGGGCTTAAATAAAAGAAAGTGGGGGAGAAGGAAGTGGAGAGGAGAGTGAAAAGTGGCCATTGTGTAATCAGTCCCAGCCAAAAGGAGGCAGGTGGAAAAAAAGTGTGATATGGTGCAGTGACCGTGGTGCCATAAATCAAAGTGACCCTCACTCACAGTGATTTTATGGCACCCCTGGACTGCCACTCCAGGGACACATACACCATGGGCTTCTTTTCAGGCCTGACCCTCAGCCAAACCAGTGCGGCCCTCCATCCCTGCCAGATAGTGAGCCCTTCTAGGTTTTCTCAGGGAGAGCCATGGACGGTAATCACAGCCTCCACCGATATTAACCTTTCCAGGCCCCCATCATGGTCCAGTGGATTTGCATGGCAACACCCTGATCTAGTGGTCAGGGTGACAACTCCACTGGACACTGACAGGAACAGCGACCACACCTATCCTAGCCAGAAGGCCGGAATGACCCAGCCCTTCGGCCAGACCAGTGCAGCACCCATCCACATCAGAAGTACCCTTTTGGCCCGCCCAGACTCAACCTAGTACTAGCCTCCCTTATCCGGGAGCACTCAGGTTCGGCCCCTCCTGAAACGGAACATCCAGATATCGTCAAGCCAGAGGATTTGCATAGCACTCCCCGATGAGAGCACCACAGCGCCTCCTCTGGCAACTGATAAGAACAGATACTACATTTGATCTTAGCCAAAAGGCCGAGAAGCAATAACATTTTATTTAATTTATTTTAAAATTCAACATACAGTTAAAGTGTTACTAAACCCACAACAGTAAAATCAGTCTGTATATGCAGTAAAGCATGCTTGTTATACTCACTGTGAACCCTAAGGGGTTAATCATCTGCATTGTGTAAAAAGGCTGTTTGGTCCTGTCTTCCTTGATCCTCCCCTTCTTTTACTGTCCCCAATCCATCTGCCGATAGAACAGAGCCTTAGGAGGCACTCTGCACATGCTCAGTTTAGTGTCTATTACTAGAGAGATTGCTAGAGAGGTTTTTTTTTTGGGAGGGTGCATGTGATAAACATAGGGCCAATCAGCACTGTCCAGACAGAAAGTCGGGGGCCATGCAGCCTCATAGGACAGTAAGAGGAAAATGAAAACTCCTCCTACAAGCTATAACCAGTGCATGGTCAGACACTGATAGAATCCACAAGACTGCAATATCCTGCTGATGATAAAAGGTATTTCGCAGTTAATATTTACTAAAAAAAATTGCATTTCCATGTTCTGTGTACTGTGGGAGACCAGATATAGTGAATGCAGGATCCTGAGTTTAGTAACACTTTAATATGTAGATTTACTTTCCAGACCGGAAAACTTTTTATGCAAATGTAGCCCTACCCCCCAGGGGCCACTGATTTTAACCAATTCTCCCCCAAACAGTACAGAGGCCACCATCCAACCAAGCAACAGTCCATTCACTCCTGCTCCAATAAACAGTCTAGGGCAGGGGTAGGCAACCCTCCAGCTATTTTGAAACTACAAGTCCCATGATATATTGCAAGACCCTGACAATCACAGGCATGACTCCTAGAGGCAGAGGCATGATGGGATTTGTAGTTTCACCACAGCTGGAGGGCCAAGGTTGCCTACCCCTAGTCTAGGGCTTGTCTTTTTGTGATTTATTGCTGATAAAACATATAACAGGAGAGGGACTGAGGCATGAAATTATCCAAACTGGTTAGCAATTGGCTGTAAGAGGACAATCTTCTCCTTAAACAGCTGTGAATATTGGACAGTCTAAGGCTTGATTCACACTAATCCGTCTTTTGATGCATTTTGCAGAAATGCAGGGAAATTTTTTAACATGGGTTCCTATAGAACATGTTCACATCAATGAATTTTTGTGCGTCTGCGTTTTTGGAAAGGGTCGGGGACTTTTTTCCTGCAAAATGCAGCTTTTTTCATGTAATAGAATTCAATGGACCTGTATCCAAAACGCAAGATTTTACCGCGATTTGCATTTTCTTTTTTTTACACTGTGTATAGCTGGTTGCTAAGGAGGGAGCCGGGAAGCTGGTCACCACGTCTTTAACAACCGATGAGTCATCAGCTGTCAGTTGGCTTCCCGCTCAATGTAAAAAAAAAAAAATCGTGAAAAAAAGCAGCGTGGGGTCCCCCCCAGGTCCATACCAGGCCCTTGGGTCTAGTATGGATTCAGAGGGGACCCCACACACCAAAATTTAAAAACAAAATGGCGTGGGGGTCCCCCCAAAATCCATACCAGACCCTTAGCCGAGCATGCAGCCCGGCAGGTCAGGAAAGGGAGGGGACAAGCGAGCGCCCCCCCTCCTGAACCAAACCAGGCTGCATGCCCTCAACATGGGGGGATGGGTGCTCTGGGGCAGGGGGGGGCTCTGTGCCCCCGACCCCAAAAGCACCTTGCCCCCATGTTGATGGGGATAAGGGCCTCTTCCTGACAACCCTTGCCCATTAGTTGTCGAGGTCTGCGGGCGGGGGGCTTATCGGAATCTGGAAGCCCCCTTTAACAAGGGGGCCCCATATCCCGCCCCCCTATGTGAATGAGTATGGGGTACATTGTACCCCTACCCATTCACTAAAAAAAAGTAGTGTAGTGTTAAAAAATACAGTAGACAGTTTTTGACAAGTCTTTTATTAAAAATCTTCTTCTTCTTCTCCGCTTCTTCCTCCGGTCTTCCTCCATCTTCTCCCGCATCTTCATCCTCCGGTCTTCTCCTTCTCCCCCTGCTTCTTCTTCCGCTCTTCTTCTGTCTTCTTCGTCCGGTGTTCTTCTTCCTCTGCCGCCGCTCCCGCCAACTCTCCTCCGATGCTGCGTCCCGCTGATCTGTCGGAGCTGATGTCCTGCATTTCTTAAATAATGATGGGGGCGTGGCAATCGAATTACATCATCCTGAGGCCACGCCCCCCTGTGATGTCACGGACCCATCATGCCCCGGGCATGGGTACTCAGTTACTTGGGGAGCCACAGTTTCAGGTGGTCTAAAACCCAGACACATAATTCAAAACCGTGACTGTATGGGTGAATCCTGGACAGGTGGCAACCCTACTTCTATTGCTCTCAGCCTCCTACAAATCTTTAACCACTTGCTTACTGGACACCTAAACCCCCTTCCTGCCCAGAACAATTTTCAGCTTTTAGCGCTCTCACACTTTGAATGACAGTTGCGCGGTCATGCAACACTGTACCCAAATTACATTTTTATTATTTTTCACACAAATATAGCTTTCTTTTGGTGTTTTTTTAATCACTGTTGTTTTTTTTTTTGCTAAAAAAAATTAAAAAAGACAGAAAATTTTGAAAAAAAAAAATTAACAGTTTCATAGTTTGTTATAAAATTTTGAAAACAGCTAATTTCTCTCCTTCATTTATGTGCGTTGATGAGGCTGCACTGATGGGCACTGATATGCTGCAGTGATGGTCACTGATAGGCTGCACTGATGGGCACTGATAGGTGGCACTGATGGTTTGCACTAATGGGCGGCACTGAAGTGCACTGATAGGTGGCACTGATAGGCAGCACTGATGATCACTGATGGGTGGCACTGATGGGCACTGGTAGGTGGCATTGTTAGGCAATGGTAGGTGACACTGATAGGCAGCACTGATCAGTGGCACTGATGATGAGGCACTGATGGGCATTGATTGGCAGCACTGGTGGGCATTGATAGGTTGCACTTTTGGGCAAAGGTAGGTGGCACTGTGGGCACTGATAGGTGGCACTGTGGGCACTGGTTGGTGGCACTGGTGGGTACTGGTAGGTGGCACTGGTGGGCACAGATGAGGCAGCCGTGGCCGATCCTCCTGGCTGGAGTTGCTGGGCTTGTGCACATCGCTGGAACGGATGGGCACAGTTTTCAGCGCTGTCGCACTTTAAACGACAATTGCGCGGTCGTGCGACTTTGTACCCAAAAAAAATTGATGTCCTTTTTCCCCCACAAATAGAGCTTTCTTTTGGTGGTATTTGATCACCTCTGCGGTTTTTATTTTTTGCTCTATAAACAAAAGAAGAGCGACAATTTTGAAAAAAACACAATATTTTTTACTTTTTGCTATAATAAATATCCCAATTTTTTTTTTAAAAAACTAATTTTTTCCTCAGTTTCGGCCGATACGTATTCTTCTACATATTTTTGGTAAAAAAAAAAAATCGCAATAAGCGTATCTTGATTGGTTTGCGCAAAAGTTATAGCGTCTACAAAATACAGGATAGATTTATGGCATTTTTTAAAAAAAAAATATTTATTTATTTTTTTTAGCGGCGATCGCGATTTTTTTTCATGACTGCGACATTATGGCACACTATGGACACTTTTGACACATTTTTGGGACCATTCACATTTATACAGCGATCAATGCTATAAAATTGCATAGATTACTGTGTAAATGTGACAGGCAGTGAAGGGGTTAACCACTAGGGGGACACAAGGGGTTAAATATGTTTCCTAAGGGAGTGTTTCTAACTGTAGGGGGCGGGGACATACAAGGGGAGGAGACCGATCAGTGTTCCGCTGTACTAGGAATACAGATCGCTCTCCTCACAACTGACAGGACGTGGATCTGTGTGTTTGCACACACAGATCCACGGTCCGGCCCGGTTAACGGGCAATCGCGGGTGCCCAGCGGATATCGTGGCCGCCGGGCACAAGCACCGGGTCCCGAGCATCGCGGCGGGCACGCGCCCCCTAGATGGCCGGGAATCCCTGGCCGTCATATGACATCCACCCAGGATGGGAGATCCCATCTGTGGATGTCAAATTACTATGGCTGGGTAGGGAAGTGGTTAAAGTGGATGTAAACCCGAATTTTTTTTTTTTTTATATATATCATACTGTAGAGTATAAGATTTCCTATCATTTGAGCCCAGTCTTGCCACACAGAGTTAATCCATCTCTGAGCAATCCTCTTTTATTGTTCAGTGAGATAAATCTTGACAAACAGAGAAAAACTTTGTCAAATCCTCCCCCTTGCTGTGAGTGACAGGTGATTTACATCTCGTGCACTAGCCTAAGACATGCATTATTTTTTAATTCCCTCCCACTCCTTTCTTCAGCAGCTCTGCCAGGATTGGATGTTCCACACCTCAGCATGATTTGGCATGCTGAAGTCATGTGGTTACTTTCCTGTCTTTTCACTGGATGTTAGAGATCATAGCAGAAGTTCAGTGTTAGAAATACACAGGAGAAAATGCATATTGATAAGGGGAGTGTAGAGATGGGCGGGGAGTCTACTGACATCACGACTCCACCCACGAGCTCCAGACAACAGACCCACCCACAGAATCTGCAGTTTTTCGGGTCTAATAACAGATAGAGGGGAGACATTTGACAGGTAAAGATACATGCAGGAGGCATGTATATCCTTATATATAACCCCTATGGCAGTAGTTTAGAAAGGATGATGTTGGGTTTACATCCACTTTAAGCTGAGGGGAAAAAAAGCACATACAAACAAAATGGAAAACAAATGTTACAACAATGCACTCAAAATGCAATGCAGCATGGAAAAAAAGGCATGTCATTGCATGTCAACACGTGCTGAATGCAGGGCTATTAGTGTGAATGGGCCAAAACATGCTTATTCTTACAGTATAATCACTTTTATGACTTGGATACATTTAGTGACATAAACATGTGCACAGTGACACCCAGTGGCCCCCTTATGAATCCACAGGTTTTCAGGTCTATTTCATCTCACTTTGGATTTTTTTTCTGTGTGTGTGTGTTTTATAAGGATTCCTTATAATATTCTATTATCCTTCGATCTGTCATTCTCTCTCTTTCTCTTTCATTATTTATGTACCATAAAGTGGGATATACCTTAATTTTCTTTCTTTCTTTTTTGGTTTAATCAGTATATAAGGCAGTTTTTCATATTGTATACCTTGTTCTTTCTATATATATACAGTATATACACACACCTACATGGGTTTTACATATGATTTTATCCGTAGATTTGATATGTCCTATAGTCATGTATATTTTATAATCGCGTATAGACTTGGCGCTCAAAGCTGGAGGATCACAGGTGTGCCTACTGGTATTCAGAAAGTGGGAGCAGGCATCAGGCGCTAATTCAGAAACATGGAGATATGTGGGGTAAGACTCCACTCAAAACCGACCCAATGCTTCAGATGTGAATATGGTTGTGTATGGCCTCAGCCAGTGCTGCTCTGGCCATGTCCCAAACATGTTTCGAAACATGTCAGGGGGCAGGGCTAGACCAGCGCTTGCTGAGGCCATACACAGCCATATTTACATCTGAAGCATTGGGTCAGTTTTGAGCGGAGCCTTACCCCACACATGTATATTTTATAACCCTCTTGCTGGTGTCCGGGGGAGGTGCTGTGTGAAAGGGTGCAGCAGTGAGCCCAGGATAGTTTTGGTGTTAGAGCCATGCTTACCTAATACACAGAGTGAGCCCAGTAGTATGCAGAGCCCATGGACGTTTAGCCCATCCCATGACGAGGAGAGTTTGGCTGGGGCCTGCAAGCAGAGCACATACTTTTGCTGCTGGAGCTGGGAGGATAAGGGGTCTGGGAGGCTGCTTTTGGGTCTTGTGCAGGGCAGGGAGACAGAAGCCCTCATGCAAGAGAGATGGGCTGCTGTTTGATGTGCACAGAGCTCAGAGTGCCTACAGCCAAGAGCGCACACTGTGATGCAATCCAAGCTGTGTGTTGGAGAAGCCCACAAAAAGCTACTGCTGTGGGACACTTTGATGCAGAGACCTCATGCTGCGGTACTGTGCTGTGAGAGGCCCACAGGCTTCAGGTCTGTATTGTATAGGGTGACAAGGCTGCAGCAGAGTCTGAACCATGCCCAGCCATGGTGGTTGCTGATGCAGTGACCAGAGGGTAGAGTTGCCACCTCATCTCTTTAAAACCAAACACATATTAATTACACTGGTTTTGTGGCTGATTAAGGTGGTAATTACACTCACCTAGTGCCCTTATCTGCATTAAAGTAGCCACAAAACCTGTGTAATTAACATGTGTTTGGTTTTAAAGGCAACCCTACCGGCGGGAGAACATTCACAAGCTGTTGATTGGCGCTGCTCTTCTAGAGACTTTGCTACTGTTCCAGAGTCCCACAATTCGTTTCTTGTTGTTCCAGCTATGTACTGGCTGCATCCACTTAGGGACTGTGGTTTGCTCTTCTGGACTTCATTGGTAGAGTTTGTAATATTGCACTGTTTGTTAAAGGGGTTGTTAAGGCAGTACACACAAGCACTGCCAGACCCACTGATAGTATAACCTGTAGTGTATACTGTATGCCGTTTTTTTTTAAAATTCATCTTCTAAATATCTTATTCTTTCTCCCTGATCAACGGTCACTTGTCCGCCCGTCACTCTCTCCCTCAGATGTATGACCGCTGATCAGAGAGAAAGAATCAGGTATTTAGAAGGTGAATTTTAAAAAAAGGCATACAGTATATACTACATATACTGCCAGTAGGGCTGGCAGTGCTTGTGTGCAGTAATGTTTGCACTGCTTGGGGCGGTGCTACAAGGGAAAGGGGGGGGCGCTCACACACAGTGCTGACAGGCAGGGAGGGGAGGGGGGAGGAGGACAGAAGAGACACAGGAGAGCAGATAGCAAGCTGCGGATGATGGAGGTGCTTAAACTGACCACAGTGTCAAGGCTCAGCAGCCATGATAAACCGTGGTCAGTTTACAGGGGGAGGGCAGAAACTGGCAGGATCAACCAGGTATTTCAGGTGATACAGGGGGGGAAATTATAACATATGTATAACATGCTTAAACCACTTAACAATCGCTCCATAGCCGAATGATGGCTACAGCGCGCCTCGATAACTCTGGGAGGGCATACATTGACGTCCTCCCAGAATCGCGCTCCCGCGTGCCCCCTGGGACGCGCACATGGGAGTATCACGGTGAATGACCACTGACAGTGGCCACCACGTGATCGATACGTCAAATAACAGAGCGATCACTTGTAAACAAACTGGCGTCATGTCCGGTTCCTCTCTCCCCTGTCTGTACAGATCGGTGCAGTGTGAGCGGAGAGGGGAGAGATTGGGCGCAGCAGTGCTGTGGGCTGGATCCATAGTGCCAACATCACTGATCTGTGCCCATTGCGGCCTCATGCAACCATCCATGCTCAGCCATCCATCCATGCTCAGCCATCCCTCTGTCATACTCATCCAGCCATCCATGCTCAGTGATCCCTCTGTCATACTCATCCAGCCATCCTTGATCAGCCATCCCTCTGTCATACTCATCCAGCCATCCATGCTCAGCCATCCCTCTGTCATACTCATCCATCCATCCATGCTCAGCCATCTCATCCACCCCCATCCATACTCAGCAATACTCATCCATCCATCCATGCTCAGCCATCCCATCCAGCCCCATCCATACTCAGCAATACTCATCCAGCCATCTACCCCAGCCATACTCAGCCATACTCAGCCATACCCAGCCATACTCAGTCATACCCAGCCATACCCAGCCATACTCAGTCATACCCAGCCATACTCACTCATACCCAGCCATACTCAGTCATACCCAGCCGTACTCAGTCATACCCAGCCATACTCAGCCGTACCTAGCCCTACCCAGCCATACTCAGCCGTACCCAGCCGTACTCAGCCATACCATCCGTACTCAGCCATACTCAACCATACCCAGCCATACTCATTCATGCTCAGTCATCCCATCCATGCTCAGCCATCCACATTTACGGCTCCACCATCTTCAGCCATCCCCATCCACGGCTCATCAATCACCATTCATGCTCTTCCATGCCACATCAGTTCTTATCCATGCCACATCCATGCCATTACAGTGCCTCACAAAAGTGTAATAGGTAGTCAAGTTAGATTTTAAATTTATGCCCCTAGAACACCTGACGGTGCTCCCTGCATGTTGGACCTCTGTATGTGGCCAGGCTGTGGAAAAGTCTCCCACATTTGGTATCGCCGTACTCAGAAGAAGTAAGAAAATCTATTTTGGGGTCTCATTTTTGGAATGTACATGCTATGTGTTAGAAATATTGTATATATGGACAACTATGTGTAAAAAAAAAAAAAAAAATGCGTTTTCATTTTCTTTCCACATTTTCCAAAAACTTGTAGGAAAAAATGACATGTTCAAAAGACACATAATGCCTCATAGATTATACTTTGGGGTGTTTTCTTTCCAAAATGGGGTAATTTTTGGGGTGTTCCCATTGTCCTGGTGATCCAGGGCCTTTGAAAGTGTAAGAGGTAGTCAAGAAATTATATGTGTAATTTATGCTCCTAGAACGCCTGAAGGTGCTCCCTCAATGTTGGGCCTCTGTATGTGGCCACGCTGTGTAAAAGTCTCACACATGTGGTATCGCCATTCTCAGAAGAGTAGAAGAATGTGTTTTGGGGTGTAATTTGTGGTAGGCATATGCTGTGTGTGAGTAATAACCTGCTAATATGACGATTTTGTATAAAAAAGAAAAAAAAATCTTGATTTTGCAAAGAATTGTGGGAAAAAATTACAACTTAAAAAAACTCACCATGCCTCTTACTAAATACCTTGGAATGTCTACTTTCCAAAAAGGGGTCATTTGGGGGGTATTTTTACTTTCCTGGCTTGTTACGGTCTCAAGTATTGAGATAGGCCGTCAGTACTTCAGGTGTGATCAATTTTCGGAGATTGGCACCATAGCTTGTGGACTCTATAACTTTCACAAAGACCAAAAAATATACACCGATTTTGGTTGTTTTAACCAAAAGATGTAACAATATGGCCAAAATGTATAAGCAAAAATGACTAACTTGCAAAATTTTATAACAGAAACAAAGAAAAATTCAGAATTTTCAGTCTTTTTTCTTTTATAGCACAAAAAATAAAAAACCCAGCAGTGATTAAATACCACCAAAAGAAAGCTCTATTTGTGTGAAAAAAGGGACAAAAATTTAATATGGGTACAGTGTTGCATGACTGAGTAATTGTCATTCAAAATGTAGGAACACCGAAAGCTGAAAATTGGTTGGGTTAGGAAGGGGGTTTAAGTGCCCAGTGAGTAAGTGGTTAAAGGAACAGGATCCATTTTTTTTTTAACTAAGGATGAGCTCAGGCGTGTTCGCAACCCGCACGTGCAGAGCCCGTCAGGAAGTCGGCACTGCACAGAGCTAATCGCAGGCAGTGAGACATTTTCCCAATGGGCGGCTGCAGAGATCGAGGAATGTCTCACTGTGATTAGCGATGTGCAGTGACGACTTCCTGGCGGGCTCTGCTTGTGCGGGTTGCGAACATGCCTATTTTTAACAAACACTTTAATATCTAACCCACTTTTTCCATTTTAGGGCTTTTTTAGTTTCAGTCTAAAAGTTTATGATGTTTTCAGCTCTGGTTATTATTACAAGCGTTATTATAAGCTATATAGTTCAGCCGGCCCACAACTGAACTTAAGTAAATCAGTAATTCATTAATATGCCAGATATGGTGCTTTTCAGTGGACTAACCACTGAAACTTTATTGGGTTAGGAATAACAAAAAGTCACCTCATTTACATTTTCCCTTTCTAGTGAAAACAAAGGCTGATCAAGTCCATTTGTGATCACCTTCTTTGCATAGTGGGTTACAGCCAATTACAGACAAGCATGCAAAATATAGAAAGGCCCGTAACAACAGCATGTAATGCATAGTGGAGGGCATACATGACTGTGGTAACAGGGGAGTTAATAGAGTTGGGGGTTGGTATTAGGTAACCGAGGGGGAGGTATCAAGAAGGGCTTTATAGGGTGATCCCGCCCTGGGGGGAGGAACAGTTGGTAAAGAAAGTTCCTGGAAGAGCATGGCGGAGTTAGATAGCCTGATGGAGCAGCTTAGGGATGAAGCCGCTGTTCGTGGGGCAGCATGGTTACAGGACACGATCGCAGCGGCCTTGCGGAGCGGTGAGCCTGCGGTACTGGGAAGATCGAGCGGCGCCAGAACTCGCCGGTCCCGTCCGCCGGAAAGGTTCTCCCCCGATCAGCGCTCGAGTGATCAACGGCAGCCCGGGACTCCCACAGGTCCCGCGGCGTGCTCGCCACCTAAAAGAAAGGAAAGGCCGGAGAAGAAGGAGGAAGATCGAGCGGGGACGTGGTACGGCAGGGCGGTCGGATAGATGGAACGGGAGCCGTGGTACGGCCCTATAGATCGGGAAGAGATCTATAGGGCCGTACCCCAGGAGGAGTGAGTCAGCGATGCGAGGGAGAACACGTGCAGCGAGCCCCGGGCCTTCTGGTTCCACGGCAGGGGTCCACAGCAGGATCGAGAGGGGTCCGGGCAAGGCAAAAGGCAAGACAGCGGGCGGATGTGACACGCGGAGGCGGGGGCGTACGGCCACAGACCCAGCAGCAACCTTGGCGGCCAGGCCGGGTGGGCCTTCGTCTGAGGAGGAAGGAGACAGAGGGTGCGATGGGGCAGCGGTGTGGTCCGGGTCTGAAGAAGAATCGTCCCCCCCTCACAGGAGAGCAGCAGCGGTGGAGATCCGAGGTCCGGCTGATGAGGCGACACCTGTGCAGCCTGGTGAGTCAAATGTGATTTTATCTGATTCCAGTCAGCCTAGTGTGGGGGGGGACGGGGGATACAGGAGTGAGTCCGGTTAGCAGAAGAGCGGTGGCAGCAGCAAGTGGGGGGCTTCAGGCTTAGGGGGTTTTTTAGCTGGCATTAAGGAGCTGCTGCAACGTTTTGAGGCGGCTGGAACGGCTCCCCCGGGCCCAGTGTCATCATGGGTGCCGCCGGCAGGGGGTGCCGGAGCAGTCGTGACGTCGGGGGGGAGCAACAGGGGGGCCGGTGGTTCCGGCCGCAGTTGCCTCGCCCACCCCAGTGGCGTCGGGGAGTGGGGTGGCACAGGGGACGGAAAAAGCAGCGGAGGCCACAGGCAGACAGGATATAACAAAGGTTGTCTGACGCAGCCAGGTGTGAGGTTTACGTGTGCTATGAGGGACCGCTAGGGTCGCATTTGAAACAAGAAGTGCGTGAGAAACCGTGGAAAGGTGAGTATGTGGAAATTTTTTCCCTGCTACCATTAGAAAAATTCAACCTGGATAGGGTAAAACCTGACGATTCGAAGAAAGAGGACGAAGAGAAGAGGAGGTGCAGGTTAATCCCTAGAACATTTGCAAACTGGTTGCAGGCTTTTGTGATTATGGCAATAGGTGAGAAGCAACCCGAGCATTGTTCGGCGCTATTTTGTTACCAAGATGCTATTGGTGAGGCGTACAGGGTCTACGGGGGCACGGCGTGGTTGAGGTACGATGAGCAGTTCCGACAACGGAGGGCGATTAGGCCGGCTCTGCGTTGGGATCACAATGACATCAGCCTGTGGATGAGATTGATGACGACGGTGAGGGCCCCCAATCAGTCTTTTCAAGGGGGGACCGGTGTACCTTCGACCCAGGGACATCCGGTCGGAAACAAAAAAGGGGTTTGTTGGCAATACAACACTTGGACCTGCAGGTTTGGAGCCACATGTAAGTATAAACACGAGTGTTCAGGATGTAGGGATCTCACCCGAGGTCAAGATGTTTTAAGCAAGGAAAGGGTCGACCTGGAGAAGCTGCAAACAAAAGGGAGGACTCCGGTGAGGGTGGAAAAGATGCGGCCGTTTCTAGGTAGGTATCCAGACAGGAAAGCAGCACAATTGTTGGAGGAAGGTTTCTCGTGGGTTTTAGGATACCGTGCACATTGTCGGTTATCCCCCCAGTGTCGCCCAATTTAAGGTCAGCTATGCAACACCCGGAGGTAGTTTCGGAGAAACTGCGGAAGGAGGTTGCATTGGGACGGATGGGCGGTCCATTTCCGGTGGCACCATTGGACAATTTGGTGGTGTCACCACTGGGGGTGGTCCCAAAAAAGGAGCCAGGAAAATTCAGGCTAATTCATCATCTATCCTTCCCAAAAGGGGGGTCGGTTAATGATGCTATAGAACAGGGGGCGTGCTCCGTGACCTATACATCATTTGATGCGGCAGTGGGATGGGTTCGTCGGTACGGGAAAGGTGCTCTCATGGCAAAGGCGGACATGGAATCAGCTTTCCGACTACTGCCAGTACACCCTGACAGTTTTCGGTTATTGGGGTGTCATTGGAGCAACAAATTTTACGTTGACCAATGCTTACCAATGGGCTGCTCAATATCGTGCGCGATATTTGAGCAATTCAGCTCGTTTGTGGAATGGGTAGTCAGGGAGGTGTCGGGTGTGAATTCTATAATTCATTACCTGGATGATTTTCTCTGCATGGGCCCGGCTGCTTCGAGGATCTGCGCAGTGCTTCTGGCTACGTTGGAACACATCGCAGACAAATTTGGCATTCCATTGGCTGCTGAAAAGACAGAGGGACCGTGTACAGTCATCACGTTTTTGGGCATTGTACTCGACACGGAGGCAATGGAATGCAGGTTGCCGGACGATAAACTGGAGGACCTGAAGAGGGAAATTGCGGGGCTCATGGGATTGCGTAAAGTGCAGCTAAGGACATTACAATCGGTATTGGGCAAGCTTAACTTTGCATGCCGCATATTACCGATGGGGAGGGTTTTCAGTCGCAGGTTGGCGGCTAGCACGAGCGGCGTCAAATCGCCGAGACACTTCGTGCGATTGAGAGAAACACATAGAGCGGATTTAAGGGCGTGGCATACCTTTTTGGACGCTTTTAACGGCAGGGCATTCTGGATGTCTGGTCCGGTCAGCAATTTTGACTTGGAACTATTCACTGATGCCGCAGGTTCAACCGGGTTTGGGGCTTTTTTTCAGGGACAGTGGGGGGCTGGGCCTTGGCCCCAGTCGTGGGTGGACGCAGGATTCACAAAGAACCTAGTGCTGCTGGAGTTGTTTCCGGTGGTGCTGGCGGTGGAACTGTGGGGAGCATCATTCAGGGATCTGAAGGTGCATTTCCACGGGGACAATTTAGGAGTGGTACAAGTAATTAATAGGATTACGGCATCGTCTATGCCGGTGATTAGGTTATTGCAACACCTGGTATTGCGTTGTTTGCAATTGAATGTTTTCATTCACGCTGTCCATTTACCAAGGGTGGAAAACGTTATAGCTGATGCGTTGTCTCGCTTCCAGTGGGAAAGGTTCCGGGAGTTGGCGCCGGGGCGGAGCAACGAGGGGTTCCTTGTCCCGACTGGCTGTGGGAGATAGCATTGGCATCATCGCTGGATGGATAAAGGACTCGGTAAGTGGGTTTACGTGGGCGGCATACACGAAGGAATGGCACGAATGGTTGGAGTTTGTACAGAACATCGGGGAGGAGCCGGTCGGTAGGGAGGTGAGGTTGCTGTTGCTATACTACATTGCTAGAAAAATGGAGGAAGGTGTATCCGCGTCGGTGGTGAATAGGAATGTAACTGGTTTGGCCTTTCTGTTTAAATTGCAAGGCCAGGTAGACTTTACGAAAGATTTTTGGGTACCGCAGGCAATGAAAGGTTACAGGAAGGCGATGGTTAGACGGGATTCTAGAAGACCGGTGACATTTGAGATTTTGCAGGGTGTTATAGCACAGTTGGATAGGGTGTGCTCATCGGGCTACGAAGTTATGTTGTTTAAAGTGGCCTTTTTGTTAGCGTTTTTTGGGGTGTTTAGGATAGGGGAATTGGTTAGCCCTTCTAAGAAGGTACAAGGAGGGCTGAGTTATCATGACGTGAAGTGTGAAGTGGAAGTTTTGCAGTTGGTTTGAGGAAATCAAAGATTGATCATTTGGGAAGAGGCAGAATCGTGCAGGTGTATCCAGTACTGGGATCGCAGTTGTGCCCGGTAGGGGCGGTTAGGGAATTTTTGAGGTTTCATCCAGTGGGGCAGGGCCCCTTTTTGTTACATTTAGGGGGTGAATTTTTATCTAGATTCCAATTTGGGGCAGTTTTAAAAAAATGCATACGGGGGTTGGGGCTGACAGAGAAGGATTTCTCGTCACATTCGTTCCAGATAGGAGCAGCTACTGAAGCAGCCAGGAATGGGCTGAGTGTGGAAACAGTGAAACGGATTGGTAAGTGGGAATCTAAGAGGTTTCAATCTTATGTGCGGCCCAATTTGGTGGTAAGTTTGTAGGGGAAGAATTTGATGTGTATTTGTAGGAGGGGGGCTGTGGTGAGTGAAAGGTGAATAACGGGGGTTTGTTTTTTATAGTATGGTTTTCTGTGTTTTCTTCTATTTCAGATTAATTGCTGGTCTGGATCATGGGCCATTTCTATGTGTCATGGGGAGCATGGAGAGGGGACGCCCGTTATGAGGGTAGGCAATTGGGTTTTAGCAGGAGGGAAGCATATATCAAGTGGTTGGGGATCCCGGGTATGTTGTGGGGTATATTGGAGTCTGAGGTGCATCGTTATGCACAACGAGACAGGCCGCCGGACGTATTAGTAATACATGTAGGCGGCAATGACTTAGGTATTAGAACCATGGTAGACCTAAAGCGCGATATCAAGTTTGATGTTTGGCAGTTGAAAGAAGCTTTTCCAAAGATGGTGATTGTCTGGTCGGACATGGTGGCTCGGACATCATGGAGGATGGCTAGGTCAGTTGACGGGGTCAACAGGGCACGTAAAAAAAATAAATAGGGAAGTGAGCAAGTTTGTAGTTAATAATGGTGGTCTGGCGGTTAGGCACCTTGAACTCGAGTTCGAGACGTGGAGGTATTTACGAGCAGATGGAGTGCACTTGAATGAGGTCGGGATAGATTTGTGGGCCTTGGGTCTACAAGATGGAATACAGAGAGCACTTCGGGTGTGGAGGGGCACCCAAGATTAAGGTATTATTCTTGGGTGCGGTGGCGGGCGTTGGTCTGGGCAAAAGAAGGTAGATGGCAAAAAGTAAGAGTCTTTTTGGGAGCTAGCGTTGATATGGCTCATGATGGTGGTTCCCGGTTAACGGAGGTTAGCCGGGAAGCGATAATGGGGCACTGCGGTCATTGCTAGTCTCTGAGCCAGCTTGTCAGCTTGAGGCCTATGTGATATATTTGATGGGACCGCAGTGCAAGTCTTGTTATGGACACAGAGGATTATTAAGATATTGCTCAGACCAATGCTTGAGAATTCAGCAGGTTGTTTTAACAGATGTTGTTTGTTTTTTGATGTTTTCTTTATGATAGATAATATTATATGTTATATTTTATATTTAAGATTATTTGTTAAATAAATTAGGCCGCTACGGCCTTTTAATACTCCAATCTCGGTGTGGTTTGAGTTATTGGGGTAAGGGTATAAGTTGGGTGGTATAAGGGTTGGTAAATGACATCTGTTATCCGTCAGTCAAGAAAGGCCCGTAACAACAGCATGTAATGCATAGTGGAGGGCATACATGACTGTAGTAACAGGGGAGTTAATAGAGTTGGGGGTTGGTATTAGGTAACCGAGGGGGAGGTATCAAGAAGGGCTTTATAGGGTGATCCCGCCCGGGGGGAGGAACAGTTGGTGAAGAAAGTTCCCGCCCACCCTCCCTTTATTGGTATAGTAGGGTTAGGAGGATATGGTTATGGTTTAAATTTCAGAGGGGCGACAGTGGAGGATATGTCGTGGCAGTGGCAGTGGCGGGCGTTGGTCTGGGCAAAAAAAGGTAGATGGCAAAAAGTAAGAGTCTTTTTGGGAGCTAGCGTTGATATGGCTCATGATGGTGGTTCCCAGTTAACGGAGGTTAGCCGGGAAGTGATAATGGGGCACTGCGGTCATTGCTAGTCTCTGAGCCAGCTTGTCAGCTTGAGGCCTATGTGATATATTTGATGGGACCGCAGTGCAAGTCTTGTTATGGACACAGAGGATTATTAAGATATTGCTCAGACCAACGCTTGAGAATTCAGCAGGTTGTTTTAACAGATGTTGTTTGTTTTTTGATGTTTTCTTTATGCTAGATAATATTATATGTTATATTTTATATTTAAGATTATTTGTTAAATAAATTAGGCCGCTACAGCCTTTTAATACTCCAATCTCGGTGTGGTTTGAGTTATTGGGGTAAGGGTATAAGTTGGGTGGTATAAGGGTTGGTAAATGACATCTGTTATCCGTCAGTCATGTGTACAAAGTAATGGATGTGGAGGGAAACGGGTGTCAGAAATGTTTTCTTCATTCAGTCTGGAAAAGGACCCTTGCAGAAAAGATTTGCAAGTCTTTATTGCAAAAAAGGGTCAACACACAAAACATCTGCACTAACCTCCATGTCAATGTAAGAAAACTAGTCTGAGAAGAGTTTATAAATATTGTCCATGAATATGACACCTCTGTTATGCCCCGTACACACGGTCGGACTTTGTTCGGACATTCCGACAACAAAATCCTAGGATTTTTTCCGACGGATGTTGGCTCAAACTTGTCTTGCATACACACGGTCACACAAAGTTGTCGGAAAATCCGATCGTTCTAAACGCGGTGACGTAAAACACGTACGTCGGGACTATAAACGGGGCAGTGGCCAATAGCTTTCATCTCTTTATTTATTCTGAGCATGCGTGGCACTTTGTCCGTCAGATTTGTGTACACACGATCGGAATTTCCGACAACGGATTTTGTTGTCGGAAAATTTTATCTCCTGCTCTCCAACTTTGTGTGTCGGAAAATCCGATGGAAAATGTCCGATGGAGCCCACACACAGTCGGAATTTCCGACAACACGCTCCGATCGGACATTTTCCATCGGAAAATCCGACCGTGTGTACGGGGCATAAGTCTTTTACAAAAAAAAGTGTTGCTGACAAAAAGAGGCGAAGCTGTGAAGAAACAGAAATTAGATAACTACAGGCAGTATTCATTGTGGGGTATCTGCAAAACATGCAGTGTGGATTCAGATGTATTAGTTATTAAGTATTTGATGTGGCAATAAAATGTGACAATTCTCAAGTGTGGACATCACAGAGTCACAGCAAGGATCAAAAATGGAAATACTGCCTATTGGAAGGCCAGAATCTACACAGTCTCACAATAATGAGCCCAGTCCTAAATGGCAATTTAGATGCGATAAAAACAATTAACATGATATCCCGTAATCCAGGCCTGCTAATAGAAATTTTAAAATGCCTGTCTGATATGTCATTCCACAATACATAGACGGGGGTTGGTGACCTACACAAACATACAAATTAGCTATCCAGAATTAAAGCAGACGAAAAATTTTAGGGTGTGGGTACCTTTTTAGTGACATGTACTCATATCTAGCTTAGGCAAAGAACCGGCTCTGGGGATAACAGTGCTGGACTCCATGGTCTGGTAAGTATCTGTTTCTACAAAGTCAGCAGCTACAGTATTTGTAGCTGTTGACTATTAATGTTCTAAAAAGAGAGTGAAGTTCCTCTTTAACCATTTACAGACCGAAAGATTTGCCCCCTTAATGACCAGGCCATTTTTTGCGATACGGCACTGTGTCGCTTTAACTGACAATTGCGCGGTCGTGCAATGCTGTACCCAAACAAAATTGACGTACTTTTTTTCCCCACAAATAGAGCTTTCTTTTGGTGGTATTTGATCACCTCTGCGGTTTTAATTTTTTGCTCTATAAACAAAAAGTAGTGACAGTTTTGAATAAAAAAAAAACTATATTTTTTACTTTTTGTTATAATAAATATTCAAAAAAACTGTAAAAGAACAAATTTCTTGATCAGCTTAGGCTGATACATATTATTATTCTTCTACATATTTTTGGTAAAAAAATTGCAATAAGTGTATATTGATTGGTTTGCGCAAAAGCTATAGCGTCTACAAAATAGGGGATAGATTTATGGAATTTTTATTATTTATTTATTTTTTACTAGTAATGGTGGCGATCTGCGATTTTTAGCAGGATTGCGACATTGCAGCAGACACTTTTGACACTTTTTTTGGGACCACTGACATCCATACAGCGATCGGTGCTATAAAAATGCACTGTGTAAATGTCAATGGCAGGGAAGGGCTTAACACTAGGGGGCGATTAAGGGGTTAAATGTGTTCCCTGGGATGTGCTTCTAACTGTAGGGGGATGGGACTGAAGGAGGAGAGAGATCGCTGTTCCTAATCAGTAGGAACAGTAGATCTCTCTCTCCTCCCCTGTCAGAATGGGGATCTGTCTGTTTACATTGACCGATCCCCGTTCTGGCTCTCTTTCCCACGATCACGGGTAGCCGGCGGACATTGCGGCCACCAGCCACGCGCATCAGGTCGCCCACTGAGACACGGCTCTTAAAGGAGCTGACCTACAGCTACGGCGATTCATGGGAAAGAGCCAACCTGCCACAGTATAATGACGGCGACTGGTCGGCAAGTGGTTACGTTTAATACCAGTTCCATAATGAAGGCTATGAATGAGCTAAGTTACATAAAAAATGTTTACATAAATGAGTAAGAAAATACCAGTCAGTCCAGGTTCAAACATGACTATATTGTAGGGGTCTTTACTTTAAAATTATGGAGGTCCAGTCAGTAAATTTTTCTTTTGGCAGAGGTTCGCATTTCATATTGGTATTATAACACATCACAGTCCCCCTTTAAATCACAGCCCCCCCCCCCCCCCCTTACATCAGTATCTTTAGCCTACCCTTCACATTATAACCCCCTTAACATCACAGTTCCTCCCTTTAAAGCTGTCCCACAGTGTCCTCAGTTCCCCTTCACAGTGCCCTGCACATCACTGTGCCCTCTAATCACAGTTCCCTCTTTAATTACAGTGCTCCTTTATTACACAGTACCCCTTTATGACACATTGCCTTGTTATGTCACAGTGCCCCTCACATCACACTGCCCCTCCACATCACAGTGCCTCTTTCATAGTAAGCCTCCCCTACACTGTCCTACCTTCGGCAGGGTAGAGTCACTTAGTAGCTGTGTGAGCTCTCCCGAGTGTCCTGCCCAGTTGCCGCTGTCATCCTCACAACAGATTTGCAGTACCTCATGCCGCTGCCATCCTCACAGGGAGGGAGTGACTCGGGAGAGTTCACACAGCTGGTAAATGACAGCCGCAGTTGGGACAGGTCCTTCACTTGGTCCGAGTCAGGACAGCGGCCAGCCATTTAGTGATCCCTGCTATTGTGTAATGTACAGAAGATGAACTGATCACATTACATTTGTGCAATATGTGCATCTGGATTAATGTTTGGTCTCTATTATGTTGTGATTTTGTTCTATGCAATCATATGTTGGTTGCCCAACTGTGAACATGGACATCCAGAAATATGGACATAATTGGACAAGGGACATTAAGGGAAGTATCATAAATGCTTCAACACTCCTATCCCCACTCATATTACTTGACTGGGTGGGGGTTAGCTCAGTTACACCCTCTGCTGCATCTGCAGCTCTGAGGGCCAATTAATCGGTCAGAATTGGACTAATACTGTAACTAATTGCACTATGCAATAACTAAAGATCAGGCAAATCTTGGTAACCAAACAAGTGAACACTGATTTATTATCACAGTGATTACATGATGGGGAGCGGAGCTTGGTCTCCATGCTGGGGGTGCATGATTAAGCACACTTTCAGCACAAACACAGTTATGCATATACTGTATGTGACCCCATGAAAGGCCCACTTACGTGAGGCTATACAGTATATGTGCATACACTTGGTGGGAACTGGTTAAGTACTTTTCACTTTTTATCCTGTTTAATTTATTTTTGGTATTGTAAAATGTATTTTTTTCTCTAAATATATTTACTTGCACCTTTTTCTTGATTTTTCATTAAACAATATTTTAACAAATCAATATAAGCTGATCCTCTAATTGCTCTGATCAAAAACTAACATTTTTTTTCATCAATCTACCATATTTTAAACTATATTTTATCCCTGTCTGGCATTGCAATGGATATTGTAGACATTTCCTAATTCTTAACGGTCAGATCTGCTATAACAACTTGTATTGCTCACCCTCAAAGGAAGATATTTGATTCCGTTGTTCCTGGTGATAGCAACCCTTCAGGAAGTACCACAAACTCTGACTCACCAAGTCTGAAAGAAAGGCTGTTTATTTAGACAACATTCCAAGCAGAGAAAATAACAGCAATAATATTAACAAATAATGGCAACAAGTGGCAAATAACAGTAGCACCAACCACACAGTTTGCAAATGAGATATTATTAAAACCATTTATAAAGGGTACCCAAAACTTAATTCATGGTGGCATTGTTTACTGTATGATTTCTAGGTCCTGAATTTTGGGGGTTCCCTAAATACAGAAGATATACACTCGGCAGCTATAAGTCACTACTGTCCCTCCCTATCGTCCTCCCACTGGTCAGTGGTAAATAATTGTCTGTGGCCAACGTCACTGCCCAAGACTATGTTAGAGTGCTTTAAACAGAGTTTCAATAGAAAAAGGCAAATACTTCAGAATGAATCCCTGGGAGTCCCAGAAAGGGGGGGTGCTGTCTCTTTAAAGCATAAATACAGAAAAGGTGGTGGCCAAGGGCCTCTCATCACTCTGAAGTCCCTCATGAAGTCTCCTCCCTCTTGTGGGCACCCAGAACACTAAATACAAAGGCAGATTAACTCTTATGCCCTGTACACACGGTCGGACTTTCCGACGGAAAACGTGCGATTGGAGCTTGTTGTCCGAAACTTCGATCGTGTGTGGGCTCCATCTGACTTTTTCCATCGGAATTTCCGACACACAAAGTTTGAGAGCTGGATATAAAATTTTCCGACAACAAAATCCGATCATTTAAATTCCGATCGTATGTACACAAATCTGACGCACAAAGTGCCACGCATGCTCAGAATAAATTACGAGACGAAAGCTATTGGTTACTGGCCCGTTTATAGTCCCGATGTACGTGGTGTTCGTCACCGCGTTCTTGACGTTCGGGAATGTGCGACCGTGTGTACAGGGCATAACACTCTCTGATAGTGATTGTAGCAATCCTGAACACAGTATCAGTGACCCTGAATAGAATAGATGTTCTGGGTGAGTTCTTTCTCACAGCTTGCTGGGCCTTGCAGTAGTCCTATGGCAACGCAAATCTGGACACTGCAACTTCAGTGAGGTTCCACCTGGGTGGGGAAACAGAAAATAGTCTTTCACAAACCATTGCACACAGTCCTCCATCTGTGGCCTTGTCGGCCCCTGCATTCCTCGGCATGGTCCTCCAGCAATAGCAGTCTCTGGACATGTGTAGCAGCACAGTTGTGATTCAGCAATACAGTGCAGCAGCATCAGAAGCCTCTGCAGCGTCACCAGGAGCTCCACGCAACTCTATTCTGGGTCTCCACATGGGACTGTCCCTGGGAGCAGGGTGTAAGAGTCCAGGGCTTACTACGCATGCACCATTGGCGCGTTGCCGCAAGAGGAAATCCATGCCAACTGAGTATGCGCCAAAGACGCCTCAGTGCGCTAACCCACACCTGCGCAGAAGACTTGATAGAAAAAGGCAGGAAAATGCCCAGGATGCGCACAGGAAGTGACTTCAACCTGATGGAAAAAGGCGGGAAAATGCCCAGGAGGCGCACAGGAAGTGACCTCAACCTGATGGAAAAAGACGGGAAAATGCTCAGGAGGCTCACAGGAAGTGACAACAAACTTCCCTATATAAAGCCCAGCCCAGACACTGCCAAATTACTGGATTATCTTCAGTCCCCCCTTGTTCCTGTGCTAGTGTGTGATCTGTCTGAACTTGTTGTGACCTGGAAACCTATTTGACTACTCTTGATTGCTGCTTGCTCTATTGACCTCGGATTTGTACTTTAACCATTCTACTTCTTTGCCCCTTTTGTACTCTGCCAGATTGGAACTGACCCTGGCTTGGATCTTGACCATTCTACTTCTGATTAACCCTGTTATACTTTGTTGCCCAACTGGACTTGACCTCAGCTCAGATCTTGGACTAAGGCTTGCATCTTCCATAAGTCTCCTATAGTTCTTGGAATGAATGAGCAGGCTTAGTTGCAACAGCAGCCAATGACCAATAGGAGTGTTTGTTTCCCTTGCTTCCTGTATATTGTAGTCTGTCCAACAAGTCCTGTGGGCAGGTTTATTTATCCAGCAATGTGGCAGTAGCCTGTGTCACTGTCCCTCCTCTCTCCCCTTATCGTGGCAGGGGAGAGGGAGATAACAGCTGTGAGGGTGGCTCAGTGTCAGTGCCCGAATTGCGTGGCCGCCACACTGACATGTGTTGCTGGCCAAGCTATAATATGCTGTGAACAGTGCGAGTTTTTGTTAAAACACAGGCTAGTTTCTATTGTTGTAGTTGATAAAGGGTTGCCTGAGGAGTTAACCATCCCCAGTGATGATCAATTTAGTCTGCCAGCATTTAGATTGTTGTGCTGATAGCTGGAAAATATCTGAGGCTGATGCAATCACACACACAATGCTAGAGCTCAATGCATTATTGCTGATCGGGAGTCAACTGAGCGGCCGGCTTCTGTCGGACAGACCGACACAAACTGACCAAATGCCGGACGTTTTTTATTTAACCGACCGTTGTCTTCCGACATTCTCCCCATGTGTATGAGGCTTTAGTGACAGCACAGAAAATAGTAGATTTAAAAGCGAGTTACAATAGTAGGAAGCAGCGGTTTTGCCAGGCTGTACAAGAACTATCAAGAAAAGTCTCTGTGACACATAGGACTGTGCATATGGAAATCATTTACATGGACTCCAGAAAAGCTGGTGTTCCAATTAATATCAAGACCTCCAAAAATGAAAATGTGTAGAACACATGACATGTTTTGGGACAGAAGAGCAATTGAATTCTATCTTTACTACTCTGCACACTTGAAGACGTTTAAGCATGTCTGCACAGATTACTTTTTTAATCCCCTACATAACTTTCCATCCTCGGCAGCTTTATATCCTACTGAAAGTGAGCCTGCTTCCCTAAACTTGCACCTTTAGTTACTTTTGAAAGCACTGAAAAGAACAATATTCACAAATAATCAGTGACAGGAACCGTAATTCAAGTCATTTTCACAGTTTCATTGATGTGTGGGACATTTAAAGACGACAACAAAACATTATATTGATTCTAGTCCAATATTTTCAACATCATAAAACAATAGACCCTAAGTAGTAAAACTGTAATACAAAAATAAGTTTATACCTAAACATAAACAGCACTCATACATAAACATGTTATTACATTACACAGATATTTCCTACAATCAATCTCTGTATGCATAAATAAATATAAAAAGTCTCTGCATGAAAGCACAATTTTATTGTAAAAAGGCCACCACCAATATGTGTGTGTATCAGTGTGATGGTTAGTGGGAAGAATGCTCCTTACACTTGTGGTCATTGTGAAGAATCCCCCCCCCCCTTACAGATAGCAAAAAGAATCAAAGGTGTCAGTGGAGAAGAAAGAATTCCTCAATCTTGAGTGTCATGGAGGAGTCATGGCAGGGGCGGACTGACCATTGAGCCACTCGGGCACTGCCCAAGGGCCCTCGGCCACTAGGGGGCCCCATCAGGGTTGCCAGCCTCAGTAAAACCAGGGACAGTATGTATAAATATGTGTTTTTTTTACATCTGTCTGTGTATACTGTGTGTACATGTATGTGTATACTGTGTGATTGTATACTGTGTGTGTGTGTATACTGTGTGGCCCCATAATCTTTGATTGCCTGGGGGCCCCATGAATTATCAGTCCTCCCCTGAGTCTTAGCATTACTAATAACTAATTTTACAATTTTGTGTTTTTAGCATTCCACACCTGAATAGCCCAACCAAAAATAAGTTTATTGCCGCGTACACACGATCGGAATTTCCGACAACAAATGTTCGATGGGAGCTTGTTGTTGGAAATTCTGACCGTGTGTAGGCTCCATTGGACATTTTTTGTCGGAATTTCCGACAACAAAAATTTGAGAGCTGGTTCTCAAATTTTCCGACAACAAAACTTGTTAAGTTTGGAACAAGAGAATCTGGATGCCGCACACTGGATGAAATTGAAAATTCTTCTTTATTGTAAAAATAGGATCATCAAAAATACAAGACAATCAGGCAGATGGTACAGAAACAGCTGACGCGTTTCGCACTCTAGTTTGAGTGCTTACTCAAACTTGCTTATAGCACTCAAACTAGAGTGTGAAACGCGTCAGCTGTGTCTGTACCATCTGCCTGATTGTCTTGTATTTTTGATGATCCTATTTTTACAATAAAGAAGAATTTTCAATTTCATCCAGTGTGCGGCATCCAGATTCTCTTGTTCCAAACCTTGCTTCAATTTGCATTTAGTCAGCACCTGGGACTCCCCTCCTCTGAAGGATCTACTCAACACACACCTGGGAGCAAGTCTACCTGAGCGGTGAACCACCTTCCCTGTTTTGTCTGCAACAAAACTTGTTGTCGGAAATTCCGGTCGTGTGTACACAATTCCGACGCATAAAATTCCACGCAAGCTCGGAATCAAGCAGAAGAGCCGCATTGGCTATTGAACTTAATTTTTCTCGGCTCGTCGAACGTCTTGTATGTCACCGCGTTCTTAACGTTCGGAATTTCCGACAACATTTGTGCGAATGTGTGTGTGCAAAATAAGCTTGAGCCAACATCCGTCGGAAAAAAATCCAGGATTTTGTTGTCGGAATGTCCGAGCGTGTGTATGCGGAATTATGGTGGGAACCAAAATCACCCATATCACTTCTGTGCTTTCTACATCCAGTATAGTTTATACAGTTTCTCTAATTCTGGTAAGAGTCAGGCAGTAAATATATATTGCTCCATACGATTTCAAAAGTGAGTACTTAGGAAATAGGTTGGCCTAAAAAGTTTCCCTTTTCTCTAACAGCAAATTCATTGCGTAGTTGCCAGGGCTCGCTATTATAATTGATGTCTCTGATTTAAAAACATGTTACAAAGTTTGTTTGGACATGCATATCACATTTATGAAGGAAAAAGTTAATTATTAAAGTATATAAGTATATTACTATTGCTAGGGGATACAACTCTGTCTCTGCAAACAGTCAAGTCCACTGTTCTAGACTTTGGCCAATATTACGCACTGACAATCAACTGGACCAAATCAACACTGCTCCTACTGTAGTGTGACTCTACACAACCAATTGCCCCGTTTGTCCCAAACCTATCACAGATAAATGTAAGTATTTGGGAATATATGTGACCTTCACTCCCTTAGAGTATGGTTCACTAAACATCTCCCCCTTGCTAAACAAATTCCATGCTAAAATTAAAGTTTGGAATAAATTGCCATTGTCGGTTGCAGGCAAGACGAATCTCATTAAAATTATTCTAATGCCCCAGCTTCTCTATCCATTACACAATGCTCCTTAAAAACATTTAAAATAGTGAATTTTATCTTTAGAACTCTGCTATTGGGAAAGCGCACACCACCAATCAAATTGGAACATTTACAACGGCTTAAGGATGGTGGGGGCTAGCTCTTCCTAACCCCTGGCTCTATTATATAGCTGCGCTACTGCAGTATTTAGTTGTCCCTGGGTTTTCCTCTACACAATCCGTTAAAGATTACATTCCCTCCACGACCCGTATTATGCTGGCCCATATCCAGAAAGACTCAATCTCAGAGGGCCTTGAGGCCCTTAGTTTTGCTACACCAAATAAGCTCCTACCGACATACGATGTTATTCAAAAAACATGGAACAAGGCTAAATACCTATAACATGTCACTGGGTATACGAAGTATAGCCTGATATAGCTAAATATTCGGAACTAGCCAAGTTAGTGTATGGCTCTCAGTAAAAGGCTTATGGGATATTTACTATGTCTCAGATTTTTAAGGATGGTGTTCTGTTATCTTTTTGCTTCCCTGCAAGCTGTATACTCGCTACCCACCCATATGCAGTTTTACTACTTACAATTACGACATGCAGTCAGGGCACAGGGGGGACATGCAGGAATGGTATCTATCTCCCACCCCTACTTTCAACTTGATCCGAATGGCTAAAAGCTCTAAAGACTTTATTTCACGATGTTATAGCATGTTGTTGTCTGAGTTCTACAAAGGCCATCCTAGCAAAGCGACTTCTCTTTGGGAGAGAGACCTGGGTCCGATGTCAGGTGATCAATGCGAACAGGCATATCAGGCTGTGGTAACCTGCTCTCTAAATGTGGCCCAGAAGCTCTCTCAACTCTACATTCTCCTACGCTCTCACTACACTCCCTTGAAACTTTATAAGATGGGATACAGTATGGAGCCATATTGCCATAGATGCAAAAGGGACCACGGAGTGTGGGACGTTCCGTGACACCATCTATTATGGCATTGTCCCAAACTTCATCACTATTGGAGGCAGGTTGTAGATACATTAAACATGGTCTTTAGGTTAGACCTCCCATTGGACCCAAAATGTTTTAGAGGAAGTCATTGAGGATGATAACCCTAGGATAACATTTGGAAGGGCCCTTTCCATGCCCGCAAGGTAATCCTAATACTGTGGAAGTCCCCTGATCCCGGTACACACAAGACCTGGGTACCCCTGTGGGCAATGCTCTGCTTCTAGAATACCATATTTTTACATAACATGGTTGCCCTTGTAAGCTAGAAAAGGTGTGGGACTGTGGTTAGACACCCCTGGTTTCAGCCCACGGGAACTTGTTTATCAGATGGTGTTCCTGTGTCCAAATAGAACATAGAGATCTGTTGTTCATTTAAATTAAGATGAATATATGTGCCCTTGTTGCACTTTGGAATAGGTAATCCAGCATAAGCCAAACGTGTAGTTTCATATGCCATGCAAGGAGCAAACAAAACTCACATAGCGTAACGTTTTAAAACACTAGTTTATTAAAATAATAAAAAACAAACTCACATTTGGAAGAATGAAACAGAGCTCAAATATCAAATAGCGGCGATCGTGAGGGGTCCACCCTGAGGGTTTGCTCCTTGCATGGCATGTGAAATTACACGTTTGGCTTATGCTGGATTACCTATGGGAGAGGAAGCCGTGCGGACCCCCCCTTTTTCTTTCCACCATCTGTTGATGACATCTGACAAGACGCATTTCCCAGAACCAGTGGTTATTATGCTTTTTTGACTTGTCTGGCGTACGCCATTTCAGGTCAATTTTTTCCGGTAAGCCTCCTCTACTCCTGGTGTTGGCCCCGGCACTGATGTACAATCTATGCACACTTGTGGTTTCCCTTCTGAGCACTCACCAGATTTGGTGCGACTTTGGTGTGACTTCTGCCCACTCGCCAGATTTGGTGCGACTAAAATTCTGTGAATACCATCTGGCCATGCATCATCCCCTTTGAACTCAGCTGATGTTTTCTTCACTATTTTTCTACACATTTTTTATGGACTTTCTACTAATCACTGGCACATCTGATGATTAAGCATTATTGTGTATTTACTTTATATGTGATCAACACTGATTAATTATTTGACACTATCCATTTTATGATCATACATTTTTTGGTAGTATTCACTATTTTTATATGTCTTTATTGTAATACACACGGCTGTGGATGTGATATATAGCGCCACACTTTTTTGTTTCTTTTATCCCTTATTTCTATCACAAGGGATGTTTACATTCCTTGTGATAGGAATAAAAGTGATTTAAAAAAAAATACAATTAAAGGGAAAGTGTAAAAAAAAAAATGTAAGCGCCCCCCATCCCTTCATGCTAGCGCGCAGAATCGAACGCATACACAAGTCACGCACGCATATGTAAACAGTGTTCGCAACACACATGTGAGGTATCGCTGTGAACGTTATAGCGAGAGCAATAATTCTAGTGCCAGAGCTCTTCTGTAACTCAAAACAGCTAACCTGTAAAAAAATTTAAAGCGGCGCCTATGGAGATTTTAAGTATCCTAGTTTGACACCATTCCACAAGCGTGCACAATTTTAAAGCGTGACATGTTAGGTATCTATTTACGGCGTAACATCATCTTTTATATTTTATCAAAAAATTTGTTTTTTTTTAATATATATATATATATATATATATATATATATTGCATTAAAAGTGTTTTTTTTTTTTTTTTTAAATGCGTTTGAAAAACCGCTGCACAAATACTGTGTGACATAAAAAATTGCACCACCAACCATTTTATTCTCTAGGGTATATATATATATATATATATATATATATATATATATATAGTGCTGCCCTCTTGAGGGTCGCGGAATAAATCAGTACCCCCATGGTTGACCTGACCCTGTGAGACCTCTGCCACTCTGGGTTCATACATTTATACATTTTTTTTACATCCCTCTTAATAACACCAAGAAGGTAATACACCAGAATTGATTAAATCAGAAGAATTTACTTAATTTTACACTTTAAATGGTTGTCTTCTACAGGAATGCTATTAACAACTAAATAACAATCACCTATCAGATTCAAACATTTATCAGTGAACACTATAATATCTGTGCTCCACCAAGTGCATATAATGCCTATGTGAATAGGCTACAGGAGAGCAGAGGAATGAGTGTCAGACCTCTCTCTACTGCTCCTTCACACATAAATGCAGAAAAGTAAATAACAAATACAACTTTAGCAAAAAGAACTATATTGCAATTCAATTTGTGCGCTTGCATTAGATACTTAAATCTATATTCCTGTGTGATTGTCATAAATAGATGAATAAATGAATAAACACCATCAGAGTTAATAGTAAATTAGAAGAAAATAAGAAAGTCGCTATGCTACACAGCAAATAGCGATATGTAAATCCAATACTAAAATTAACCATTCCATACAGATAACTGTAAAACAACTTATGTGCAAAAAAAACAACAAGTTTATTTCACCCAAGTGCAAAGTCATAAGTGTGAAAGTTCAAAATTGCGTAATGAGTCGCAAAAAAAACGCATATCCAAAGTTGCATTCCTTAGTGTGTATAAAGGAATAAGGGGACGTGAAGGGACCTCCAACCACCAGTGGATCCAAAGGTTGATAACAGATGTATCCTTACCAGACGCGTTGGACCTCCTTTATAGCAAGGTCTTAGAAGCATACAGATTTAGCCCTCTGCAGGGACAGGAGATGACAGCTCACCACACGACCGGAGATGATTCCGACACTTCCGCGTTGATGTAAACACTCCCTCGTTTTAAACTCGTGGATAAAGAAGGGGAGAAAAAAACTCCAATAGTGTAGTAGGTAAAAAAAGGGAATTTTATTGCCTCAGACAACTAGGCATCATACAAAAACATCCAAAATATAAAATATAAAAGCCGGCAAAATATAAAAACAGCAGAGACGCCCCTGCTAGATTACATGGGGCTTTATGGCAATCTGGCATACACTGCGTAGCCACGCCCTACATGTTTTGTTTCAAAGGTGCCCCTTTGAAGTCGTGACCTATCACGAAACATGTAGGGCGTGGCTACGCAGTGTATGCCAGATCGCCATAGAGCCCCATGTAATCTAGCACGGGCGTCTCTGCTGTTTTTCAGTTGTCTGAGGCAATAAAATTCCTTTTTTTACCTACTACACTATTGGAGTTTTTTTCTCCCCTTCTTTATCCACGAGTTTAAAACGAGGGAGTGTTTACATCAACGCAGAAGTGTCGGAATCATCTCCGGTCGTGTGGTGAGCTGTCATCTCCCGTCCCTGCAGACGGCTAAATCTGTATGCTTCTAAGACCTTGCTATAAAGGAGGTCCAACGCGTCTGGTAAGGATACATCTGTTATCACCCTTTGGATCCACTGGTGGTTGGAGGTCCCTTCACGTCCCCTTATTCCTTTATACACACTAAGGAATGCAACTTATGAACTTTAGATATGCGTTTTTTTTTGCGACTCATTACGCAATTTTGAACTTTCACACTTATGACTTTGCACATGGGTGGAATAACCTTGTTGTTTTTTTTGCACATAAGTTGTTTTACATTTATCTGTATGGAATGGTTAATTTTAGTATTGGATTTACATATCGCTATTTGCTGTGTAGCATAGCGACTTTCTTATTTACTTCTAATTTACTATTAACTCTGATGGTGTTTATTCATTTATTCATCTATTTATGACAATCACACAGGAATATAGATTTAAGTATCTAATGCAAGCGCACAAATTTTTTCTTTTTAACTAATGTCTAAACCACTGGTAACAAAATTGAGTAGACCCCTAAGTGAAAATATCCAAATTGGACCCAATTAGCAATTTTTCCTCCCCGATGTCATGTGACTCGTTAGTGTTACAAGGTCTCAGGTGTGAATGGGGAGCAGGTGTGTTAAATTTGGTGTTATCGCTCTCACTCTCTCATACTGGTCACTGGAAGTTCAACATGGCACCTCATGGCAAAGAACTGAATCTGAAAAAAAATAATTGTTTCTCTACATAAAGATGGCGTAGGCTATAAGAAGATTGCCAAGACCCTGAAACTGAGCTGCAGCATGGTGGCCAAGACCATACAGCGGTTTAACAGGACAGGTCCCACTCAGAACAGGCCTCGCCATGGTCGACCAAAGAAGCTGAGTGCATGTGCTCAGCATCATATCCAGAGGTTGTCTTTGGGAAATACACATATGAGTGCTGCCAGCATTGCTGCAGAGATTGAAGGGGTGGGGGGTCAGCCTGTCAGTGCTCAGACCATACGCCACACACTGCATCACATTGGTCTGCATGACTGTCATCCCGGAAGGAAGCCTCTTCTAAAGATGATGCACAAGAAAGCCTGCAAATAGTTTGCTGAAGACATACAGACTAAGGACATGGATTACTGAAACCATGTCCTGTTGTCTGATGAGACCAAGATAACCCTATTTGGTTCAGATGGTGTCAAGCGTGTGTGACGGCAACCAGGTGAGGCTACAATGACAAGTGTGTCTTGCCTACAGTCAAGCATGGTGGTGGGAGTGTCATGGTCTGGGGCTGCATGAGTGCTGCTGACACTGGGGAGCTAAAGTTCACTGAGGAAACCATGAATGCCAACATGTACTGTGACATACTGAAGCAGAGCATGATCTACTCCCTTCAGAGACTGGGCCGCAGGGCAGTATTCCAAAGTGATAACGACACCAAACACACCTCCAAGATGATAACTGCCTTGCTAAAGAAGCTGAAGGTAAAGGTGATGGACTGGCCAAGCATGTCTCCAGACCTAAACCCTATTGAGCATCTGTGGGGCATCCTCAAGGTGGAGGAGTGCAAGGTCTCTAACATCCACCAGCTCCGTGATGTCGTCATGGAGGTGTGGAAGAGGACTCCAGTGGCAACCTGTGAAGCTCTGGTGCAGAGGGTTAAGGCAGTGCTGGAAAATAATGGGGGCCCCACAAAATATTGTCACTTTGTGCCCAATTTGGAAATTTTCACTTAGGGGGTGTACTCACTTTTGCTGCCAGCGGTTTAGACATTAATGGCTGTGTGTTGAGTTATTCTGAGGGGACAACAGAAGGGGGGGGGGGGAGAAAGGAGAGGCTCAGGAGTTCACAGAGGAGGTTATAAGGATGCAGAAAAACACAGTATAAAAAATTTAATGAAAAACAGATTACAGGATCATTGTGTAGTGGATGATATTTAAAAACGAAGGATATCATTTAACAACTTCCCGCCCGTAGGACGTCATGTGATGTCCTTGGGTTGAAGTGGTGATATCTGAATGATGCCTTCATCTACAGGCATCATTCAGATATCTTTCTTTTCAGGCGGCGATTCTCTCACATGACTAATCAGCCACTGGGTTGCTTTTACAGACAGCAAGGGGGGGACGGACTCCCCCACCCACCTGTGTCTTTCTGATCTCTTCTGTGCGATCAGGCGGCTGGATTAGCACTGGATTACCATAGAGCTGGCCGTGGGCAGGATATGACCCTGGGAGGCCAGAAGCGATGTCATGAAGTCACTTCTGGCACTGGCATGCAGAGATCCATGTTTTTTATCTCATGCTTTTCAGGGTAGAGGAGATATCTGGGGTCTCATTGACCCCAGGTGTCTCCATAAAGAGGACCTGTCATGCCTTATTCCTATTACAAGGGATGTTTACATTTCTTGTAATAGGAATAAAAGTGATAAAAAAAATTAAAAAAAACAGTGTAAAAATAAAATAAATAATAATAAAAAAACTTAAAGCGCCCCTGTCCCCTTGTGCTCGCACTCAGAAGTGAATGCATATGTAGGTTGTGCTTGCATATGTAAACGGCGTTTGAACCACACATGTGATGTATCGCCACAAACGTTAGAGCAAGAGCAATAATTCTAGCACAAGATCTCCTCTGTAACTCTAAACTGGTAACCTGTAAAAAAACGTAAGTGTAGCCTATAGAAATTTTTAAGTATCGAAGTTTGGCACCCTTCCACGAGTCTGCGCAATTTTAAAACGTGATTAGGTATCTTTTTACTTGGCATAACATAATCTTTCACATTATACAAAAAAATTGGGGTAAATATTTTTTTTTTTATTCATGGGTGTTTGTTTTTTTTAAACTGCGCTTGAAAAAATGCGCAAATACTGTGTGACATAACAAACTGCAAAGATCGCCAGTTTATTCGCTAGGACCTCGGGTTAATAAAAAGATACAGTATTTTAAGGGTCCTGTGTAATTTTATAGCAAAAAGATGATTTTTACACGTAGGAGATGAATGCTAGAATTGGCCCAGTATAGAAGTGGTTAAGGTCACAACCAGTTCTAACCCCAGAACATCCCACCTGCATTCTCCTATTCCAGATGTCCTTCTCTCTCACGTTCGGACATTAGAAGGGCTGGTTTTCACTACAGTAAGCTTATTTCCACCATGATAACCATACAGGTGCTCTTTTACCAAAGCACATTCGGTCCCAACTAATGCGTACCCAGGAGGACTATAGCGCTCAGCTACAACCACTGACCGCTCTATGGAAATCACCATACAAAGTGATGGATATTGGGCTGTTCTAACAAACCACAGCAGCAGTAAATGCTTTGCAATGAACATCCCAGTACCCCATAACCTATAATAATGAATACTGCATTAACCAGTGTACAACCAACAAGTTTTCTGATCCACCAGCCACGTGTAGACCTAGCGCCCTCCCTCTCCCTCTAGGACTCATCAGAAACCGGCGCCGGAAGTGACGCCTAAGGCCGGAAGCAGCGCTGAGCAGGCGGAAGCACGCTGCTGTAGAGGGGATTAACGGTGTTCCAGGAGGTGAACGGTACTCGGTACTACAATGTTTCTGCAGTTTTACCTGAACGAGCAAGGAGAGCGGGTGTACACTATGAAGGTGAGGAGGAGGAGAGTATATCGTAGAATAGTAGCTCCGGGTCTAACCCTCCTCCCCAGGGTTCATACAACGTGTGAAGGGCCTGGAGCTTCTCGTGTAAGGCAATCCTCACATCCGGGGCTCTGCCTGCCAGGTGTATTAGGAAGTATAGACCTCTTCTCATAGTTCACGTGCTATTCTGTCTGCCACTGCAGAGTGCACACATCACTGATGGCAGGTTTGTACCCCCTGGCGTACGAGTTGTTTATAGAGATCCTGTCACCACCCTGTGCCCAGCAAACTAACGTATCTCTAAACAAAGTGCTTTTTTTTTTAGGACAGAGTGGTTAGAGTTTGAACTGGGGAGACACCTCTGTTTGGCTTAGTGAGGGGAAATCCTAAATGTTGAAGCTGATAGCCAGGTTTTTGTAAAGAGTTTAACCGGTTCAATACAGGGCATTTTCACCCCCTTCCTTCCCAGACCAATGTTTAGTTTTCAGCGCTGTCGCACTTTAAACGACAGTTTCGCAGTCGTGCGACGTTGTACCCAAACAAAATTGATGTCCTTTTTTTTCCCCACAAATAGAGCTTTCTTTTGGTGGTATTTGATCACCTCTGCGGTTTTTATTTTTTGCGCTATAAACAAAAGAGCGACAATTTTGAAAAAAACACAATATTTTTTGCTATAATAAATATCCCAATTAAAAAAAAAAAAACACAAATTTTTTCCTCAGTTTTGGCCGATATGTATTCTTCTACATATTTTTGGTAAAAAAAAAAATCTCAAGCGTATATTGATTGGTTTGCGCAAAAGTTATAGCGTCTACAAAATACGGGATAGATTTATGGCATTTTTAAAAAAAAATTATTTATTTTTTTACTAGTAATAGCGGCGATCGCGATTTTTTTTTTTTCATGACTGCGACATTATGGCGGACGCATCGGACACTTTTGACACATTTTTGGGACCATTCACATTTATACAGCGATCAATGCTATAAAATTGCATTGATTACTGTGTAAATGTGACAGGCAGTGAAGGGGTTAACCACTAGGGGGGCGGGGAGGGGTTGATATGTTACCTAGGGAATGATTCTAACTGTAGGGGGCGGGGACGTACAAGGGGAGGAGACCGATCAGTGTTCCGCTGTACTGGGAACACAGATCGCTCTCCTCTCACCTGACAGGACGTGGATCTTTGTGTTTACATACACAGATCGACGGTCCGGCCCGGTTAACGGGCAATCGCGGGTGCCCGGTGGACATCGCGGCCGCCGGGCACACGCACTGGGTCCCGAGCAACGCGGCGGGCGTGTGCGCGCCCCCTAGGTGGTCGGGAACCCGAGGTCGTCATATGACGTCCACCCAGGATGGGAGATTCCATCTGTGGACGTCATATGTCTATACGCGGGTAGGGAAGTGGTTAAACAGTGGAAGACCAGCCTTTTTCAGGCGCTTATTGTTTACAAGTTTAACCGCTCAAGGACCGTGCCTCTTTTTGACACTTGTATGCAAGTTATTTATTTTTTATTTGCTAGAAAATTACTTAGAACCCCAAACATATTTTTTTTTTTTTCAGACACCCTAGTGAATCAAATGGCGGTCGTTGCAATACTTTGTCACACTGTATTTGTGCAGCGGCCTTATGAGTTCAATTTTTTTTGGAAAAAAATACACCTTTGATTTGAAAAATAAGACAACAGTAAAGTTAGCCCTTTTTTTTTTTTTTTTTTTATATTGTGAAAGATAATGTTACGTCGAGTAAATTGATACCCAACATGTCACGCTTCACTGCCTGCTCATGGAATGGCGACAAACTTTGACCCTTAACAATCTCCCAAATTTCTACAGGTTACATGTTTAAAGTTACAGAGAAGGTCTACTGCTAGAATTATTGCTCTTGCTCTAATGATCGTAGCGATACCTCACCTGTGTAGTTTGAACCCCATTTTCATATGTGGGCGCGACTTGCGTATGCGTTCGCTTCTCCGTGCAAGCTCAGCGGGACAGGGCGCTATAAAATTTTTATTTTTTTTTTTTTCTTATTCATTTTACTTTTTATACTGTTCTTTAAAAAAAAAAAAAAAAGTTTGGTTCGCTTTTTTTCCTATTACAAGGAATGTAAACATCCCTTGTAATAGAAAAAAAGCATGACAGGACCTCTTCAATGTGAAAGCTGGGGGCAAAAAGACCTCAGATCTCATATTTACACTAAAATGCAATTTAAAAAAAAGGAAATGTTTGTTTTTTTTGTGCTAAAAAAAAAAGAGAAAAAAAAGTGCCCTTTTTAAAGCGGAGGTCCACCTTAAAAAATAAAAGCCAGCAGCTACAAATACTGCAGCTGCTGACTTTTAATAAATGGACACTTACCTGTCCAGGGAGCCCGCGATGTTGGCACATGAAGCCGATGTCAATCGCTTGGCTGCCGCCGCCATCCTCGGTGAGGGGATCAGGAAGTGAAGCGTTTTACTTCCCGGTTCCCTACTGCGCGTGCGCGAGTCGCGCTACGCGTCCTAACTGGTCCCCGCTATCTCCTGGGGCCTGTGTGTTTCCCAGGAGACAGCGGGGGGGGAGACGGGAAGGGGCGTTACTCCCACGGAAGTCTATTCCCGGAAGTGGGTGCAAATACCTGTATTATACAGGTATCTGCACCCCCCTCCCCCTGAAAGGTGCCAAATGTGACACCGGAGGGGGGGTTCCGAAAAGTGGAGGTTCCATTTTTGCGTGAACCTCCGCTTTAAGACCATTGGGCAGAAGTGATTTTGCATCTGCCATTCAATGTTATGGAGCAGAGTGGGGGGTACCTTTTCCTCAATAGGCTCCATGTCTGAGGAGAGAGGACCCGATCCGCTTCGGTAGGCGACGGGAGGGCCCTCTCCAGCCCCCAATAAGTGATCTTGCGGCAAATCCACCGCGGGGCCTTCTTTTATCTGAAAGCCAGCCGATCACCGTTGTTGAAAATACCAGGGTTATGGCAGCTAGCTGCTGCCATAACAGTATTTAGCGTCAAAATACCAACGTACAATGACGGCGTTTTGCCCTAAGTGGTTAAATTAGTATTTTTTGCGAGAAAATTACTTGGAACCCCCAAACATTCATAATTTTTTTTTTTTTTTTTTTTTTTAGCAAAGACCCTAGGGAATAAAATGGCGATTGTTGCAATTTTATTATGTCACACGGTATTTGCGCAGAGGTTTTGCAAATGCATTTTTTTTGGAAAAAATAGTTTAACGACTTGCCGACCGCGCTGTTGCTGAATGACGGCTACAGGGAGGCCATCATATGATGGCCTCCAGTGGTCGCACCCACTGCGGGGCGTGGGCGGTGTGCTCTGCTGGTCACAGATTGCGGTAAAGAGCCAATCAGTGGCTCTTTACCACTTGATCAGCTGTGCCCAATCACAGCTGAAGATGGATGTAAATAAATGCCGGTTATCGGCACTACTTTCCTCATGCTGACAGCGTGAGAAGAGAGCGGAAAATGGCTTCTCTAAAAGGGACATGTGCACTGATTATCAGTGCAGTCTTAACAGTGCCCACCGGTGCTGCTAGTCTGTGCCCATCATTGTCACCTATCGGTGCAACCTCATCAGCGCACATTAGCAAATGAGAAAAATTATATGTTTGCAGAATTTTATAACAAACTAAAAGTTTTTTTTTTTTTTTTTTTTTTTCTTTCTGAATTTTTTTTACTTCATTTGTTTAGCAAAAAAAAAAAAAAAAAAAACAGTGGTGATTAAATACCACCAAAAGAAAGCTCTATTTGTGTGAAAAAAAAAAGTATAATTTCATTTGAGTACAGTGTTGCATGACCACGCAATTGTTATGTTATGAATAAAAAAAAAATACAATAATATACCCCAATTTTTTTTGTAAAATGTGAAAGATAATGTTAAACCGAGTAAATAGATACCGAACATGTCACGCTTTAAAATTGCACACAAGTGTGGAAGGCAACAAACTATGGTACTTATTGTTACTAAACCTACAAAAGTAAAATCAGTCTGTATATGCCGTAAAGAATGGTTGTTATACTCACGGTGGAACCTAAGGGGTTAATCCTGCGCATTGTGTAAAAAGGCTGTTGGATCCTGTCTTCTCTCATCCTCCCCTTCCTCTATAGTCCCCAATCCAACTGCTGATCCTTTGGAGTCACTCTACACATTCTGAGTTGGATGTGTTTTGCTAGAGTTTTTTTTTTCTTCTTGGGAGGGTGCATGTGATCAGCACAGGGCCAATCAGCACTGTCCAGACAGAGGGTCAGAGGTCTTGCAGCCTCATAGGACAGTTGGAGTGAAATGAAAATCCTCCTACAAGTTTTAAACAGACACTGATAGAAGTCTCAAGACTTTTATATACTGCTGATGAGAAAAGGTATTTAGCAGTTTAACCACTTAAGCCCCGGACCATTTGGCTGGCCAAAGACCAGAGCACTTTTTGCGATTCGGAAGTGCGTCGCTTTAACTGACAATTGCGCGGTCGCGCGATGCGACTCCCAAACAAAATTGACGTGGTTTTCTTTCCCACAAATAGAGCTTTCTTTTGGTGGTATTTGATCTCCTCTGCAATTTTTATTTTTTGCGCTATAAACAAGAAAATTGCGACAATTTTGAAGAAAACGCATTATTTTTTGCTATAATATCCCCAAAAAATATATTAAAAAAACCCTTTTTTTTTTCCTCGATTTAGGCCGATATGTATTCTACATATTTTTGGTAAAAATCGCAATAAGCATTTATTGATTGGTTTGCGCAAAAGTTATAGCGTCTACAAAATAGGGGATAGTTTTATGGCATTTTTTTTATATACTAGTAATGGCGGCGATCAGCGATTTTTTTTTTTTTTTTTTTTTTTTTTTTTTTTATTTATCGTGACTGTGACATTATGGTGGACAGGTCGGACACTTTTGGTGCTATTTTGGGACTATTCACATTTATACAGCGATCAGTGTGATTAAAAATGCATTGATTACTGTGTAAATGTGACTAGCAGTGAAGGGGTTAACCAGGATGGGGCGCTGCAGGGGTTAAGTGTGTCCTAGAGAGTGATTCTAACTGGGGGGGAGGGGCTGTGTGTGTGACACGACACTGATCACCGCTCCCGATCACAGGGAGCTGTGATCAGTGTCAGTGCCATTAGGCAGAATGGGGAAATGCTTGTTTACATCAGCATTTCCCCGTTCTTCCTGTCCGTGAGACGATCGCGGACACCGAGTCCGCGGGACCTGCGATCACACTCTCGGCCGGGACGCGCCCGCAAGCCGCTTCTTAAAGGGCAACTTACAGGTACGTTAGTATGCCTGTACGTGCCCTTTTGCCGCAGTATATGTGCGTGAAGCGGTCGGCAAGCGGTTAACTTTACTAAAATAATTGCATTTCCATGTACTGTGGAAGACCAGATATAGTGAATGCACAGTCCTGGGTTTAGCAACACTTTAAAAATCTCCATAGGCAATGCTTTAAATGCCTTTACAGGTTACCTGTTTAGAGTTAGAGGAGGTCTAGCGCTAGTATTCTTGCTCTCGCTCTTAACGTTCGTGGCGATACCTCACACATGCTTCGCGTGAGCACGGAGGGATGGGTGCGCTTTGTAAATAAAGTTTCTTATTTTACTTTTTATTTTTACACTGTCCCTTTTTAAATTTTTTTTTTATCACTTTTATGCCTATTAAAAGAAATTTAAACATCCCTTGTGATAAAAAATACGGATGACAGGTCCTCTTTATGTAGAGATCTAGGGTCAAAAAGACCTCTTTACCTTTTTTAAAGCAAAAGATGACTCAAAAAATTGTACTTCCAGCCTTGACCGCAAGTGACATCATGATGTCGCTCGAGTCCTCCAAGACCATAGAGGTTGATCAAAGAGTATCTACTCTTTCATCACCTATAGAAGCGGCTGGCCGGCAGCGTCGGGCCAACTGGCGGAAAACACATGAAACCCGAGAACATGTCCACTTCAGAAACTGTTCCAGCGGCTTATGAACTACTCAGCGGTTTCATGAGATATCCAGCCTCTGGCTGCAAAAAACTGATACCGGTATTATGGCGGATATCTTCAGCCATAATCCCAGTAAACCACTTGCAAACTCCACCTAGAGTTTAAAGAGTTCACCAAAAACGACCTATGCAGTTAAGGGGTGTTTGTAGATAAAAACAAACTGCAGCTTTGACCAAAGTTGAATAATTCCCTAGCTCTATAGGTATAGGCCGTTTATGTATTTCATGAAGCCTGACTGGGAAAATCCTAGGACACTGCTAAGAGACGCTCACCTTCACCATCACAGGAGTGAGCTCTCAAATGCTGAGTTCAGAGCTATTGCATTAGGGGGGAGAGAGCATGTGGGGGGTTTAAATCCGAGAAAGAGCTAATTTCTTTGATGGTCAACAGTAATGATGGGCTCAGGCGTGTTCGCAGATCCACATGCCCGAGCCCGCCAGGAAGCTCACACTGCACAGCGCTAAACGCAGGCAGTGAGACATTTCCCGCTCCGCGGCTGCAGAGATCGGAAAATGTCTCACTGCCTGTGATTAGCGCTGTGCAGTGCCGACTTCCTGGCGGGCTCTACATGTGCGGTTGCGAACTTGCCTGAGCCCATCCTTAGTCAACAGTAACATTAGGCATCTCTTAGCAATACCCTAGGAGTTTTCCAGTCAGATTTCAAGAGGTAAATAAATGGTGTACACCTATAGCAAGGGCATTATTCACCTCTGCAGCACAGTTTGTTTTACAGATGTCCCTTCTCTGCATAGGCAATTTGGTATAGGTGAACTATGCTTTTCAAAAGTTTTAGACCAAGCTACTACAATCTATTACCTGAAGGTATCAGCTACATACAGTATACAGTACTGTGTTCCAGCAGCAGTACAGAGACTTCCTGTTCCACTCCTGGGACAAAATTGAGTCAGATTGAGCGCCACCCACAGGGAGCTTTGTATTCTATGAATGAATACAAAGCCTCTTCTGATTGGCTTAGACATCGTGACCTCATCTGCCCACCTCTTTGCTATAGTAAATAGGACTGGATTTTGTTCAGGGAGCAGGGTGGAAAGTTCCCGTTCCACTGCTGGAACACAGTGCTGTATACTGTAGACACATGTATGTAGTCACTGCAACTGTTAGGGTCCTTTCACACTGGGGCGGTTTGCAGGCGCTATTGCGCTAATAATAGCGCCTGCAAACCGACCCGAAAGTGCTGCTGCTTTCATTCCAGTGTGAAAGCCCCGAGGGCTTTCACACTGGAGCGATGCGCTGGCAGGACGGTAAAAAAAGTCCTGCTAGCAGCATCTTCGGAGCGGTGAAGGAGCGGAGTGTATACCGCTCCTTCACCGCTCCTGCCCATTGAAATCAATGGGACGGCGCGGCTATACCGCCTCTGCAGAGGCGCTTTGCGGTGGTTTTTAACCATTTCTCGGGCGCTAGCAGGGGGTAAAACCACCCCGCTAGCGGCCGCATACCGACGGTAAAGCGCCGCTTACAATAGCGGCGCTTTACCGCCGCCGCCCGCCTCAGTGTGAAAGGGCTCTTAAGGAATTTGTTTCACCAAGCTTGGTCCAAACGAAGTATTTAACCCCTTCATGCCGACAGTACGCAGATATGTGGCTCACTGGACTGAGCTTTTTTTTCCCCTGTGGGGCCGCATATATACATATCTGTCTTTTGTGCTCAGAGACCAGGGTCTCGGGGAGACTTGGGTCCCGTATTAACAATTGGGACCTGGATCGCCTGGTTCCAGGTCCCCTGATCACTGCGATAGCCTTTTATTGGCTATTGCAGTGATCAGTCACTGTGGATCCCACCCCTGTGTTTTCTCTCTGAATGAAGGGGAGAGAGATGCCTTGTATACCTCTGTCCTTGCGGTGAGAAATAAATAACTATATCAAGGTTTGCTCTAGATCAGTGCCACTGTTAGTGTTTGGGGCAATGGTCAGGGTCAGTATATTTTGGGTGGGATTTTTTAAAATTGGTGTCTGTGTTTTTAGGTAGGATTAAAAAAAATCACAGCTGAAGATGTGGGTACAAACGAATACTAACATACACATATGTGGTATCGCTGCGATCGCTAGGAGCAAGAGAATTTATTTTGGTTGTTCTTTGGTGGTAAGTTATTGTAGAAACACGAAATATACAGCTACATTAAAAAAAAATCTGTTTTGGGCAAGTTTTCCTCTCATAATAAAAAAAAAAAAAAAATCAGGAAATATTCATTACTATTTACAACCACATTAAACCCCATTTTGTCCTGAAAAAAAATAATCCACCAGGGTACACAAAGTAGTTGTGGTGATATGTACAGTTTTACTAATGCATGTCAACATTGCAAAATTGTGCTTGGGCATTACAATTTGTGTTACCCTTAGGCAGGAAGGGCTTAAATTTCACAAAAACCTAGAGATAGGCTTTAAAGCTGTCCTCAGAACAAAAGGAGAAATCAGTTTCAAGGGCAGCTGTCTAAAAGGTTTTCGGTTAGTAAAGTCCAGTTTTATCTTTTACCTATAGGTAGGCCTTTAACAAGGCTTACCTGTAGGTAAAGTGAATATATCCAAAGTGTGCACTGTATAGGATGTATTCCAGTGTGTAGCAGCTGGTGACATCACCGGCACATGTGTACTGGGTACATTTAAGTATGCTGTCCATTGAAAGTGCTGTGCCGTGATTGTGACTCCCCGTGCGCATACGCTGGGTTGACGTTACTGCAGCTTGGCCATTCAAATAGCCAGAGCCAGCGAACCCGGAAGTAAGACCGGGTGAGGATGTAAACCCTGTCAGCAGTGACAGTTTTGCTGGAGGGATTTGTTCTATAGGTAAGTTTGTAATAATGTGCTAGTATGCCTTTAATACTGGCACATTATAGCATAAGCCTGCATGTGGACTTTTTTTTATTTATTTATTTTTGTTATTTCTTTGCCAATTTTACTACCGTTTTTAAGGAAGAATTTCAGGTATAGATTTTTTTTTTTTTTAAACATGGTTACATTGGACCAATACAACAATGTATATACCATACATGTGGGATGACTAGAAGACAACGCTACTCCCATGATCTCCACTTGCTTCCAGGTCTCGTGCTGAGCATTTCCTGCCCTACAGGACACCACTAGATTAGCTGGACATACGTACAAAGTGTTTTTTGGTGGATAACCCTGCAAAAAAGTTAGGGGGGTGGGGAAGAGTTAAAGAGGAGCTTCAGTCTGGGCAAAAAAGAAAGTAAGTCAGCAGCTACATATACTGTAGCTGTTGACTTTTAATATTAGGACACTTACCTGTCCAGGGATCCAGTGATGCCAGCACTCCGAGCCGATTCATCAATTGGCTTTGGGTGCAGGTGCCTTCAAGCTTCACAGCTAGCTTCCTACTGTGAATGTGCGAGTTTTGCTGCGCTTTCTGAATGGTCCCATCGTTTTATGGGACTTGTGTGTGTCCCAGAAGGTGGGGGGTAGGAGTAGGGGCCCAAGATACTCTACCCAGAAGTGGGTAAAGTCCCCCCCCTCAAAAAAAAGTGCCAAATGTGGCGGGGGGTGCAGAAAAAGTAGAGCTCCGCTTTGAGTTCAACCTATAGTAAAAAAAAAAATCAACTTGTTACTGTAATGGTGTTAAGCACTGCAGGCAGAGGACATTTTATCTTTGCAAAGACACAATTTATTTTGTGATTCACCTTTTTTAACAGATCGGAGAACCTGTGCTTTGTCCAATGAAGATGCAAAGTAATAGATTCCTTTGATAGCCCATCCTGCTCATATCTTTCCCATGCTAACTTATTGTCCTGATGGAAACCTGATACAACGTCCTTTGAAAGTTTTGGGTTGGAGCTTACACAGGCTTTAAAATCCTCTGCTCATTCCGACATGAGAGCACTCAATACTCCACCATGGGAGGACGTTACATGCTCCCTCCATACCCAGAAATACCAGGTATTTATAACAAGGTGTTAGAGAGGGAAAAATAAGAATGAGAGGAAAGTAAATATCGGCAATGGGGATGAGCTATCAAACCTGCTATTTTACCCAGATTGGGCAAAACACGGGTTTGCATTAAAGATTGGATTGGCCTGGTGCCGGTATGAGTGACAAGGAGAAAAAAAAAAAACAAGCCCTGGTCTGATAGTCTTATATACAATATACAACTATATACAACTCAAAGCTTAATTTGAATAGAGTATACCTGTCAATATTGTAGACAAACCGAAAGTGATGTATTTGCCTAGGAGCAGGTACCACAAAATAAACTGCACCAACCCATCCTTCAGATCTGGCTTACAAAACTTTAAGTTTACATGGCTAGTTTTTTAAGTTTGCCTTTTCTTCCCCTTCAATAGAAAGTATGTCCAGCTGGCCAGCCGACTTCTTCAGCACATCCTGCACGGTTCTCCCCGGATGACAAGTACTCGCGACACCGCATAACTATCAAGAAACGGTTCAGCCTACTCTTGACACAGCAGCCAAGACCTGTTTTGTGAGCCTTGTGAAAACAAAAAATGGCAGTCGGTTGATTTTGGCAGAAAGACTAATGTCTGATGGACTCAGAAGGATCAAGGATTGCGAATTACTTCACTTTGTGGATAAACCTAAATCTCCACTGTCCCACGTATTTTTTTTAAGATGTTCAACCCTTTGTGTTAATAAATTCGTTTAGATTTTTTCAATCTAGTAAAAATGTGGAGGAAATGTTTTTTATTTGCATTGTACATTTTCAGTTTAAACTAATGTTGCAACAAATGCAGACATACTAATGTACCGGTCATTATTTTTACATGCTTTGAGCATGAACTTGTAAATGTGAAGTTAAAAAGGTGATCCAGCTAGTATAGTTACTGCTCAGCTGTGCTGTCTACTTTATATCAAAGTAAAAAGCTCTATTTACTGCTTAAAAAAAAAAAAAAAAAAAAAAAAAAAAAAATATCATTTCTAGAGAGACTGACACCCTACACTTGCGTTTTTTTTTTTTGGGCCCTGCCACAGTTTGCACAAAAGTACCACAGTCATGACAGCACTCTGGTCTAGGGGTTGGATGTTGGGCCTGAGCACAGGGAAAATGTCACATGCTCCCCCATACCTGAAAGCACCCTTTTGGTCTGTAAGCTACCAATAAAGTGGTTATGGCTGTTTGATAAGTACAAAAAAAAAAATCCCTGTTCCTCCTGACAGAAATCCAGTGAGCTCATAACTTCCTGTGCTCTCTGCTGCACAGCCTCAATCAGTATTATCAGCCCTTTTTAGTTCACCTCTGAACTTCAGAACACTTCGCCCTTATGTTATTGAGATAAGAAAAGGGCGGTATTCTGTAATCCTACAGTGACACTGCTGTTCCTCTATAGTTAGTGGCCCTAAGACAGCATGTTATTGGCAGCATCCTCAGGTAAAACTAAAGGGGGGGAGACAGATTAAGGAAAACAAATGCAGCCACCACATCTAAGAAATGGAAAGCTGCAACATTGTTATCCTCCTAGCTGTGCTGTGAGGCAAAGTTGTGTAAATTTCAGGAATGGATCGATAGAAATAAAAACCATTTGGCAGGTAAAACTGTTTCATCTGTGTATTTAGTGCTTTGCTTAAAGTTCAGCTTTTAAAAAAAAAAAAAAAAAAAAACAAACAAAAAAACTCAGTTTTGCAATACCACAAACTTCCTTTAACCCCTGTGATTGCCATGATGTATTGTGTACTTCCTTATCTAGCTAAGAAAGGAGACCAATTTGATGTTTGAAATATCCTTGCGAAACAAAACCAGAGAAATTCCGAGCTCAACTTGCCGACCAGCCTGCAACCAACCGAATTATCCTGTCTAACAATATGCTTTAAAAACAGGGGTTTAGTTTGCACACATTTGCAAATAAATGGGTAAGCTACAGAGCCCTGTCAAGGCACCCCAGTATTTTCTGTAGTCCTAACTTGTAAGTTTTGAAAGCCTCCACAGTGAAAGCACATGCATTCTAATGGATAGGCAGAGGGCAGGTAAGCCTGGAGGGAGCCCACCCCTTCTTCCAGGGGCACACTGGACACATAGCACTATGGCAGCAAAGGTGTCCAGTGTGTCATCTTACCAATATACTGTATCAACAAATGCATTTGATTGTACTGTTGAAATATCCTTGCCAGTCAAAGGGATCAAGTAGAACTCAAATATCAAAATATACAGTTGTAGTATATGTACTGTTTTCCCTGACTGTTATTGTGGTCAGAATTAATTTGTAAGTCAGACTTCAGGCATCCCTTGATAGAAAAGCTTTAATTTTTGGTGAGATCCTCCCTGTGGGAACAAGTCTAAAGGGATGCAGACTCAGCAGATTTCCTCATTAGAGCTCTGAAGGGCACAGCTGAAAGATAATTATGAAACCCCTCCCATTAGAACCACTCAGACCAGAGGGGATTTCTTTAGAATAACAAAAGGTAGGAATCTGCAACAAAGGTTGTTATAATCCTTGCAATGTACTGTACATAGATCACCCAGAGGGGAATGTTTTTCTCTAATCGTCTTCCAGGACAGCCATGAGACCTAGGGCTCATCCTACAAGGACAGGAAACACGTTAACCCCCACCAGATAAAAGGGCGGTCCTCCAGGCCCCATGTCAGTATTAGTGTTTCCTACGGGGGGGGAGGGGGTAACATGTTTCCTGGAACTGGTTCCCCTAGGTCTCATGAGCGTGGCTCCTGTGGCGATTTGGGGTGGTATTCCTACCTCCTTATGTCCCAGAGCGGCACATCCACCGGGGAGTAGGTTTGTGGCTGCTGTCCCTGCTGCTGTGTGCATGGGGAATGCCAGCACCGTGGTGAACGTCCTGAGCTCCTGTCCACGAGCCGCATGGCAGCAGTCGGCTTGTATTCCCTGCTAAACAGCCTGGCTGGAGTGTGCAGTGGAAGAGAGGAAGACACGTCCGTGGAGGGTCGGAACTTGTGCGAAGTATATGGCAGGGTCACTTCCGGGGCGTGTGACATCAGCGGGCGCCGGAGATGCTAGTTCCGGCCTCTAAACAGCGTGAACAGGGAAGCTAGTGTTTTAAAAACGGTGAAACCCAGCAGAGGCTGCTGACCACTACAGGGGCTGGATGGACTCCTCTGCGATACCTGCTCAGGCAGTGGAAGCAGGCCCTAACAGCAGCACCACACAGGTAAGCCTGAAGTGTATTTACTTGCTTGCACATCCTGTGAGTGTTCTCCCCCTTGTAACCAGTAGGGACTAGGTGAAGGGGGCACATTTTACTTTTCTACTGCACTGGGTGTTATGGAGTGTATGTGGCGTACAATTCATTTGGGTCATTTGTTCTCTTGCAGGCCAAGACTCAGGAGAAGGCCCAAGTGCAGCCACCAAAAAGGAAACGTGCGGTTTGCAGAAACAAATTGAGCTTCTCATGGAGCAAAGCAGTTTGCCGCACCTGTATAGGCAGCCTAGTTAAGGATGACCCGGTAGGCTCCTGTCAGAAAATGCTGACTTCTGTTAGAGATGAGCTTACGTCAATGTTTAGCTCATTTCAAACTGATAAAATTCAAGTCCCCTCAGAGAGTAAAGACTGAGGCTGAAGCCGGATCTACCCATTCTTCTCCGGAAGAATCCGTGTCAGATTCAGGGCCCAGGGATAAGGAATACGCAAGGGGCTCGAGGTATAAGTTATCATTGGAAGATGTAGATGACTCATTAAAGGCTATTTATATGACACTTGATATAGAAGAGAAGGTACAATTGTCTAAACATGACCTTATGTACAAAGGTTTGCATAAGAAGAAGGCTAGAGTTTTTTCCCGTATATAGTTCCCTTGATACTATCAAGCTGGAGTGGGAAAATCCAGAGAGAAAACCTTTCTTTTCCAGTAACCTAAAAAGAAGGTTTCCATTTGAAGAGGACACAGCACAGCCATGAAACAAAAATCCTAAATTAGACTCGCCTCTTCCAAAAGTTAAAAAAAACTCGGACCTAGCGTTTGATGATATGGGCACGCTTAGGGATCCGATGGATAAAAGAGGAGATATCCTTCGTCACAGAGCCTGGGACTCAGCCATTGGGAATCTTAAACCAGCTCTGGCCTCCACTTGTGTAGCCAGCAATTTAGAAGTATGGTTGACACAAAATAAAACACACTTGTTGGCAAGTACCTCTAGAGAACAGATTCTGAAATCTTTTCCTCTCCTCTTTTGTACAGTGGGGTTTTTGGCTGATTCTTCCACAGAGTCGGTAAGAATAACAGCTAGGACCTCCGCCTTAGTGAATTCAGTCAGAAGAAGCCTATGGCTTAAAACCTGGTCAGGCAACGCTGCTTCAAAGTTACGCCTATGTGATCTTCCCTTAACAGGCGATCATCTTTCTGGCCCAGGTCTGCAAGAGATGCTGGAATGCACGGCCGATAAAAAAAGGCCTTTCCAGAGAATAAGAAAAAGCCGACAGCCAGAAAGTATTTTCATGGCCAAAGTAGGCAGCAAGGTCCTAGAGAAAGGGACAATAGGCCGAAAAAGCATTGGACAGGGCAGAGGTAGAGGGGGCAACTTGTTTAACTCTCCTCAACAACACGCCAAGCCACAGTGACTTGTGTCTCCCAGTGGGAGGAAGATTGAGGGCTTATCCCCCACAGTGGGTAGCAGTCACGTCAAGTTCATTCATCCTGAACCTACTGAACAATGTGTATAGGCTGGAAATTTCCTGCCAGCCACCAGAGCAATTATTTGTCGCCTTCCCTCCTCACGGTTGTGTAAAATCTAGGACCCTGGGTCTCCATTTGGAGACTTGATAGATCAAAAGGTCCTGATCCCAGTTCCCCGGTCGGATCAGGGCAAGGGATTTTTCTCCCATATATTTGTCATCAGGAAGCCTACAGGAAAATATAAGCTTATCCTGAACCTCCGTTCTCTAAACCGTTCGATCAGGTACAAGTACTTTCATATGGAGACGGTGTTCTCAATCAAAAACCTGCTTTACCCATACTGCTTCATGACCACTTTGGATTTGAGGGATGCCTATCTGCACATCCCTATTCATCCAGCCTTCCAATGATTCTTGAGACTAGTGGTCAAGATTGGATCAAAGATTCGGCACTTTCATTTTCAAGCCCTCCCCTTCGGTCTGTCCTCAGCCCCACGCATCTTTACAAAGGTGTTGGGAGAGGAGCTGGCTCCGCTAAGGTTAAAGGCAATAACTATTATTCCTTACTTGGACGACTTCCTAGTGGTGGCGGAGTCATACCAAAAGATACTAGCGGATCTCCAGACCGTACAGGACTTCCTTCAATTTCTAGGCTGGTTAATAAACAGAGAAGTCTTCCTTAATTCCGGCCCAGAAAGTGACATATCTGGGATATGAATTTTGCTCAGTAGACCAGAAAAAGGTCTCTAGAATGATGCAAACAATGTCAGCCCTACAGACCAATCAGTCGGTCTTCCTGAGAGAAGTTTCAAGAGCAGTGGGTCTGATGACCTCTTGCTTTCCCGCAGTGCCATGGACAAGATTTCATTAACGCCCATTACAGCTGTTTCTGCTAAGGTACTGAGACAGAGAAGCAAGTTCCCTGGAATCAAGGGTCTTGTTACCCTCCAGGGTAAAAATAAGCTTGTGGTAGTGGAGGACGCACCTTCACCTAACGAGGTCTACCATGTTCCATTCCTATATCCCAGAGGCTCACGGATGCGAGTTCCTGGGGATGGGGAGCCCATCTCAGCAACACGATGGCGCAGAGAGAAAGGTCCTCAAGGGAAGCAAGGGCTTCATCGAATCAGTGAGAGCTTCTGGCGGTTCAGAGAGCCTTGCAGGCATTTCAGAAAGCGGGGGTCACAATCTCCAGATTCTATCCAACAATATCGCTACTGTTGCATACCTCAACAAACAGGGAGGTACAATGAGCCGGATACTTCAATCTATCGCCCAGATTTCATCATGGGCAGAAGGAAATCTAGCCTCAATTACAGCAGGGACACAAAACTATCTGGCAAATTATCTAAGCCGCTACCCGGTATCGCGAGAGACAATTGGTCTCTTCATCCCGAAATCTGCGGGTCTCACCGACAGATGGGGATGTCTCGAAGTGGACCTGTTCGCGGATGGGGACAATTGTAAGACAAAGAAGTTTCTTTTCTCTGAACCCAGCAGATTAATTGTTGGGGATCGATGCTCTGGCGAATCCTTGGCCATTCAGCCTCTGTTATGCCTTCCCGCCGATCAGGCAAATTCCGGAAGTCGTCCAGAAGTTTCTTCTTGAAGAAACAGATCTTATTCTAATAGCCCCTTTTTGGCCCAATAGACCAAGGTTTTCCCTGTTAAAGACTGGTCTCAGAGCCTCCACTGATTTTTCTGACAAAGTAGTCAGGACTCTGATAAATTGCAGAAAACCAGTCACTAGAGCCATATATTCCAAGGTCTGGAAGAAATTTAACGCATGGTTATCTGAAAACCAAAGATTAACTCATGATGTTCCTTCAATTTTGGAATCTTTTCAAGAGGGTGTCGACAAAGGTCTTTCAGTTAGTACTTTGAAGGTACAGGGGGCAGCTATTAGTGTTTTTCTCCAATTTTCTCTCCTGGAAAATCCCACTATAGCTAGATTCTTTAAATCAATTTCTAGGTCCAGGCCAGTAGTGGTTAGAAGTTATCCAACTTGGGACCTATCGCTGGTGCTTCAAACTCTGGTAGAATTCCCTATTGAGCCCCTAGAGGATATTTTAGTTAAGTTACTCACCTTAAAAACAGTTTTTCTTGTGGCAATTACCGCAGCTCATAGGGTAAGTGAGTTACAGGCCCTTTCAGTGAGGGAGCCTTTCCTCACAATTTTTGAGGATCGGGTTGTTTTGAAAACTGATCCAGGATTTCTGCCTAAAGTGGCCAGTACATTCCACAAATCCCAGGACATTGTACTGCCAACCTTTTGTAGTTCGCCAAAGGGCGACCAAAAAAGAAAATTTAGTTTTTTAGACGTGAGAAGAATTCTTCTCGTCTACCTTGAGGTCACCAAGAAGCATTGTTTGTCTTCTTTTCAGGAGCACACACGGGAAAGAGTGCATCTAAAGCCACCTTAGCTAGATGGATAAAGCAAGCTATTTCTGAAACTTACAAAATTAGGGAAGTTCCTCCGCCTTTTGTCACTGCGCACTCAACAAGAGCCTTGTTTGCGTCTTGGGTGAGAGGGCTGGAGCCTCTCCGGAACAAATTTGCAGAACTGCCACATAGTTCAGTTTTTTGACCTTCATTAAGCATTATCGCCTGGATCTCCTATCTGCTCAGGAGCAGATGTTTGGTCGTAAGGTCCTTCAGGCAGTTGTCCCTCCCTAGACTGGTAATTTGTGGCTCATCGTCTCATGGCTGTCCTGGAAAACGCTTAGAGAAAATCTGAGATAGTCTTACCAGTAACTCCTTTTCTGGGAGTCTTCCAGGACAGCCAGATTCCCACCCGGTTTTGTCTTAAGGTTATGTGTATTATGCATATGTTTTACAGGGACGTCCTATGGTTCTCGAGAATACTGATATGGGGCCTGGAGGACCGCCCTTTTATCTGGTGGGGGTTAACGTGTTTCCTGTCCTAGTAAGTGAAGCCCTAGGTCTCTCTACACTGTCCTGGAAGACTCTCAGAAAAGGAGTTACCGGTAAGTCTAACTCAGCTTTTTTTCCCTCAACAAAAGTGGAGTTACGCTTTGAGGTAAACGTTTTCAATTTCCCTTTGTGAACGGTAAGAGAGGGGAGAAGAGATCAGCGCTGTGCACGGCTGCATCTATTCTCCCCTTACTTCCTCTTCACACAGCATTTGAGAAGAAGCAGGAGTCATTGGTATGTAGCAATTGAAGTCAATAATCCATGACAAGAATATTTGATCTGGCCCAATAACTCAAACATGATAGCCTTGACTCGTAAAAATTTAAATTCAACCTATATTGTGAAAATTCTTAGGTAGCACCCTGATGTTTAGGCAGGGTTGCTATTATATTTATTTGCCAAGTGATAGTTGCCTTGGCCAATTGATAGGAGGTCAATTGATTTCACCCTAATTCTGGAATTGCTGCACTTCTCTCTCCTGTCAATAGATGGCTGGGTATCTGGTGGCAATAGATAAGACAAGAGCATTGCAAGGACAGATTAGGAATGAATGGGGTGTCTCAGCCAATGGGCAGGGATTTTCTTGGGTCCCTTGGCCTGCTGGGAGAGCCTATTTATTTGGGTGGAGTCAGGTGATCGGGGTTCTGTGCCACCAGGACAGCTGTCTGGGTGGATGTGTGTTGTATTGCCCTGGGCTGCTAGGCCAGAAACCTAAGGCCTACCCCGGGGACATCTGGCTGCTAGGCTATCTGAGAGCTTATCCAGAAGTAGTGCAGGGTTGGGATAGCAGGCTTGTAGTCCAACCAGAAGTAATGGTTCTGCCGTCCGGGGAACCTGTCGTGGTCAGAGGTAGAGGGGAAGCTGTTGCCACAAAGGGACCCTCCACCTCGCTACCGGTGACCACAGTGAGTGAGCTGAAGCAAGTACCAGAGCAGACTTCTTGCCACCCGGGGACAGTGAATAAGTAGGAAAGCATCAGCAAGTGCCAGTTCAGGGACCCAGCTGGACAGCAGAGGTGATGCTTGTGGAGTGCCAAGCCAGGGACCTAACGTGTCCGCAGGGGTAAAGCTTGAGTATCTGTGAGTGCCAAGCCAGGGACCCAAGGAAGCGGGGTTGATGCTTGAGGAAGATACTGAGTGCTACAGTGAAAGAGCTCAGGGGATCCAGTAGCTAGTGGATCTGAAGTCTAGTGAGAGAAACTGGGAGCTCATTGAGTGAAGACCCACAGTGAGTGAGTGCAGGGTAAAGAGAACTGTTCGTGTTGCAGATAGTTGAATACCTTTACCGTTAGTAACAGCTACAAGATTGTTGCCATAGAAGAAAGCGGTCCTACCTATACAGAAGTGGTGTCCGGCTGGAGGCCTTCACCTGTATAGCTGTCTACCTATAGAAGTCTTGGTGTCTGCCAATTAACATTGCATCTACAAAAGGGTGTCCTGGCCCTAATCCTCTCTCCCACAGTTCTGTTTAAGAGACAATAAATCTCTTTGAATGAAGAAGTGTCTGGAGCCCAGCTGTTCATCTTGCATTACACCCACCATGCCTTGCAACCCACTCTACACTGAAAGATGTCAGCTGTCCTGGACTCCAACTCTGGAGGTCACCATTGGGCTTCAGGGGCCCCAGGACTTTGCTACACTTAGATTGCCATTTTGAAAAAGAGAAAAGAACCGAGAATGTGCACAGACCTAGCACAGTTAACACCCCCCCCTTTTCTTTTTTTTCCTTTTTTTTTTACTATGAAGAATAAAACTACACCAGTACCCACAAAAGGATGATGTAAGAATCACTTATAGATTGGATCACAGTTAAGCTTGTACTCCATAGCTAGTGGTGTAAAAAAGAGGACTCTCCACAGAACCAAAGATGTCATATGGCTATACAGGTGGGGTGCCCCTGCACCAGTCAAACACTGCCTCTTGGGGAAGGCCTCCTATGCTGACGGCAGCTGTACACGTCGCCTGCTAGCTACTGAGAGCTGCAAGTCCTGCTTCCAGAGTGGCTTCTACAGGAAGTGCTCACTCCAAGTGCAACTGTTGGGCAATCTGATCAGCAAAGAGGTTACTATGGCAATGTGTTTTGGGGGTATATTTGAAATTGCTGATTGCTTACAAATAATGTTGATCCAAGGGCGTTTAGTTGCCTACCTGGGAACAAGATCAGGAGATCTGGCTTTCCTGTGACTTAATTTGCCACATGCTTGATATTTGGACAGTGACTCAGATAGTATTCAGACCAGAGATTGTTATATAGCTAGTATTTAAAAAGGAGGTCCAAAAAATGATTTGCTTAACTTCTTCCTGCTGGTGCCACATTGATATGTGGCAACATGAAGGTAGACAGACCTCAAGGCTAAGTTCACCATTTAGAACATGTTACACCTGTATTTTGGGTGTAGCATGTTCTAGTTCAGTGTCCCCTCAGTGTGACTGAGGGTGGGTTTCTCCCTGCAGACACTGCCACATTTTGAAAACGTCATACAACTGTGTCATTCATTCACAGGAATATGTGACTGAAAAAACTGCAAGTCCTGCTTGCCACCGTGGCAGACATGCTTGTAGTTTAAGGCTGGGTTCACACTGCCGTACGGAGCGGCTCACAGCAGGGGTCTGGTGCGTTCCTGTTCACCGTTTCAGGTCCGATTTGGAACTGAAATGGACCAGAAGATGCACAGGACTCCTGTTCAATACACTCTGCAGCTGCCCCGGAGCTGTGTAAACCAGCTCCATTGGAAGCCAGTCAGAATCTCCTAACATGCGAATTGGATGTGGAGAAATCCGCATCCATATCGCAATAGTGTGAACCCAGCCTAAATGAACTGCAAGTACCAGGGGCATAACTAGAAATAGCAGGGCCCCATAGCAAAATGTTGTATGGGGCCCCCCCTGCAAACAGCCTCCCCCCCCCCCCACAGCTGCCCTAGTGTCAATGCAGCGTGACCTGTGCCCAATACAGCGTGACCTGTGCCCCCTACAGCGTGACCTGTGCCCAATATAGCCCCACCTATGCAGAGGAAGAGGCAAACCACCCGGATCAGCAGAGAGCGAGATTGCCTGCTGTAATAGCTTTCATTTGAATTTCCTGTCTTCCCGGGGGTTAACCGTCACATAGCCCCACCTCATGGCCCGACACCTTTGATGACGTCACATGTCCCGCATTGGATCGGCATTCTGTCTATCAAAGGCACCGGGCCAAGAGGTGGAGCTATGTGACGTGAGCCCCGGGAACACTGGAAGTTCTAATGAAAGCTCTTACATCGAGCAATTCAGCTCTCTGCTGATACGGACAGCTCGCCTCTTCCTTTCCTCTCTGTTCCCCTGGCTGGGAGACTGTGCCGGCGGTGCTCTTATCCTCACTGGGCCCCAATCGGCTGCGGGCCCCATAGCGCCCGCATGGGTCGCTATGGTGGTAGTTACGCCCCTGGCAAGTACCCTGAGCAGCAGGCTTGTACTTCATTTGCAATGCCTTAAGAGATATGGGCACAGAGCTAGAGGAAATGTGTGCAGGAGCCCGTCATTTCACCTGAAATCTGCTGATCATGGGTGCAATGCTTTGCAGGTATTGTCACTGCACTCCAATAACAGTAAGCCATGCCTACCAGCCTGCAGCATCACAGGCTATTTAAAGGGCTGGCGGCAAAGGTATGCTGCCAAACATGCTGAAAGTTTTACTTTGGTTTGCATACACTTTAACTGCAACTCCACCTCTCCCATTAATACCCACCATTCCTTCATTCCCGTCACTCCATTCACCTATGGGAGTAAAGTGAAGAAGCCCTGTGTGTGCGCTCAGAGCTACATCGACATAAGGGCTCTCTCTCTGCCCCCAGATAAGGACTTTGAAGCTGGGCAATTGGCCACTCAGGAGACGTTTTGCTTTATTATGTGAAGATGCCTCTTACAAGCAGAAGCAGATGTACTGAAAATTTCACTTTGAGCCCACATGTGCAAAAGAGTGGCGGGTGATTGAAAGGTATGGTGGTGCATGTGACTCTCACCTTCCCTCAAGCCTACCTAATCTTTTGTTCATTCAACAACCTTTAGTTTATATGACTTTAAGACTTAAGATAAGATTTAAAGATACCAATATGACCTTACTGTCAGTGAATCATGCAGAAGTCACCACTCCAGGTCTCTAACACTGCAAATATGATTGGGTGCTGCTCCAAGGAGCCCATCTATACAGAAAAGGAGAAGCCAAACAAAGACATTTGATTCAGTCAATATTTATTCAGCCATTAAAGCAATGCAGTTTATCTCCGCCAGGAGACCCTTCCCTCTCTAAGGCTCCATTCACACTAGCGCGTTTTTTGATGCATTTTGCATTTTGCAGAAATGCATGGGAATTTTTTAACATGGGTTCCTATGGAACATGTTCACATCAATGCCTTTTTGTACCTCTGCGTTTTTGGAAAGGGTCAGGGACTTTTTTTCATGCAAAATGCAGCGTTTTGCATGTAATAGAATTCAATGGACCAGCATCAAAAACGCAAGTGCAGCGTTTTTGCAGCATTTTTACAGCGTTTTTGCTGCGTTTTTGCTGCGTTTTTGGCTTTTTTTTTTTTTTTTTAGACTGTATACAGTTAAAAAAAACTGTAAAAAAAAATGCAAAGCGCCGCAAAAACGCTGTAAAAACGCTGCAAAAACGCTGCTCAAAAACGTGGCAAGCATCACAAAAAAAACTCCAGAAACGCTCAAAAGCAACATGCATAGATGTGAATCGAGCCTTGATTCACACCTATGCATTTTTAGTGCTTTTTGCATTTTGCAGATTTGCACCACAGAACGTGTTCCATTGGAAACCATGTTAAATGGACTGTAGTGCAAATCTACAAAATGCAAAAAGCACTAAAAATGCATAGGTGTGAATCCAGCCCCTACTATTCAATAGAAGAGGATGTGTTATATTGGGCGGCACAGTGGTGTAGCAGTTAGAAGGGTCGCTGGTTCGAATCCCAACCATGACACTACCTGCCTGGAGTTTGCATGTTCTCCCTTTGCCTGCGTGGTTTTCCTCCGGGTACTCCGGTTTCCTCCCACACTCCAAAGACATGCTGGTAGGTTAATTGGCTTCTGTCCAAAATTGTCCCTAGTATGTATGAATGTGAGTTAGGGACCTTAGATTGTAAGCTCCTTGAGGGTAGGGACTGATGTGAATGTACAATGTATATGTAAAGTTCTGCGTAAATTGACGGCGCTATATAAGTACCTAAAATAAATAAATAAATATTTCAATCCAGTAACTAAGTTTGTGCAGGGGGAAACAAGTTATGGGCAGGACATAAAGAGATCTAAGAACATTGCTTTTACACGGTCATTAGTGATGTCTCTGCCACCACACGGTCGGAGCCGCAGGAGGAGCAACAGTCTGCATGGGGATGCAGGAGAAACTAATACTAAATCCTATATGCACATTATATCTTCTGGCTCTGACTTTATTCAAAGTGTATTCAAAACCTTAAATATGATGGTAAAGATTTATCCCAGGGGTGCCCAACCACTGGCCCGCGGGCGACACCTCTGATGTGGCCCGCAATGTCTTGCTCTGAGATGGCGGGTTGGCAAGCCCAGATCGCAGGTTCCTGACCCTCCATCTCCGAGCATTAGTGCGAAGAACGGAGCCGCCGCAAGAGGAAGCAGAGCCAATGCTTGCTGTATAGCGCCGACTCCTTCACAGGCGGAGTGATACCAAATGTACTCCGCCTGTGACAGGAAGCATCGGCTCTGCTCTCTACTGCAGCTGCATGCTTCTGTCACAATTATGCTCGGGGATGGTGGGTCGGGACACAGGAACCTGCAATCTCGGACAGCAGCCACCAGTACCATCCACCAGTATCAGTACCAGCCACCAGTATCAGTACCAGCCAGCAGTACCAGTAGCAACCAGCAGTACCAGTACCAGCCAGCAGTACCAGTACCAACCAACAGTACCAGTACCAGCCTGTAGTACCAGTCATCGGTACCAGTACCCGCCAGTACCCACCATCCGTACCAGTCATCAGTACCAGCCAGCAGTATAAACCAGAAGTACCATTACCAGTCAGAAGTAACCACCAGCAGTACCAGTACCCACCATCCATACCAGTCATCAGTACCAGCAAGCAGTATAAACCAACAGTACCAGTACCAGCCAGCAGTACCCACCAGCAGTACCAGTACCCGCCACCAGTATCAGTACCAGCCAGCAGTACCAGTACCCGCCAGCAGTACCAGTCATCAGTACCAGCCAGCAGTACCAGTACCCACCAGCAGTACTAGCCAACAGTACCAGTCAGCAGTACCAGTACCAGCCAACAGTACCCACCAGCGGTACCAGCCAGCAGTACCAGCACCTGTCAGCAGTACCCACTGGCAGTACCAGCCAGCTGCAGGAATCCTGAGGAAGAAGTGAAGATTGAGGTCAGTTGAGGAGCAGGTAAACTACTGTGCATCAGTGTGAAAGCAGCCTTAGGCCCCTTTCACGCGATCGGTCTGATCGGGTCTGACTGTCTGTTTTTCAGGTGGACTCAAACGGACTCTCCATTCACCTCTATAGAGCGGCAGATGTAAACAGACTTGTGTCCGTTTACATCCACCAATCTGCAATCCGATCTCCTTAAAAAAAAAAAACAGAAGAAGATCTGTCCCCTTCTGTCTGGGCGGATCGGAGGGCCCTTAGGGTAGAGTGGGTTGCATCCGTGTCTGCTCTACAAATGCAGAGTGGACACAGACCTGCCATCCCCCCTTTATGCTCATTGTGGCCCACGACTGGTTACCAAGTCGATAAAGTGGCCCTCGATCCTCAAAAGGTTGGGCACCCCTGATTTATCCTATGGCATCCAATATTCCTATCCCTATCCAAGTTGTACCCCCCAATAAAAAAACAAAAACAAAGCTCACAAAAGGAAAGGATGTATGAAGTCTGGCAGTGGGGTGATTTGGCGGATTGTTTGTTACTAGCTGCAACACCATGGCTACATGTATTTTTCAATACATGTTTTTGATCCATTGAAGTCTATGGAACCAAAAACACAACCTGCTGGTCCCTGGCCCTTTGCACAGATGTGACCCATAAGAAACCATGTTAAATGGACTGTAATGTGTTTCTGCAAAACTGAAAACGCACTAAAAAATGCATAGGTGTGAACCAGGCCTTAAGCTTTGACAAGAAAAACCTAGAAGCTGATTGGTTACTATGCATAGTTGCACCAGATTCTATGCACACCAACTATAAGTGGTTGTAAAGGCTGAAGGTTTTTTACCTACACAGCCCCCCCTCAATACTTACGTGAGCCCCCTCTAAATCCAGTGATGTGCAAGGGAGCCTCAGCTATCTCAAGTCTTTCTCTCCTCATTGGCTGAGACACAACCATGGGCTCCCACTGCTGTCAAACGCAGCCAATGAGGAGAGCGGGATCGGGGCCAAGACACGGCTCTATGTGTCTTATGGACGCATAGAGTGAGGCCCATGAGTGAGCATGCCCCGGTGCCCCCATACCAAGCTGCTTACTATTGGGGGCATCGGTCAAGGGGGAGGAGTCAGGAGCCCCGAAAAGAAGAGGATCAAATCTGCTCTGTGCAAATCCACTGCACAGAGCAGTATTGTAAGCGAACACCTATTGTGTGTACCTGTGTATTGTGAGTACACGGTGGTCTGCGAGTACATGTGAGTCTGGGAGTACATGTGGGTCTGCGAGTACACGTGGTCTGCAAGTGCACGTAGGCTGTGAGTGAACGTGGGTCTGCCAGTGCACGGGGGTCTGCGAGTGCACCTGACAGCAGGCTTAAAGAGGAAGTAAACCCTGGTGGGTTTTACTTCCTCCTTATTTCCCTGCAAAGGTAAAGCATAATGGGCTACTATGAATATGCATCACTTACCTGAAACTGAAGCCTGCGATGTCACTGCTGTCCCCACTAGCAGCAAGCGTCCATCTTCACCCCTCTTCCTTCCGGGGCTCTGTGACAGGCCGGAGTCACGTGACTTCACTCCTGCGCATGCGTGCGGGAGCCACCAGTCACGGCATGACCCCCTTTAGAAAGGGCACACAGACATCGGCGCATGTGCCGTAGTCATCGGCGCTCTGCTTTTTTTAAATATCTCCTAAACCGTGGAGGTTTAGGAGATATTTCCAGCACCTACAGGTAAGCCTTAATATAGGCTTAACTGTAGGTAAAAGTGGTTGTACAGGATGTACAACTACTTTAAAGTGGTTGTAAACCCTAGGACAAAATAAATAAATAAAAACCTGCAAGACATACTAGCTCATTATGAATTACTTACCTGAGATTGAAGCCCCTGCAGCCGTCCTCATACACCGCTCCCAGAGTTACTTCCAGGTATTGCGGGCTCCGGCGCTGTGATTGGCCGGAGCCACGATGACGTCACTCCCGTGGATGCACGCGGGAGCCGTCGGTAACGGCACACTTACTGAAGCAACGTCACGTAAGTGTCAGTAGAGCAGTGGATGATGTCAGTAAAGCAGTGGACGGTGTCAGTAGGGCAGTGGACGGTGTAAGTAGGGCAGTGGACGGTGTCAGTAGGGCAGTGGACGGTGTCAGTATGGCAGTGGATGACCTCAGTAGGGCAGTGGACAGTTTTAGTAGGGCAGTGGGCGGTGTCAGTAAGGCAGTGGACGGTGTCAGTAAAGCAGTGAAAGGTGTCAGCAGAGCAGTGGACGGTGTCAGTGGGGCAGAGAACGGTGTCAGTAGGGCAGTGGACAGTGTCAGTGAGGCAGTGGATGGTGTCAGTAGAGCAGTGGACGGTGTTAATAGAGCAGGGGGTGGTGTCAGTATAGCAGTGAAGAAGCAGCCCAACATTCATAGAAAACAGCTGTCAACAGTCACCACATCCCAATGAATCAAGAGAAAAAAGGAAAAAACCCCCTTAAGGAGCGGGACTTTGAAAGTGACTGGAGACAGCAAGCGTAAATAAAATTATTATATAAATTTATTGAAGTACAAAATAAATGGATAAAATTGAATTCATGTGGAATATACAAATCCAAGTAGAAAATTTAAATAAATACATATATACAAAACGGCTCTGTATGAAACCGGACTATCGTTTCTGGCTTGTTCCCTTCTTCAGGGATTTTACAGACATATAGAACCAAATGTCTAATAAAGAAACAAATTGCATTAGTATACATAACAAGCACATCTATCTTTATTTGTACGGATGCAGTATGCAAAAAGCATGAGAAAAAACAAGAGATATAATGCATAAATCTTACATCATTAAAGGTTCTGCAAGGTATCCACATGATAAAAATAGTGTGCGACTAATTAAAAAGAAATGCTCTCCCCACTTTAGAAACAGAACATCCAGTATGTATCAGCGAGGGTCCTCACAAAGTTTCCCAAAGAGAGCCAATCGCAAACTGAAAAGATGGTAAGGTATAATCTATACGTTAGGAAAGTCACATATGGGTACTAAAAGTATTAGCAGGTAAAAATAGTGAGTAAAATACCTACCCCAAAATTGTATCAAAAATATATATACTGGGCAGTCTGGAAGAGGGAAAGAAAATCCACTATAAACCAAACATACATCCCATATAGGAAAAAGGGGGATCAAAATAGTCCCATAATTCATGGGGTTTACCTATGGGAGCAATTGAGAAAATAATCTTAGTGCTTGAAAGAACGCCCAATTTTAACAGGGTAATTAAATATTTAATTACCCTTTAATTAAGGTGGCAACCCTACTCTGACAGCTCCGTCGCGCGCAATGTCCTTACCCGAAGCTGGTGATTTTGAATCATGTTTCCAGGTCTCCTTCTTCCTGGTACCCGGACACATGATCCAGTCCAGACTGTGGCTCTGGGCTCTATCTGCTCAGCTGGTGGCCGGGAGAGGAACATGACTAGTTAATGTTATCAGGCACAAGTTCTTATCTTTATTCAGTAGTTCCGACAACTTAATCAGACTCCCCACGTCCTCTTCTATACCAATCTACCAGGCAATGTAATTGCCGGGAACCGCAGCAAAAGGATTACTGAGCCCGGAAATCATCAAATAGCTCCGGCTGAGTAATCCTTGTGCTCCGGTTCCCGGCAATTACATTGCCCGGCGGATCGGTATAGAAGAGGACATTGGGAGTCTGATTAAGTTGTTGGAACTGCTGAATAAAGATAAGAACTTATGCCTGAAAACATTAACTAGTCATGTTCCTCCCCCGGCCACCAGCTGAGCAGATAGATCCCAGAGCCACAGTCCGGTCTGGATCACGTGTCCTGGTACCAGGTGGAAGGAGACCTGGACACATAAATCAAAATCATTTAAAACCGTACTGTTTTATTTTTGTTATCACGCCTGGTATTCAAATTGTTTCCTTTTTTTATTTTTACGTGGTTACCTATTAAAAGAGAAGTTTAAATTTGTTATGCAGCTCTTATGGGGACCACCTCTAACGGGGGCTGCTAGGGGTGTTCGCGCCTCGGGGTCTCGACCCTTGAAGTGCCTTACCTCACCTCCCACTAGGCCTCAACTGCCCAATTAGGTAGTAGAACTCCATTTGGAGATTTAGCCTTCTTTCATCTCTGCTATACTTTTCCCATTCTTTTCATCTCTTTCCTTCTTTGCCCTCTTTTGTATCCTTTCTTAACTTACCTCCCCTTTGGTTCCTGCACTCAGACAAACTTCTGCTCTCTCTCCCCCCCCCTCACGTTACCTTCAGTTCCGGGTTCTGGTGGGGTTTTACGGCCTGCTCCCTCCCTACTAAAAATGACACTGAAAATTTTATCCTGGAATGTGAAGGGTCTAAATGTACCAGAAAAACGCTCCAGCTGTCTGGCGGAACTCTGGAGGCAGAGACCCCAAGTAGTGTTTTTACAAGAAACACACTTTCGGGCAGACAGGATCCCAAAGCTGAACAATAAACATTTCCCAACAGCATATCACAGTGTGTCTCCCTCAACAAAATCGAAGGACACGAGTATTCTCCTGGCTAAAACTGTACCCTGGCAGCTGTTAGACCTCCATACTGACCAAGAGGGTAGATACCTTTTTGTCAAGGGTATACTACAGTCATAGAGGTTCACCCTGGCTAACCTGTACCTGCCGAATGTAGATCAGATTTCAGCACTTGAATCTTGCTTAGGAAAAAGGAACTCTGGTACTGGGAGGCGATCTCAACTTTACCATTGATCCCCGGCAGGACTCCTCGTCTGGCTCCTCAACCTTGTCCCTGAGATCTCGAAACCGAATCAGAGAATTGTTGCACTCTCACCGGCTAGTTGACATTTGGTGTATCCTCTATCCGCAAGAGAGGGACTACACCTTTTTCTCAGCGGTTCACGGCTCGTACTCTAGAATAGATCTTTTCTTAGTCTTCCATGCCACGATCCCTCTGGTCACCAGATTGGACATATTGCGCTCTCAGACCACGCTCCGATCTCCATAGGAATAGCCTTACAACACCCAGCACCAATCAACCACATAGCGACTTAATGAAGCCCTCATTCAGGACCCTGAGGTTAAAGTAGATATCATGCGGGAATTAGAATTTTTTTTAGAGCAACAAAGACTCGGTCCCTATGCCTCTCTCTACATGGTCTTCACATAAGTGCTACATTAAAGGAATGCTCATTAAGCATGGCCACAGACTCAAGGTGGCCAGGGCAAAAACACTGTCTGATTTGCTGGCAAAACTCCACAACTGCGAAAAACGTCATAAAACACACCCAGATAAGATTCTTGAAGCAGAAGTCACAACCTTCGAGAACAAATTAAGGAACACTCCTTATTCCAATCTAAAAACAGCCTTCTAAAGGTGCGCAGAACCTTCTATGAGTACGGAGATAAATGTAGCAGAACACTAGCGAACGCCATTCAAACCCAACGGAACTTATCCTACATCCCAGCCCTATCCACCCCCACAGGACTTAGAACTCATGATTCCATGGAAATGGCGGAGTCCTTCCGTGCTTTTTATGAGGCTCTTTACAACCTACACCTCCACCCTTCAGTGGACTGGTCCCAGGATGGGGTGGAGACGATGGATGCCTACCTTGCGGCAGCTAATCTGCCTTCTCTCAGTGCTGAGGAAGTAGATCTGCTCTCACAACCTATAACGACAGATGAACTGGTGAGAGCCATAGCGGGGCCCCCGAGGGGGAAAGCACCCGGCCCCGACGGTTTCACAATTGCCTACTACAAAACATTCCAAGCTCAATTAGCAACCTACTTCGTCATCGCCTTCAATGCAATATTAGACAATCATAACATGCCACAGGACCTTCTACGAGCGAGCATCACCGTTATACCTAAGCCTGAGAAAGACACACTTCTCTGTGCGAGCTACAGGCCCATTTCACTGCTTAATTGTGACCTTAAGTTGTTTACAAAAATCTTAGCCAAAAGATTAGGGTCCGTTCTCCAACGTATAATCCCCCTGGATCAGGTGGGATTCATATGCAATAGGGAAGCCTGAGATAACACGATCAGGATGATAGACATAGTAGCAATGGCCAAATATCTCAACACCCCATTCATCCTGTTGTCTACAGATGCCGAAAAGGCATTCGACAGGGTGAACTGGACTTTTCTCCTGGCCACCCTGCGACGCCTTTGGATGTCGACCTCCATTAAGTCTTGGATCTCTGCCATTTATTTTACCCCCGCCGTTACGGTCAGGGTGAACGGAATTGACTCTAGTCCTTTTGCTATATGTAATGGAATGAGACAGGGGTGCCCCCCTTTCCCCACTCCTCTTTATACTCTCTCTGGAACCCCTACTACAACACGATAGGCTTAACCCTGACATTAAGGGGCTTCAAATTGTCTCGTACCACCACAAAATAGCTGCCTATGCGGATGACCTATTGTTCTACATCTCAGAGCTGCATACCTCCATTCCGGTCCTCTTATCAGAGATACGCCAATATGGTGATCTGTCGGACTTTAAAATCAACCTACAAAAGTCTGAAGCACTCAACGTCTCCATGTCTCCCAGTTCTCAGGCTCGCCTTGGTGGCAACTTTCCCTTCCGGTGGACTCCTCAGGCAATCCAATATTTAGGTACTAAATTTCCATCTGATTTACATCTCATCTACCGATTAAATTTTCAACCTCTTCTGAACTGTTTTTCCTCAGACTTAGACAAATGGAAGAACTTGGCAATATCATGGTTTGGTAGATGCAACGTTTTAGTCCTCATGCACACAGACGTTTTTACAGCTGCTTTTTTGAGCTTTTTTTGCAGCTTAAAAAGGCCTGTCTATGTTAGTCTATGGCTTCATGCCCACCTAGGCGTTTTTGAGCTGCAAGTGGCATAGGCGTTTTTAAGCTGTAAAAAAAACCCAGGACCAGTGGGTTCTGAGAGACGTTTTTCAGCTGTAAAAACGCTCTAATGCTGAAAAACGCTCAAAAACGCTCAAAAATGTCATTCACCAACGTTTTTTAGCATTTTTGATCCATTGAAAAAAAAAAAAAAAAAATTAAAAAAAAAAAAAAAAATGCTCAAAAACGCTAACGCAGAAAAACACTCAAAAACGCTCAAAAACGCTAAAAAACGCTATTGCAAAAACGCTGAAAAACGCTGAAAAAAGTTTAAAAAAATCACTGCAAAGATACTGGCGTTTTCATAACGTTTTTTTAACAGCCTGTGTGCATGAGGGCTTAAAGATGAATGTCATGCCTAGGCTGCTCTACCTCCTGCAAGTACTACCAGTTAGGATACCACAGAGCTTTTTTCGTAAGCTGCACTCAATTTTCGTTAACTACGTATGGCAGGGCAAGCCAGCTTAGGAGATCACTACTACAGCAGTCAAAAATCAGAGGAGGGGTAGGTCTTCCCGACCCCGCCCTATACTATACAGCAATTCACATGTACAGAATAGTGGACTGGTACAGACATTCTCCACATAAGCTGTGGGTCCACCTGAAACAGGAATTAGTGCCAATTCCCCTCGCGGGTTTACCTTGGAGTGGATCTAGTTTTTCCTGATTTTCCTCCCCACATCCATTAATCGAACCCACTCTACAGGAGCTTCACAGATATTTCAGGATGGCAGAAACGGCAAGCTTTCCTTCCCCGTTAATGCCCATAATTGGGCACCCAGACTTCATACCAGGTCTCTCGGACAGATCCTTCTGTATCCAACCAGAACAGAGGCTGGTTAGAGCCTCTTCCCTTCTTGGCCCCTCAGAATGGGTTGATCTCACAGGCCTATATCCTACCCTTAATTCCTATAAATGGAAGATTTCTCAACTTTCACACCTCATCCGATCCCTCCCCGATAACGGCTGTTTTCGAAGGCAGCCAACGCCCTTTGAGGGTCTGTGCCTGGGAGATGAGCCTATATGGAAATCTCTCTCTCTTTCTTACAACATCCTTCTAGCCCACATATCTCAATGTGACCCCCCATACTTGAAGAAATGGGAGAGAGATCTTAACATCACATTCATTGAGGATCAAAAGAACCGCATTCTCCTTTTTGCACACAAATCATCCTTGTGTAGCAAATATCAAGAGATCACTTATAAGATCTTGACGTGATGGTACAGGACTCTGTCTGTACTTGCATCAATATTTCCAGGACATAGCCCATTGTGTTGGAGGTGTGGTAATCAAACTGACACACTTCTTCACATCTTCTGGGAATGCCCAGAGTTAACCCTTTTCTGGAGGCAGGTATTACAGTTCATTCACAAGATTACGGATGTTTCCCTTCAGGATAATCCGGCAGCAGTACTCCTAAACCTAGTCCCCATGTCTTGCAAGAGATATCGCAAATCCTTACTGAAACACCTCCTGAATGCAGCCAGGGCGTGCGTCCCCAGTGTGTGGAAGCAACAATCTCCACCGGTGGTATCACAATGGTTTACAAGGGTGTGCGACATACAACGGATGGAGGAATCTGTTCTGATTTTCAGATGAATACAAATCCTACCTATGAATGACCTGTTCTATGGGAAATTGAAGCTAAGGTCCATCGACCCTACTGGAACCCCCTTTCCCCCCCTCCCCTACTCTCTCCTAGTCCTTCTTTACTTTTTTTTTTCCCCCTTGGACACCTCAGGTGTCATCTACTCTGTTTTCTTACAAAAGAGAAAAACCCTTTGGACTGCAGTAATCCTTTAGTATTGCCCCTGCGAAATCAGGACCTAGAGTCACATTTTAAACAAGGAGAGATAACTCCTGCCAGATAAGGAATGCACTCCTGCTAAATAAGGAAAGTTTATTTTAGCCCTCAGGTGGTCTCTCTCTTTCATGAATGCTTCTAACCACTGGTCTATATAAGCCCAATGAAACTAACCTTATTTTAGGACTGAGAGTTCCCTTTACTGTTCAGGTTAATTTACAGGTTATAACTGCTGTGGAGTCCTTAGACCCAGACTCCTGACATAATATATAACAATGAAACCATATTTGTTCTCTCTCTAATCTAGGTGGACTTTTCTGAAGAGTTCTTCGTATTGCTTATAACTGATCTTTTTAGGTTGACATGTGTGTTATTTTGCCACTCTGCATAAACTGCATTCCTTAAATAAAGCTTTAAAAAAAAAACAAAAAAAACGTACTGTCCGGGTGAATCCCGGACAGGTGGCAACCCTAGTTAACACGCAGAGTTCAAGTTTGGCAATAGCAATATATTGTAGAAAAGTTCAGTAAGACACACAGGCCCAGCGGGAGGAGCACACTCATCCGGAGCTACTTACAACTGTGACAGCGATGGAACAGCGGTTTGAAGAATACAGTAGATGATGGCGACAGCATCTGCCACAAGGAGCGTGATGTGGCCTGGCAATCCATACCCAAAAAGGAAGGCTTCCTTAACCAGTTGCAGACTGCCCACCATAGATTTACTGCGGCAGAACAGCCGCTCTGCAACAGATTACTTAACTAGTATGTGATCTGACACTTCCGGCGACCCGCTCCCACTGTGATTAGACACAGTGGAAGCTAGTCAGTGGGAGCCGCCGCTCATTCAAGAGAATGGCAGAACGGCGGTCTGCCTATATAAACAAGGCAGACCGCTGTTTTGTGAAAGGTGAATGTGCTGATCTTGTGTTCCTGCTGATCAGGAACATGGATCTTTACAATCTCCCAGTCAAAGCACACCCCCACAGTTGGTAATCACTCCCAGGAAACACATTTAACCCTTTGATTGCCCCTGATGTTAACCCCTTCCCTGCCAGTGTCATTAGTACAGTGACAGTGCATATTTTTAGCAGTGATCACTGTATTAGTGTCACTGGTCCTCAAAAAGTATCAGTTAGGTGTCCGATTTGGCCACCGCAATATCACAGTCCCGCTATAAGTCGCTGATCGCTGCCATTACTAGTAAACTAAATAAATACCATAGTTTGTAGACACTATAACTTTTGAGGAAACCAATCAATATACATGTATTGAGATTTTTTTTTACCAAAAATATGTAGCAGAATACATATTGGCCTAAATTGATGAAGAAATTCAATTTTTTAAAAAATGTTTTATTGGGAATGTTTTATAGCAGAAAGTAAAAATATTGTTTTTTTTTTTTCAAAATTGTCGGTCTTTTTTTGTACAATATATAGCGTAAAAAAAAACAAAAAACGCAGAGTTGATCAAATATCACCAAAAGAAAGCTCTATTTGTGGGGGAAAAAAAAGACATAAATTTATTTGGGTACAGAGTTGCACAACCACGCAATTGTCAGTTAAAGTAACGTAGTACTGTATCGCAAAAAATGGCCTAGTCATGAAGGGGGGTAAACCTTCCGGAGCTGAAGTGGTTAAAGAGTTAGATGTAGTCCCTACACTGTTCCTACTCCCGGGGAACCTTTCCCTATGCTAGCCACTCACATAAAGTGTGCCAAGCCTGAGAGCTGCAGTCCTAAATAGACTTTGTCTGAGCCAAGGTGGCCACCAGAGTCACATGGAGCGTCCACATCCAATCTGATTGCTGCCCCCTTGTGACCGAGGAAATCATAGAGGTACCAAGATCCCCCGACTTCCTTCCCCAACTGCATTGCCGCTGCGGTTGAGTGCCACCTGCAGTGAAGAATAAAGACTGCACCTGTCGACAACCTGCTTCGAAGGCAAAGCAGCTGGATAAGTTCACCTTTTTAAAAAAATAAATAAATGCACATTTTTTGCCAGTAAAAAAAAAAAAAAACGGTGCTCGGAGGTGGGTAGGGGGTGGAGAAAAGGGACAGTGCTCGAAGGTGGGTATGGGGTGGAGGCAAGGGACGGTGCTCAGAGGTGGGTATGGGGTGGAGACAGGGGACAGTGCTCAGAGGTGGGTATGGGGTGGAGACAAGGGACAGAGCTCTGAGGTGGGTAGGGGGTGGAGACAAGGGATTGTGCTCTGAGGTGGGTAAGGGGTGGAGACAAGATACGTTGCTTGAAGGAAGCTAGGGGGTAAAACCAAGGGACGGTGCTCAGAGGTGAGTAGGGGGTGGAGACAAGGGATGGTGCTTGAAGGTGGATAGAGGGTGGAACCAAGAGTGCTCGGAGATGGTTATGGGGTGCAGACAAAGGGCCGGTGCTCAGAGGTGTGGAGGGGGTCGGTATGGAGTGGAGACAATGGACAGTGCTTGAAGGTGGGTATGGGGTGGAGACAAGGGATGGTACTTGGAGGTGGGTAAGGGGTGGAGACAAGGGACAGTGCTCAGAGGTGGGTATGGGGTGGAGACAAGGGATGGTGTTTTGAGGTGGGTGAGGGGTGGAGACAAGGGACAGTGCTCAGAGGTGGGTATGGGGTGGAGACAAGGGATGGTGTTTTGAGGTGGGTAGGGGTGAAGACAAGGGATAGTGCTCAGAGGTAGGTATGGGGTGGAGACAAGGTATGGTGCTCTGAGGTGGGTAGGGGGTGGAGACAAGGGACAGTGCTCAAAGGTGGGTATGATGGTGCTCAGAGGTGGGTATGGGGTGGAGACAAGGGATGGTGCTTGAAGGTGGATAGGGGATGAAAGCAAGGGACGGTGCTCAGAGGTGAGTAGGGGGTGGAGACAAGGAACGGTGCTCGGAGGTGGGAGGGAGTGGAAACAAGGGACGGTGCTCAGAGGTGAGCAGGGGGTAAAGACAAGGGATGGTGCTCGGAGGTGGGTATGGGGTGGAGACAAGGGACAGTGCTCAGAGGTGGGTATGGGGTGGAGACAAGGGAAGGTGCTCAGAGGTGGGTATGAGGTGGAAACAAGGGACAGTGCTCAGAGGTGGGTATGGGGTGGAGACAGGGGACAGTGCTCAGAGGTGGGTATGGGGTGGAGACAAGGGACAGTGCTCAGAGGTTGGTATGGGGTGGAGACCAGGAACGGTGCTCAGATGTGGATATGGGGTGGAGACAAGGGACGGTTCTCAGAGGGGTGGAGACAAGTGATGGTGCTCAGAGGTGGGTATGGAGCGGAGACAAGGGATAGTGCTCAGAGATGGGTATGGGGTGGAGACAAGGGATGTTGCTCAGAGGTGTGGAGGGGGTCGGTATGGAGTGGAGACAATGGACAGTGCTTGAAGGTGGGTATGGGGTGGAGACAAGGGATGGTACTCGGAGGTGGGTATGGGGTGGAGACAAGGGATGGTGTTTTGAGGTAGGTGAGGGGTGGAGACAAGGGATAGTGCTCAGAGGTAGGTATGGGGTGGAGACAAGGTATGGTGCTCTGAGGTGGGTAGGGGGTGGAGACAAGGGACAGTGTTCAAAGGTGGGTATGATGGTGCTCAGAGGTGGGTATGGGGTGGAGACAAGGGATGGTGCTTGAAGGTGGATAGGGGATGAAAGCAAGGGACGGTGCTCAGAGGTGAGTAGGGGGTGGAGACAAGGAACGGTGCTCGGAGGTGGGAGGGAGTGGAAACAAGGGACGGTGCTCAGAGGTGAGCAGGGGGTAAAGACAAGCGATGGTGCTCGGAGGTGGGTATGGGGTGGAGACAAGGGACAGTGCTCAGAGGTGGGTATGGGGTGGAGACAAGGGAAGGTGCTCAGAGGTGGGTATGAGGTGGAAACAAGGGACAGTGCTCAGAGGTGGGTATGGGGTGGAGACAGGGGACAGTGCTCAGAGGTGGGTATGGGGTGGCGACAAGGGACAGTGCTCAGAGGTTGGTATGGGGTGGAGACCAGGGACGGTGCTCAGATGTGGATATGGGGTGGAGACAAGGGACGGTTCTCAGAGGGGCGGAGACAAGTGATGGTGCTCAGAGGTGGGTATGGGGCGGAGACAAGGGATGGTGCTCAGAGGTGGGTATGGGGTGGAGACAAGGGATGTTGCTCAGAGGTGGGTATGGGGTGGAGACAAGGGATGGTGCTCGGAGGTGGGTATGGGGTGGAGACAAGGGATGGTGCTCAAAGGTGGGTATAGGGTGGAGACAAGGGATGGTGCTCAGAGGTGGGTATGGGGCGGAGACAAGGGATGGTGCTTGAAGGTGGGTATAGGGTGGAGACAAGGGATGGTGCTCAGAGGTGGGTATGGAGTGGAGATAAGGGATGGTGCTCGGAGGTGGGTATGGGGTGGAGACAAGGGATGGTGCTCGAAGGTGGGTATAGGGTGGAGACAAGGGATGGTGCTCAGAGGTGGGTATGGGGCGGAGACAAGGGATGGTGCTCAGAGGTGGGTATGGGGTGGAGACAGGGGACGGTGCTCAGAGGTGGGTATGGGGTGGAGACAAGGGACAGAGCTCTGAGGTGGGTAGGGGGTGGAGACAAGGGATTGTGCTCTGAGGTGGGTAAGGGGTGGAGACGAGATGTTGCTTGAAGGAAGCTACGGGGTAAAACCAAGGGACGGTGCTCAGAGGTGAGTAGGGGGTGGAGACAAGGGATGGTGCTTGAAGGTGGATAGAGGGTGGAACCAAGAGTGCTCGGAGATGGGTATGGGGTGCAGACAAAGGGCCGGTGCTCAGAGGTGTGGAGGGGGTCGGTATGGAGTGGAGACAATGGACAGTGCTTGGAGGTGGGTATGGGGTGGAGACAAGGGATGGTACTCGGAGGTGGGTAAGGGGTGGAGACAAGGGACAGTGCTCAGAGGTGGGTATGGGGTGGAGACAAGGGATGGTGTTTTGAGGTGGGTGAGGGGTGGAGACAAGGGACAGTGCTCAGAGGTGGGTATGGGGTGGAGACAAGGGATGGTGTTTTGAGGTGGGTAGGGGTGAAGACAAGGGATAGTGCTCAGAGGTAGGTATGGGGTGGAGACAAGGTATGGTACTCTGAGGTGGGTAGGGGGTGGAGACAAGAGACAGTGCTCAAAGGTGGGTATGATAGTGCTCAGAGGTGGGTATGGGGTGGAGACAAGGGATGGTGCTTGAAGGTGGATAGAGGATGAAAGCAAGGGACGGTGCTCAGAGGTGAGTAGGGGGTGGAGACAAGGAACGGTGCTCGGAGGTGGGAGGGAGTGGAAACAAGGGACGGTGCTCAGAGGTGAGCAGAGGGTAAAGACAAGGGATGGTGCTCGGAGGTGGGTATGGGGTGGAGACAAGGGACAGTGCTCAGAGGTGGGTATGGGGTGGAGACAAGGGACGGTGCTCAGAGGTGGGTATGGGGTGGAGACAAGGGACAGTGCTCAGATGTGGATATGGGGTGGAGACAAGGGATGGTTCTCAGAGGGGCGGAGACAAGTGATGGTGCTCAGAGGTGGGTATGGGGCGGAGACAAGGGATGGTGCTCAGAGGTGGGTATGGGGTGGAGACAAGGGATGGTGCTCAGAGGTGGGTATGGGGTGGAGACAAGGGATGGTCCTCGGAGGTGGGTATGGGGTGGAGACAAGGGATGGTGTTTTGAGGTGGGTGAGGGGTGGAGACAAGGGACAGTGCTCAGAGGTGGGTATGGGGTGGAGACAAGGGATGGTGTTTTGAGGTGGGTAGGGGTGAAGACAAGGGATAGTGCTCAGAGGTAGGTATGGGGTGGAGACAAGGTATGGTACTCTGAGGTGGGTAGGGGGTGGAGACAAGAGACAGTGCTCAAAGGTGGGTATGATAGTGCTCAGAGGTGGGTATGGGGTGGAGACAAAGAACGGTGCTCGGAGGTGGGAGGGAGTGGAAACAAGGGACGGTGCTCAGAGGTGAGCAGGGGGTAAAGACAAGGGATGGTGCTCGGAGGTGGGTATGGGGTGGAGACAAGGGACAGTGCTCAGAGGTGGGTATGGGGTGGAGACAAGGGAAGGAGCTCAGAGGTGGAAACAAGGGACAGTGCTCAGAGGTGGGTATGGGGTGGAGACAGGGAACAGTGCTCAGAGGTGGGTATGGGGTGGAGACAAGGGACAGTGCTCAGAGGTTGGTATGGGGTGGAGACAAGGGACGGTGCTCAGAGGTGGGTATGGGGTGGAGACAAGGGACAGTGCTCAGATGTGGATATGGGGTGGAGACAAGGGATGGTTCTCAGAGGGGCGGAGACAAGTGATGGTGCTCAGAGGTGGGTATGGGGCGGAGACAAGGGATGGTGCTCAGAGGTGGGTATGGGGTGGAGACAAGGGATGGTGCTCAGAGGTGGGTATGGGGTGGAGACAAGGGATGGTGCTCGGAGGTGGGTATGGGGTGGAGACAAGGGATGGTGCTCAAAGGTGGGTATAGGGTGGAGACAAGGGATGGTGCTTGAAGATGGGTATAGGGTGGAGACAAGGGATGGTGCTCAGAGGTGGGTATGGGGTGGAGATAAGGGATGGTGCTCAGAGGTGGGTATGGGGTGGAGACAAGGGATGGTGCTCGAAGGTGGGTATAGGGTGGAGAAAAGGGATGGTGCTCAGAGGTGGGTATGGGGCGGAGACAAGGGATGGTGCTCAGAGGTGGGTATGGGGCGGAGACAAGGGATGGTGCTCAGAAGTGGGTATGGGGCGGAGACAAGGGATGGTGCTCAGAGGTGGGTATGGGGCGGAGACAAGGGGTGACTCAGAAGGGTGGGAGTTTCTGTACCTATTCTCTTAAAATAAAGCCCTGCTCAGTGCTGACAAGAGAGGGCTGCCCGAGTAAGTAAAGATATATAACAAGCCTGCAGCAGCCAAAGGTGGGCAGACATCATCAGAGCCACCTAATTTATACTGTTCACATGTACAGAAGGATTTGTGTGCACACTTGAGCTGTACATTAAACAGTGCCTTGTGCTGAGTGCACAGGCCAAGGCTCCACACCCTCCATCTGGTGCCTTGTGTTGGAGCATTTCCCTTTGTGTCTGCTCATAGACCAGAAGAAGTGTCATTTCACTGACAGCCCACTTCCTGTACTTCCTCAGGCACCAGTTATCTCTCACTGACACAATCTATACAGCAAGCAGCTCTACAGAGAGGAGCCCCATCCTCTCCTCCATCCGGGAACCCCCACTCCGAAGCCGCTTTACGGTACACCAGCTGAGCGCGCCCCCGACCTGCGCGGACACGACCACGTTCGACTAGCGAAGCGCGCTCCCCTATCATTATTTCTCACAGGCGCGCCCACGCACTTCTCCTGCACCGGCTCCGTCTAGCATTTTATACATATAAAAGCGGGCATGCGCGCGTCCGTCTCTGCAGCTGCTCCCCTGCCTGGTGTTATTGTATTGTTCCTTTCCTCCTGACACCCGCCTGGGGGTTTCCATTCCTCCCGTCCCTGTCACCCTCCTTCATTGCCTGTTTACTAATCCCCTTCTTAGTGTGTTTCTTTACACGCCCCTTTACCTTCTAATATACTGGACACCCCACCCACAACCTATAGTCACCCCCTTCCTTCATATACCAAAATAGAGACAAGTCTTCTTCTCATTGGCTGCCCCCTTGTATGGGACTTTATTGTCATCCTTCATCACTGCTCCAGGCTGGATTGGTCTCCTTCTTCATCTTCTTCACTCTTCTGATTCCTGGATAAAGCTGTGCTCTTGGTGCTTCCGCTCCAACAACTTCCCTTTTTCGCTTTCTTTTGGGGTAATACATTTTTTTTGTCTTATTATGGCTTTTCTTTCTTTTCTTCAGCTCTCCGTCTGTCCAGAAACCGCTTTTCCTCTATAATGTTCTATGGTGGCTTCTTGTAGGCTGGACTTGTCTCTCTTTAGAGTATAGGTTAGCTTATATCTTTGGTTGTCCACTAAAGACCTGTTTGGCAATGACATATCTCTCTCTCTCTCTCTCTATATATATATATATATATACGTAGATATGTGTACTCTTCATATTAGCCTAATGTGGTTAAGGTTGAGGTTACGTCTTAGTTTGCTCTTTATGTTGGAAAGGGTTCATTTGTCATTATGTGATACCATTGAATTACATGTTTTCAGCCGTTCTCAACCAGGCTTCTATGGAACCACTTCATTTTGACATGAAATTTCAATTTAGTTTTAGTCATAGTCTTTTGACTAAAAGGCCATTTTAGTTTTAGCCGTATTTTAGTCATCTGAATTGTTTTGGTTGTATTTTAGTCAACTAAAATCTCCAGTACATTTTAGTCAACTAGAATCGAATGGGCTTAGTTAAATTGTAATGCATTATTTAAGCTTTTCTCTATAGAATTGCCGAGCTAATTATATACTCTTGCAGTAAAAATCTAATAATGTTATTATTTATGGTATTAAAGGGATTGTAAATTCAGAAGTTTTTTTATCTTAAAGCAGAGTTCCACCCAAAAATTTGAACGTCCGATTTAAGCACTCCTCGCCCCCGTACATGCCACATTTGGCATGTAATTTTTTTTTTTGGGGGGGGGGGGGAGTGGGTACCTGGTTTTGACAGGTACTTCCTGTCCCACGTCCTTCTTCCTCTGTCTCCCCACCTAGACGACGCCTCCTCTCCCCCTAGGCGGCCCCTCACTCTCAGCAATCTTCTGGGACACGTCACAGGTCCCAGAAGTTTGCCTGGCCACTAGGAGAGCGCAGCGCGACTGACAAGCTGTCACAGCTGGGTGCCCACACTTGCAATGATGGCGCCGCAGAGAGGAGCGAGGCTTCAGGCGGCCACATCACTATACCATGGGACAGTTAAGTGTCTGTTTATTACAAGTCAGCAGCTACACTTTTTGTAGCTGCTGACTTGTAATAAACTTACAAACGACTGGAACTCCCCTTTAATGCATGCTATGCATTAAGATAAAAAGCCTTCTGTACGCAGCAGCCCCCCTAACACTTACCTGAGGTCCTTCTCTTTCCAGCGATGTCCACGAGTGTCTCAGCCATCAGAGATTCTCCCTCCTGATTGGCTGAGACACCGCAGCCGCGCCATTAGCTCCCAATGCTGTCAATCAAAGTCAGCTAGCCAATCAGGGGAGAGAGGGGGCGGGGCCGGGTCAGGGCTCCGTGTCTGAATGTACACAGGAAGCTGTGACTCGGCACGGGTGCCCCTATAGCATGCTGCTTGCTGTGTGGGCACTCAACACGAGGGAGGGGCCAGGAGCACTGAAGAGGGACCCAAGAAGAGGAGGATCCGGGCTGTTCTGTGCAAACCCACTACACAGAGCAGGTAAGTATAACATGTTTCTTATTTTATAGGAAAAAAAAACAGAGAGTTTACAATCACTTTAAAGGGTTACTAAACCCTCGTGTTTTTCAAAAAACAAACATGTCATACTTACCTACACTATGCAGTTAGTTTTTCACAGAGTGGCCCCAATCCTCCTCTTCTGGGGTTCCCTGGCGGCGCTAGTTACTCCTCCCTGAAATGGGAAACCACCTAGACTTGACTTGTGGCTGATTGACCTCCCATCTGATGATGTTTGGATAGTTCTAGGACCAAAGCCACTTTGGCAGAGCCAGTTGCATGACACCAATGACCTTGTTAGCTGTTTGTCAGGATGGCACCTTTGTAAGGGAGGCATTCTTCCCACTGGATACCAGTATAAGGGGCATTTGCTCCCCTGACCCCTAATATATTGATTTTTGCAGGCATTTTCCTCAAGGCTGATGTTGGGTGGTAGTTTGCATTAATGTTGCATGTGATTCTGAAAATGATACCTTTTCATTAGATTTATCCTGCCATTCTCAACTAGGGTTCCTCTAGAGCAGGTGTTTCAAACTGGCGGCCCTCCAGCTGTTGCGAAACTGCAAGTCCCATGAGGCATTAGAAGGCTGACAGTTACAAGCATAACTCCCACAGGCACAGTCATTATGGGACTTGTAGTTTCGCAACAGCTGGAGGGCCACCAGTTTGAGACCCCTGCTCTAGAGGTTGCCCACGATTCAGCAAGCTGTGGCTTATTGAGCTCCCATCTGATGCTGCCTGGGTACTTCCAGAACCAACACAACTTGACAGAGCCAATTGTATGACACCAACAATCATTTTAGCTGTATGTAAAAATGGCATTCTTCCCACTGGATACCAATGTAAGGGGCATTTCTTCCTCTGACCCCTAATAGTTTGATTTTTGCAGGCATTTCTCTAGAGGTTTTGAGAGGTTTACCAAGCTGTGGCTTATTGAACTCCCATCTGATTCTGCCTGGGTAGTTTCAGGACCAACTCAACTTGACAGAGCCAGTTGTATGACACCAACAATATTTTTAGCTGTATGTAAGGGTGGCATTCATCCCAATGGGTACCAATGTAAGGGGCGTTTGTTCCTCTGACCCCTAATACATTTATTTTTGCAGGTATTTTCCCTCAAGGCTGATGTTAGGTGGTAGTTTGCTTTAATGATGGAAGTGATTCATTTGTGATTCTGAAAATTATACCTTTTCATTAGATTCTGCCATTCTCAACTAGGGTTTCTTCAGAGGTTGCTAGGAGTTCACCAAGCTGTGGCTGATTGACATCCCATCTGATGCTGCCTGGTTAGTTCCAGGACCAATTCAGCTTGACAGAGCCAGTTGTATGACACCAACAATCTTTTTAGTTGTATGTAAGGGTGGCATCTTGACCATCACTGCAAAGGGGGCATTCTTCCCCTGGATGCCGATGTAAAGGGCAGTTGTTCCTCTGACCCCTAATGAATAGATTTTAACAGGAGTTTTTCTCCAAGGCTTTCATTAGGTTTTAGTTTGCTTATATTTTGAAAGTGATTAATTTGTGCTTATTTGTTTCTGAAAATGATATAATTTAGTTACATTTATTAATTCATTGTGAACCAGGGTTCCATGGAATTGTAGGTTACCGCCACAGGTTGCTAGGGTTTTCTGGAGTGGTGGCTGATTAACCTTCCATATGATGGTGTCTAGATCGCTCCAGGATCCAACACAACTTGGCAGAACCAATTGTATGACACCAGTGATCTTTAAGGTGTCTGTAAGGGTGGCAATCTGACCACCACTGTAAGGGGGGCATTGTTCCCAATGGCCACCAATGTAAATGGCAGTTTTCTTTCTGAACCCCAGTTAATTGGTGTTAGCAGGGGTTTATTGAGACCTGAAGATTATTTCAAGGGTTCCTTGGGACAAAATGGTTGAGAAAGGCTGCATTTATTGATTTCATATATAGCCTATAATAACATCTTTTATATATCACTTGTTTAGGTGTAAAGGTGGCCGCGAACAGCGAGGAGTTGGCGCCAATGCCTCCCAAAATGGCGTCAGTGAGGTTTACTGTAACCCCGACCAAGATGGATGATCTAGGTGGTGTATCGGATACCAGTCCAGATCTCAGCTCCTCTTCTCGAGTCCGATTCAGCTCAAGGGACAGCGTTCGTGATGCTAGTCGAAGTGATGTGTACAGTGATAGCTCTTTAGCCACCACTGCTGTGGATCCAAATAGTGAGAGGACATCAAACCCAATGGACAGTGGTGAAGGTAAGCCACAATGTGAAACAATGAGACACAAAGGAATCATATATCAAATGGTAATTTGAGTACATGTGAAAAATATAATTTCAATATATTAAACATCCTGAGTGGATATAATCTGATACAGTTTTATACAATCGTATTGTCTTTGGCTTTTGGCCAGATGCAGATACAGTGGATATAAAAAGTCTACATACCCCTGTTCAAATGTCAGGTTTCTGTGATGTAAAAAAAAAAGAGACAAAGATAAATTGTTTCAGAACTTTTTCCACCTTTAACCACTTGCCCACTGGGCACTTAAACCCCCTTCCTAATCAGGCCAATTTTCACATTTCAGTGCTCTCACACTTTGAATGACAATTACTCAGTCATGCAACACCGTACCTATATGACATTTTTGTCCTTTTCTCAACACAAATAGAGCTTTCTTTTTGGTGGTATTTAATCACCAGTGGGTTTTTTATTTTTTGCGCTCTAAATAAAAAAGACCAAAAATTTTCCAAAAATATGAATTTTTCTGCTACGTATCTTTGCTGAAAATAACCCAAATCAGTGTATATTATTGTGTCTTTGTGAAAGTTATAAACTCTACAAACTATGGTGCCAGTCATTGAAAATTGACTACAGCAGATGTACCGATGGCCTATCTCATTTCTTAAGACACTTAGGCCCCTTTCACACTTTTCCTGCAACTTTGGACATCAGAGTTGCATGACAAGTCATACCCCATGATTCCCAATGATAACCATTCATATCTGTGTGACTTCAAGTCGCACCGACTTCAAAGTAGTCCCTGTACTACTTTGGCCTGACTTTAATGCGAGTTGATGTCCATAGACTTCAAGTTTACATAGGCATTCCCTGAAATCGCGTCAAAATCGCGGTTGCAAAATCGTGGTAAAATCACATGACTTTCAAGTTGCGGCAGTGTGAAAAAGGCCTAACAAGCCAATACAAATACCCCCCAAGTGACCCCTTTTTGGAAATTAGACAGTCCAAGGTATTTAGTAAGAGGCATGGTGAGTTTTTTGAAGTTGTAATTTTTTCCCACAATTCTTTGCAAAATGAAGATTTTTTTTTTTTCACAAAATTGTCATGTTAGCAGGTTATTTCTCTCACATGGCATATCCATATTTACAATTACACCCCAAAACACATTCTGCTACTCCTCCTGAGTATGGCAGTACCACATGTGTGGGACTTTTACACAGCCTGGCCACATACAGAGGCCTAACATCAGATGTGCACTGATGGGGCATTGCTAGGGCATTGGCATGGCACTAATAGGGCACTGATGGGGCACTTTAGAGCACTGATGGGGCACAGATGCGGCACTGCTGTGCACAGATGTGGCACAGATGTGGCACAGATGTGCACAGATGTGGCACTGCTGGATACTGATGTGCACTGATGGGTTACTGTAGAGCACAGATGGGCACTGCTGGGCACTTTGAATAGGAAAGAAAAAACTCACGCAGCCTCACGCTGCAGCTTCTCCCTTCTCTGCTAACACGATCAGTGTGAGCAGCGGAGAAAACCGGACATGACGCCGATTTGTTGACAGTGATTGCTCCATCATTGGATGGAGCGATCACATGGTAAAGCGCTGCTGGAATTGTCTCTTTACCCCAATCCATGATGCGCCGGGTCCACGAAGCAGGACAATCCTGTTGCACGCCTCAGTGGGCGCGCGGGAGCGGGATTTTGAGAGGATGTCACAGTACGCCCTCCCAGAGTTATCCGACGTGCTGTAGCCATCATTCGGCTATGGCCCGTTTAAGTGGTTAATGTGACCTATAAACTGTACAACTCAATTAAAAAACAAACTGAAAACTTTTAGAGGGAGAAGTAAAAATAAAAAACTAAAATAATGTGGTTGCATAAGTGTGCACACCCTGTTATAACTGTGGATGTACCTGTGTTCAAAATTAAGCAATCACATTCAAACTCATGTTAAATAGGAGTCAGTACACACCTGCCATCATTTAAAGTGCCTCTGATTAACCCCAAATAAAGTTCAGCCGTTCTAGTAGGTCTTTCCTGACATTTTCTTAGTCGCATCCTACAGCAAAACCCATGGTCCGCAGAGAGCTTCTAAAGCAACAGAGGTATCTTATGGTTAAAGGTATCAGTTAGGAGAAGAGTACAGAATAATTTTCAAGACATTAGATATACCATGGAACACAGTGAAGACAGTCATCATCAAGTGGATAAAATATGGCACAACAGTGACATTACCAAGAACTGGATGTCCCTCCAAAATTTGTGAAAAGACGAGAAGAAAGCTGGCCAGCAACATTAAAGGAGCTCCAGGAATATCTGGCAAGTACTGCCTGTGTGGTACATGTGACAACAATCTCCCGTATTCTTCATATGTCTGGACTATGGGTAGAGTGGCAAGACTTTTTTCTTTTCTTAATAAGAAAAACATCAAAACCCGGCTAAATTTTGCAAAAACACATCTGAAGTCTCCCAAAAGCATGTGGGAAAATGTGTTATGGTCTGATGGAACCAAGGCTGAACTTTTTGGCTATAATTCCAAAAGATATGTTTGGCGCAAAAACAACACTGCACATCACCAAAAGAACACCATACCCACTGTGAATCTTGGTGGTGGCAGCATCATGCTTTGCGGCTGTTTTTCTTCAGCTGGTGGAGGGGCCTAATTCAAGGTAGAGGGAATTATGAACAGCTCCAAATACCAGTCAATATTGGCACAAAACCTTCAGGCTTCTACTAGAAAGCTGAACATGAAGAGGAACTTCATCTTTCAGCATGACAACGTCCCAAAGCATACATCCAAATCAACAAAGGAATGGCTTCACCAGAAGAAGATTAAAGTTTTGGAATGGCCCAACCAGAGTCCAGACCTGAATCCCATTGAAAATCTGTGGGGTGATCTGAAGAGGGCTGTGCACAGGAGATGCCCTCGCAATCTGACAGATTTGGAATGTTTTTTGCAAAGAAGAGTGGGCAAATATTGCCAAGTAAGATGTGCCATGCTGATAGACTCAAAGGTGTGTGTGTGCTGTAATAAAATCAAAAAGTGCTTCAACAAAGTATTAGTTTAAGGGTGTGCACACTTATGCAACCATATTATTCTAGTTTTTTATTTTTACTTCCATCCACCTAAAAGATTTCAGTTTGTTGTTCAACTGGTTGTACAGTTTATAGGTCACATTAAAAAGTGGAAAAAGTTCTGAAATTATTTATCTTTGTCTCATTTTTTTTACATCACAAAAACTGGATATTTTTAACAGTCATACACTATGACTCCAACAAAAGATAAAATGGAAAGAAAGCTGTTGATATTTCATGTCCAATTTGCCAGTAAAGATCAATAATGTGCTTAAAATGTTGCTAAAGTCTATTTTTTTTTCAAATTAAAATAACAAACATGTTATACTCACCAGCTCTGTGCAATGGTATTGCACAGAGCTGCCCAAAACTTCCTCTTCTTGGGTCCCCTGCCGATGATCTTGGCTCCTCCTCTTCTTTGTTTGTCCCCATTGCAGACTGTTTGCTATAGGGACACATGGTGCTTGCTCACTCCAGAACTGTTTGTCTATGGATCCGCACTCCATAGACACACACAGCGGGGCTTAGCCCAGGCCCCCACTTCCTCTTCACTGCATTTGATTGACAGCAGCAAAAGTCAATTGCTCCTGCTGCTATTTGAGTCCCTGTCTGAAGAGGAAGAGAGGAAGAGATGAAGCCACTACCTTCTACCCTGACTGACAGTGCTGCTCTCCAAAGGTGTCTCCGTTACTCTTCTTTACAGTAGAGACACCCTGACACAGAAGCGTGTTACTGGCTGGATCACAGGGTGAAAATAAATTTAACCACTTGCCTACCAGGCACTAACAACCCCTTCATGCCCAAGCCATTTTTCAGCTTTCAGCGCTGTCGCACTTTGAATGACAATTGCGCGGTCATGTTACACTGCACCCAAACAATTTTTTTAATAATTTTCTTCACACAAATAAAGCTTTCTTTTGGTGGTATTTAATCACTGCTGGGTTTTTTATTTTTTACAAAAAAAAGACCAAAAAATTTTGGAAAAAAAAGTTTTTTTACTTTTTTTCTGTCAGTAAATTTTGTAACTAAGTAATTTTTCGCCTTCACTGATGTGCGCTGATGAGGTGGCACCGATGGGCACTGATAGGCTGAACTGGTGGGCATTGATGAGGTGACAATTATGGGTACTGATGAGGTGGCACTGATGAGGAGGCACTAATATGCCGCAATTATGGGCACTGATATGTGGCACTGATGGGCACTGTTAGGTGGCACTGATGGGCACTAATAAGCAGCACTGGTGGGCACTGATAGGCGGCAGTGGCGGGCACTGATAGGCAGCACTGGTGGGCACGGATAGGCGGCATGGATAGGCGGTACAGATGGGCACTGATGGGCATTGATGGGTAGCACTGATAGGCGACACTGATGGGCATTGATGGACAGCAGTGATGGGCATTGATGGGCAGCACTGATAGGCGGCACTGATTGCCAGCACTGACTAGCATGGCTAATGGGCATTGATTTGTGGCACTTGTGGGCAGTGGTGGGCACTGATTGCTGCCACTGGTGGGCACTGTATGCTGGCATTGGTGGGCACTGCATTGTTACACTTTATTTCTTTATTGTAATCAGGGCACTGATGATCAGTGCCCTGATTACATCCCTAAATGTCCCCCTGTGAGGAGATGCCGCTGATCGGCTCTCCTCTCCTCACACTCTGTCATTGTGAGGCGAGGAGAGACGATTACTGGCACTTCCTTGTTTACATGTGACCAGCTGTGATTGGACACAGGCGATCACATGGTTAAAGAGCCGCATACGCGGCTCCTTACACAGATCGGGGCCGCGCCATGTCCTAGCAACACGGCGCGGCCACGATCGCCACACTGCGCGCCCCCGCGGATGCGCGAGAGCAGCCGCCATATGATGGTGTCCCAGAACAAGAGCCGCCCCGCCGTCATTTGACAGTGGGTGGGCGGCAACCAGTTAAAAAGCCTAAATTGGCTGAGTGCTGATTGGCCCTGTGCTGATCATATGCACCCTCCCAAGAAAAAAAACTCTCTAGCAATACACACCAAACTGAGCATGTGCAGAGTGCCCCCAAGGCACTGTTCTATCAGGAGATGGATTGGAGACAGTGGAAGAAGGGGAGAATGAGATAAGACAGGGTCAAACAGCCTTTTCACACAATGCAGAGGATTAACTCCTTAGATTCCACAGTGAGTATAACACGCATGATTTACTACATATACAGACTGATTTTCCTGTTGTGGGCTTAGTAACACTTTAAGGATTGGAAAAGCTGCCATTTTATACATTTTTGGCATTAAGATCCCTTTAAATCCGTCCAAAGATTGGTCCATATTTAGTCAGCCCTATAGGCTTACCTGTAGGTAAAAATCACAAAGCAGGCTTTACTACAGCCTTAAAGCAGTAGAAACTGATCTGTAAAGATACAGTTTATTATTTCCAGATTAGTTTCTCCTGCATTTAAATAAAGCAGATGCAGGAGGCCCGTGCAAATGAGGGCTAACGTAGGAGCAAATGGTCAGTGACTGATATGGAAAGGTTGCAACAATATAGGTAACTAGAAGAGCAGTTTACATGGGCAGGCATGGAGGAGTTACCATAATGGGTGAGTGAAGTACCACAAGTCAACATCATGGAGCAGAAACTTGAACACTGGAGAATCAGGGGCCACAATCTAAAACGTCAGAATAGCTGGGTACCACTTCTAGCCACAGTGCGGAGACTTAATTCGGCATGGAAACAGTGAGCGTGCATAGCTTTCTTTACAAGAATGTTGTGTCCATATAATAGCTAAGCATTCTCTGCTTTTATATCTTGAAAGATACTGTATATACTTTTTTCCAAGATGTAAGTAAGCATTAGGGCTCATTCAAAAGAGGGAAACGAGGGGAAAGTAAAAGCAGGTGGTTGAGCTGTGGTTTTACCATCTTCCGACTACCCAGCTAAACAAGGACATGCAACCATTCTGGGCTATGCACATGCCATGGCAAAAATGAAACCCTCTGTCCCATTCAGCAAGTTGTACCGCCGCCGAACATGACTCATTTAAATGAATGGGGCTGCAACATGGTGGTTGGGTCTTTTTAAAGGTTAAAACAGGCAGTGAGGCGATGGGCTGCATGTCAGTTGTCCTCTGAAAAGGGCTTGTTCATACTAGATGTGGTGGGATTGTGCTAGCAGCTATTTCAAGGCATAGCCAAGGCAAACTGCTTCCTATGGTACCGGTTCACAGCACGGCATGCTGCAATGTGTCTTAAAAAAGTACTGCATGCAGCGCCAAGCTAAGTACAACATTGCAACCCAGTGGTGAATAGAACTCTATTAAAACGTCACTAATGGCATTTCAATAAAGTTCTATGGAGTGAAAAAAAAAGTAAACAGTGTGAAGTGCCATGATCAACGCATCAGCACTTTGTCTCACCGCACACACCAGTGGCCATGAATTCCGTGCGGCTCACTGGTGTGAACAGGCCTAACTGTAATTAGGAATAGTAATTTATTTAGGAATATCGCATCCTTACAAAGTTCTTTTTTGCTTTATATCTTGCAATGACCATGGTAACATGCTTACCACAAGCTTTGGTTAGGTGTTAAGCAAGAGGCCACTTTTTATCTCCTGACACCACGCATTCTGGAGGATCAATCATAATTTCACTTTATGTTCACTATAAGCCTGTCTCTATAACAGAGACCCAGTCTTTGTTATTTACACATTTACTGTGATAGAGAAAAAAGCTTTGATTTCTGCATTAGCAATGCAAACAACACTCCTTGCATATCTAACTGATGTTCTCCATGTGGTTTCCCTGCGATTTTTATTATGCCATTAGGGCACCCAAGCAGATCTATTTTTAATTTGCAGGAGAGTAATCACATGCAATAAATTCTTTTTATGCAGGGCATGACTGTATGCTCAGTCACACTATGCCAGTTGAGCTGTGAAAGATCAGCACGGGCTCAAATCAGGGGCATAAAGAAAAAACAAATGTGCCCTGTTCCCACCAATGCTTTGCATTTAGCTGGGTTGCAGTGCAGTACACTAAAATGCAGACGTGCAGCAAATGTACGTATTACACCACACCGCACTACAGTGCTTTCCAATGATATACGTGCATAAGCTTGACTGAAGTATCATTTTGTGGCACTTCAATAAAGTTAACTTAAAATAAACAGTGCTATGCGTAATTTGGTTTAATAACGCATCACACTGCCTCTCACTGTCCCTACACAACCTACACTAGCACGCATGCATTTTATCATGTGGGCTGGTGTGAATAGGCCCTAACAGCAAATAAGGGATATTTGTGTCAAACTAGGTAATTAAAGCTCAAATACAGTTAAAAAAAATGCAAACAGACGGGACCTTTACTGCAGAAGAGACATTCAGTAAAATACACTTGCCTTCCTGTCCGGAATTCCCTGTAGAATGTACACCGAGCTGCACATCCACAGCTCAGTTTACATTTCAGTGATGTCATCCTGCGCCAGGCAATCAAGACAGCTGAAGACAGTCATCCGGAAGAAGCTGGGGAGAAGATGCTGGCACCAGTGAGGCACCTTGCTGTCACTGGACTGTTGGAACAGAGGTAAGTATTCTTACTTTAGTTCCGTTTTAAAGTGATTGTAAGTGTTTTTTTTTTTTTTTTAAATAAAAAACATACCATACTTACCTCCACTGTGCAGCTCGTTTTGCACAGAGTGGCCCCAAACCTTGTCTTCTGGGGTCCCCTGGCGGCTCTCGCGGCTCCTCCTCTTATCAGATAACCCTCTAGGACAGGGATGTTCAAACTACGGCCCTCCAGCTGTTGTGGAACCACACGTCCCATGAGGCATTGTAAAACTCTGACATTCACAGACATGACTAGGCATGATGGGAATTGTAGTTCCTGAACAACTGGAGGGCTGTAGTTTGAAGACGCCTGCTCTAGGAGAAGCGCTCTCCCAAGGGGGTTACTTTGCAGGCACGCTCCTGAGTCCAGCATTCGGCATTCATAGCTGCTCCCTGGCGCCCGCATCATTGGATTTGATTGACAACAGCGGGAGCCAATGGCTGCTCTGCTATCAATCTATCCAATCAAGAGCCGAGAACCCCGGGAAGAGAGACATCGCGTCCCTGCCGGGTCAAGTTCCAGACTTCAGGAAAGTAAAACGGGGGGGGGGGCTTGGGGGCCGGTCACTGCCGGGTGTTTTTTCACCCTAATGCATAGGATGCATTAAGGTGAAAAAACACAAGGGTTTACAACCCCTTTAATATATGCATAATTCTTTGTGCTGAACTTCAAGAATTCAGCCACCTCATATAATGTGCTGTAACTATGAGTTAAGTCCAAGGAGGTGCATGCCACCTTTTGGACTTATCTATTCAGTTTACTTCTGGGAGTTTTATGGATCGCCAGGAGGATAGCTATTGCTGTGTTGCTGGAGCTCTGACACTGGACCTTCTGGTCTCAGCACCTTCAGCTGCAGAGTAACATGCAGCCTCTGTGCCTACCCCTCCCCTCCTCCTGCCCAATCACAGAGCGCTTTGTATTATGCAAACTCTTTCACAAAATACAAAGGCTTCTGTGAATGGACAGCAGAGGGGAGGGGTGGGCAAAGTTGCTGTGTGTAAGAAGATGGATGCCTCTCCTGTCAGAGCCCCAGAGTGTAGTGATAGTTATGCATAGCTCCCAACTGTCCCTGATTTTGAGGACTGTCCCTGATTTTGAGGACTGTCCCTGATTTTGAGGACTGTCCCTGATTTGGAACAGTGTCTCTCTTTAATCCTTATTTGTCCCTCATTTTGGTCTGATCTATATAGTTGTATATAAAATTAACTATTTATCTATCAAAAAGTGTTTCCCAGTGCTAAATCTTTCATCCAATTTCTAAATTGCTGCATTTGCAAATTCTAACAGCCAAAAAAAAGGAAAAGTAGTGGTAAAAAAGCACTTTTGGACTAACCAATCATTTTTTTTGTATAATTCTTTTTTAAGGGGGAGTGGCAGGGGGTGTGTCTTATGCCTACATACTTTTGCTAATAGGTGTCCCTCATTCCCATCTCAGAAAGTTGGGAGGTATGTAGTTATCCTCCTGGAGTGCCATAAAACTGTGAGATGTATATAATAGAGGTAAGTCCAAGAGGTGGCCTTGGACTTAAAGCGGATTTCTAGCCGAAAATTATTATTTTTTAAGAAATCCGAGCTGTTCATCTAACCTAATGTTACAAATGCTAAATATATGACAGGACGCTGTATTATAGCATATTTTTGGAGAAAAATAACCTTTATATTCTGCCTTTCACCTTTGGACCTCGTGCATGCGCAGAAGACACAAGGCGCAGCGCCCGATTGTGTCTCTGGTTGCCATCACAACGACGTTGTCATAGAAAGGTCCCGCCCCTTTGTTATGGCAACCAAATGTAAGCTAGACAATGGCACTTAGCACCCACTTGCATTGTGTCATTTTCTGTTTGGAAATAATGCAATGCTAACAGGCGATGATGCCCACTGACTCCTGGTGATGATGACACACATCTCCCGGGAGCCAGGATATGATGTATCTCGCCGCGGCGCAGAAAGAGGAAGAAATAAGATGACACCCTAGCAACAAGGTAAACAGCTTAAAAAAAACAAAAAAACACCCAATGTTGTTTAAACTTGCGGGATTGTAGCGATTAATGCAAAGATGAAAATATGGGTGGAACTCCGCTTTAACTCATAATATGCCAGTACATCTTACAAAGTGGCTGAATTCTTGGCATTCAGTTTTGTGAAATTCCCCAGCCTCTAAGTTCCAACTGCTGAATAAGCTTTTAGTGGTGGGAAAAAGCAGCAGTGTGCATCATAACGAAATGCACTTATGCAATGTATCATATTCCAAAATGTGACATTGTACTTCTCTTATCGGACACATCAGCTATTTGAGCAGCCCACATTGTCACAAGGTTTATTATTGTGAAGTATTTTTTGTTTCGCTTAGCTTGTATTGGAGCATCTGTCTAGTTTGCGCACGTTGCAGCCCTTACCACTCCTCTAGGCAATGATCAACGGTGGATCGCATTTCAGAGGGCGGTTGACATGGGGCTGGGAGGAGATATGTCACAATAAGAGCCTGTTTTAACCCTTAAAAACCCTTAAAAGCAGGAAATTAATGAACAAAAAAAAAAAAAAAACCTTTTGACATTAAATGAACATGTGCAACAATGTACTTGGTTTAGGCGTTTGGGTTTAGATATTAACATTTAAAGAGACCCTGTTGCAATACCAATCAATTCAACAGCACTCTAACCATAAAACTGAATGTGCCTTTATATATATATATTTCATGCATTTTATTTACCTATAAAAGCCCCCCTTGTGTAGACCTCTAAATAACCTGAGACTGCTGCTGGGTGCAGCCATCTTGGACGGGATGTCAGAAATTCCAGCAGCCTAAAGTGACACTCCATAGTATTCCTCTTTGCCCTGCCAGCTTCATAAAAGGTTATTTACAGAGGTGGAGCTGGGTCAGCACAGAGATTAATCAGACACTCCGAAAAGTTTAAAGAGCCTTGATGTGCAAGGAGGCAGAGGACTCTCTCCTGCAGTAGTCAGATTTGCTAGCAAGTTCAGTGCCCATTAAGTCCCCTTTCATACTTATACGACTTGTCCCACGATTTTGTACTGCAAAATCGCACGACAAGTCATTCTCCATGATTTTCAATGACTACCATTCATATTGGCACGACTTTAATTTGTGCTGACTTCAAAGTAGTCCCTGCACTACTTTGGTCCAACTTCCATGCGAGTTGATGTCCATAGACCTCAATGTTAAGCCCTCAAGTAGCATGCAAATCGTACCTGAATAATATAGACACGATTTCAGTACGACTTTGTAAGCACAAGCTGTAAGTACAAGCAGCTTTTTGACCCTTGTCCCACCCAATCCTTTCAGCATAGTAAAGTTGTGGCAAAGTCGTACAAAGGAGTACTGATCCCAAATCGCGCCAAAATCGCTGTAAAATCGTGTCAAAATTGCAGCTGCGAAATCGCGGTAAAATCGCGCGACTTTGAAGTCGCACACGTGTGAAAGGGGCCTAAAGTTTATAAAAATTGCTTGTGGAAAGGAAGAATGCTACAAGTTTGCATTTGAAATACTTGATTTTACTAGTCTTTTTTCTGCATTTTTTTTTTTTTAAGGTACTGATGCGTTATTTTTAGCCTTTGAGTGTATCTTTTATGAATTTTGTTTTGTTTTTGGTTAGTAGGGAAGACTTAGAACTCCTTTTCAATATTTATTGCTGTCTGTATCCCCACTGGTAAATTCAGCCCTCTGTTTGTCCTGCTGACCAGGGACTGAAAGTTATGCCGCGTACACACGAACGGAATTTTGGCCTGCAAAAAACCAATTAAGAGTTTTCCGTCGGAAAATGCGACCGTGTGTATGCTCCATCGGTCTTTTGCTGGCGGAATTCCAGCCAGCAAAAGATTGAGAGCATGCTCTCAATTTTTCGGTCGGGAAAAGTTCCTATCCGAAAATGCGATCGTCTGTGGCAATTCCGACACGCAAAATCCCTACACATGCTCGGAAACAATTCGATGCATGCTCAGAAGCATTGAACTTCATTTTCTCGGCTCGTTGTAGTGTTATATGTCAACGGTTCTTGAGATGAGAAAAACGAACGCGGAATAAGGGAAAATCCAAAATGTTATGCCACGTACACACGATTGGTTTTCTCGTCGGAAAAAGATATGACGGCTTTTCTGACGCTCAAGTTTGCCTTGCATACATACGGTCACGCAAAAGTTTGCTGAAATTACGACCGTCAAGAACGCGGTGACGTACAACACTACAACGAGCCGAGAAAATGAAGTTCAATGCTTCCGAGCATGCGTAGGTATTTTATGCGTCGGAATTGCCACAGATGATTGCATTTTCGGATAGGAACTTTTCCGACCGAAAAATTGAGAGCATGCTCTCAATCTTTTGCTGGCTGGAATTCCGCCAGCAAAAGACCGATGGGGCATACACAGGGTCGCATTTTCCGACGAAAAACTCTCATCGGTCTTTTGCGGGCCTAAATTGCGATCGTGTGTACGCAGCATTACAGTTGTCACTGGAATAGAATGGGATGATACATATTCCAATAGGGACACCTGTTCTGATAACAGCTGAGTCAGAGGGGATTTCCCCTCATTTATATTTTCTTTTAGCCTGGTTTCACACATGTGCGGTGCGAATTGAAGCTCAGGTTTCACTGGGGAGATAACAATCTCCTGTTCAACGGATTCATTGCGTTTTTGCTCAGGATTAGAGAGCAGGGAGAGGGGGAGGGAGGGGGGGGGGAGGGGGAGGTGTAGTGAGGAGAAAGAGAAAATCCTTGTTCAGAACGCAATGCATCTGCGAATCAGATGCGTTCCCATAGGAGATAATAGGCTTGTAGTTCGCACCGCAATGCCCAAAAAACGCACACGTTTTTTGTGCAATGCGCAGTGCGAATGCAACGCACATATGTGAACCAGATGCATTCATATGAATGTATTTTAAAATGTCCTGCGAATTAGATGCGGTGTAAGCCGCATCTAATTCGCATAGGTGTGAACCCGGGCTTACTTTCTGTTGTGTCTCTGTAACAGAAAGTGAAGGGAAATTTCCCAAATGCAATACAGACAGCAACAAAGAAAACTGACAAGGGTTTTAACCAATCCTTTCTCTATCCATAACAAAGAAAATAAAAGTTTTGTCTAGAGATACACTTTAACCTGGAAACATAACCCTAACATTTGAAAGGTATCTGTTTAGTGAAGTTGTCTTTTACATGGCCCTCTCCCTCCAGTGCATTGCCCATGGTTAAATACCCACAGCCGCACTTTGTAGCTCTTCACTGTGCAGCCTTGCCCAGTACCACAATGCTTTGGATTGAAATTCGGCCAAGCCCTGCGCCTACTACACATGCATGTTGCAGCTCTCTTGCATTTCCTATAACTGGGCCTATACTCCTGAGGGTCCTTTCAGATGAACAGTCTTATCAGTTACATTTCTCAGGTTTTTGGGTGGATTTGAATAGAAGCTCAATGTTAGTGAATTGGCAGGTAGATGTATATGGATGTGCGTCCATTTACACCTGACTACCTCCAAGTCCGCCTAGGCCAGGGGTCTCCAACTGGCGGCCCTCCAGCTGTTGCAAAACTACAAGTCCCATGAGGCATTGCAAGCCTAACAGTTACATGCTTGACTCCTTTAGGCAGAGGCATGATGGGACTTGTAGTTCTGCAACAGCTGGAGGGCCGCCAGTTTGAGACCCCTGGTCTAGGCAAAAACCTTTTCTGTTTTCTAAACGTGATGGTTTGGAGGTAAAAGGATGTAAATGGATGCATGTCTGTATATATCCACCTGCTTATAGACCTAACATGCGTCTGTTACAAGATGGAGGCAAAAAACTGCCACAGATATCACAAACGTGGCATCTCTTCCATTTGACTCTAAATTCAGATGGGGATCTGCTTCCGGAACCCCTGCTGATTAGAACAGACAGCGCCTGCCTGTGTGAAAGGCCCTCCGTGAAGACTCCAAACAAAGACAATTTCTGGCTGGAGTTAAGATTGCACATATTCTGTAAACCTCATACCCGTATGTACAAGTATAAACAGGAAGCCTGTATTGTGTGGGGAAATAGGCCACCTTATGAGGATCCTGATTTCACTTGCTGATGTAGTGCAACATCAATGTAAAATAAGGACAAAACACTGATAACCTGTTGTGGGGAATTTAGTGTAACGGTCACATACATTACAATCTCATCCTACAATCTTTGTACAATTACCTTTAAATTTTCCAAAAACCTACCCTAATGCCGTGTACACACGGGCAGACTTTTCGACCAGACTGGTCCGACGGAACTAATCCGTCGGACAATTTGGCCGTGTGTGGTCTTCATCGGACCTGCAGCTGACTTTTTCTGTCGAAAATCAGACAGACTTTAGATTTAGAACATGCTTCAAATCTTTCCGAGTCCGGTCGAAAAATCTGCTCGTCTGTATGCTAGTCCGATGGACGAAAACCGACGCTAGGGCAGCTATTGGCTACTGGCAATCAACTTCCTTATTTTAGTCCGGTGTACGTCATCACGTACGAATCCATTGGACTTTGGTGTGATCGTGTGTAGGCAAGTCTGTTCGTTAGAAAGTCCGTCGGAAAGACCGTCGGACCTTTGTTACCAAAAAGTCCGCCCGTGTGTACACGGCATAACCCTATCTAATCAATTTGTATCCAATCAGGTATGTTCTTGTACAACATAGTTGTTGGTAAATCTAAAAGAGATTGTGCAGAGACATTGTAAAATGTGTGTTAAGCTTAAGTTACCTTGTTATACTAGTACTGCTCACAATCATAAGGCCTTGTGTACTCTTGCGGTTGGGGGGGGCAGTGAAACCATGTGATTGAGCTGTGGTTTAACTGCCCCCCCCCTTATGTTGCAAAGGCAGTGGGCGTAGGTGTACACATGCCGTGGCTCCAATGCTTGGCATTGCGGCCCAGCAAAAATGATCTCTGCCTTTGCATTTAGTAGGCAGTACTGCCCTGGCGCCCCACAGCCACGTGCAATTCACATTGGTTGGGGTGTGCTAGGGTTAAAAGAGTTAAGGTTAAATGCTCTCTGAAGAGTGATCCAAATGCAGATTGCTCTTCAAAAAGCACTGCTACTGTAAACAAGGCCTTAGTCATATTTCCTTGTATATCACTCCATAGTCATGTCATCACACTTTTTGATAGCATTCTATTTGATTTACTCTACTCCATAAACTGTAGGGCACCTTTCACACGTGCGGACTGATTGGGTCTGTCAGTTTTTCTATCGGCGGACCTAATCGGACCATCCATTGCCCTCTTTGCAGCGGCGGGTGGCAACAGACATGTGTCAGATGTGTCACCCACATCTAATTCGATCCTGCCTGCTAAAAAAAAACAGACGGATGGGGATCGGTTCCCCATCCATCGGGTGGATTGGGGTTGGATGTAAATAGACAGGTGGTCCGTTCTCATCTGACCACTGTGTCTGTGTGTTTGCTCTGCATAGGCAGAGAGGACACGGACTTGTCATCCGCCTGCTCAGCAGGGATCAGTGTAGAGTGCCAGTGTGAAAGGGGCCTTAATGCGTTTGTTAACCCAAAAAAAAAAATCCTGTTCCTTTAAAGCATTTTATACAGCACAGTGCTTGTGCTGTGCCCTGTAACACCTGTAATACCTGGCTGATCCTGCCTGGCTATACCCTACCCCCTGTTCGCGGACTCCGATATATCAGGGCTGCTGAGCCCTGACACCGCAGTCATCTGTATGTGCCTCCGTGATCCGCAGCTTGCTATCTGTCTCCTGTGTGCTCTCCCCCCTCCCCTCTCTGCCTGTCAGCTTGTGACATTGCCTGCCCCCTCACCCCCTGCTGCTCAAATAACTTTCTCTTCATACCATCCCCTATGTGTTCTAATCCCGTGTCCCCCTGTGTGAGTGATTTATAAAAAAAAAGCCTGCTATGCCTTATTTCACAGCTCTTCCCAGCGATCACATGATCGGCTCTCTCCTCTCCTCTCCCAAGTGATGTCAGTGGGGGAATCTCAGCCCCACCCGCTGCATCTATCTAGCTGTGAAATTTGGTATAGCAGGCTTTCTTTTTATAAATCACTCACACAGGGGGGATGGTATGAAGATGTGAAAGTGGCTTAACAGGCACTTTAAGCCCACACATGCAGAATGTCGGGAGACATTTGCCGGTTAAAAAAAAAAAAACAGCCGACGATTCTGCCATTCTGCCCGTTTCAGTCTGACCGAACATGCATGCTGGAAAATCAGCAGCCTAATGACTCCCGATCAGCACTCAGCCAATGGCAGAGAGCGCTGATCTGAGTGTTCTGGTGGGGGTCCCCTGTCAGTTCAGTGGGAGAGATCACTGGATTAACCTTGCATGTGTAGTAATCTTCTAACGATCTACCAACGAGTATATAGTGGAAGGGCCAGCCTGATTGGATAAACTCTGATTGGATAGTGTAGGTAGGCCCTCGTATTGCATAGTTTTGGTAGATCTAGATTGTACAAAGTTTGTTTGGTCAGACTGTAACGTGTATGGTGAGCCTTACTGATTGGCTATATTCAGAGCATTATTGTGGATGATGTATAAGCACACCATTGTCAGAACCTGTCCATACCGATTCAAGTATAACAAAATGCAAAATATTTTTTTAGTTTTGGATAGAGTGAAGATGGATTAGAACACCTTTAGGTTCACATATGAGCCACATGCGGCCGACAGCAGGGGTCCGATGCGTGCTGGTTTACCGTTTCAGGTCCGATTTCATCCCGAATTTTGGGCTTAATTGGGCTGAAATGGACCAAAGGATGCACAGCCTGCCACGAAGATATATGAACCGGCTCCATAGAGGGCCGGTCAAAATCTCCTGCTATTGCGAATTGGATGTGAGGATCTTGCATCCAATTCGCAATGGTGTGAACCCAGCTTTAAATTTTTATTGCAGTCAGTAGTCCATTAGGAAGATTCCACCTCTCTATGTGTTTTGTTTATGGTTATCACCGAGACTGAGCCCAGATTCACACTGACAGCGGGAATGAAATTGTGCGAGTTCTGCTGAACTTGCACAATTTCATTCCCACATGTCAGTCTGACTTTGGGGGCATTTTCAGAGACATCTGTGCAGGTTCCTGCACAGATGTCTATACAAATCGCACCCAGAAGTCGCCGAAAGTAGTACAGAAACTACTTTTGGGAATCGGAGCGGCGCTGCAAATATGGTGACACACCGATTCGGACAGTGCCATTGCCGCCAACTTGGCATGCGAATTGACATGTCAAATCGCATCAATGTGAACCTAGGCTGAAAGGGAAAGAAAATCCTGAATTTGAAGTTGTCACTAATACAGTAATAGAGGAGAAATCTTCCAACGACAATAAATCGGGGGGGGGGGGGGACCCTGGTGACACCCCTGGGATTTGCTCGCTTTGAAGAGAGATTTCCTCTCACTTCCTGTTTTGACTATAAGACAGGAAGTGAGAGGAACTCTCCCCAATGGGATGCAGGTAGCAAAAATAAATAAATAAATAACCCCGACGGGGGTTATAACCTTCCCTTTATCCAAAATGGAAATAAAAAAGTTTTGTGTTTAGTTCTACTTTGAGTTCATGCTTGGCTGTCGTCAGGCTAAATGGGGCAGACACACTACTACCAAGTATATAATGGTGTTGCTATGACATTTTCTTTTATTGTACACCTGTGGGTCACACCCCAGCCTGAAAGCAGTTTACGGGAATGTCTTAATGACAGACGCTCGGCTTGGCACCTATTGTACTGCTCAGGAATGAAGTGTGTACTGGAACACCCACAGCCAGGGCAGAGAAGATGACTTTCCATCACCTTCAGATGAGAGGTCTGGAGGTAGGGCTGTGTACCTGCCAGGTTTACTAGGTGTAGATGACATGGCCTGTGCCTTTAAGACCATGCACCTCCCATTTAGATGGGAAAAGAACATGTGACAGGGAAGCAGTGCTAGTGTCTGTGTTCCAACAGCAAGAGAGACCGATAAGTGCCTGCCGGAGGAGAACAGAAAGGACAAAAGTTTCCAAAATAGGAGAGCACACAGTACACAGATAAGCCATACCAAGGGGTGGAGGAAGGCAGGCAGACAATTGTGGGAATTCCAAGCAGCACACAAACAGACAAAGCTGGGCTGATTCAGAGGAATGCTGAACGACAGAACAAGTTGGATAGGAAGTCAGAAATTACAAGGGAGACCATACAATACAGAGTTCTTCCATATTTGAACGAACGTTCAGGAAGCAGGGAGGGTGATCGAGGGGGGGATTAAAAATGGAAAGTTTAAACTAAAGGTTAAAAGATAACGCTGAATCCAGAATAAACAAGTGAAGCAGAGCGCTAGCAGTGGAGCCCGCAGTGTGAACATGCCACATTTTACAGTCACCAAAGTGCCCGATCCAGAGGATGACATCGAGGAGGACAGCTTCATGGCCCTAAAAGAAGGTGAGGATGAAGAATCCTGGAGGGCTGGTAAGTCTCTCTTACTGGCACTTTAGCCAGCACTCTCGTTTTCCTGATCAGTGGTTTAGATAACAAGCAGATGGGAGATGTGGACCCACAACACAACTATCAATGGATCCCTTCAAGCCGTGCTTGTGATTTGTTGAGTGTCTTCATTTCATGATTCATTTATTGACTGTAAACATTCAATAGTGCTGGCCATACACTATCTGAAAAATCGGACTAACCCATTTTCGAAAAAACGAACATTCGGCAGTGAGCGCAAACGATAGTGCCATCATGTAACGACTAAGGATGAACTTAGGCGTGTTCACAACTAACACGTGCAGAGCCCGTCAGGAAGTCGGCACGGCACAGCGCTAATCACGGGCAGTGAGACATTGTCCTGATGTGTGGCTGCAGAGATGGAGAAATGTCTCATTGCCTGTGATTAGCGCTGTGCAGTGCCGACTTCCTGGCGGGCTAGTTGCGAACACGCCTGAGCTCATCCTTCGTAATGACCGATAAATCGTTCAGTGGACATTAATGTATTTTTTGTTTGTTTTTTTTACATATACCTAGTGCAGACAGTTTGGACAGGAAACACATTAACCTTTCAATTTATCGTTCGTTCTGCAGAAAATTTCCAATCTTGTCCTTCGTTTTCTCGGCTGCCCATTAACTGGCCGAAAAACTAATGAACTGTCTAAATGACTGAATTTCAACCGAATTTTCATATAGTGTATGGCCAGCATAAGGCCTATGAGTAGAAATTCTAACAGTTGTGTTCTGTTTGCTTAATTGGATATTGAAAGGGTTTAACTAAAAATGGACATCATACCCAGATGTGCTTATACAACGTCTCATATCTTAGAATGTGACATTGTGACATTGTACTTCTCTAATCAGACGCAGTTTAGGTGTGAGAAGCCCACACCTCCATGGTGACCAGGTTTGATATACTTCAGTATTTGTGGGCTTTATTTTCTACAAGCACATCTGACAACTTTACTGTTAGCTTTGGCTGTGACAATGGCTTTTATATATAAAAAAAAAACAACATTGTCTTTTGAATAATAATTAAAAAAAAAAAATGTTACCTTTTAAAATGGTTTAAGGTTATTTTCAAACTAGCTTCCGCGATAAAAGCAGCATTTTACTTTGCAGGCAAACACAACCATGTCAGCTCTGGCAGGGAGTGGTACAATGTGTGTTTTAGCACATGATACTGAATACGGTTTTTTTTTTTTTTTTTTTTTCTTTTACTATTTTTGAACTTCATATTTTTCACAGCAGCACAGTGCATTAAGTTTCACTGCAATGTGGTGCCATCGACACTGGTGGAACAAGGCACATAGAAAACAATTGTTTTCTACATACAGAAAAACACAGGTCACTGCTCCATAGTGTGATTGAGCCCTTAGGGTGAATTCACACATAGTGAGGTGACAGGCATTTTACTGCATTGTCCCCTCAAGGACACACAGAAAACAGTTGTTTTCTGTGTTTTCCATTCACGATGTAGTGCAGTACAGAGCTGCACGCGCTGCATTTTATCGCAGCACACAGAATCACATGGCACTGTATAGTAGCGTAGCAACATCAATGAAGTGTACTTTTGTACATTTCAAATAAAATTTGTATGGAAAAAAAAAAAAAAGGAGCTGTGTGTGAATCATGCACCACACTGCCCAATACCTCAGTTGGGAACAGACAGCTGCGAGGGTAAAGCAGGCCAGCAGCTGTCCGTTCCTGTGTGAGCCAGCCCTCAGTGTCTTCTGTTCATGCATACTAAGGATACTAAAGGCCCGTTCACACTGTGACAGCGACACTGGATAATCGCCAGTCACTCCTAGGGCACATAAAAAACAATTGTTTTCTATGTGACCTGTTCGCACTGCAACACAGCCCGGAGTTGCAGTGCAGTGAGCTGTGATAAAATGCACATGTGCTACATTTTATTGCTGCATATAGGTAGGCACAGCAGTGCAGCAGCAGAAATGATGTGCACTTTTTGCACTGCAAATAAAGTCAACAAAAAAAAAGAAAAAAAAGGAACTGTGTGATGCAATGAAAAGGACATTACACCAGCCCATCACCACAGCTCACTGCAGCTGAATCTGACAGCTGCCTGCACACTAAACAGAGCGTTCGCCCTAGTATGTGTACAAATTGGGTATGCATATGTGTTACCACATTCGCCATGCCAGTCCCAAGCTTAGGTAATTGAGGGTACTGAGGAACATCCCGGCATGCCTACATCATAAAGAAAATCCTATTGGAAAGGGCATCAACCATATCAGACATAGTGCCCAGGTTGCTGGCCCCTAGAATCTGAGTGTCAGATATGACTGAACATTATATATATGTGTGTGTGTGTGTGTGTGTGTGTGTGTGTGTGTGTGTGTGTGTGTGTATGTATGTGTATATATATATATATATATATATAATTTGAAAAAAGACACAAGTCCATCTAGTTCAACCAAAATAATAATAATAATGCGAACCCATATACACAATCCTTCACCCACAGTTGATCCAGAGGAAGGCAAAAAAAACCCATCTATGTTTATCTTGGTCTCATCAGACCACAGGACATGGTTCCAGTAATCCATGTCCTTAGTCTGCTTGTCTTCAGTAAACTGTTTTCGGGCTTTCTTGTGCATCATCTTTAGAAGAGGCTTCCTTCTGGGATGACAGCCACACAGACCAATTTGATGCAGTGTGCGACGTATGGTCTGAGCACTGACAGGCTGACCCCCCCCCCCCCCAACCCTTCAACCTCTGCAGCAATGCTGGCAGCACTCATACATCTGTTTCCCAAAGACAACCTCTGGATATGATGCTGAGCATGTGCACTCAGCTTCCTTGGTCGACCATGGCGAGGCCTGTTCTGAGTGGAACTTGTCCTGTTAAACCACTGTATGGTCTTGGCCACCGTGCTGCAGCTCAGGTTCAGGGTCTTGGAAATCTTCTTATAGCCTAGGCCATCTTTATGTAGAGCAACAATTCTTTTTTTTTCAGATCCTCAGAGAGTTCTTTGCCATGAGGTGCCATGTTGAACTTCCAGTGACCAGTATGAGAGAGTGAGAGCAATAACACCAAATTTAACACACCTGCTCCCCATTCACACCTGAGACCTTGTAACACTAACGAGTCACATGACACCGGGGAGGTAAAATGGCTAATTGGGCCCAATTTGGACATTCTCACTTAAGGGTGTACTCATTTTTGTTGCCAGCAGTTTAGAAATTATTGGCTGTGTGTTCTGTTATTTTGAGGGGACAGCAAATTTACACGTTATACATGTTATACAAGCTATACACTCACTACTTTACATTGTAGCAAAGTGTAATTTCTTCAGTGTTGTCACATGAAAAGATATAATAAAATATTTACAAAAATGTGAGGGTGTACTCACTTTTGTGAGATACTGTGTGTGTGTGTATATATATATATATATATATATATATAATCTATCTATCTCTACTTTTCAAATTCCAATTGTCGATAACTGAATGATCGTCTAATAAGTACCTCTATCTGTGTAACCAGGTCATTGGGCTCACATTATATGGTTGGATTAAGAAGTGTATGGCTAAGTTCAGCATTATTTAACATTTTAGTTAAAATAGATTTGACTTTTAAACATCATTACTAGATGATTGTAAAGTCTTCAGATACTAAAGATCATTTTAATTCTTTTGTTTTCCACAAAAGATCGAAGCCAGACATCAGTAACAGAGGAAAACAGCAAGCTTCTAGGTACAGTTTTTGTTTGGTTTCAAATGATATTATGCTCAGTGAGACGTGTGACAGTTGTTATGACTGAATACTGTCTTCTCCAGAAATTGACCGCAGGAAGAACTCCGCTCTGTACCAGAATCACAATGAAGAGGGGGAAGATTCGTATGACAGAAATCTGGCTTTGTTTGAGGTAAGAGATGGGTGGTCACATTATACAATCCTCAGTTATCTAAGTGACACAGATCATATTCTGTAGAGCAGTATTTCTCAACCTTTTCAACACAGAGGAACCCTTGAAATAACTTTCTGGTCTCAGGGAACCCCTGCTAAAAATTACCATATCTACAAATTAAGATACATTAGTGTGATGTCAGTGGGAAGAATGGTCCTTAAACTTGTGGTCATTAGGAAGAATTGCTCTCTTACAGATAACTAAAAGATCAATGGTGTCAGTGGGAATGGCAGGGCAGAAACTTCTTATTGCACAAGGAACCCCTAGCAACCTCTGGAAGAACCCCAGGGTTCTGCTGAACCCTGGTTGAGAAACTCTGCTCCAAAGACTGTATGTCTGTGTAGAATATAACATCAGGAATGACCTCCAGAATGAATAGTGGTCTTGGGATTTGTATTGTACACCACCCTTTTGGGAAATTCTTTAAAACGGCACTCAAAGGCTGTGATCCTTCCACTGTTTTAGGATTTCTTTAAATAATAGGCAGTAATAAATAAAGGTTAGCTAGGTCCCTGACTCAAAATCACAGACTGTGTGTGGCCCTAAAGAAAGAGTTGTGTAACCTTGAATTGTATTTTTTTTCTTGCAATATTTACTGCTGAATATAATGTACATGTATGTCTTTCTTTTTACATGCAGGAAGAGATGGACACAAGGCCCAAAGTTTCCTCCCTCTTAAACCGTCTGGCCAATTACACTAACCTCCCTCAAGGTGCAAAAGAACATGAGGAGGAGAGCGAGGGCAAAAAAAAGCAAACTAAGGTAAAAAATAATATTTCACTGCAGATCTGAGTTTACTTTGTCAGTACATTATATTCACTGCACCTATGTTTTTATGTTTTATTAGGCACCTCGAATGGGAACAATTATGGGGGTGTACCTTCCGTGCTTACAAAACATTTTTGGTGTTATCTTGTTTCTTCGTCTACCTTGGGTAGTGGGGACTGCTGGGATACTACATGCCTTCTGCATTGTATTTTCCTGCTGCTGCTGTGTAAGTAGTGTTGAAATATGTCCTAGTTCTTGGATGTAATGGTTAATATGGATACACGTGCAAACTTGATGTAAATTTCTCTTTTCAGACATTGCTTACAGCAATCTCAATGAGTGCTATAGCGACCAATGGGGTAGTACCAGGTAAAGTCCTATCTCAGCCAGGCTGTGTTCTGTGCAGACTTTTTTAGGTTTTGTGATCTTTATGTGTTTTTCCTATCCTAAAACTATATCTAGTTTTAGTCGAGTTTTAATGGTCTTCTGATCATACAGTCTCATTCATGTCACTATTTTTTTTTTCCCCTTATATTAGCGGGTGGTTCATACTTTATGATTTCCCGGGCACTTGGCCCTGAATTTGGAGGTGCTGTTGGTCTCTGCTTTTACCTTGGAACAACCTTTGCTACTGCTATGTATATCCTTGGAGCAATTGAGATATTCCTGGTAAGACATGATGACATTTTCTACAGACTGTAGTTTTTTTATTATGCTGTACTGGAAGGTAAGTTAGTTTAAGCTGGCCATGGCCTGCAGAAAAATCGAATCTCTGTTGATAAAATTGCATTTTCTCACAATTTGTCTTAATTCTGATGGTTGATCAAACTTATGGTTGGTAGCTTCGTTTCTGATGATTACTTGCAAATCTATGTGTGATGTCTATGAATTGAAAGTGGTTGAAATTAAAAATTGACACATGTATACATTAAGGTGCTTGTAAATCTGCCTAATAGATATTTAGAGAAAAATAAAACCCATTAAACAGTTGTGTAGGACCCTTCACTACACTGGTCAAAGTTTCTTTGGGTTCTACTGAAGAAACAAACTGATTTTTTTTTTTTTCTGTTCAATTACTGTCGGCAGCTATAACCACCAGCAGTGATCATTGTATTCCGATGGCTGGGAAACCTCCCGCTGTCAGAATACAATAGCGCAGCGAGAGGGATTCCCCCATCAACAATGACTGTGTTGAGGGGGGAATCGAGCAATTTTCTTCCCTTCAATCTGTGGTTAAAGGAAAGAAAATTGTATAACATTTTAAAATGTGTGTGGCCTGCCTTATTCACATAAACAACTGACCCTAGAAGTTTATAGAGTGCAGCATTGCACAGACGCCTTGCCCTGAGGGCAGTAAGATCATGACTGGATGATTAACCAGCCTTTCAAGTGTATGGACACCTTTTTAGAAGAGTCATCCAAGGTTTCTCTTTCAGAACAAACAGTTCCAGTTAGTTTGTAGAGTTTATTATGAGCGACAGTAATCACTGAGTGTTTATCAACATTTTAACACGTAAAAGCTAAAGATTTGTTATATTAGTCAAAAATATACATATATAAAAATCCCACTAGGTGGAAGAAACTTGTTATACTAGTCTTCTTTTTTCCGCTGTGTAGTGAAATAGATGTAAGGTTACATAGCTAAAAGTAGACTGACGTAAGGTGATCTAAAGTGGTTGGCCATCGGTCTCAAAGCTAATGGCTGAGCTGGTAGCTGTGTGGGAAAAATCAGACAGGTTAGAAAACCTGTGCTGGATGCTTTTTCTTCCTGCCAATAAGCAGATCCAACAGAGTCTGCCAGTGTCACTTTCCTCCATTCAATTAAACACAAACATTTATCAAAGCCAAACATTCATGTTACAAGTAGTGGCACACAGCAGGAATGCCTGAGGGCAGGTGGATTGTTCACACACATGCAACTGCATGAAGGCGTCTATAGGGAAATTAAAGCTGGCCACACACCTTTTTATAGAATTCTTTTGTTTAGCTTGAGGGTTGAAAGAAATAAAATCTAACAGACTCTTCCATCCAAGCTAAACAGCACGAACTCCCACTACGCTTATTGTATCCTGAAAGCTGGCGCCGGCTGTCAGAATACTTGAGCAGTGCCTGTATCTGATTGGATGCAAGCTCTGTTTGGCCGATAATTTTCTGCTTGGCTTCTTTGATTTATCAAAGGATACTGGAGAAAGTGGTGCCAACAGGGCAATCCAGTGGTCAAATTTGGCCAATTCATCAGAAACCAGCCAAAATTTGCTCAGTGTATGGCCAGTTTAAAAATGCTTACATACCATAGGTGGCAGCTGGATAGTAATAGTAATTTGCCTGGAAAATCCAACTGGATCTTGTCTTTCCCAAAGCAGGCTTATCCAGGGCATGTTGCCAGGGGTCATAGTGGGCCTATAGACAAGATGTAGCCTGACATGACAGTAACTGGCAAGGAAGGGGGGGGGGGGGTTTACTAACAGTGGATTGTGCAAAATCTGTTGCAGCTCTGCATAGAAACCAATCGGCGTCCCTGTTTTATTGTCAAAGCTTAATTGGCTACCATGCACAGCTGCACCAGATTCTGAGTGTTTTAGTAAGAGCCCATTCACACAGGGGCAACATGACTTCCAGCGCGACTTTGGGAGGCAACTTGGACACGACTTGAGTATGAATCACAGCACGACTTGGGGCAACTTACAACACAACTTGAAGTCGCCTGCAGGACAGGGAACTTTACAAGTGGCCAATCAGAGCTTATCAGCTGTGTGTGAGAAGGAGGGGGCTGGCTGTTTAGTGGAGGAAATTACTTTCTGTTTCCTTTCTGCTTCCTGTAAAGTTGCCTCAGTATGAACAGTGATCAGACTTGGAGGCAACTTCCATTGAAATCAATGGGTACAAGTTGCCTTCAAGTCGGATTGAAGTAGTACAGGAACCTTTTCTGAAGTCGGAGCAACTGCAGTAGTGTGCATTAAGATGGATCCATTCACTTACATTGATTTTTTCATGTAGCGCGACTTGAGGCGACTAGGGGCGACTTGGGGCGACTTGAAGTCGGATCCAAAGTTGCCCCTGTGTGAATGGGCTCTAAATTTCCCCCAAAGTGTCAACTTTTTCTCTAATGCCTGTAGACCCCTCAAAGCGGACCTTGCACACCATACAAGCTCTGATTTTTCAATTGTGCCCCCTTTCCAAAAAAAACTGGTTTAGGCCTGGTTCACACCTATGCATTTTTTTTGTGCTTTTTGCATTTTGCAAAATGCAAAAAGCACCAAAAATGCATAAGTGTGAAAAATAGATATTATACATATCTTTCCACCAGCTTCTGTGATTCAGAGGGTAATGTCATCATCCTAATGATGAGATGCCAAGAATGGTAGGTATTTTAAGGCTCCATTCACGCTTGTGTAAATTGTCATGCAACTTTGGATATGCAACTTGAGGGCCATAGACGTCAATGTTAACCATCAAAAGTTGCATGAAAGTTGTACCTGAATGTTATACAATGCAGCAGTTGTCCATTATCACTGGTCAAAGCCAAAGACGTATCCAAGTTGCACCCATCCAAAGTTGCGTCAAAGTAGCACTTCAAAGTTGGTGCAACTTTGGAGTTGTACAAATGTGAATGGAGCCTGAGCCTCATGAGAAGACACCACAGCACAGTATTAGCATATTTTAAGAGACATTTGGGTTTTACTCTACATGCCCCAGATCTCACTGGAAGGATGATGTCACCCTCACCTAGGCGCTGTAGGGAGGTGAGTATTATATATATATATATATATATATATATATATATATATATATATATATATATATATATATATATATATATATATATATATATATATATATATATTAGATAGATAGATATAGATATATCTAACATATTTTATTTTTTTTTCACATTTTTTTACCAGTCAGTGTTTCTTAGCAAGAGGGAGGAGTCATATTTGAAAAGTGGACCTTGCATTTAATTGCAAACAATATGATTTCCATTGTCATGCATTTCTGTCTGACTCAAGTCACATCTGTGTGAACCAGGCCTTCGTTTGTGTCCTGTCCTGTGTTCTATTCTGTTTGTTTTTATTTTTTATGCTAATTGTGGCTTCCTGCGGTGACTTTCATTAGGTTTATTGTACTCGTTAACTGTTGTAGGAAATGGTTAATTAGGGTTATACATTGTATTTGTATATTCATTGAACCCTTTTAAAAGGACAGATGGTGTTTCAGTATTATTGTGCATTCAGTTTACATTTAAAACATTTCATTAAAATACCACTTATCTATGATTTGTTTGCACTTAACATATTATGCCTGTATACAGTAAACATGCACACCTGTGGCATTTGACGTCAACTTTAGTCCAGGGCTGAATTGCATGGCTGCAGCAATGGAATGCTTTCAGATGTAATGTATAAAGAGAATAAAGCTGGTATGAGATGGGTAGAGGTGTTACTCAGTCCCCAATAGTAGGCACAAAACAAAAAACAAAATTGCCCATGGGACTTTTAAAGAGCACACCTCAAAACGTACCAGGTTACATTTATAAATGGTTTATTCAACACACATTTATCGCATACTAGCCCATTATGTGCCACTTACCTGCAAAAGAATCCAGCAATGTCCCCTGTGTAGGCAGTGTCCATCTGCTGGCCCCTCTTCCTTCCGGGCCGCGGACTCCGGCTCTGTGATTCGCCGGAGCCGCGTGACGTCACTCCCGCACATGCGCACGGGAGCCGCGATTAATGGTACAGGCTAGGGAAGAAAATGTACTTAATTTAGTTTCTTCCCCGCGCATGCGCCGTTGGAATTTTCAGCGGACTACAAGTGAAATATCTCCTAAACTGCGCACGTTTAGGAGATATTTCCACTACCTATAGGTAAGCCTTATTCTAGGCTTACCTATAGGTAGAAGTCCAAAAAGTGGGTTTAAAACCACTTTAAAAACACGTAATACAGGAAGAAGAAAATATATTAGACATTGACATATTGGTAAATTTTACATTCATGTAATAAACCTTTCCATGAGACCTAGATATGTCACAGAGATGACTGTCAGTAGTCTGGAATGGCTGTGCTAGGTCTTGACGCGTTTCGCGAGAAGAGTCCCACTTCTTCGGGAGAAGCACAAATAGATGCAATTGATGAAAAACTCCTGGCCTACTGGCGTAGTATAGATGACTCTTTGTAAGGTAGTTGAAAGATTACTGTATATGGGTGGGTATACCACACTAGATTTGTAAAAAAAACTTCAAAACAAAATATCCATAAAAGTAGATAAATTTAATGCATAAAGAGCCAACCATGCTACCAAGCTTCCCCCTGGGAGCTGTGTGAGGGTGATGGAAACCAGTGAGAAGCCTCAAAAAACCTGAACCTGGGCGAAAGATGCAAGTCCCACCAAGGAAGTACCCACACCCTCAGAGGGAAACAAATTTCACACCTGATGGCCGGTACTTCCTTTTTTTTTTTTTTATATCTATACAAAAATGTTTTGCCTTTTCATTTTTATTTTTAACTGAACGGGTTGTTTACAATCACTTTAAGGTTGAGTATTCACTAACTTTCAATTAGATTTCTGAAATTATTTTTCAAGTTTTCAAAAAACAAAACAAAAAAAGCCACACATAAGGTATTGTGGTATAAGGCTAGGTTCACGTTATGCCAGTTTTCATGGCATCTGCATTTGCGCAGTCATTGCTGTCCCTACAGAAAACGCAGGGAAACAGTCACCACTCTTTTTCCAAAATTGCAGCTGCAGGGAAACTGCTGCGGTTTCCAGTCCCGGAGGGGGCCAACAGGATTAATGGCACCCCCACGCATCTGCTAAACAGCAGCACGTTTTTGCTGCAGGTGCAGGAAGATGTGTGTTTTACATGCGTTTCCACACCCGCTCAGATGTGAACCTAGCCTTAAGCCTGGTACACACTACTAGTTTGTTTTCGTTCAACCCAGCAGGCTGAATGAAAAAATGGACAGCTCAGGAGGAGCCGCTGTACTAACTGATGTTTGTACAACAATCTCCCTCGCTGAGATATTGTGTTGACAGAGTGACGCCCCTCCGCGCCAGAACACTCCAGCACTCTCAGCCGGGAACCGATTGGCGGATTTTTTTTGGGTCATGCCCCTTCAACAGAATCCGGCTTCTGACGGACCAGCTGCAGTACACATGGGCTGAATGTCGGCCAGTTTCTTTTGAACTGATGCCGCCCTACATTCGGCCCATGTGTACTAGGCTTTAGGAGTCACTTTTAGCATGTGCAGTGTATTTTAAAAGTCATTGAGGGCAGCTGTGCATAGCAACCAATCAGCTTCTGGCTTTCATTTTCAAAGCTTAACTGAGCAGACTGAAGCTAGTAGCTGATTTGTTACTATGCACAGCTGGTCCAGTTTTAGTAAATGCCTGTGTAGTAATTTTAAGTTATCCTTTTACACGTGGCATTTAGTGACCGTTCATCTTTCTCTGCAGGTATACATTGCTCCTGAAGCTGTCATTTTTAAAGGTGAAGGCGTGGCGGAGAACTCGGCAGCAATGCTGAATAACATGCGTGTTTATGGCACAGTATTTCTCATTCTTATGTCTGTCATTGTTTTTGTGGGAGTACGCTATGTGAATAAGTTGGCATCACTCTTCCTGGCCTGCGTCGTACTGTCTATTCTCGCCATCTATGCAGGAGCACTTAAATCTGCCTTTGCTCCACCTGAATTCCCGTAAGTCTATAACCATGCTTAGTTAATGTTCAACAGAACTTGTCAATAGAAAAAGACATAAATGAGCCATATTAAGAAGCTGTAACTATTGTTATTGCAGATTGTGCAGAGCTGTATTTTTCACTTAGGCTGCATTCACTCTACAGCGTTTTGAATCATGGGCAGATCTGCCTGTGATTTGACAGCGGTGATGTGTGAATGACAAAACATGGGACTTGCATTTGAGATGCCATTCATTTGAATGACACCTCAAATCACAGTGTGGGTCTGCCACAATTGTTGCGCGATAAAATGTGCTGCAATCGCGGGACGCATGTCACCTCAAAGTAGCTCCTGAACTGTTTTTGGCTGACATGCGTTCCTCAATGCGGGTATCCGCAAATGCAGCTTGTTTTATCGTGTGACAATCTCAGCAGACCCGCACCGCGATTTGAGGTGTCCTTCAAATAAATGGCATCTCAAATGCGAGTTCCGCGTTTTCTCATTCACACATCAGCACGGCAGATCTGCCTGTGATTCAAAACGCTGTAGTGTGAATGCAGCCTTAAGGTTCATAGATTCAGTTTAACGGATCTTATAACAAAAATCTGAGATTCTTGCTGTAATGATTGAATATTTTTATTATGTAAAAATGTACCCACTGTCCCATGGTATACATAAGAGAGGTGGTGCTCATCATCATCTGACTCCAAAAAAAAAAAGCAAAATAAAGAATTATATAAGCATCAGTGCTAACAGACTTAATTTGGCCAGTGTTCAGCAATTCAAGACCGTCAATAAACAGCACAGAACCGTGACCTGTGACAAACATCCACATACCAGCACAAAGTCCACAACTACACAAATGCTAAAAAAATGTGGTAAACTTTACAGTAGCAGATGGTGTTCGCTGTTATCTGTAAATAGTAAAGTGTTCCTGTGCCCAGACTATGGACATTCAACTATTTACATATTCTTAACAAGCAATACAATAGTTTTAAAAGGGTCATCCCTGGTCCATTCACACTGGAGTTTCATGCACCATTTTTGGGCAGCATACCGTTAATCACGTTAGCGTGTTTCCATACATTACACTGCAACGCAAGTCAGGTGCATTGGGGTGCCTTTAAAAAATGTGCTGTTATTGCAGCGCTATAGTGTAAACATAAAGTTATTGTTTGCCAAAGATCAGAGCAAAGACTCTAGCCCAGTGGTCTCCAAACTGCAATCTGGGGGCCACATGCGGCCGTTTGCTTGCCTTTATCCGGCCCTTGGGGGGGGGGGATTCCTTCCACTGACTCCAAAAATTTGGAGACCCCTACTCTACTCTAAGGGCCTTGGGCGTATCCAGACAACAGGAACTTTTTTTTATTTTGTTCAGCAGGTTGATGTCTATTTAGCTGTGGACAAAAAAAAAAAGTATTAAAAAAAAATTGAAATAGTTAAATTACAAATTATAAAAAAAAAAATTAAAAGAAACCCATCGCCCGTTGCCCACACATATACATGTAAATGTGTGCTTAGGGTGAGCACATTTATGTAAACAATGATAGTACAACACATATTGGGTATCGTCGCATGCTCCAGTGTGAGAGTAATAATTCTGGTCCCTCGTTTATGGTTAACTATATAAACTGATGGTAAAGCATTTAAAACAAAACCTATTGATGATTCCAGGTACCATATTTTCTGGCTGTTTCGCAGCGCAAACAGTGTTGAGGCTTGACATATATGGTATCCACTTATGCAACACAGCCCCATCTTTTATTTTGTACAAAATCTTGGAGATTATATTGTGTCTGTTTGCAATTAAATTCATTTAAGTGTATTTTTTACTTAAAATATTGATTATGCTAATTGTGCAACTGTCTTTTGCGACATAAAACATTACAACTACCATCTTTTTATTCTACAGGGCCTCTGCTTTCAGAAAATGTATATGCTTTGGATGTTTTCCATAATTTTATAGCCTAAATTGCAGATATTAACATGTTTGTGAAAGAGGAAAGCATTGCTCCAATATTTAACTGGCTTAACAGCTGAAAAAACTTGCTGGTTACTTACATTAGAGGACTGGCAGCCTACCATGATTTGTTCTCATAGAAGAAAAAATCTGAGCCCGTGTTTTTTTTCAGTTTGAAATGTAATTTCTTCACAACGCATATAGATACATATGCAGGGTGGATTTGATTTAAATCAAGTCGATTTTAAATCACTACTAAAGGCTTGATTTAAATCCTCATTTTTAAAGAGCAACTGTCATCTCTGTACCGCAGTGGCTCCTCCTCTGAACTGCTGTTGACTCACCGACAGTCCCATTCACTTTAACGGGGTGGCTGGTGATGCGGCAGTGACACAACAAGGTGAGGGACGTGGCGGCAGTAGGTGAGTGGATGCCCGCTAACAGGCACTGCCATGATGGATCTGAAATAACAGGTGCTCTTTAAATGTAAGGATTTATTCTTGCTGGTAGTTAGAATCTTTAATACAAAAACAAAATTAAGCTTTCCTATTTAGAATAATAAGCTGTCAGGTTAGTAAAACAGAGACATCAGAACCGATTCAATCATAGAGTTTTTAGTGTACATAGATTTGCAAACCAATGGGATAAAGGAATATTCCTGAACTTTGTTTTATCTCATGGTTACTGTGAAATTGTGTGAATGCATCAATGCAGTTCATGTTATCTCAGCTTGCAGGTCTTGGATTCATTGAATGAGTTTACTAGAAATGTAAATATTGCAGAATATACAGCCTCATGCTACATAACTAAGCTCCATTTCATGCTGAATAAACAAAATTATTAATGTATCTTAAATAAATTGTCTTTGGATAGATTTTTACCCCCAAAGCATTTTATTAAAATTAAATTTGATAAAAAAAGAAATCCAATTTAAATGAAAAAAAAAATCAGATTTAAAAAAATAAATAAAAAATCATTGATTTTTTTTTATCCACCCTGTACAGAGGTGACCAAGGACCTTTTACTGCCTTCTCAGATTATATGAACTACAAATGAATGGGTAATCAGTGCAAACAGACTTAAAACAATTAAATGAAGCTTGCAAGCTGGACACTTTAAAGGTCAAAGCACAATACCATAATACACTATACACTCAAGAACTATAGTGCAGCGCAAACAGCTAAAAAATAAATAAGTACGTCTAAAAGTCCAAATACATTCACGAAGTAGAGGAATTAAGAGACATCAGCCACTGTGAAGATGTGCATCCAAATTACCTGCATGCTTTGAATTTGGATGCACATCTTTACAGTGATCTCAATGTCTCTTGATTCCTCTTTGTGAATGTATTTAAATGTACTTATTTATATTTAGTTGTTTGCGCTGCACTATTCTTTTCGGATTATATGAATACTTGTATTGTGTATGATTTGGGCACAGGTTCAATGTTTACGTGATCTCAATTGGTGCCTATACTTTTACAAAGTGCATTTTTGTATAGGTTATTACTCTTGTTATACAAGAATGTCTCCTCACTTTCTGTCCTAGTGACAACTGAAAACACATCTTACATAGAGCAGTATACAGCGAAAGATATTTTTCTTTTAAAATGAGTTATGTTGCACTCAATAAGGGCTGGTTTATTACAGGAATTATTTTTTCGCTCGGCTTAACAAACCTGTGTTCATTTGGAATTCATGGTCAATTTTTTAAATTTCCCTTAAATTGTTTAAAGTAAAAAAATATTTTCTAGGCTAGCATAAAATAATTCCTAAAGACTAGGTTGACACTGCTTTGATCCGATTTTCAGTGCCATTATGTAGTGCAACTTGGATGTGATTTGCATATTCTATGGGGCCAAAATCGAGCTGAAACCGCACCAGAGTAGTATAGGAACCTTTTCCAAAATCGCGCCATACTGAGCATTGATGTTAGTGGGCACCATTGAAAACTGAGTGATTTCCATTGTCATGCAATTCTGTGCAAGTTGCATCTGAAATTGCACTAGTGTGACTGGAGCCTTAGGTAATCCGCTCCAATATATATTTAGACTTTAGAGATATGAATATGTCTGCAAGGCAGTGGTGAATATGTAGAGCTGTAAACTTGTCTTTTTTTTTCCTGTACAGCGTCTGTCTGCTTGGGAACCGTACACTATCTAGGCTAGGGTTTAGCACTTGTGCCAAGACCGTGCAGAAGGACAACATAACTTCAGTGTCTGACTTGTGGGACTTGTTCTGTCATCCTCTTGGGCTCCTAAATGCTACCTGTGATGAATATTTTTTTCATAATAATGTTACAGAACAACCAGGCATTCCTGGACTGAGTAGCGGTATCATATCTGGTAATTAGCATTGCTGTGTTACCTCTATTTTTTTACTGTTTGCCTTGGAAAACCATGATGATCAGTTTTTCTGCTTTCTCACTCTGTGTTAGAGAACCTATGGAGCAGTTACCTCCAAAAAGGGGAGATCATAGAAAAGGCTTCTTTACCTTCATCTGAAGTGGTGGGGTCCCTTTCCCATGATTATGTCCTGGCTGATATTACAACATCATTCACCCTCCTTGTTGGCATTTTTTTCCCATCGGTTACAGGTATTCAAACATCTTTACTGCCCATACTAATATGTAAATATGCAATAACTCTTAGCCATACATTAAAGTCTACATTGACACTGACTGGTTTGTATTTTTAGCTGCCCTGCTGGTTAAATCCCTGAAGTTTTCAATATGCTCTTTTGCTAAGTCTGCTTTGAATCTGTGCCTGGAATAATGCATGCCCACATGGCTGAGAACTCCCTCCCCAGCCCCCACAACAACATTGTGTACCTGAGTGGCAAGGTGCCTGCATATGTGTTGTCAAGCGAGAGGGGAGTAAAATGGGGTATACACATACAGAAAATAATCCTGGTTCTGCATGAACCAGCCGAATTTCGGTTCCATGTTTACCACTGTCTGTTCAACAGAAGCCCATCTAACAGCTACCTTCTGCAAGTGCTGATCAGTGTATTCTGGCGGGGAGGAGGGGAGAGAGATCTCTCTATCCACATTGCTTGTGTTGGTGCAGCGATATGATTCTAAGAATCATCCAACGCACCCCTGTAAGGTGAAAAATACTCCACCAAGGAATGAGGGTTACTAATTCTAGGAATTCCTTACCAGAAATTTTCTTTTCTTTCTGGTTGAATGGGGAAAAAAAAAAACTCAGTTTGTATACCCTCCTTTAGTTGCATGCTCCCCCATACCCTGAAGTACTGGGTGGTTTCCTTGCTACTGGCAGCCAAATGGAATAGACTGGAAGTAAAGAGATGCTAAGTATATGCTGCTGGTGACGCCATAATTAAAATGAAGATAGACAGATTTGCTTTTATTCAAGGCCTCAATTCCTTTTGGGCCAAGCTGTTTTCCGCTATGCAGCACAACATGCCTTTTCAGAGATGCACAGAGGGCAGTCCTGCTGCAATGGGTGACCTCATTCTCTCCTGTTGCCCCTAGGGGTGTTTTCTCAGTACCCTTCAGAGGAACCTGTGCCTGTAACCTGGTTAATGGGACCAATATTATTATAGGGTTGTCTTCATTGGAAGCTTCTGCAGCTCCATTATGTGAGACTGAGACACTGTCAGAAACCACGAATCAGACTGAGACAGAAGTACAGTTAAATCACACTTGTTTAATAATAATAAAAAAAGGTAAACCTAGTCAAAACATAGCCAGAGTTCAGGAACCGGAACGGATAGTCAGACAAGCCAAAACGTCAGGGAGCCAGAGATGAGCGTATTAGAACAGCAAGCAGGATCTGGCGTTAGAAGGAATGTCAGCCAAGCAAATCTTACACAGGAACCCAGGACAGCGTCTCTAGAGATGTCACCACAGTGAAGGCAGAGATCATCTGGAGTGGATGGCTTAAGTAGGCAGGACTGACAAGCAGGATATCATCAACAGGTGAGTCACTGTGGAGAGATTGGAGCTGGCAATTAGCCGACAGCTAACTTAACCTACTACATCCATAGTAAAAAAACATTCCTCTCAGGGAGCTAATAACGATGCATAGGGTCCTGGGTGCCTCCTGATGATGTGATGGAACATTTTTTTTCTCTTAATAAGGAATTGATTAATCCTAGTCTCTGCCCACTGTAGATGAGGAATTTTTTAGCAGCAATTTGTGGTTGCCAACATCCTAAATATGTACAAGCAATGCAAAGGAACCCTCATGAGTGGGACTTTAACAGCAACAAGGCTATGTGCAAAACTATAGCGCTCAAAATGGTGTCATGTATTATAAAAGTAACAAAAGCTTTATTATTGACAAAAAACATTCACAATAAAAACATTAAATAGCATAGATACAAAGGCTATTCATAGTTTTTTTTTTTTTTTTTTAGATATACAATATTCCCACCAAATGTGAGTCAGAACTTGAGATCCCAAAATGTAGATACCCACCGCATTTCGAGAATTGTATATCTCTGCTCTTCTTCAGGGGTATAGATACACTACAGAAAGGAACTATACTCTCTTACAATATAGTATACTGTCAGAATAGCCATAATAGAACAATGTATAAAATCATGAAACGCATCCTTAAATGACCACCGGGGGGAAAACTGGGAGAGCCATGCCAAAAACCTATGGACCACTGAGGTCGCAAGAAAAAAAACAAACTAGACCACAGTTTTGTTATAGCAACATTGTGCAAGCTGGTCACATAGTAGGTATATATACAGAAGCCACAAAAATTAGCAGAAAGAGGGAGAGCCTCCAATGATCATTTCTGTATACGAAGTCAATGTGTGGTGATGTATGCCCATGGATGATCCTCTTTGGATTTGCCCTTGACACTGTCATCAGCGGTGCCACTGGTGGTTGAGTTTTCTCCTGTTTCTGTTGTTCTGAGATCTGTTGATAGAGCAGTGGAGCCCCAGCCTTCATCTACTATTGCTGTTATATCTTGTAAGCCTACCTCCCATTTTAGCCATAGGTCCCCTAACCCCTCTCCTCCGCTTCTGAAAGTAGGGATCTATTTGTTCATCATAATGGATCCATTGTAGTTTACCTTCCCAGTTTAGGATGCTCAGGCTTCCATCCTCCACATTGCCGTCAGGCACCTCTTTCAGCTGCTCACGCTGCAACTCAGGAGTCTTTTTCACTCACAGGTGGTTGTACACCTTGAACCTGTTTCCCTCTCAAGGGACTTAATGATCTACAAACTCAACAGTGATCAGTCCCTATGACTTCCCTCTGTAGCAAGGACCTGACTCTTCTATGTCCTTCAAGAGTTTCAAAACCTGTTCCTTGCATCCCTATTATGGAATGATCAGGAGACCTCTCCTGAAGTATGCTTCCCAATTCTTATAGTTCAAGCAATGCAGAGGGTACTGTAATCTGCAAGCCACATCTAAATACCGTTCGCCAACTATCTAGAGCTAGAAATCTTGGGCATCTTAGAGTGGAGCTGTTTGGCTCAATTCTGTACTAACAAAAGTGCACTCTCAGTGCACCTTTGATTAAAAAAAATTTTTTTTTGCTTATATGTAACAGACTTTTCCCTGTATACGTCTTTTGAGATATGTGGGATTATCGGAGGAATTCCTATTTAGTATGCCTCCCTCCTTCTTGTGCTGTCCATCAATCCCTTTGAAACTCTCCCACCAGGGAGGGAGTCTGGAATTTGGGCAAGACTCCAAGCTGGTCTCTTTGAGTCAAGAAAAACTGGATGTTACTCACCGTACTTTGGCCAGGAGGAAGAGATTTCCCTCCATGCTGGGAAGACTGGCGACAGGATATATCCTGTTGCCAGCCATCTGCTCCTGATTCTGTAGAACAGACAGCTTCCGAGTCATCAGGGGATTCATCTGTTGGTCGATCTTCTGACTTGGCCTTGATCTCTGCTGGACATCATCTGGATACAGGACTGAGTTAGGTGCTCCCTACACTGGACAATGTATCACTCATTACTTCTGTCTTTCCTAGAGTTAAGATACTGCTTTCCAGATTCTTTCAACTGATGATTCTCACATTGAAGAGTGAGAGCTCAGCACTTGACTACCCTTCCTTTTCCTCCTTGGAAGAGGTATCCATAGCTAGAAGGTCATGCTACACTCCACTGGAAGGTCAGCAGGCAGGATGCACTGATTCCCTTCTGTCAATTCCTCTTAAGGGGGATAGTGTTGTCTGGAGGCCCTCCTGGGGGATAGGTCTATTCAATGGCAGAGCTGCGGTCTTTTGGGGAAGTCTCCTTAGATTCCTTCCCATCTACTGTTTTTTAACATGGATATTCCTGGTAAGGAATTCCTAGAATTAGTAACCCTCATTCCTTGGTGGAGTATTTTTCACCTTACAGGGGTGCGTTGGATGATTCTTAGAATCATATTTTTGGTAACTGCTTAGGCAGGTCTGCAGTGCCGCTTTGATTCCCCAGAAGCACCTACTGTTGGTTAGAAGGAGTCCTACGTATCTTTTCTGATCCTGATGTTCTTGCACATTAACTTGAGTACAGTATATTCTCAGCCCTGTCTACCCTTTTATGCGAGTGTTGTTGATCTCCCTACCCTCTACTTTCTGAGGATCCTGGGTTAGTACCCTTCATTTTTCCTGCCCAAAATTATAGTAGAGGTTATATATTTTTTTAATTTAAAATAAAAAAGATGTTCTACTTACCTGCCCTGTGCAGCTATTTTGCACAGAGCGACCACTTATCTTCTCCCTTTCAGACCCCTTGGGAGCTGTCTGCTCCTTCTTCCTCCAGGTTCCCCTCAGCAAACCTAGTGCTAAGGGGGCACCCATGTGGGTAGCGCTCCCAAGCTGGGCTGTGTGCATCCAAAGGCACAGACAGCGCTGGTAAGCCATGCCCTGTTCCCTCCTCAGAGGAGTGTTGCTGGCAGCCTATGGCTCCTGCTGCTCTTAATGTCTCCAGTGAAAGCAGGAAGTGAAAGCAGCACTGCTGTAGTCAGGACAGCTCTGGATTTTTACCCTAACGCAGATAATGCATTAAGGGTAAAAAAAAATAATTTTGATTTTAGAACCGCTTTAAGGGCTCTTTCCCTCTACCTATTTAGATTTTATGCTGTGATGGCTCTCACATCCATGGCGATTTCTTGGGAGATTAGTTGTCTAATTTGGTAACATCCTTCCTTATCTTTCCCTGAAATCAAGGGCTAGGAGTCTTCAGCTTAAGCCTCCTACTGTTAACTGGTGGGTATTTCTCCAGATATTTTATGTTTATCCAATTCTGTTCCCTAAAATCAAGGGTTAGGTATGCTAGGCTTATGTTTTTCCTGCAGTTAACTGAATTTTTATTTCTATGAGACATCGTATGTCTATCTGACCGGCCCATTTGGAATCTGTTTTTTCTCCGGTGCTTAGTCCAGTAAACCATATTTCTTGTTGTCCAAGAAATGTTTTGTTGGTCTGGTTTTCTCCTGTTTGGGTAGTGTGTTGTCCTACCTGTTTTTAGTTGAATGATTGATTGGTTTATCCTTCGCTTTGCTGATTGGAGATGCATCGATCCTTCAAGTGGCACTTTCCTCTTAGCTGTGATTATCAGTCGTGGTCTGGAGCACCAGGTTGATCCTCGGTGCCCTCCACTTGGCCATGGCAATTTTCATATTTGGTTTGGCCTTTCTTCCTCTTGCTTTGATTGAGGAGTTGATTCCTTTAGATGCTGTTTTGCAGTATGAGCTCCACATACGTTGGTTTTCTCAATGGCTCTTGCCCATCCCTCAGGTTAAATGCTTTTGGACATCCTGACTGTTTTAAGAATTCCAATAGTCCTGTGTCCCTCTATGGATGATAAAGAAAATAAGATTGTTGTACTTACCATTAAATCTTTTTCTTTAAGTCCATCGAGGGACACTTGTATCACCCCTCTGTGTTATTGGCTGTTTGTACTTTTTGCTTACAAAACTGAGGCATGAATGTTGGAGGTGGGGGTAAACTTCACCTTAGTACTAAAAAGTCAACATAAGAAACCAGTTAGACAAAGCTTCTTGAAAGTGTCCCCTATGGATTTCAGGGGAAGCTTTCTCATTAAAGGAGCAGCATGGGCAGCAGAAGAGGTAAGTATTTGCACTCTCTTCTTTTACAGGTATACCTTTCCTGAGTAACTGTAGTATAGTGACAGAATCAATTTAAGCATGTGACATACATAAAAAATATCACAAATGCAAGACCATGACTAGGAAAAATTAAACGCAAACATTTTTATTTAGACTTGTGTTCAAAAAGTGAATATTATCATTAGCCTTTCTGTATATGTTTTCAGTAGGCGGTTTCTACTAGTATCTATGCTACAAGATTTTTTTTTTTTTTTTTTTTTTGTGATCCAAACACTGATTTGATATAAATGTACCTATGGTCCATGACAGGATAGGGAAGTGACTACTGCTAGTTTAATGATCTTCCTAATGTTCTAGTCAGCTATATTCATCTCTTTACTCTTTTGCAGGAATTATGGCTGGATCAAATCGCTCTGGGGACCTCAAAGATGCTCAAAAGTCTATCCCAATCGGCACAATTCTTGCAATCCTTACCACTTCCTTAGTTTGTATCCTTTTTTTGTAATAGAACATAAGCTGGCTCTATTCTATTTATAACATTACAACATAAAATTACAAACAGGCGGTGTCATTTACAACATTGACCTTGTCCCTGATGCAATGAAAGAACCATACCTTGCACATGCTCGGACAAGATGAAGTCAAGTTTAGTGGTTATTTCCCTTGCGGCTATTTCCAAAGCTAACTGCCCCCTCTCCTTCTCAACATGCACAGCAGAGTTCCCTTTTGTACCTGTCACACTTTGACACATGTCATTTCCTGATGGCTTTTATGTGACCCAGTTTGAATCATAGAGGAAAGGAGAGGGAGTGCACATGGAGCCAGTTGTCTCTGGACACAATGGGGGGGATTTACTATAACTGGAGTGTCCAAAATCTAGTGCAGCTCTGTATATAAACAAATCCGCTTCCAAGTTTTACAACCAAAGCTTAACTAAACAAGTTGAAGTTAGAAGCTGATTGGCTACCATGTACAGCTGCACCAGATTCTGAGTGCCCCAATAGGTAATAAAAAGGCCACCTCTGTCTAGAGGGAGGGAATGGTTACAGGATGTAGAGTTTGACCTATTCTGGATGCAGAGAATGAGCATGGGTACAGAACTGCATTGTTACTAGAAAAATGGTACATGCTAAATAGTACATACCAATAAAACGTACAGATCTGTAAATCCAAAATTTAAATATTAGTCATATATTGTTGTATGGGGTTCATCTTTAAGCAGAGAGAGCTCTTATGCCCTGTACACATGGTCGGATTTTCTGATGGAAAATGTGTGATAGGACCTTGTTGTCGGAATATCCGACCGTGTGTGGGCTCCATCACACGTTTTCCATCTGAATTTCCGACACACAGAGTTTGAGAGCAGGCTATAAAATTTTCCGACAACAAAATCCGTTGTCGTAAATTCCGATCGTGTGTACACAAATCCAACGCACAAAGTGCCACGCATGCTCAGAATAAATTAAGACAACGAAAGCTATTGGCTCCTGCCCCGTTTATAGTCCCGACATAAGTGTGTTTAAGGGATTCCTGCCCATGTTTATTTGTCAGAATTGCAGGAAACGCAAGCAAAAATGAAGAGGTTCCCTTAAAGGGGCAAGTAAGCACAATCCAATAAAAAACAAAAGCTATTTAGCCTATTTAGCCCCCTGGCTAATAGTGAGATGACTACTAGTTGTGTTCCATCGCAGCCCACATGCATCCTTTTTCCAAAAACGCTGATCATCCCAGGGAAAAGACAAAATATACCCCAGGTGGGTAACAAGTTCTGGCCAGTGTTATTCCCCTGTGCTAGAAATCTATCACTGTTTATCTTGCAAAATGCCACAACTCTGAGGCATCAGGTAAACCCCAACCCTGACTCTTCCCTGGAATGACAAGGGCTGTTTGTGACGGTGTTTAACCACTTCATTACCGGACACTTTTGCCCCTTCCTGCCCGGGCCAATTTTCAGCTTTCAGCACTGTCACACTTTGACAATTGCTGGGTCATGCAACACTGCCCAAATGAATTTTTTTTTCATACAAATAAAGCTTTCTTTTGATAATCACTGTCATAAGCAACCATTTTTTTATGAATGACATCCATTCATCCAGTGTGTACTATTGTGATTAGCTGTGATTGGCCACAGCTAATCACATGGTACAGATAGGTTGTGATTGGCCCGGTCTGTACCATGTGATCATTGTTACCAGTCACAGGAATCAACACAATAGTACACAATAAATGGCTATGAATGAAAGCCATTCATTGTGTACTATTGACATGTGATCTGTTGTGATAGGTCAGAGCGATCACATGGTACTGGTAGCGGCCTGGTACACTGATCTGTCATTTGTTGTATCCGGTGGACACAGCAGGAGACAGATTGCGCTGCAGTGCAGCTTATGGGGTGCATGTGAGGCGCAATCTTGGGAGGACGTCGTATAACGTCCACCCAGGATAGCAGCGCTCCCACTCAGCTGTCATATAGGTGGGAGATGGTTAAAAAAACTTTTCATGAGAGAAATAAAATGGTTGGCATTTTTTATCTAGTTTTGAAATGCTAGTTGCCTGGTTGTCATGCTGACCCCCTGCTGTCAATGCTTACTGAATGGCTGACCTAAAACAAGTGTGCAACAAATGAATTTAGAATGCTCGATCTGCGTACTTGTTCTGTGTCATTAACTTAGAAATTATTAAAGCCAGAGGTGCAGCATGGCTACTAGGCAAATAGAAAACATCAGCAGATCCTGTCATTTCTCTCATGGCAGGAGAAGCTAATGCCGTGTACACACAATCAGACTTTCCGCCAACAAAACCCTGGATTTTTTTCCGAAGAATGTTGGCTCAAACTTGTATTGCATACACACGGTCACACAAATGTTGGCCCAAAATTCCGAACGTGAGCATGCGGTGATGTACAACACGTACGACGAGCTGAGAAAAATTAAGTTCAATAGCCAGTGGAGCTCCTTCTTCTTGATTCCGAGCATGCGTGGACTTTTGTGTGTCGGACTTGTGTACACATGCTCGGAATTTCCAAAAATTTGAGAACCCACTCCCAAACATTTGTGTGCGGAAATTCCGACAGCAAATGTTCGATGGAGCATACACACGGTCGGACTTTCCCACAATAAGCTCACATCGAACATTTCCCGTCAGAAAGTCCAACCGTTTGTACGTGGCATAACTGTAAAAAAAAACAAAAAAAAACCTTTTAATTAACGTTTGTATGCAACATATGATTTTATGAACTGTGCTGATATACAAATCACAGAACATAATTAGTGTTGGTATGTACACAAAAACCCACTGATGTCTAACTGATGAAAACTGAAATAAAAAGAATAGGTTAATTGTATAGCAGGATTGGGACTATAGGGATTGGAGTCTATGATTTAGGTATGCAGATTAAATATACCACAAATATTAGAGCAGCACAGTACATAGTTTCTAGCGAAGATATCATGGGAAGCTGCAAATTGTAGAGCACATATTCTGACTCTGATTAAGTAGGCAAACAATCTTTAACTAACATGGTGCGCACTGGTGCACAGTCATGTTGGAACAGGAAGGGGCCAGCACAAACTGTTCCCACAAAGTTGGGAGCATGAAATTGTCCAAAATGTCTTGCTATGCTGCGTCTTAAGAGTTTCCATCACTGGAACTAAGGGGCCAAGCCCAACCAGTGCACAAAACAAGGTCCATAAAGACATGGATGAGCGTGTTCGGGGGGGTGAAGGAACAGGTCTGGCCTGCACAGAGTCCTGACCTCAACCCAATAGAACACCTTTGTGATGAATTAGAGCGGAGACTACGAGCCAGGCCTTTTTGTCCACATCAGTGCCTGACCTCACAAATGCTCTTCTGGAAGAATGGTCAAACATTCCAATAGACACACTCCTAAACCTTGTGGATGGCCTTCCCAGAAGAGTTGAAGCTGTTATAGCTGTGAAGGGTGGGCCAACTCAATATTGAACCCTACAGACTAATGCCCCATACACACGGTCGGATTTTCCGACGGAAAATGTGTGATAGGACCTTGTTGTCGGAAATTCCGATCGTGTGTAGGCTCCATCACACATTTTCCATCGGATTTTCCGACACACAAAGTTTGAGAGCAGGATATAAAATTTTCCGACAACAAAATCCGTTGTCGGAAATTCCAAAAGTGTGTACACAAATCCGACGGACAAAGTGCCATGCATGCTCAGAATAAATAAAGAGATGAAAGCTATTGGCCGCTGCCCCGTTTATAGTCCCGACGTACGTGTTTTACGTCACCGCGTTTAGAACGATCGGATTTTCTGACAACTTTGTGTGACCGTGTGTATGCAAGACAAGTTTGAGCCAACATCCGTCGGAAAAAATCCCAGGATTTTGTTGTCGGAATGTCAGAACAAAGTCCGACCGTGTGTACGGGGCATAAGGCTGGGATGCCACTAAAGTTCATGTGCGTGTAAAGGCAGGAGCCCCAATACCTTTAGTAATACAGTGTATGTACAGTACTAGGCTATTTTTAATCATGCCATTTTAATTGCAGTGGTATACAAAATTGGTACATTATGTCTTTTATTGTTATGAAAAAAGGCCTGTGATGTTTGTATCCTCAAGCATGCTGTGCAATTAACCTTTTTATTGTATATCAGTTGTAATCAGTTTACTCTGTGGTTGTTTTGTCTATCTGTCAACTCAGATTAGACCTTATGATTTGCACGCTTTTTCTGTTTTCTAAGTATTTTTTCTGTTTATATAAAAACTTTTGTTATCAAAGGGCTTCCTTTTTTTTTTTTTTTTTTTTGCTTGATCACCTTCTTGATATACAAACCACCACTAAGTACAGGGAGCAACGACCACTGACTACCAGGAATGACCAATAATATTAGATTTAAAGTGACAGTAAACAATATCCCTATTCTCTGAAAATAATCCTTACACATCCACTGCTTAATTAATCTGTAATCTATTTTTAATGAAATGGTCTATTTTTCTGCCTACTTGTAACATCCTTCATGAGCTCCTGAATCTTTCCCTTTTCCCCTCACTTCTGTTTGTTTGAAACAAGTAGTGCATGTTAGCTGTAGTCATGGGCAGTGCTCTGTGTGCACTACAAATCCCTTAGTTGATCTCAGGAGCGAACAAGAGAAGTTGGATATGTACCTGCATACAGTGGGATCACGGAGAATCATCATAGTTACCTTCCAACAGGAAATGAGATTACAGCAGAAAAAAAATGAATTTAGAGGAGGCTAAGAGCAGTAGAAGGTACTTTTTGCATTAAAAATACATACTTGAATAGTTTTTTTTTTTTTTTTTTTCCTTTTTACCCAGAATTTGTAATGTCACTTTAAACCATATTGTACACAAGCACTGACTGCAATTGAGAGGGACAGACTGCTGAATAGTTGCTACTAGTTGAAGCTGGACTCCTGAGTGATCTTCCGACTGATAGTGCCTGCATAGTTCTGGCACCAATCAGTAGTGCTGATATAGTAAACATGCTGCTATTTGTTCTCATGCAAGAACCTCTGCCACCATTGATATTTTTAGCTGTCTGCATTCTTCTACTGATTACCAATGCAAAGGGATATTTCTCCACTGACCTCCATGTAAGGGAGAACTACACTGACAACTAATATATTAAGGGGAATTTTTACCGACCGTAAATATGAGGAGCACATTTTCACTGATCACTAATTTACAAGGACATTAGACTTACTACCATTTATAAGTTGGCCCCTTTCCAGTAACCTTCAATGTAAGGGCCAATGACTCTACTGACTGCTAATGTAAGGGGCAATGACTCTACTGACTGCTAATGTAAGGGGCAATGACTCTACTGACTGCTAATGTAAGGGGCAATGACTCTACTGACTGCTAACGTAAGGGGCAATGACTCTGACTGCCAATGTAAGAGGCAATAACTCTACTGACTGCTAATGTAAGGGGCAATGACTCTACTGACTGCTAATGTAAGGGGCAATGACTCTACTGACTGCTAATGTAAGGGGCAATGTCTCTACTGACTGCTCATGTAAGGGGCAATGACTCTACTGACTGCTAATGTAAGGGGCAATGACTCTACTGACTGCTAATGTAAGGGGCAATGACTCTACTGACTGCTAATGTAAGGGGCAATGTCTCTACTGACTGCTCATGTAAGGGGCAATGACTCTACTGACTGCTCATGTAAGGGGCAATGACTCTACTGACTGCTAATGTAAGGGGCAATGACTCTACTGACTGCTAATGTAAGGGGCAATGACTCTACTGACTGCTAATGTAAGGGGCAATGACTCTACTGACTGCTAATGTAAGGGGCAATGACTCTACTGACTGCTAATGTAAGGGGCAATGACTCTACTGACTGCTAATGTAAGGGGCAATGACTACTGACTGCTAATGTAAGGGGCAATGACTCTGACTGCCAATGTAAGGGGCAATGACTCTACTGACTGCTAATGTAAGGGGCAATGACTACTGACTGCTAATGTAAGGGGCAATGACTCTGACTGCCAATGTAAGGGGCATGGCTCCTTGAACTACCAATGTATAGTGACAGTTTTCACTGTCTGAATTGGTTTTACTACTGTTATTAGTATTCATAACTTTATTTCATGATTACTGAAAATATTTTTTTGTATAAAGAGGGGGATTTTAAAGTATTTCCCCCATGTGCCTTTTGTACACCACTCCTATAATTGTTTGCGACATCATTCTATTATTAGAGATGACTGTCAGTCTATTTTCTGAAGTCCTTAACAGCACTCCCTGGGAGTTGTGGGTCTCAGAGCTGATTTCACATTTGAAAAGATTGTATATGCAGCTGCCTCTGCAAAGACTGGCGGGATGGATGTGTAAAATTAGGACTGACTGTCACATAGCATTGAAGCAAACCGTGCATTTGAGAAAACAAAACCAGGCATTCTGACCTTAGGGAAGATGAGGTCTAGCTGTTTTTAGCCTTTGTTTTTGCCACATTTGCCCAGACCCAACTGGTACACTGGAATGTGTGCAATCTTCTTTGGTCCAGTGAACTCATCTGAAGTGCTGACAACAGTCCTGCTCTCTGCTTTCTCACAGCACTTTAATGTGTTACTGGAAACAGATTTACTGTGGGATAGAAATCTCTACTTACACAATCGCTTTCCGTTTTGTGGGAAGGGTGAGGCGCTGCTGTGAATTTGAGGTCTTTTGGGCAGCGCAGTGTTCCATTTGATCCCCACCGCTGAATACGGCTGGGGAGTGCTTACAAATAGGGTTGTGGAAACTAAAGATTAATTCCTTGATTTATCGATTTTTTTGATCGATCAAAATTCTTTTGATCGGTACTCACCTCTCCACCGGCTTCCGGGTCTTCAGGGAGTTCCGTCGGAGATCTGGTGATATCACGGACATCGACGTCACCGGACTCCTCCCCCCTTCCCTTCGTTAGCAGATGGAGGCACTTGGGGAAGGGGGGAGGAGTCCTGTGACGTCGAAGTTCTGATTGAACGTAACGCGTATGAGGGAGGAGCTACGTATGATGTCACCCGCTGCTGCCCTACGAAACTAACACGATTGTCGGCTTTACATGCTGTGTTTTTATCATCTTTATGTGAGTAGTTTGTGTTTGAACACAAAAATTAAATCTTATACTTAAGCAGTGAGCACTTAGATCTTTTCTTTCTACCCATGACCTGGCGTCCTTGCTGAGGTCTAAAGAGACGTGAGAGAAGTTTATGGTCTGTGTTAACCCTTTTGACACTCGCTTGCATGACCACCTGTTTGCACAGGGGTCCATGCCATGAGGTGAGATTGATTAGTTAGACCAGAGGTGGAGGGTTTGTCACGCTACTGTGGAAAAAAAATTACTTACGTCAGTGCTACAGTTTGAATTTAAAACGTATTTGTGTGAACTGTTAAGTCATGGATTGTGGAAACTAACTAGTGTCTGGTGATTGTATATAGTGTATACCACATTTACCACTGACTAATGCAGAGTTGTAATGCAAGGAGATCAGCTAAAAGTAGTTGGATCTGTATATGCGTTATAATTAATTGAAATTCGTTGATTAATCGATTAAAAAAAAAATCGATCAAACACGAAATTTTAATCAGTAACAGCCCTACTTACAAATACTGGGGAGCTCCTTTTGCAGTTTATAGCATAACATACCATTTCAGGCTGAGAACAGGTAGACAGAGGTGGAATGGCTTGTGGGCCAACTGACCTTTTTTCTATGGTTATGACAATACTGTAGTAAAAACTATGCAGGGAGAGCTATGTTACAAGGCAAGACAACTTTTTTAATATCTTCACAATAGAATGTTACGCACCATTCAAGTGAGTTGAATGCAGTGGTTACTCCCGTCGGCTTGTACATTCTGTAGTGACATATGAGCTGGCAGGAGGATCCACTGCATGTGGGGTAGCAGGAATGAACACACACCTAGAATTGCCGAATAATTTCAGTGGCTGGGGAGCCAAATTGGCACAATGGATCTAACTTACAGGATGTGTCTCTTGTGCTGATATCTCTCTTAGTAGAAATCCTCCTCCGTCCTTGAGATACGGTTTCGGTGCATACATTTTAGGGCTTGTTCATGCTGCCCACATACTTAATGTATTGCTTTAGCCTGAATGCAGCTGTCAGTTTTTAGGTACAGTGGGCAGGGTGGTGAGGGGGTAGTGCGATTCAGCACATCGTACTGTGTTTGTTTGTTTTTTTGTCTTTTTTTTACTTTATTTGAATTGTTCAAAAGCGACACTTGATTCATGTCTCCACACATCAGCACGATGTGTTGTGCTGCAGTACAGTCACAAGGGGTGCCTCTCAGTGCACTGTGGTAAAATACTACATGTCTGCATTTTATCACAGCTCAACACAGGGCACCTCCTGGCTGCATTGCAGTGACTGGAGCACATGTTCTATGTGCCCTAGTGGTGACTGGTGTTTTATCCAGTACGCAAAAACACCAGTCACCAGACTATAGGGTTGATTTACTAAAACTAGAGTGTGCAAAATCTGGTGCAGCTGTGCATGGTAGCCAATCAGCGTCTAACTTCAGCTTGTTCAATTAAGGTGACATTTAGGCTGGGTTCACAGGAGACTGACTGGCTCTCAATGGAGCCGGTTCACACATCTCTGAGCAGCCATGGAGCTCCTTTGTGTCTTTGGCTGCGTCTTCAGGCAAAAATTTGGACCCGATTCGCTCCTGAATTGGTGAACAGGGATACACCGGACCCCCTGCTGCAAGCTGCTCCACAAATAGTGTGAACCCAGCCTAAAGATTTTTTTTTTTTTTTTATTAAAGTAACAAACATGGTATACTTACCTGCTCTGGGGTCCCCTACCGGCTCTCCTCTTTGGCAATCGGCGTCCCATGGGGGGCTCCTGTGCGTGCTCACTCCTGAGCCGCCCTGTCTGCATCTACCAACACAACTGGGCAACTCTGGCCTGCCCCCGCTCTTTCGTCACAGCATTTGATTGACAGCAGCAGGAGCTCCCCCGCTGTTATCAATGTTCCCAGGGAGGAGGGAGACGGCCACTGCTCTTGTGCACGTTGCTGGATCTAATCATGCTCGGGTATAATAAAAAAAAGGGGGGGGGGAATTCTGTAGAAGGTTTTTAACCTAAGGCCCCATTCACACCTGAAAGTAGCGTTTTTTAGCTTTTTTCCGGCGTTTTGTTGCGCGTTTTGTCGGGCATATTTGCGCGTTTCCATGCAGTGTTTTTGAGCTTTGGCATTTTTTTTTATTGGCCAATAGGAAAAATGATCATCTGTTCCATCATTTGTTGCTGTTTTTAGATTTTGTCATCTGCTCCCTGCTCCAAAAACGCCCAAACATGCCCGATTCGAGTGACAAAAAAGGGTCCAGAACTTGTTTGAGCTTCAGGCGTAGGGCTTCAGACGACTTTGAGTGGAGATATGAACCATCTCCATAGAGAATAATGTATTTTTTCCCCTCAAGCGCTTCAAGCTACAAAACGCTCAGGTGTGACTGGAGCCTTAAAGTGGTTCTAAAGGCAGAAAGCTTTTTATCTTAATGCATTCTATGCATTAAAATAAAAAGCCTTCTCTGTGTGCAGCAGTCCCTCTAATATTTAGCTGAAGCCCATCTCGATCCAGCGATGTTGCACAAGAGACTTGGCTGTCTGGGACTTTCCCTCCTTATTGGCTGAGACAGCAGCGGGTGCCACTAGCTCCCACTGCTGTCAATCAGTCAGTGAGCCAATGAGGAGAGAGAGTGGGTGGGGCTGAGCCACAGCTCCATGTCTGAATGGACACGGAGAGTAGTGGCTCGGGTCCCCCTATAACAAGCTACTTGCTGTGGGGGCACTTGGCAGGAGGGAGGGGCCAGGAGCATCGGCGAGGGACCCGAGAAGAAGAGGATCTGGGCTGCTCTGTGCAAAACCACTGCACAGAGCAGGTAAGTATAACATGTTTGTTATTTTTAAACAAAAAAAACAAGACTTTAATATCACCTCAATGCATAGAATGCATTAAGGTGAAAAATCTTAAGGCTTTAGAACCACTTTAAGCTTTGACGAACAAAAAAAACATTTTAGTAAATCAACCCCTATCAGTTGAACAAATCCTTAACCCTGGTGCAGGTAAAATCTAGAGGTATATTTGGCTGTATTGTAGACAAGGGTATAATTTTAGTAGTGTGTGTTCTTGCACCGGTAAGCTAAGAAAGAAATCTATGCAGAAGACTCATGCCTACTTTCTCAATGTCATTTTACAATGCTTAAATCAATTTGTTAATATCCGTCTGGTGGAAGTGTGTCCGCAAGTAACCCATTATAAATATTGAGCGCATGAAAAAATAATGGACATTAGACTTGAAATTGAATCTATCCATAATTTAATCTAAAATGCTTATGCTAGTGCTTGTGCATTATATTAATTTCCATTTGCCCGTCAATATGGCATGAACACTTTAGACATTACTTAAATGCAAGGGTATGTGTCCCTGATGACATAACATGTTAGAATATGCTTGGTTTTCTAAAAATAAATGTTAATAATAAAGTTACAAGTACTAATTTTGAACAGTTTATAAATTATAGCATACCTTTTAAACATATTTAATTTCCCGTGTTCTTGTTAAAATACATTAGCTCTGCTGGATATTTACATGTTTCTGTAAAAGTATGGAGGCAGCAGATTTAATGTGTATTATATATGTATTTTGTCTTAGAATCATGCGAACGAATCAATAGTACTCACATATTAATGTAATACGGCTCCCAGGACTGCCGCTGGGTGCTACGTTTTCAGGACCATCACTCCCAAAACTGTCCTGTGGTTGAGTGGGGACATTAAAGTTGTTTTTGTTCTACGTTGTGTGACTTTATGGTACATTTGCATGCAGGCGAATGAATCAATGTGTTAAATAATGAAGTTGAATGCTTGCCGAGCAGCTGAATACACCGATTAAATACTGTGCGATTATGAACAGTTTTTTTTTTTTTTACCTGTGAAAAAAAATGCAATCCTGTTCAGCCAGGCTGGTGATCCACACAGCCCTACCACACTGCAACACCTGGAAAATAACGTCACTATTTCCTGGTTCAGTCTTTGGCCCCTTTCACACAGGGTGGATCCGTTTTGACGGACTCCGCTTACTCAGCAGGGGATTGCTTTGTTGATCCCCGCTGAGCAGGCGGGTGACAGGTCCGTCTTCGCTCACTGTGCAGGGACGGACCTGTCAGAGCCCCGCTGTCCTCTATGGGGAGATCGGATGAAAATTGACCAGCTGTCCGTTTTCATCCGATCCCACTCGCTGGACAGATGGCGAACATATAGCAAAACATCTGTTTTCAGCAGATCTTGTTGGATCAGATGCCAAGTGGATGTCAGCGGACACATATCCGCTGATATCCGCCTCCCCATAGAAGTCAGTGAGTGGCCTGATCGGATCCACCTGAAAAACAGACATGCGGATCCGATCACGTGAAAGGGGCCTCAGAAAAAAAAAAGTAGAACATGCTGCATTTTTCTTGCACTGGACTGTACTGGAAAGTGGTAAAACGCATCAAAAACACACTGGAATGAAATGGCACGTATCAAAAATGCACTGGACCCCAGTCAGTGAAAAAAATCTGAAAAAAAAAGAAGAAAAAAACATCTGGAGTGCATCCGGAAAAGCATTAAAAACACATTGCATGCAGAAATGCATCCAGAACGGATCTGAAGTGCGTTTTTGTGGTGTGAACCAGCGCTGACAGTATTTTCTGTCTCCTTATTGGACAATGAATTAGAAGTACTGTGTGAGGATTTATTGTCAAACAGGCACGAAAGAGCAGTGAGATTGAAAGCTCCAGATCGAAACTAGAAAACATGATTGTCACCTAAAGTGTGGCAGGGTTGTGTGAGTCACATGGATGTAAAAGTACAAATATATTGGCAGAAAATATTCCTATATATTGCACACAGTTTTTTCACTGTGCATTTAGCTGCTTGATGGGAGTACCACTTACTTTACCATAAATGTCTACAGAGAATTTTCATATTTTGAAACCTAAGATTTGTTTTTTGTTTTTTTTTTGGCTAAAAGTATGATTTGTCATGTTTAATACCTTATGTTGAACATAAACAGTTTTTAGTTCATTTCCTTGATTCTGTGGATTTTAGATCTCAGTAATGTTCTCTTGTTTGGAGCCTGCATTGATGGAGTGGTGCTCAGAGATAAGTAAGTATTGTGAAGTTTATTCTTTAAAGCTGTATTAAACCCAAAAGAAATTATTATATTGCAGCTTACTAATTCTGAGATGTGGTAGTTGCATTTGTTTTCTTTCCTTTTTCAGCTGGCGGTCCAGCCAGTAAGTCTGTTTTTTTTTTTTTTTTTTCAAAAGCTCACCTGCAGATGTAGCAGTTACAGGGCTGAGACAGGCAATTTACCACTGACAGGGGAGTGTACCGTGATCAGTTTTTATTTATTTATGTAAAACCTTTATCCCAAAAGTAAAATATCTGTTGCTGTAACTGTTTATTAAGTGTCAGCTGGAGTTCGGCTTCAATTTATTAGTGTATTTAAATCTGCTAGTACATCTATCACTCCCCTCCCTCCAGACCACCAATGTTGCTGTCCAAAGGTGCCCCCTGTGCTCCTTTATCCAGATTGGGGCACTCTAAAACAGAATGTATGTTACTGGGCAGATCACCAGGTGGGGAAAAAAAACCTAAAAAAAGAAAACTAATGCAGCCACTACATTTAAAGACTGGTAAGCTGCAATACATTACATTTTTATTTATTTGTTACTGGTATTTATATGGCACCAACAACTTATGCAGCTCTTTGCATATGAATTGTATATTCACATCGGTCACAGATGGAGATGTCACTTGCCACGCTGCCACCAGATGTTGATGTCACTTGCTACGCTGCCTGGCTGCCACCAGATGAAGGAGGGCGGAACAGCGGTGCGGGCAATGAGAGATGCCACCGCTGACATTACTTCTCGATCTTTTCAAAAATGGTGCCGGGCGCCGCAATCACGCTACTGCGTATACACCGCCCGGCCGGCTTCGGAACTGCGCGTGCGCAGTAGTGGGCGGCTCGTGTCCATCTTTTCTAAGGGCACCGGTGCCCTTAATCGACTTTAACGGGCAGCCCGAAAGGGGGGGGGGGGCGGCCGCGAAGTCGCCGAAGGAGCGGCGCCGCCCCTGCACCACTGCCGCCCCGAGGCCTGGCCTCGGTGGCCTTGTGGCAAATCCGGCCCTGACTGTAACTGTATTGTCTCCCTTTTTATATTGGAAAGCGCTGCGTAAACTGTTGACACTATATAAATCCTGTATAATAATAATGCATGGTATGAGATTAAAAATGGGGAGAATATTAGATGTTTAGTGGTAGGGTAGGAAAGGCAGTTCAAAGAATTTTTATGCATTAGTTTACAAATCTAGTTTGGGTGTGAATTGTGAAATTTTTTTTTAAACAGCGCATCGTCAATTTTATTCTTAGGTTATTTGGACATACAGAAAACCTTTCAGCAGCATTCATGATACATTGTGGAAATGAACCCTGTTGTTAGAGGGCTGGATGATGTTGCAGTATTCAAAGCAAAAGTGATAAAGGCATGAACTGTAACTTCCATGGTTTCTTGCTGTGGAAGCGGGAGAAACTGGTGGCTTGTGCTGATGTATTCAGTATGACATCTATGACTTGTTTCTTGCAGGTTTGGAGATGCGGTAAAGGGAACTCTTGTAGTAGGTGCCCTCTCTTGGCCTTCCCCTTGGGTCATAGTGATCGGATCATTTTTTTCTACCTGTGGAGCTGGACTACAGAGCTTGACGGGTGCCCCACGCCTGCTTCAGGCCATTGCCAAAGATGGAATCATCCCTTTCCTCAGGGTAACAACTGAATGACATGAAAAATGTTGATATTTTTTTGATACTGTACCTAGGTAATTCAGAAAAAATAGATTTGCATGTGAAAGGGGAACAATAACCTTTATCTTTTTTTTTTTTTTTTTTTTTTTTTTCCTTTTACAAAAACAGGTATTTGGACATGGAAAGAGTAACGGGGAACCTACTTGGGCATTGTTGCTTACAGCTGGAATTGCTGAGTTGGGGATTCTCATTGCTTCTTTGGATTTGGTAGCACCGATCCTGTCCATGTATGTCATTTTAGTTACCTGTAAATTGAGTGATTTTATATATGATATTAAGTACAAAGAATCAACTGCACAATTCAAAGGGGGTACCATTAGCCTTTCTAAGTAGTTTTGTATGCAGTTTTCAAGGTATTTTTTTTAGAGCCATACAATAGCACACCAGCAGCTTGATCTGCTCACTCACTTTCATGTTCATTACCTTTTTTTATTTTTACACATAATTTACATTGTGAAAGATATATTAAATAACCAAAATAAATGTATGATAAAAGTTTATCGTTGACAATATATTTGACTATACAAGTGCATTTATTGGAATCAAGGTAATGTTGGACAGTTACTGTTTGATTCTTTACATTGCTATTATTTATAGTTTTTTTTGTTATAAAGTGTATGGAGTATTAGAAATATTAATACTCCATATATTTTTGTGTTCGTAGTTTTTTTCTGTTCACTTATGTGTACATTGGCTTCCTGAATCATCCACATAAGTTTTTCTTCCAGATTATTTAACAAAGTTGTTAATTTTAAAGTTAAAAGTTTTTTTTTTTTTATTGTGGACATACACTTAAGGCCTCGTACACACGGTTTGATTGTTAGACGACCGAGCGTCTGATTTTTGTCAAAAGGGCGTGTGCAGGGTTTTGTCTAGCATACTAACTATCCGCAAATTGTTGTTTGACAAACACGAACGTAGTGACGTACTATAAGAGTAATAAAGAGGAAGTTCATTTCTCAAGCGCCACCCTTTGGGCCTCTTCTGCTAATTTCATGTTAGTAGAAGTTTGGTGAGCGTTGATTTGCGATTTTCAGATCGTACAAAACAAATGAAAAGAAGAAAAAAGAGAGCGCACCAGCCTAGTGCATTATCCTTGACAGATTTATTTGATTAAAAACAAGATAAAAACTACTCACAAAAGTTGAAGAAAAAATCGCATAGTGATCGCACAGAGGCAATTATTCCAGTGGTAGCAGTTTTCCAGGTCCCAGGAAGGAGGCATACGGACTACTGCTGGCTAACGCGTTTCGAAGGTTACCCTTCTTCATCAGAGCCTTAGTAGTGTTGGTCTCATGCTGGCTTTTTATACACATGCCAAACTAAACCAGACTGATCGGGTTGGTTCTAGGGCTCCTCCTTTAATTGATGGGCGGTCCTCTAGGGAGGGTGGATCTTGGCTCGGTTAACATTATTAAAGGGCCATAGTATATTGATTAAATTATTTATTTAATTAATTGGCTTCCATTTTCATTATTATTATTATTGTTGATGAATTTTATCCAACCCATAACAAATAGGCTGAAAGGGTCATGCCAATGGTTATCTATAGACAAGCCAAGGCATCCCAGAGAATCTGCTCATCTCCCCTCTCATCAATAAATCACACAGATGACAGAGAGCGATGGACAATGTTCAGGGGTTTAAAAGTTTAAAATTAGGGATGTACCTTATTGTATGTGGATAAGATGGCATCTCCTCTGCTGCGTTGTCTCTGTAGGGGCTGTGACTGTGTGGGCTAGCATTGCTGACAAGTCCTGGTTATTAGCACATTCCTATGCCCTGTAGGACCGGGTGGAACGCACGCCGCTACGTTACTTCCGGGTTGCGGTCCACAGGGCGGAAGTGCGGTCATGATGTCATATCCCGTGCGCCCTTCGGCGCACGAGATTGACTCAATATGGTAAACAGAGGCCTCCATTTTGCCGTGGGCGCAGATAGAGGCCAAAGTCAGACAGAAAACGTCTGACTTTGGGCTAGAAGGAGATGGGCTAATTGAAATAAGTACATGTATACAATACATGAAAATAATATGTAATAATGATAGGGGAATTTCGAAGGGGACCAGGGGAGGAGAGGATAGACTAGATGGCCCAATGCTTAACAGGATAGTCTAGAAAGGGACTAAACATATGTGTTTAGAAGCCAGCAGGAGATACACTAAAATTGATAATAAAAAGTAGTAATATAAAATACATACAATATACATTCTATACAAATATATCTATACATATATAGAAAGAGAAAACCTTATACACATCCATCGCATATACATACATGTGCATACAGTGATTATTTAAAAAACGATATTGTTAAAATTAAATCCGTATAAAAGTACAAAGATCTGTGTACTTTGCCAGTATGATATAAAAAGAGAGAGGGGGGGGGGGGGGGGGGTTTGTTGTAACCTCATATATACATTAATATAGTTGTTTTGTACATTATTACAGGTAGCCCAGAGGTTATTTGATAGACATCGGCGAACGAGATATTACAAAAAATATATATATATATGAAAATAAAACATATGTTATTATATAGAAATAAGAATAAAAACAAAAACAAAAATACAAAAATTATTATAAAAAAAAAAATAAATAAATAAAAAATTTTACTATACAACATGAAAGTACTAATGAAGATTGTATTTAAGATGTATAATATAGAATATTAGTGAGAAATGGAGATAACCTACACTTAGAAGGATAAAGGGTCGGTCGATAAGAATAATATAGTATATATTAGAGTCACTGCCTGTAGACCACATACACATACAGCCCATAATTAAACGTGTATGTACACATAGGTGTACACATATATAACACCCCATGGAGGTACAAAACAAATGCCTTTTTAAAATACGTTTGGCATAATTACATCAGTATCGCCATCAAAGCAGCTTTATTATTTTCCCATTAAAGAAGATGGGAATGTGCGCTGCATTTTGACATTTCATCAATTGCCACGTCACGAATGTTAATTCTAGATTATGAACAGTAGTTAACAAGACCGAACTCTTCCTACTCGTTCCTTGATTCTGAGCATGCGCGTTTGTACTTTCGACTTTTGTGTGACGATTTCTGTACTGACCATCCGAAAATCAGACGTTGAGTTCACATCAGATAAAAATTTTATAGCCTGCACATTCAGCTTTTGTCTGACAAAAAGTCAAATCAGCTTTTGAAAGCACCGTACTAACGATCCGAAAATCCGCAGACAGTCAGTCTTACGAATGTTCCTTTCTCATTTTCGTATCATGTGTACGAGGCCTAAGTATGCATAATTTACATACAATTCCCCTATTTATTCTTCCTAGTATGTCTGTTGGATTTTGGGGTATGCCATTTTTTTATTAGTGCCTGTGTTCTGCTGTGCGGTCACTGTAATTCATTCTGACATCCATTCTGTTTGTATGACTTCACATCTACTAGGTCTAGGATAACAGACTTCACTCTTCAGTCATATTACAATGACCTTTCATTGGTCTTAAGAGAAGTCATTGCCACATTTTTTTCTCATCTCTGCCCACCACCGTCTCATGGTTTATTACACTGAAAAGAATGGCAAGCTGTTACTCTACATTTTAATTTAAATATAGCTCTGATATAAATGTTTTTATCAGGAAGAATACATGTCGCAGCACAGTTTTTAATAGGAAACCATTTTAAAACAGAAGATCATACTTTAATTACTTTTATATTTAGTTCTGTTCTAACAGACAACAACAAATATAATAAGATTTAGCTGAAAATAGTGTATTAGTAGTGTTTAGTTCCTTGCATACGATGTATACGTCGTTTGTCTGCATTAGACTTAAGATCACTGTTGTACAAAATTCCCCCTCCTGCTTGAGTGACAGCTTAGTACTGACAGTGTCAAGAAATTAATACAGCAAATGAAAGCAAGAGCTGAAATTAAACTCTAGAAATAATTAGGTACCGCAGAGTTCTGGAAAAGGCTAAATATTATTAAAATGTATCTAAATCCAAGAAAAAAAAAAATCTTAGGCTTTTTTTCACTTTATTTTCACTTGATGATCCTGTCAGTAGCACACTTCCCGTTCCAGGGTAATAACGCTCACTCACTGTGCTATGAAAGAGCAGCATTGTCACTTTAGTGAAGGGTTTCCCAACCAGGGATCCTCCAGAGGTTGCTGGGGGCTCCTTGAGCAATTTCTGCCTATCAGATAAGTTCCCACTGACACCATTGATCTTTTTAGCTATCTGTAAGGGGGTAAGTTTTCCCAAGACCAAAAGTGTAAGGAGCATTCTTCCCACTGACCATCACACTATTGCATATCTACAACACATGATACATTAATGTATCATGTGTTGTAGATCTAGTAATTTTTAGCAGGGGTTTCCTGAGATTGGAAAGGCTTCTTTAGTGTGTTAGGAGTAAAGAATGCCTTCTAATCTCCTCATATCAATAACATAGAGGAAGGTGTACTGCAGTTCACGGAGAGCTTTACAGGGCTGCTAACACTGCCTGATATTTTAGTGCAATGAGTGAAAAGGATGTACAAATTTAATGGATTTCTGGCAGGATCAGTGGATATGTTTGTTCTTTATTAAACAGATATAACAAAGCACTTTCAGTTTTATATTTAACAGGCCAAAATGGAACAAATAAGGGAAATACATTTTTAGGGTTTGCATACACTACAGCTCTTAGTAATAGCTGATCATATTTTAAAGTACAGAACCTTTAATTCTGATGCATCTTTCTTTGTCTTTAACAAATTGTATACACTGGGCTCATTTCTCACACGCTATAACCCCAGGATCTGTACACTTATTTTCAAAAAGTGACATTTACTTTCAGCTGGGTCCAATGAGATTTGAAAATTACAGTCACATGGCTGAAAATGAAAGAGCCTTATACCTATGTAAAAGCTTTTTTGAATTAAGCCTAATGTGTTACATTATACAGTATAGTTTACAGATGCTGAAGCCTGTTTTGTCTAGACCCTATCCATGCCTCAGTCTCTTGTTCCTTCATCGTAGGTTTTTCCTGATGTGCTACCTTTTTGTGAACTTGGCTTGTGGGTTACAGACTCTTCTCCGTTCTCCGAACTGGCGGCCTCGTTTCCAGTATTACCACTGGTGAGTTCCACCATCATAACTTTCAGCCTTCCTGTTTGATTTTAAAGGAGTTGTAAAGGCAAAAAGGTTTTTATTTTTTATTTTAATGCATTCTATGCATTAAGATAAAAAACCTTCTGTGTGTAGCAGTGTCCCCGGTACCACCTAATACTTACCTGAGCCCCATCTCTCTCCAGCGATGTTCACGAGTGTCTTAGCCATCTGGGACTCTCCTCCTGATTGGCTGGGACACAGCACCGGTGCCATTGGCTCCCACGGATGTCAATCAAAATCAGACAATTATGGGAGAGAGGGGGCGGGGCCGGGTCAGGGCTCCATGTCTGAATGGACACAGGGAGCAGTGACTTGGCTCGGGTGCACTCGACAGGAGGGAGGGGCCAGGAGTGCCGAAGAGGAACCTGAGAAGAGGAGGATGAAGGCTGCCCTGTGCAAAATCAACTGCAAAGAGGAGGTAAGTATGAAATGTTTGTTATTTAAAAAAAAAAAAAAGACTTTACAATCACTTTATGTTGTTTTATTTTAAAGTGATATTAAAGCTTGTTTTCAAACTTGTTATACTTGCCTGCTCTGTACAAGGGTTTTGCACAGAGCAGCCCCGATCCTCTTCTTTTCGGGTCCCTCGCCATCGCGCCTAGCTCCTCTCCCTCGAGCAGTGCCCACAGAAAAAGCCACTTTCCCTGGGGGCTCCGCTGCATGCTCTTTCCCGAGCCCTTGCTTTATGCGTCCAAAAGACACATAGAGCTGTGGCTCAGCACCCGTTCCCTCCCCCACCTCCCAGTCTCTCCTCATTGGCTTACTGGCTGGAGCCAATGGGTGGCCACTGCTGTCTCACCCAATGAGGAGAGGGAGTCCTGGAACAGCTGAGCCTCTTGTGCACATTGCTGGATCAAGAGGGGGCTCAGGTGAGTATTAGGGGGAGCTGCACTCAGAAAGTTTTTTACCTTCATGCATAGTATGCATGAAGGTAAAAAACCTTCAGCCTTTACAACCACTTTAAGTTGTCAAATTAAATATATATATATTGATTTTACTTTTGCTTGGTTCTTATTTAAAGTTTACATTGCAAAACTTCACAGGAATTGACATTACCATGCATAGTTCATAATTAATGCTGAGAACTCAGGTAGTTCTGAGTATGGGAGTTTTGGTGGCAAAAATAGGTTTAATAATAGAATTACCCAAAAGAATAAAACCTTAGTCCACCTCATACACCTAATTCTTTCATGTGAACCGAGGGAATCTCTAAACTAATGCTTGAAGTTGAATTAAAGTCAATGGAAGACTTACCTTCACCTCCTTGTCCTGGTGACAAATCTAACATTTTGGATTTTCTTTCACTTTCTCTGTCAGTGATATTGGTTACAAGTACAAATGGAGAGATGAAATTGACCTGAAGGGTTAAATACAGCAATTAAAAAAATGTACATACAGTACTAAGAATTGGGAAAAAAATTAAACCTAAGCACTTGTTGACCTAATTATAATCGACTTCCTCCAGCTATGAAATAAACCTTCAGTGTATGAAAAATCTATATTGAAAAACTGTAAATGCTTGTGTTTTTGTCTGTTTGACTGCTGAACCCGCACGATTTCATTCCCGCATGTCAGTCTGACGATTTTAGAGACATCTGTGAGGTTTCCTGCATAGATGTCTATTGAAATCGCACCTGAAATTGCCAAAAGTAGTACAGAAACTACTTTTGGTTATCGGTGCCGCGCCACAAAGTCGTCGTTGCGCCAATTCGGACGGTTCCATTGCGGGCAATAGCCACCGATTTGTCATGCGATTTGATATGTCAAATCGCATCAATGTGAACCAGGGCTTAAAGCTGTTTCAAAAACAAATATTTATTGGAAAAGAAAAAACTGCAAATGCAACAAAGTAAAGGAAGATTTCCTATCACATCATATCTACTATGCTAAACAGAAGAAAGCTGTCACTTGTCATGTGCAAAAAGTCGTCATGCAAGCAGCATCTTTGGGGCATGTTTAGAGCGCTTTAAAAAGCACCTAAAAAATGCCCCCATCCATTGAAATGAATGGGAAGCGATTCAAAAGCGTCGCAAAATGTTTCTTTTTTTTTTTTTTTTTTTTAAAGAGGGGTTCCGGCCGGGAAAAAAAAAATTTAAAGTCAGCAGCTACAAACACTGTAGCTGCTGACTTTAAATAAGCACACTTACCTGTCCTGGGTGCCCACGATGTCGGCCGCCCGAGGCCGACCCGTCCCTCGGCTCTCGGGTCCCGGCACCGCCATCCTAACTAAGGGAAACAGGCAGTGGAGCCTTGCGGCTTCACTGCCCATTTCCTACTGCGCATGCGTGTGTCGCGCAGCGCTTTGTGAATTGGACGCGATGTGTTGTGGGACAAACACAGTTCCCATAACACACCGCGCCCCATTCCCCAGAAGACAACGTGAGGAGGAGAAGACTGAACATCACCGCGGAGTAGGAAGAGGCAGATTAGGAAGCCTGCCTAGCAACAGCCATTTCAGGTGAGTTAAAAAAATTTTTTTTCTCCTCCAATTTTTTAGGGATTTTTTAATGCAATTTTTTTTTTTTGCGGTGACCTCCACTGTAAGGTCACGTTTTCACGTGACCTAAAAAAAAAAAGCATCGCAAAAACGGCCAACGTTTTATGGGCAGTTTTTGAATGCCTCAGTGTGAAAGGAGTCATAATAAAAAATTGACCGATTCATTTAACCTTTTCCTCTTTTATCCAAAACTAAAAAAAAGTTGCTTTAAATATACTTTAACAAATAACCCTTAACCCAACCCTGAAGCTTAACACTTTATGGTAACCCAAAAACTTACTCTGACAACAATTATTTCACCTTAATTCCTGACCTTACCCATACCTAATCCTAAAGAATGACACTGCTGACACCTTGAAGTCCATACTTGTTCTTCTTGCCAAAAATAACAGACTATCCTGTGTTGGGATTGATGCCAAAACCACCAGGACTCTGCACTAGAAACAAACGGCATCATGTGGTTGATGGCAAGAGTAACTGATTCATATATATTTTTTTAATATTAAAGTTCTTTGTATGCAGAATTTATTTCTTTTTAACCTAACATGCACATTTTAATTTCAATGTATACCCTTTTTTTTTGTTAATTGTTGCCTTCTGTGCTTGTTTGCATTACAGGACATTATCATTCTTAGGGATGGCTCTTTGCTTAGCTTTAATGTTCATATCATCTTGGTATTATGCCCTCATTTCCATGGTGATTGCTGGAATGATCTACAAGTACATAGAATATCATGGGTGAGCAAATTTGATATGCATTATCTTTAGACTGATACAGTCATGGCCAAAAATATTGGCACCCCTGCATTTCTGTTAGATAGTGTACCACTTTGCCAAGAAAATTGTTGCAATTACAAATATTTAGGCATTGTCATGTTTATTTCTTTTGTTTGTATTGGTATGGCACAAAAAAGTGGAAAAACAAAAAGCCAAATCTGACACATTCCACGCAAAACTCTGAAATTGGACTGGACAAAATTATTGGCACCTTCTCAAAATTGTAAGAAATAATTGCATTCCAAGTTTGTGATGCTCCTGTAATTTGTAATTAACCTCACCTGTATCAACTAACTGGTGCTGACAATCTAGAAATCACACCAGCAACTAGTTAAAATGAAAAATTGACTCAACCTTTAGTTTGTGTGTCGCTATGTGCCACACAGAGCATGGAGAAGAGAAAGAGCAGCAAAGAATTGTCTGAGGATTTGAGAACAAAAATTGTGGAAAAGCATGGACAATGTCAAGGTTACAAGTTAATAATCTTCAGAGATCCTAATGTTCCTGTGTCCACTATGTGCATCATTGTCAAGACGTTTACAGCCTATGGCACTGTAGCTAATCTCTCTGGATGTGGAGGAAAGAGAAAAAGTTAACAGAGTTTGCCAAAACTTACCTGAGGAAGGCAAAATTCTTTTGGGAGAATGTGCTGTGGACAGACGAACAAAATTACAGCTTTTTTGGTAAAGCCCATCATTCTGTTTTCAGATAAAGAAATGAGGCCTTTAAAGAAAAGAATACAGTCCCTATGGTCAAACATGGTGGAGGTTCACTGATGTTTTGGGGTTGCTTTGTTGCTTCAAGCACTGACTGTCTTGACCGTGTGCATGCCATTATGAAATCTGAAGACTACCAAAGCATTCCGGGGTGCTATGTAGGGCCCAGTGTCAGAAAGTTGGTGTCAGTGTCATGGGTCTTACAGCAGGACAGTGACCCAAAGCACCCACAAATGGTTAAAGACAAAGCGCTGGAGAGTACAGAACTGACCAGCAACGAGTCCAGATCTAAATCCCATAGCACCTGTGGAGAATTCTCAAAGCAGCAGTTGGGTAAAGGAACCCTTCCAATTTGAACTGGAGCAGTTGGAGAAAGAAGAGTGGTCCACAATTCCAGTAGAGCGGTATAAGAAACTCATTGATGGTTACAGGAAGTGATTGATTTCAGTTATTTTTTCCAAGGGGTGTGCTACCAAATATTACATTTAGTGTGCCAATAATTTTTGTCCGGTCCATTTTTGGAGTTTTGCGTGGATAGTGTCAGATTTGGCTTTTTGTTTCTCCACTTTTTTGTGTCGTACCAATACAAACAAAAGAAATAACATGAAAATGCCTAAATATTTTACGGGCGAAAGTTCATGGGTGCCAGTATTTTTGGTAATAATTGCATCTTTGCCTGTAAGGCATTTCTACTGTACAGCTTTTACTTTTAGCTGATCTTGTTTGTCTCTTATTTTATGTGCACAGAGCTGAAAAAGAATGGGGAGATGGGATCAGAGGTCTTTCTCTGAGTGCTGCACGCTTTGCTTTACTTAGACTGGAAGAGGGACCTCCACACACTAAAAACTGGAGGTAATGCTAGCCAACCATTTTATGTTAATAATGTGTATGTATGATTTCTTGTATCATTCGTGTCTTTTTTTTTCCTACTACCTAGGCCACAGCTCCTTGTTCTGGTAAAACTGGATTCCGATCTTCATGTATCACAGCCACACCTCCTTTCCTTTGCATCCCAGTTAAAAGCTGGAAAAGGCCTAACTCTTGTTGGGTCTGTTTTGATTGGGGATTACCTGGAGAATTATGCAGAAGCTCTGGCAGCAGAGCAGGTATGGTTACAGTATTACTTATTTTGCAATGCATGTCTGTGTATATCAGTCAAATGATTTAGTAACTAAGCAATTTAGCAGTTCATCTATCTAACAGAAGTGCAGGCAGTTATAATCAATATGGTTCTTCAGTGGAAAGGTTTACACCACATTTGCACTTATGTCCCTTTCCTTTGGGTCGGGGAGTTCTCTACTGTGACAGGAGAGGCATGTTTTTAAAATTCACAATCTCCGAGGCACCCCCTTCTCTCCAGTTACTCCCAAACTCAGCCTTTCCCTCTTATGCTGTGGATAAGGTTGTCATCCATTGAGCATCAGGTAGTTCCCAAACTAATGAATCGGCCTTCTAGTTCTGGGGCTGACAAGGACTTCTCTCCAAACCTTAAGGAAGATCATGTCATGGGACAGCACTCATCTTCTGCGCTGCATTCTGGAGTTCCAGATCAGGTAGGTCTCCCAATATCATGGGATCTTTCCTGGGTCGAATTTGATTTGGACAATTTCCAAGTATTGTCATACCTTTTATCAGAGACAGTTTGGGTTCTGACTTGGATGAAATGTTGTGTTCACGCTGCTTTCTCTGAGCCATTCAGAGTCAATTTTTGGGAGGCCTTTTTTCATAACTGCTTACTTCTGGACACAGGGGAGCAATCTACGCACTAAGGCGTGTTACATATCCTACATGGGATCTCTTCACCAAGGTCTAGGACTTTTTTTTTTCCCTGGTGGATTTGCAAGTTTAAGAGGAAGGACCTTCTAGCGATTTTTCCTTGTTTTGCTATTACCCAGGCAAATATTCTTTGCCATTCTGAAAAGACTCCTAATGGTTGCTTCACGGATTCTGATGCATTGTTGAATTTGTGGATCATCTCTAGTCTTGTAACTCTGAGGTTTCAGGATGAACATGTTATTTTCGGGAAGGTTTCTCTTGGGGCTTACTCCGGGGACACTTGTTTCTTCTTACAGAAAGGTGAGCTTGGTCATCAGCCTTATCAGATCTGTATTTTCCCTTTTAAGTTTTTGATGAGGAGATCTAACTTTTATGTTCTGCCTAATGCTTATATAGGAAACTTTCATGTACCTAACCCAAGTCAGCAGGCTGACTCTGTGGGATTGATGGTTTTGCAAGGGGTTTCAGAGACCACTGTTGCTCTCCTTGGAGATATCTCTGACCAAATCATCTGGTCTTCCCGGATAGCCCTATCCTTGGTGTGGTGGATGTCTGCCTTGGCAATCCTTCCAAACATGCACCCCTTTTTCTCTCTCGGTCCTTATGGTCAAGTAAGTTGCGGTCTAGAGACTTCTTTAATCTAGGGAGATTCTGGTCTCTATTACTGGGACATTCTTTTTAGTTCTTGAAGGGGAGTTCACCTTATCGACCATGCTCTAGGCCAGGGATAGGCAACCTCGGCCCTCCAGCTGTTTTGAAACTACAAGTCCCATGAGACATTGCAAGAACCTGACAATCACAGGCATGACTCCTAGAGGCAGAGGCATGATAGGATTTGTAGTTTCACCACAGCTGGAGGGCCGAGGTTGCCTACCCCTGATCTTTGCTGTGAGTCCTTTTTCTGCTGGGAGATTTTTTTTTTTTTTCCATTTAATGCTTCAGGTGGATCAGGTACATCAGTTTCGTGCTATGGCCTATGTTTATGATCATGCTCTTGGTACTGCCTGCTACTAACTGAGGCACACTGGGAATAGGAGGGGTTATCCTAGGCCATTCTACAGAATTTTTTGTTTGCCAGTGTACAATCCATCTCCTTATTGACCATGCTTTAGGCTGTGAGTCCTTTTCTGCTGGGAGTTTTTTTTTTTTTTTTTTTTAACACTTCAGGTGTATCGGGTATATTCGTTTCCTGCTATGGCCTATGTTTCGGGGTCCCCTCCCTAGTTGGGTCATTCCTTAACTGCTTGTTGCCCGCCCACCGTCAAATGATGGCAGGGCGGTGCAGCTCTTATTCTGGGACGATGTCATATGACGGCGTCCCAGAATTGCCACTCTCGCGCGTCCGCGGGGGCGCGCCGTGTTGCTAGGACACAATGCCCATCACTGCTGTCCATCAATGCCCATCAGTGTTGCCCATCAGTGCCACCGATCAATGCCCATCAGTGCCCACATGTACCGCCTATCTGTGTCCACCAATGCCGCCTATCAGTGCCCGCCACTACAGCCTATCAGTGCCCATTAGTGCCACCTATCAGTGCCCATAAGTGCGGCATTGTCAGACTTTTACTTACCAGACTGATGAGTCCGCTTGGGCAGAGGGTAGACTCCCTTACTTATCCGACTCACGGCCCCTGGTAGAGCAGACAGGAGGCACGAGAGTGCGGAATGGTATGAGAGCCTGCTGAAGAGATCCAGGTACAGGATGAGAGATGATCTTCAGACAACAGGTCAGTAGTCCGTAACACTGGTAACAGGTGCTGAGTAGGAGCAAGACAGGTAGATCGGGACACCAGCAGGGTTCGGCAACAGACTGGCAGCAAGGTACAATAGGAGCAGGCAGAAGCGGAGTCAAACAGGCCAAGGTCAGGTACAGGCAGCAAACAGGAGAATCCAAGGGCAATCCGGGTCGTCAGGAGATCAGGTAAACAGGAAGACAAGACAGGAAACAGGAACTATGGCACAGGAAGCTGATGATCAGGCAGCACTGAACAGAGTGCCTGACAAACCTAAATAGGCCGGCTTGGCGCCAAACGGCACCCACGTGCACGCCGACGCTCACAGGCGCGCCCCAAGGCGGCCAATACCTTGACCAGCAAGGTGAGCTCTCTGACAGGCATATTAGTGCCTCATCATCAGTGCCACCTCATCAATGCCCACCAGTTCAGCCTATCAGTGCCCATCGGTGCCGCCTCATCAGCGCACATCAGTAAAGGCGAAAAATTACTTTGTTACAAAATTTACTGATAGCAAAAAAGTAAAAAAACATTTTTTTTTCTAAATTTTTGGTCTTTTTTTTTTTTCGTAAAAAATAAAAAACCCAGCATTGATTAAATACCACAAAAATAAAGCTCTATTTGTGTGAAGAAAATTATAAAATTGTTTGGGTACAGTGTATCAATACCGCGCAATTGTCATTCAAAATGCGACAGCGCTGAAAGCTGAAAAATGGCTTGGGCAGGAAGGGGATGTAAGTGCCTGGTAGGCAAGTGGTTAATAGTAGTATTCTCTAGTTCCTCTGATATCATGTTTAGTTCCTATGCTAACTTACCACCTCATCTTTCCTTTCCTGCATTTTGTAGAGTTTAGCCTCATCTGGTACCAGCTTCAAGTGTTGAGGGGCTCTTGAACTGCAGGCAGCAGCCTCCTGTTTTGTTCATGTTGGGCCTGTTAGTGTTTGCTTGCTGTTGCCCACCCCTCAGTTGGACTATTTTTGTATATCTCAACAGTATATGTCTTCCTGTGTCCCCCAACAGTCGAGAAATAAAATATAATTATTGTGCTAACCTAAAAATCATTTTCTTGGAAGTCCCTTGAGGCACATAGGTCCCACCCCTCTTTGTTTATGATCATGTTCTTGATACTGCGTGCTACTAACCGAGGCAAACTGGGAATAGGAGGGGTTCTCCTAGGCCGGCCCACAAACCGTTTTGTTTGCCAGTGTCCAATCCTACTGTAGTATAACTGACAGTATATGATGTCTTGTGTCCTTTGATGGACTCAAAGAAGAGGATTTTACCACACTTTGACCACATTTAATTCAGTGTGAAACCACTGAAAATGTCTGGTTTCATTTGTTTTAAAATGGCTGAGAGGTTAACTTTAAACCTTGGAATTCATAAAGAAATAAAGCCTGCCAGCTTATCCAGGCGTATCTGTAACCCAGTCCACCCCACTCCTTCTTTCCGTTTTTGTTGAAAATGTGGTGATCTGGAAACTCCTTATGCTTACTGCTGTTTTATTATTATACAGGATTTATATAGCACCTACAATTTGTGCAGCACTTTATATTAATTATGTATGTAGATATTTTCAAACACATCCACTGTAGTTGCCTTGCTGTGTCAGAAGTAAGATGTTCTTTACAACCATCAATCCTTGTTTGCCTGCCTTGTTTTGTATCGGATTGGTGATACATCAAGTAGAGTGGAAGTTACAAAGCACAGGCTTTGGGAAGCAGGTGTACCCACCACACACATAGGGTGCTCACAGGGATCCAGGTGTAGTGAAATATGTAGGATTTTAAATGCTTTTGCACAGTTTTTTTACATAACTAGCCTGTTGTCTGGAGTTACCCTTTAAATGATCAGTTGGTAGTCAAAAGCAAGATAGAAACTCAGTGTGTACCCAAATAAGTTTTACCCTCTAAATATAATCTGAAGCCGAAGTGGTGGCTAAAACACGGTCCAGATGACAAGGCTCTTCTGCTACATTCTCATCTTCTGCAGGCACTGAAGCAGCTAATGGAACAAGAACGAGTGAAAGGCTTCTGTCAGGTGGTTGTAGCCCAGAAGAAAAGAGAGGGTTTGTCTCACCTTATCCAGTCCTGTGGTCTTGGGGGAATGAGACACAACACTGTGATTATGGGTTGGCCAAGTGGCTGGAGACAGAGCGATGATTCTCGGGCATGGAAGACATTCATTGGTAAGCACTACTTTCTATTCCAGTTGGTTTCTGTTGAAGATGCAAATGTGTAATTGGTTACTGCTCCTTTAAAATGTTTTTGCTTTTTTTCTGAATAATTTTGCCTCATAAAAACCCAGTCTTTTCTCCTTTTAACCTTGTTCTCTTCTCCTGCAGCTACTGTTCGTGTCACCACTGCTGCCCGCCTGGCCTTGCTTGTGGCTAAGAATGTGTCTCTGTTTCCTGGATCTCGGGATATTCTACCAGAGGGGAACATAGATGTGTGGTGGATTGTACATGATGGTGGAATGCTAATGCTGTTGCCGTTCCTCCTGAAGCAGCACAAGGTGAAAGAAATATTGCATCATCCCTGTCTCCTGTACATTTACATACATTTCCTGTCCCTACAGTTTCCTCTTAATTTTTTTTGTCATTATTCTCATTTCTGACATTTTTTTTACTTTTGATAACTTCCTATTCCTTTGTTTTACTATTTTTTTATTTTGATTCTGTGAATGGAATAAGCTGTAGAAATATAGCTAAATATTGGAAGCATCTCATAATAGTAATCTCTTTTTATCCTACGATTTTATTCTTTTTTTTCTTGTGTGTACTTATATGGCCTAATCTATTCAGGTTTGGCGGAAGTGCAAGATGCGTATTTTCACAGTGGCTCAAATGGAAGACAACAGCATTCAGATGAAGAAAGATTTGGCCACATTCCTATACCATTTACGTATCCAAGCTGATGTGGAGGTGGTAGAAATGGTGAGTGTATATATAAATTAGAGGGAAAATAAAATTTCAGTAAAAATTTAAAACAAAAAAATAAGGCTTTCCCCTCAGGTACACTGAGCCTGGGAAATTCAACACTTATGGTTTTACACCTATAACAAGAGAGCTGGCTAAAATGCAGACCCTGTTATACTAATATCACATCATGGCGTTTTAAGAGAAAATGACCCAAAAAACAAGAGCTATGCTTTGTTTTTGGGTCTAATGTTCTTGAGACATCATTTATATGCTGATAAGCACATGGTCTGGTATCAGTCAAACCAGCAGCTCCTTTGGCAACCCATTTTCAGGCTGATGATGCCATTGTAGGATTTAGATTTAGCTCCAGGCAAGAGAAAATTATTTTATATGCCGACAATCTGCTCTTATTGTTGGGTGATTCTGACCACTCCTTACATAAAGTTATGCATATTATACAAGATTATGGCAAATACTCCGGTCTTACCATTAATTGGACAAAATTGGCTCTGTTGCAGATGGATTCTGCACCTAACCCCCAATTGGCATAATTTTGTCCTGTACCCCTCCTCTCTAGATTTCAAGATAGAGTGAAGGTTTGGTCCAAACTGTGGCTTTTGGTGGCAGGCAGAGCAAATCTGGTTAAGATGATAATGATGCCTCAGCTGCTATGTTTTCTTCACAACCCCCCCCCCGGTAGTTATCCCATTACGTATATTCAGAGTGGTCAATTCTAGATTTTGCTCCTTAATATGGAAGGGTAGCTAGGATCAAGCTGGAGCAATTGCAAAGGATGGGGGGCTTAGCTTTCCCTTACCCATAGCTCTACTATTTAGCCTCTCAGCATCTAGTGGGGGTGTGGCTCTGGATACCCGCTGTAAAGAGGAGATTGGGGATTCCACATTATTTATGATGATGAGCTTTTGTAGAGCTGGAACTCTGGCCGAAGGACTATAAGCACAACTATTTTCTAAGCCCAACAGGCAATATCCTACATATAGGCTTACACACAAAATCTGGTAGGTTTCAGGCTACACAAAGTATAGTCCTATTTTGAATAATCAGATGCATCCTGAATTGGCCAAAATCATCAAACATATGGCTAGGTGGCGAGCGTTGGGAATCGCACATCTCTGACACATTTTTGAGAATGGCAAGTTGGTGTCCTTTGCTCAGCTCCAGACTAAATATGGGGTCACACAAAACAAGCATTTTTATTACCGTCAGCTGCAGCATGCTATTAGAGCCGAATATTCGATAGAGAATCTGGTAATATCCCCAACACCAATTTCTTTATCGTACATCGTGGGACACAGAGCCTTAAGTAATTACTTAATGGGTTATAGGCTACCTTCAGGTGTTGACACTGGTAAACCCAATCAAGGAAGTTCACTCCCTATATAACCCCTCCTCCTTCCAGGAGCACATCAATTTTTTCGCCAGTGTCCAAAGGTGTTGGTCACGAGTGAAGATGTGCTCTGAGGAGCTCCAGGAGGGATCCATGCTGGATTTAAATATAGACCAGATTCATCCAAAGTGCCATTGAAGCCTAAAGGGATGGTACCTGGGGCCTTGTATCCGAAGCACGAGGTTTTGCCTGTAACGCCTTTCTTTGTAGGGCTGGACCCCAGGAACCCAGGGCTTAGGTCTTGTTATATTACCTAAACTTCCTGATGGGGTGCTCTTTACAGGTCCAAGGCAGTTGGAACCCTGTTTTAGGGACCCAGTCCTTAAAGGTTTGCTAGGCAGCCCGCTGTGATGAGTGAAGGTTGGATTATGTGTTAATTCAGCAAATCCTGCGGCAAGGATAAGGTAAGGGAAGAAACTTGGGTATTAAATTAAAAACATCTATGTATTTCTTCCATTAGGGAAAAAATGTTGTCATGCCTTAAATCTCCACTAGAGGGAGTCTATACACATACCTTACTCTGTTGTCTCCACTGTAAGCTCAGTCCGTGTCTGGTTGCAGCAGCGTGTGGAGGAAGACTTTGCAAGGCAAAAGACAGCTGCAAAAATGTTTTCTTCTCCCCCCTGATGGGACCAGAGGGTTAGGGGGACAGCAGCGATGTACCCCCTTACATTACCTACAAACCGATGATGATTCCTCTGTGGAGAAAACAACGGTAGATGAGCCTTTTTCAGCCTCTCAAATCTGAGAAATTGCTGATACAATCTCTTACGGAGATGGTCCGTTCTACTTTCATGCTACCCCTAACGGAGTCTCCTGAAAGTGCGGTTTCTTCCTTGGGTTCCTTAAAACCCTCTCAACCTTTGCATGCGTTTCCTACACATGCATTACTCGAACAGCTTATTTTTGCTGAATGGGATCACCCAGATAAGCATTTTCTCCCTCCTAAGAAAATTGTAAATCCCCCTGGAGGAGAAATTCTTCAAAAGATGGAAAATACCAGCAGTTGACGCTGCGATTTTCCATATGAATAAAGGCCTAACTTGTCCAGTAGACAATGCACAGATGCTTAAGGATCCAACAGATAAGGAGTTGGAATCCCTGTTAAGATCTACTTTTTCCATGGCAGGTGCCATTACTCAGTCTGCAGTCGCTGCAATAAGCGTCTGTCAATCCCTAAAAGACCAATTTAAACAGGCCCTTAGAAAGCTTCCTGCAAAACAAGCTCGGGATTTGACTGAACTATCAAAAGCATTATGCTTTGCCATAGATGCTATTAAAGATTCTATACACCAGGCGTCCCACCTTACGTTTAAGCTTGTGCATATGCGTAGAATCCCATGGTTAAAAAATTTTGGTCAGCTGAAGCACCATGTAAAGACCTCCTAACTGGGCTCCCTTTTCATGGGGAGCGACTATTTGGAGAAAACTTGGACAAATATATATCCAAACAATTTCTAGTGGGAAAAGTACTCTTTTGCCAGTCAAAAGAAAGTATAAATGCCCTTCATTTAAAGGGCTCTTTCCTCTACGCCAGGGGCTTCCGCCTCTAGGCAGGGGCGACGGCCTCCGCCGTCACACTCTAGAGGAAGATCTCCGAGTCAGACCCAGGCTCAAAAGAAGTCCTGGGGTCGGAAACTTGCAAGCCAGAATACTAAAGCCTCATTATGAAAAGACAACCCCCCTCGCCAAGGTGGGGGGAAGACTTCTACAGTTTTCACAAGTCTGAAAAGAAGGAATTTAGGACAGATGGGTCATCTCCACGGTAACGCTGGGGTACAAGCTGGAATTTCGGGACTTTCCACCGTCTCGCTTCCTGAGGTCAAGCGTTCCCAAAGATCAAGAGAAAAGACAATCTCTGTTTCAGGCACTAGACCAAATAATATCTCAAGGAGTGATCATACAGATCCCCACAAAAGAGCAAGGTTTGGGGTTTTATTCAAATCTTTTCATGGTACCAAAACCAAATGGAGACATCAGACCTATTCTAGATCTAAGAAATCGAAATCAGTTCCTGAAGATCCGCTCCTTTCGCATGGAGACGATCAGGTCAGTAGTTTCTATCCTTCTAGGAGGAGAACTTCTGGCATCAATCGACATCAGGGATGCATATTTGCATGTCCCTATATTTCCCGCTCATCAAAAGTTTCTGCGGTTCGAGTTAGAACAGCAGCATTTGTAGCCCTGCCCTTTGGGCTAGCCACAGCACCCCGGTTGTTCACCAAAGTGCTGGCCCCACCTCTAGGCAGGTTAAGGGCACAGGGCATAACAGTCGTAGCGTACCTAGACGATCTATTGCTAATAGATCAGTCGGTGGCTCGTTTGGAGCAAAGTGTACACACTACAATCAACTATCTGAAAGGTTTGTGTTGGATTCTCAACCTAGAGAAATCTTCCTTAATACTGCTAAAAAGGCTGGAGTACTTGGGTCTGATCATAAACACAGCCCAGGAAAGGGTGTTCTTGCCTCAGGATCAAAGATCAACTTCATAAGAGAGCTGGTGTGGATGGTCAGGTCAAATGGCAATCCCTCCATTCGCCTCTGCATGAGGTTACTAGGAACCATGGTGGCTTCATTAGAAGCAGTTCCCTATGCCCAGTTTCATTCAAGACTGTTGCAAAACAGTATCCTGTCTGCTTGGAACAAAACAATTCAAGCTTTAGACTTACCAATACAGCTGTCCCCAAGAGTGTCCCAAAGCCTCACTTGGTGGTTACTAGCCCAGAATCTACTGAAAGGAAAATCCTTCAGACCAGTCATCTGGAAGGTGGTAACGTCGGATGCCAGCCGTTCAGGCTGGGAAGCAGTACTAGAAAGGACAGCTGTCAAGAACCGAAAGAACCTTGCCCATCAATATCCTAGAGATTTGGGCAGTGCGTCTGGCTCTAAAGGCTTGGACTTTCAGGTTATGGGATTGTCCTGTCAGGTTTCAATCCGACAATGCCACAGCTGTGGCCTATATCAATCACCAAGGGGGCACCGAAAGTCGCTCAGTGCAGAGAGAGGTGAACCATATTCTAACTTGGGCAGAAAGGAATGTTCCGTGCCTATCGGCATTTTTTATGGAATTGGCAGGCGGACTACTTGAGTCGGCAGCAGTTATTGCCAGCAGAATGGTCTCTTCACTTTGACGTATTTTGGGCTGTTTGCTAAAGATGGGGGACTCCGGACGTAGATCTTCTAGAGTCCAGGTTCAACATGAAGTTAGTTAACTTTGTGGCCAGAACAAGGGATCCATTCGCATGCAGAACGGATGCGTTGGTGACCCCATGGGATCAGTTCTCACTGATCTATGCATTCCCCCCTATTTGGTTGCTGCCTCGACTTCTTTGCAGGATCAAGCTGGAAAGAAAGTTGGTAATTCTGGCGGCACCAGCATGGCCCAGAAGGTCATGGTATGCAGAAGTCGTAAAGATGGCAGTGGAGGGCCCATGGTCCCTCCCACTACGGCCAGATCTGCTGTCACAGGGACCGATATTCCATCCTAGCTTACGGTCCCTAAATTTAACGGCTTGGCTATTAAAACCCACATTCTGAAGAAACGTGGGCTTTTCGGGTCAGTTATCTCTACCCTGATTAATGCAAGGAAGCCAGCTTCCAGAACTATATATTATAGAGTCTGGAGGGCTTATGTTTACTGGTGTGAATCCAAGGGTTGACACCCTCGGAGATATATCATTGGCAGAATTCTTGCCTTTTACAATTAGGGGTAGAAATTAAATTGGCCTTGAGTACTATTAAAGGCCAAGTCTCAACTTTATCGGTCTTATTTTAAAGACCACTTGCTACTCATTCTTTAGTCCGGGGTTTTATACAAGGGGTAACGCGGCTTAATCCATCTGTCAAACCTCCCTTGAACCCTTGGGACTTGAACTTAGTTTTGTCTGTGTTACAAAAACAGCCATTTGAATCGATACAACATATTCCCTTAGTCCTTTTGACAAGCAAGTTGGTATTTTTGGTTGCTATATCCTCAGTAAGGAGGGTTTCGGAATTGGCTGCTCTTTCTTGTAAAGAGTCATATTTGATTTTTCATGAGGACAGAGTGATGTTACGCCCTCGTCCAGGCTTTTTGCCAAAAGTGGTCTCAGGTTTTCACCTGAACCAAGATATTGTTCTGCCATCGTTTTTTCCAAAACCATGTTCCAGGGAAGAAAAGTCACTACATTGTCTTGATTTGATGAGAGCAGTGAAAATCTATTCAAAGGCGACTGCTCAGATTCGTAAGACTGATGTCTTATTTATTCTGCCAGAGGGTCTTAAGAAAGGACAGGCAGCATTGAAATCCACTGTCGCTAAGTGGATTCGACAAGTGATAATTCAAACTTATGATTCAAGGGGGTAAGATTCCCCCATTTCAAGTTAAGGCGCACTCTATCAGGCCTCCATGGCTCTGATCTGTAAGGCCGCTACTTGGTCTTCAGTACATACATTCACAAAATTTTATCAGGTGGATGTAAGGAGGTATGAGGATATCGCCTTCGGATGCAGTGTGCTGCAGGCAGCAGTATAAATCCTCAAGTCTGTGGGTACCTTGCGGGTTGTCTCTCCCTCCCCTCAAGTAGCATTGCTATGGGACGTCCCATTAAGTAATTACTTAAGGCTCTGTGTCCCATGATGTACGAAAAAGAAAATAGGATTTTTATTATAGCTTACCTGTAAAATCCTTTTCTTGGAGTACATCATGGGACACAGAGGTCCCGCCCCTCTTTTGGGATTAAGTATATTGCTTTGCTACAAAAACTGATGTGCTCCTGGAAGGAGGAGGGGTTATATAGGGAGTGAACTTCCTTGATTGGGTTTACCAGTGTCAACACCTGAAGGTAGCCTATAATCCATTAAGTAATTACTTAAGGCACTGTGTCCCACGATGTACTCCAAGAAAAGGATTTTACAGGTAAGCTGTAATAAAAATCCTATTTTTTCACATGATGCAATCCTCACCATCTACTAAGGGCTTCATCTCCAGGTGTTATGCTATGCTCTTGACTGACTACCTGAAGCAATAGCCCAACTCTGCTATGATGAGGTGGGAAAGAGATATATAGGAGATATTTCAGGTGATCACTGGGAGAAAGCCTTAGGGGCGGTACGTTTATGCTCTATGAATGCATCAAATAGACTGTCTGAATTATACATGTTATTGAGAGTACACCGCACCCCAGTTAAGCTGCACACCATGGGTCTTCATCCAGACCCTGCATTCCCAATATGCTGTAGGGACACTGGAGATCTTATACATTTATTTTTTTTTAACAAAAAAGTTTATTTAGGTTTTTACAAACAAACAATCTATATCGGGTTGAACAGCAATACAGACATTTTAGAAAGTATTCCTACCATTCTTAACAGATGTAGAGATTTAACAGCAAAAGCAGCAATATATGAACATAAGTTTTGCGTCCGATTTCAACAAGATATTACAGGCATACTCAGTACGATACCCATCTAAGGTAGAGGTGTGGATGGTCAGCCTGATCACCCTTGGCAGATACACTCCTATCTCACATTCACCAAAAGAGACATAGAGAGATTTGTTGTTGGTGGAAGGGGGTTTGTGTCAGGTATAGTGGGCATTGACCCATACACCTCAGTCAATAGTTAGATGTTTTGCCGTCACCCATGCCTCCAAAATCTTCCTAAATTTTTTGGGGCAATTTCTTCCCATATATGTCATTTTATATAGTGGCAATACTGTATTTACCAATGACTGCCAGAGCTGTCTGGTGGGTGGCTGAGATTGATTCTATTGCAGTAAGATTGCTTTCCTAGCATACAATGTGGTGTAGAAGACAAACAGCTTTTTCCCCCATGAGATCTCAAGGAAGTCGCAGATACTTAGCAGAAGAGGGATCGGGCTGTAGGGGATCTTCAGTTTCCCAATAGAATTAATATCGGCAAGTACATTTTTCCAAAAGTCCTCCACTCCAGGGCAGGACCAGACCACATGGAAAAAATCAGCATTATCTGAGCCACATCTAGCGCATCTTGCTGATCTATCAGGGTAGATTCTAGCTAGGCGAATTGGAGAGTAGTATGCACGATGGAGAAACTTCAACTGCATGAACCTATCTCTAGCCGAGACTGTAAGGGGTAAAAATTGCTGAATTCCCTCCCCCCAGTCCTCATCTGTCAGCTCCGGAACATCCCTCCGCCACAACTCGCAGAGTTGGGAGACTCTAGATGTGTCAAGGGACGCATGAGCTGTTTTTGAACTGTATCCCACACCTTAAGGGTCGTTCTCATGGGGAGAGTCACATGGAGGTTGGACCTAGGGCCTCTATACACCAGATTTCCCAGCTCTGCATATGAACCAATCAATGCTGCTTCAGTGGTGCAAGCGGGGTTGGTCGGGTACTCTGAGAACCACCATTTTACCGTTACTAAGACCGCCGCCCAGTAATATTTCAGGAAGCAGGGCAAGGCTAGTCCCCCCAGTGTACCTGGTAATTGTAAAGTTGATCTAGCTATTCTAGGAGCCTTCCCATTCAAAATAAATGAGGTAATGATACTGTCCAAGTGTCTAAAGAAGGATATCAGTATAGAGACCAGGGTTTGTCTGAATAAATAAGTACATTTGGGTAATACCGACATTTTTATTAAGTTAACTCGGCCGACTGGCGTTAGGGGTAGAGATTGGGGATCTTTGGGATAAGTGATGGACCACTGGGTTTAAATTAAGGGTTATATATTTTTTAAAATCCCGATGAATTTCTACACCCAAATATTTAAACTGGGGAACCCCACGAAGCTGGCCGTCCGTCTGCAAGGAGGCGGACCTAGGATGAAGAGGGAACAGGACCGATTTCCCCCAATTTATACATATGCCAGAGAATTTTCCGAAGCTGTTGATTACTGAAAGGGCTGCTTGTAGGGAAGTACCATCATCTCTAAGGTACAATAAGGTGTTGTCAGCATACGACACCTTTTCTTGTATGGGTCCCCTTGTTATCCCCCGGATTTCAGGTGTAGCCCTGAGGAGGGCGGCCATAGGTTCAATCGCCAGGGCAAAAAGTACCGGCGAGAGAGGGCACCCCTGTCTGGTTCCCCTGCACAAGGGGAATGTTGGAGAGAGTACAGTGCCTGTGCGTACTTTGGCCGTCGGGGCCTTGTACACCATCTTAACCCAGGAGATAAAGATTGGATCGAAACCAAATCTGTGAAGGACCTCCCACAAATAGCCCCACTCCACAGAGTCGAAGGCCTTCTCTGCGTCCAGAGAGACCACAATTTCGTCCTCAGCATCTTCCTTCCCCGAGGCCAGGACTGTATACAACCTGCGGATGTTTATGTCTATGCCCTTACCTGGCATAAAACCTGATTGGTCTTCATGAATAAGGGTGAGAATTACTTCGTTTAGACGCTTGGCAAGAATTTTGGTCAGTACTTTCGCATCCGAGTTAAGCAGGGATATGGGTCGGTATGGGGGTCCTTCCCTGGCTTGAGTATAACCACTTTAATGGCTTGTGCCATAGACAGTGGGAGCTCCCCAGTTCGCAAAGTCTCCGTTAGCATTGCATGCATCCTACTGGCTATCTCGCCCATATACTGTTTATAAAATTCGGGAGGGAGACCATCCACTCCCGGGGTCTTTCCCGTCTGCATGGAACTCTAGGCTCGTTGAACCTCCTCCAGAGTTATTGGGGCCTCTAGGCCCTCCCTCGCTGCGGTTGTAAGGACCGGGAACATTACCCTATCTAGAAAGTTTGAGAGCTCTTCAGCAACATCACCTCCCTATAGGCTACCTTCATGTCTTGTGCTATAATAGGGTTAGAGGTAAGAGTAAATCTCGTCTCTAAGTCTTGGGCCCTAGCTTCTGCTTTCTCTAATAATAAATTATCATTCCTACGTTCCCTGGCTATAGATAACATATAACAACCTCTGATATAGGCCTTAAAAGTGTCCCATACAGTCCCTGGCGTGGAGGAGTTGGCATTAGATAACCAAAACTGTTTAATCTCCTTGACCATCTCAACTTCTATGGTAGGATGTTCAATCCAAAACCGAGACAGTCGCCATATTCTAGTTGTTTGTGGAGTTAGTCTGCAGCGTACACAACAGCGGGGAGTGGTCAGATATCCCCCTCGGAAGTATCTCAATACCAACAATTTTGGGGAGCATGGGTAAAGTGGCATACAGAAGGTAAATACGGGATAGTGTATTATAGGAGGAGGAATGACATGTGTACATGCAATCCGATGGGTGTTTCCAACGCCAAACATCCTCCAATCCCAGGACCTGAGACCAACGAAACAGTGGCAGGGTCTGGGGACAGTTTATCCAGAGAAGGGTTCGGAGGAATATTAAAATCCCCCGTAAGAATCACATTATCAGTGGGGAACTGAGCAATCAGAGTAGTTATTTTTTGTAAAAGGGAGATATTAGCCGGAGGCGGCAGATACACACCCACCACAACCATGGCTATCGTGTTTATGACAGCGTGTATCAGCACATATCTGCCTTCTGGGTCTATAAGAATATCAAGGGGTTCAAAGTTGAGAGATCTATGGATCAATATGCTAACCCCCCTAGCATAACTAGTGTACGTGGCATGGTAATGATGTCCCACCCACGGTCTCTTCAGACCTAATATTCTACCTCCCACTAAGTGTGTCTCTTGAAAATGCAAATATGAGGCGTATATTTTTTAAGATAATCAAAGACTAGAGAGCGCTTAATTTTATGATTAAGACCTCTGACGTTCCAGGACAAGATCCTTATCGGAGCCATATCTCGGGAGGACAGATAAAATCAGCGGAGAACCATATATCCCTGGGTCCCCAGTGTGACCTCTTCCCACCCACCCTCCCACCCACCAAAGGGGGGTTCGTAAGGAACCCGCAGGAAGAGAGCATATGAGGAGATTTCACAGCGTAACCTGGTCTCTTGTAAAATCGTCTGCATTGAGATACATTCAAGTATGCAAGTGAAAGAAAAAACCCAAAATCGTAACAGAACAGAACAAACATCCCACCCCACACCCCTTTAACTGAACTTTGGGCTGTTTGAGTACCCATAACAACCATAAACCAACTCAAACGTAGGAGAAGTCTCCTAGGGGGGCAGTGTGTATCAACTGACAAGCCTAGGACCTGATCTCCTTATTGGAGTTCAGGGACGCCGCTGCACGCATTGCCTGTAGGCCATTTCTGATATAAATTTTTTTTTTTTTTTTTAATTTTAGGGGAGGGGGAACAGAACAACCCTGCAGCGTTTAAATAACTACTTACACTTACATCACTCTAAGGGTACAAACTTAGTTTCAGGAGCTACTATCTTACCCTTTAGGAATTAAACAAGGTTAGTCAGTAGGTATTAAATAAGTATACTTATAATCAAGACCTAGCCAAGGGAGAAGACATTTCACCCTTAAACCCTTCATCCGGTCATCATCTCCATAGGCGGGGCACATTTCAAATAAACATATTAGTGTCACTTATACTCTCAAGTCTCTGATAGCAGGGGCGTGAAGACAAAAAGAAAGGATAATCATCCGCCCATGTCATCTCATCATCCACCTCCCTCCCACCCCAGCAGTATAATTCGATGTCCAGGGGGGTCATGGGGGGGGGGGATTTTTACCAGTAGAAAGTCAGATGTCGCAAGACAACCAAAAGATAGTATGTCCCCCCCGACCCCTGAGTACAGGCCTGTTCAGCAGAGTAGTATTCGAATTTCCACAGTGACACCCAACAGAACATCAATGTCACATTAGAGATCCTGTCACCAGGGAGGTCCGGTGAGCCACCAACCCCGGGCACATGTTTTCATACAATGAGCGGATTGCAAAGATAGAGAGCTGTGTTTCTTACCGCCAGACAATACGAGTCAAGTGAAGGGGTATTTGTGGTGTTTTCCAATGTAAAGATCAATAATTGCGTGGTAAGGACTCAAGCCATCTGGACGCGTCCTCCAGGGAAGTAAAGAATTTTGTAGTTTCACCATCCACCACTCTAAGCCACGCGGGGAATAGCATGTTATATTTGAGCCCCCTGGTGCGCATTTGGGCCTTGACTTGGTCAAATGTCCTGCGTTGCCTCTGCGTTTCAACCGAGTAATCAGAGAATAGCATGATCTTCGTATTTTCGAAGCGCAGTTCCCCCACTTGTCTGGTTTCCCTGAGGATTAAATCTCGGTCTCTAAAGTTGAGCATGCAGAAAATAAAAGTATGTGGCGGTGCTCCAGGCGGTCCTCGAGCCGATGGCATTCTGTGGGCACGTTCCACCGCAAAGTGGGTAGAGAAAGGTGCCTGTGGAAGGAGGGTGCGCAACAGTTGCTCCGTATAGGCCTCCGGATCTTGACCTTCCACTCCCTCTGGAAGTCCCACTAGGCGGAGGTTGTTTCTGCGATTTCTATTTTCTTGGTCCTCAGCACGGGATTCCAGCATTTTCATTTTAACTTGCAGTATGCGAAGGGAGGCACCATGATCCCGGATCGTATCTTCAGTGTCCCCCACCCTGCGCTCAGCCTCCGTCAGTCTATCTCGGTATTTGCCCATGTCTCGTCTTTTATAAGGCCCATTTCGGATTGCATCTGCTCTATTTTCGTAGTGAGGGTAGTTTGGCAGCCTGTGATTGCCTGCATTAGTGCTTGGAACTGGTACGTTCCTAACTGGGACGACTCTGCACATGTTTCTGTGTGCTCCGTCTGGGACACCATGTTTAATTGCGTCGCTGCACTTGTGTCCCGAGCCGGCGGCGATGTTTTTTGGGGGTGTTGCCGTTTCCTTTGTGCACCGGAGGTCCTACTTCACGTGCCCGGAATCAGTCCCAGCCTATCAGCTTGGGCAGTGTAAATGTATGACCCAGGGGACCGGGTTATGGTATCTGTGAAGCGTGGAGCGCCTGTCCCCCACTGTTTATCAGGACCCTTCACGTGTATACAGCCGGGGGCGGTGTTTGCAAAGCCGACTGCTGCTATCTTTATGCCCCAAAAAGTCTCACTCACGTGTCCGGGCACCTCCTCAGTAAAGCAGGGCAGGCAGGGTGACTATAGATCCCTTAGAAGCGTGTGATGGAGCCTGTCAGGTGCGGAGCTCCCGTCCCGCAGAGGAGTCTATGAGGGCGCCTGTTCCCCATTGCCTATCGGGACTCTCCCCTGGTATACAGCCAGCGGCGGCGTTTGCAAAGCCGAACGCCGCTATCTCAGTGTCCCAAAGCGTGTCACTCACATGTCCGGTCACAGCTTCAGTACGGTGGGGCAGGGAGGGCGTCCATAAAGCCCTCAGAAGCAGGCAGTGGATTCTGTCGGGTGTGGAGCTGCTGTCCCCCAGAGAGTCCGTGGAGTCTGGAGCGTGGAGCGCCTGTCTCTCACTGCTTGTCAGGACGCTCCACATGGACACAGCTGGCGGCGGCGCTCACAGATCCAAACGCCGCTGTCCCTGCGCCCCAAAATATCTCCTTCACTTGCCTGGTCACAGCCGCAGTACGGTGGGGTAAGCAGGGTGTCTGTAAAACCCCCAAGAGCGGATAATAAGGCCTGTCAAATGCGGAGCTCCCGTCCCTCACGTCCTGCTAGGTCACCATCTTGACCACGCCCCCCATCTTATACATTTATTGTGGCGTTGTCCAAAACTTCACATACTGGGAATCAATATTGAGAACGGTTAGTAGTGATCTCTCTACTGATTTACCTCTGGACGCTAGACCATGCCTTCTTGGCATACTGGAAGACATGGTACAGGATAATTACCTTAGGGAAGCAGCTAGCAGGGCTCAGTTTCAGGCCCGCAGACTCATTCTACTGCATTCGATCTCCAAAACGGTAACAACGCTGCAGATGTGGCTAGACCAATTGGGCACAGCACTTGGATATGAAAAATTGATATAAGTGCATAGAGGTAATCCACACAAGTTTGAAAGAGTCTGGGGGAATTGGTTGTCTGTGCCAGGCCTATCTCCAGTACTCTTAATAATGGATAGGTTATTACTGTGATGTGTTGGTAGATCATGTAGGTACATGGATATTACAGGAGAATTATCTAGTGGGGTAATGGAAGGGCAGCTGGCATGGATATGCTTTATAAGACGATGTTCCTTTTTTTGTTCTAGTGTATGTGAGCTAAATGACTTTAGATATTTTGTACTGCTAAATGTAATCAGATGTGACTTTTATACTTCTTTTTGGATGATACGTTATAATGTGTATGGACTCTCTGAAAGTCCTTTGTTATTGTTCTGTGGTTTGTTGACTTTCTTCAATAAACTTATACCTGATTAAAAAAAAAAAAAAAACACCAGCTCATTACTGAAAAGCATAAGACTTTTTTCTGCACTTCTGGTACCTCAAAAAGGGTGGCAGGAAGTTAGACGTGGTAAAGGTGTAAAGCCTAACTATCACATTTTGTTTGTTAAAGCACAATGTATCATAAATATCATTGCATTTTTTTTCATCAAAATACTAGTTTTTAATATTTTTTTTACCCTTTTTTGAATCTTGTACTGCTGACCACCTGCAGCCTCTTTGCACTCACTTTATTTGAACATGCATGCACTCCAGGGATGGCTTCATGGCAGTTCTCAGGGCAATTGGGAGAGGGGACAGAGCATTGTAACCAGGGCAGGAAGTGCCTAAACAATGATCTACATGGCAGGATCACTAGGTTTTATTTTAATGGAAGCTGCAGATTTTTTAAATTTAAAATTACAATTGAAATTAAATTACCATGGTAAAGCTTTTATGAGATTTTAGTGATTTGGCTTCACATACATTTTAATGTCCTGGTGAACTGGTAAACGGATTTTTGGATCCATTACATGTTCAGTAAACAAATTAAACATTTTTTACTTTAAATACATTCATGATATATACCATTCAAAAAGGTATTTAAGTTTAAGGTGTTTATTCTTCTCTTTACATTAATAAACCAAAAAGATAAATATATATATAAAAATTGTAGTCTGTCGCATGATTTTAACTTTTTAATCAGTGTTTTGGTGCTTTCTCTTGCTTTTTTTTTTAACAAAAGCCTTTCTCTTGCTTTACTGACCTAGTGCTAAGGTAGCATAGTATAGAGGACATAAACCTTTTATTAATCTGAGCTATCAATTTGTCTCTTACAGCATGACAGTGATATTTCTGCCTATACCTATGAGCGCACACTTATGATGGAGCAAAGATCACAGATGTTGAGGCAAATGCGCCTTTCAAAGACAGACAGGGAACGGGAGGTAAGTGTTTTTTCCAGAGCCAGATGATTCACAAGGAGGCATCCTAGACAGGAGCATTGGGCCAGGTGCATGTCCAGGGATTCGATTTCTAATTTTCATGCTCCTGCAGTAAACCCAAAGGATAGTTCAGTTGGTTACAGCAGTGTACCTCCCTGTCACTTCACAAGGGAGGACACACTTATAGGCTGTTATGGTCTAATGGGAGTGTGCCTGTACAGGCAATACAAACCTTTTCTGTGCCTATTTAAATCCTGATCAATGTCAATTGAAGGGATGGGAGGGCAAAACTGTTACCTTGCTTAGGCTGGCCATATACTGTGCAAATTTCTAGCCTGCAACCACAGGTTGCAGGCAAGAAATTTGCATGATTCCCCCTATCAACACAGACAGTGCTGACAGGGTGAATCAGCAATTGTCTTCTCCTGGCGGGGGAAGCTGTCCCCGCCAGGAGAAGACAGTGATTGTGGCTAGCAGCTATAGCAGACTGGTTGTACCCAAGTTGATTGATCAATCAACCTGGTACATTCAGCCTGCCCATTAATGGTTCAAATCGGCAGATACTGGCTGAGATTTGAACCATGTATGGCCGGTCTTAGGGTTCCATTTTGCCTTAATCCATCTTTGGCCAAACTCTTCCTTAAAGTGGAGTTCCGCTGATTTTTTTTTTTTTTTAAAGTCCGCAGCTACAAATACTGCAGCTGCTGACTTTTAAAATATGGACCCTTACCTGTCCAGGGCGCCCGCGATGTCCTCACCCGAAGCCGATCTGTCCCTCGGCTCTCGGGTGGAGGTGCCCGCCATCTTCATTAAGGGAATCAGGAAGTGAAGCCTTGCGGCTTCAGAGCCTGGTTCCGTACCGCGCAATGCGCGAGTCGCGCTGCGCATCCTTACTGGTCCCTGCTGTCTGCTGTGAACTGTGTGTCTCCCAGAAGACAGCGGGGGGGGGGGGAAGAGGGGGGGGGGGCAGAGGAGGGGCCGGGGATGGCATAGATGGCCGCGGAGCCTGCAGTGATCTATGCCCGGAAGTGGGAGCAAATACCTGTATTAGACAGGTATCTGCTCCCCCCTCCCCCATGAAAGGTGCCAAATGTGACAACGGAGGGGAGAGGAATCCAAAAAGCGGTTCCATTTTTGGGTGGAACTCCGCTTTAAGGGCACTTTCACACTGAGGGGGTGGGGGCATCGGCGGTAAAGTGCCGCTATTTTTAGCGGTGGTTTACCGATGTTTTAGTGGTGCTTTTCGTCCGCTTGTGAGGCGCTTATAACCCCCGCTAGCGGCCGATGAAGGGGTTAATAGCACCCATGTAGCGCTGCTGCCTGAAGCGCTTTGCAGGCGTTTCGGCGCTGCTGCCCATTGATTTCAATGTGCAGAGGTGCTTTAGGAGTGGTGTATACACCGCTCCTAAAGCGTCCCAAAGATGCTTCTTGCAAGACTTTTTTTTTAACGTTCTGCAAGTGCACCGCTCCAGTATGAAAGCACTCAGGCTTTTACACTGGAGTGACAGTGCGCTAAAACGCCTGTAAAGCGCCTCAGTGAGAAAGTAGCCTTAATATGATACCTCTACCACCAGGGAAATGAATTGGGATGAAATACAATATCCAAACATTGCACAATACGTTTTTAGCATCTGGGTGCCAATAGTCAGTCTGGCAAAATAAAATTAAGATACTATTAGGATACAAAACATTACAGTGAGTAATAAGCCAAAAAGTTTTCTTTTGTTTCAGAAGCCTTCTATACTAATAACACTCAATGGTGGGACATTTTGTTTCTTTTTCTGAAATGAGGCTCTAACTATTAATTTTTGTACCTTTTTAACTCAGGGTTGGCAACAAAATTTTCAAACGCAGTATAGGCCACCTCTATCTGCCTCTTGGCAGTAAGGTACCGAGAAGATCATTTTTAGGAAAAATAAAAATCAACGGTTAATTCTGTTCAGCTCCCAGCCCCACCTAAATGCTCTATTCACTACAGCTAACATCATGGTCATGTTTACAGGTTCCTTTTTTTGTACATGTTTATTCATTCCTTAATAACTGAAATAGCACAAGCATGTACACTTGTGCAATAGGCAAAGCATATGTGATAAGGTCCCAGGAGGGTACATGCATTGAAGATAAAACCAAGATAAAGTTTGGCTCCAAAGGAGGGATTCCCTACAGCTAGCCCTAATCCCTTTGAATAATATTACAAATCACTTTTAGTGTTTTTTTTTTTCATTTAACTTTTTCCCCTTAATAAAACTGTCAACCTGTAGTCATGTATGTACACTTAGGGGTTGATTTACTAAAGGTAAATAGACTGTGCACTTTGCAAGAGTAGTTGCTCCAGAGCTTGGTAAATGAGCAAAAGCACTGCTAACTTCCATCATCCAATCATGTGCAAGCAAAAATGCATTTTTTTTCCTTGCATGTGATTGAGTACTTTTTGCAAAGTGAAGCTTTACCTCATTTACTAAGCTCTGGTGCAACTGTACTTTGCAAAGTGCACAGTCTTTTTTGCCTTTAGTAAATCAAACCCATAGTGTATTTGTGTATGTGTATACACCCATCTAAGAAATAAATGTTGATTAAGCAGATCATGCCCACTGGTCTAACCCTGTTAAAGAATAGCTTATATTGTAGCTCCAGCCAAACATTTCAGTAAAGGATGTGGACCTCCTCCATCAGGTTTTCAATGTTGCATATAGTGGCATCATTGGCCATGCACCTGGAATGCTTAAAGGCTGTTTGGGGTATGTGTGTGGCATAGTTCCTGCTGGGGTGATTCCCCCTACTTTTTATACTATACCAGGGATATGCAATTAGTGGACATCCAGCTGTTGCAAAACTACAAGTCCCATCATGCCTCTGCCTCTGGGTGTCATTATGGCTGTCAGAGTCTTGCTATGCTTCTTGGGACTTGTAGTTTCTGCAACAGCTGGAGGTCCGCTAATTGCATATCCCTGTACTATACCATACTGTGAAAAAAAAAAAAACAGGTGGTCCTTAGTCTTTTATTATATAAATGAAACAGTGGAAGGATTAATTGTAATGTATATTGCTATGATGATTTACTGAGAATGACAAAGCGTAAGGAGTTTGTGTGCTGGAAAGTTTGGTAAATCTACGTTTTGCCCTGCTGTTTTCTCTGCTCAGGCTCAGCTAGTGAAGGACAGAAACTCCATGCTGCGGCTGACTAGCGTTGGCTCTGATGATGATGAGGAAACAGATGCTGTTCCAGCAAGAGTACACATGACATGGACCAAGGATAAACATCAAGCCCTGCGTATAGCCCAAAGCAATGCAATGCCCAGCTTTCAGGATTTGCTCAGCATGCGCCCGTGAGTCTCTGCATACTAATGTTTACAAAATAACCTCCTATTGCTTTCAACAGTAGCTTATTATTTTCTTTACTGATAACATTTCTATTCCATAGGGATCAGTCTAATGTACGGCGTATGCACACAGCAGTAAAACTAAATGAGGTCATTGTCAATAAATCTCATGATGCTAAACTGGTACTATTGAATATGCCCGGACCTCCACGTAACCCGCAGGGTGATGAAAACTGTATCCTTTTACCCAAACAATTAGTGAACACAATAATTTTAGTGTTTGTGAAGATGATTTACTTGTGTTATAATTCCCCTTTCTTTCTCGTCTGTCGAGTAACAGAGCTAGTCTTGTGGTGTTGAGTTATACTGCTGCCTACAAGAGGATTGACAAAAAATCAAAATGGTAGGCAAGCTCAAGATCGCCCTCCTATTCCCAGCATGCCTCAGTTTTTTTTTTTTTTTTTTTTGTGCCAGTGTCCTAAGTGGATGGATGTTTTATTCACAGCTCTGCTGAGAAAAGCCTAACCTTTTGTTAGCTTTTTTTTCTCATTTTTTTTCTTCAATTAAGATTCCTACTTCATTGCTTCTGAGCTGTTCTCTATATGCAGCTATTGAGACCATATGGAAAAATGCAGCGCATATAAAAATAAACATAAGTCTTTAGGGGCGTGGCTATGGGGGCCAAGTTCGCCCCCAGCCTCGCCAACCTCTTCATGGCCCAGTGGGAAGAAGATGTCGTCTATGCGGCCCGGAGATCCGAGTTGATCCTCTGGGCCAGGTACATAGACGACATCCTCTTCCTATGGGATGGTGACCGCACATCACTTGACAGTTTCATGACCAGTCTTAATTCCAACGACAGAGGAATATCTTTGAGCTATGAAGCCAGCTCTACCCGTGTACATTTTTTGGACCTTGAAATATTTGTGGTGGACAAACATCTGGAGTTCCGCACGTATTTCAAAGCCACTGACCGGAATGGATTCATTCCCATTGACAGTTGCCATCAGGAGCAGTGGCTCAAGTCTGTTCCCCGTAGCCAATTTTTGAGACTACGGCGCAACTGTACCAATGTTACTGATTTCCAGTCACAATCGCTAGTTCTGAGAGATCGATTTATCGAAAAAGGCTACGATCCCAGACATCTAGACGAGGAACTTAATAGGGCACTATCCATAGATAGAGAATCCACTTTGATAGAACGCCCCAAATCTACAGTTGAACCTATGCACAAATGGGCTTTCTTCACCACTCACTCCATTCAGTCCAAACAAGTGAAAGCTATATTCAAGAAACACTGGAAGGTACTTTTAAATGACAATCTACTTGGGTCAGTTCTTCCTGAACGGGCGGCTGTTGTATTCAGGGGAGCACGGTCCATTCAAGGACAAATTGCTCCGAATATAATAGACCCTCCCAAAAGAGTTTCCTTTTTTCAGGAATGTCAGGGCTATTATCCCTGCCGTAGATGTAATGTCTGCCTCCACAACATTCGAGGCAGACAAAAAAGTACCACTTTCCAATCTACAGTCACCTCCCTTACCTACCAGATGAAACATTTCACAACTTGTACATCACAATACATTGTCTACCTCATCACTTGCCCCTGCCACAAACAGTATGTTGGGCGTACCATCAGAACTTTCTCTATACGAGTCAATGAACATGTGGCAGGTATCAAGAAAGGCAAGGACAAACACACAGTACCCCGGCATTATCTGGAACACCATAATAGAGGCCCTACTGGGACTTTATTCCAGGTAATCGACAAATTCGTCCCACACTGGAGAGGAGAGTCCCGCCTTCGAGGAGTGTCACGCCTCGAGACTTATTGGATATGGGAGTTGAGGTCCTATTTCCCGTTCGGTTTAAACGTGGAGTGGGACCTCAACTCCTTTATTAATCAATCTTAAATTCCTCCTTTATTTCCATACATGCCCCCCCCCCATTCTTCCCCCCCCCCACTCCCCTTTCTTTTACCCACATTCACAAGCTGTCACATAGCTTATATACGGGGCACCTTAGAAGGTCATTTATTCACCCAATGGATATTGGTCCAATCAAAGTGGACCCATTTGGTCTATTCTGATGACTTTTTACAGTCTAGGGATCATAAGGATAACTGCCAGATATTTGTGTCACTTCACAATTTTTTATATTTCCCCCATATATATATTCATTTCAACACATTTTACAATTTGTGTTCCAGATATTTTGTGTTCACACAATTTTAAATTTTTTAATTTTTAGTTCAGTCCCACCAAAACACATATGGACCTTAAGCGACATTTATGTGTCATTCCAGTCACTTTTTTACATATTTACTTTATTTTAGTTTAGCCAGTCATTCCCCAACACAATATATTTCACTATGTGTGTCCCCACTTCTTATACACTTCCTGTTCACATGAGTTTCATGACACTTCCGGGTTATCGGGACCCGTTCTGCTGCATAGCACATTTCTTTGCACACACACAATAGGGATGCTGTTTGGTCACATTGAGCGTCCGTTGTTAGCTGGATTGCAACGTTGGGACGCTGGGTGTGTTCATGTCAGGTCCCATCCCTCTGCGGTGTACGGATTGTACGTGCAGCAGAGTTGAATGGGACCCCTGCTCTCTGATTGGCCCAGTAAGTCACGTGAGCGGGAGACGTTAGACACGCCCACGGACGTGACGTCATTCCCTACACGGGCCGGTCATGTGGACGTTCAGGGATAGAGGCCGGCTCATACGCAGCGGCCTATTGGTCAGTTCCACTCAACATCTTTCAACATCTTCTCATATATCACTCTCCTTGTTGCCCATTTGTTTTTATTCACCGTGATCGCGCTTTTATCTATGTATGGTCGTTTTTTGTCAATAAAAACACCCCCCTTTTTTATCTGCACCATGCGGAGGCACATTCTTTTTGTTTCCACATTTACCGCATGAGATCCAGTCCCTCCAACTGCTCCTCTTTGGGGGACCGTTTGTGAAACTTCTGATGTACGCTGGGACGGTTTGGTGTGAGGACGGTTCGTTGTGAGGACCTATCCGGTTGCCGGCAGAGATCCGTACAGACCACAACCCAAAGGATTGGCGATTCCTGAGCTCCCATTCCACGTCATTGGTGACAAACTGAGCATGCGATTCCCTGTCGCTGACATGGGAATCCACAGGATCTGGTAAGAGGCTTTTTTGCACTTTCTCTGAATGACCCATTGGGACCCAGTTTCTCGGTTGGGAAGTCGCTGTACGATGCCTGGTGTTTTCTGACAACCATCAGATCATCACCACCCCTTGGAGTACTTACACCTCCTGTGCAGTTGGACATTCACATCCATCTATGGACGTTTTTGTTTCAAGGCACCTGTGGTTAATTATTAATTTCTTTATTGTTTCATCATTCTAAAGACTTATGTTTATTTTTATATGCGCTGCATTTTTCCATATGCCTATTTGTTGTTTTTGTCAGACTGTATGCAGCAGCTTCCATATATTTTTTTCACTGGTTAGCGCGGTGTTTTCCATTTACCTTTGAAGCTATTGAGACCAGCCTTTCTTCAGCTTGACATTAGAATGCTGTATGAGGACCCTGATGGACTGGGCCTTGTGGGCTAACCTGGAATATGCAGACCTTCTGATGTAAGCTTTTTGTAGTCAATAAATATCAGAACTCATCACTTTGTGCAGGACTTTATGTACTAAATGGCTCAAGTGTGAAGGGGAACAGGAACCAAGCAACAGCATTGTAGATTGACAACGTACAGCAGTCGAACCACTTTCTTTTCTTACCCTGGAATGTTGCCCTTGGGCACTGGGGTCCGCATTTTGGGTCTTTCCAGACATTCGCATACTGATAAAAGTTATTTCTGAAGCGCTTTCCAGGTCTAGAGCCATTGTATTGCCTCAGAACTTGACCCTGACTCTGAAGTTTTGCTTATTGAGTAGGTCTTTTTGGCTGAGCTTCGGGAGCTATCTTGACTAATGTTTCCATCAGGGTCACTGCAGAAGGGGTTAATGTTATCTGCTGGATGGAGTGTTGCACTCTACACTTTTCACACCATTCAACCCTGAGAAAGCACCTTCCTGATGCTGCTTCGGTTTGCAAGAGCCACATGGAACACTGATCCTTGATCCATTCTTAGAGCATGCCTACAATGACTTGGTCACCTTTAGCCACCTGAGCCTCCATCTGCTTCCAAGCAGTTGGGTTTGTGAGTACTTGGAAAAAAAAAAAAAAGAGAGAAGTAGATATGGCGCTGTTCTAAACCTGAGGAGGGAGGAGTTTTAGGTGGGGAGAAAAAATGTGAATTATGTAGTGCCTATTAAATTAGTATCTGCAACCAAAAAGAATGTCAGATGTACTGTGCCTATGTGCTCATTTTTGAAATAAAAAATAAAATGAAAAATAAACATGAAAAATGAAATAAAATAAAAAATGAAATGAATATTAATGGGTGGGAACTCTTAAGTGAAAAGTGTGTCAGGCTGTGTGCCTGGCTAAATAGGAAGTGCAGTGTGTATCATACCAACTTGTTTAAGTAGTAAATTAGATACAACAAATCATTATTAAAATAACCATAAATGCAATTTGTTCATACAATTAAATGAATATACAAAGTGCTGGTGTGCATAAACAAGTGAACACGTGACTAATACAATAAAAGTGCTGTTGTGCCAGTGAAGGAATCCGTTTTGGCTCTGGTGGGATTTTCAATGAATAAACACTTAGTGCATGCCTTATTCGTGCTCCTATAATGATTGCACTCACCAGATCCTCCACCCCCTCTTGGGGTCTCTCACATCCACAGTATATGCCACTGTGTAGCAGTATAGGATAGCCCCGTCTTTATTGTTGGCTATGGCGAGATTCCATTATGGAAAGAGAAGAGAGGGAGCCCACATAGCGTAATGCTGTATAAAAACCTGGTTTATTGGTGTATACGTTTAAAAGGTACTCACATTCGGAAAAAGGTATAACAAGCATATATTGCCTGCACTATCTCAGTGACAGGAAGTGATGCAAGATCGTATGCTGACTCCGCCCTCCAGATGACGTCAGAGTGACGAAACGCGTAGGGATGAGTCAGCATACGACCTTGCATCACTTCCTGTCACTGAGATAGTGTAAGCAATATATGCTTGTTATACCTTTTTCCGAATGTGAGTACCTTTTAAACGTATACACCAATAAACCAGGTTTTTATACAGTATTACGCTATGTGGGCTCCCTCTCTTCTCTTTCCATAATGGAATCTCGCCATAGCCAACAATAAAGACGGGGCTATCCTATACTGCTACACAGTGGCATATACTGTGGATGTGTGAGACCCCAAGAGGGGGTGGAGGATCTGGTGAGTGCAATCATTATAGGAGCACGAATAAGGCACGCACTAAGTGTTTATTCATTGAAAAGCCCACCAGAGCCAAAACGGATTCCTTCACTGGCACAACAGCACTTTTATTGTATTAGTCACGTGTTCACTTGTTTATGCACACCAGCACTTTGTATATTCATTTAATTGTATGAACAAATTGCATTTATGGTTATTTTCATAATGATTTGTTGTATCTAATTTACTACTTAAACAAGTTGGTATGATACACACTGCACTTCCTATTTAGCCAGGCACACAGCCTGACACACTTTTCATTTAAGAGTTCCCACCCATTAATATTCATTTCATTTTTTATTTTATTTCATTTTTCATGTTTATTTTCCATTTTATTTTTTATTTAAAAAATGAGCACATAGGCACAGTACATCTGACATTCTTTTTGGTTGCAGATACTCATTTAATAGGCACTACTTAATTCACATTTTTTCTCCCCACCTAAAACTCCTCCCTCCCCTTTTGGGGAGTAGAACACACCTGAACCCATCAGGTTTAGAACAGCGCCATATCTACTTCTCTCGTTTTTTTAGTTTCATACTCCACCTAGTGGAAGTAATTGGTAGAGGCAGCAGTTCTAGAAAACATCTCCGTAGTAATATTCCACTGCGCGGGGACTTTTTACTTTTTTTCCCTCTTGTGAGTACTTGAGGCTTTGCCTTGTACTTTGAGCTATATTGTCTTGGCTTTGTGGTACAACATGTCTAATTCTAGACATATGGGGAATAGTTGCTCTGATCCAGGTGGCTTCAGCTTACACACCACAAATGTAACGGTGCTGCCCACTGTTTGCCTCCTGAGGTGCCTGACCATAATGGCCTGGAATATTGCCCTCTGCTAGAGTATATGCAATCTTCTTGGCTCTGTTGGACATAGCCATCTCCTCTGCTTTATCCAAAGGGGATTTTTTTGCAGTCAAATAGCAGTGGCGATTGCTGATTTTGACCACAGAGGCCATAGGAGTGCTCCCCTTTTCCTGCATATTCTCTTTAGTCTCTGACAAAGACTCTTATGCTGAGTCTTTTCAGTATTTGATAAACAAGCCCATCTCTGAGGCTGGCCATAGATGAATCTTTTTTTTTTTTCTTTATCAGCCAGCAGACTGATATAAACAAATGGATTCCCCTATTCACACAAGCAAGGTGGATAAAGGAATCAAGGGGCTGCACGTCCTTTCTAGAGCTCTGTTTTTCTTGGCAGGTCCTGTATATTGGCCTGTCATGACTATGACCTTAACCCAGGACAGAAGGGATTTGATCACTATGGCAATCAATCCTCTGGCCCATTCCTTATTGGAAATCTCTCTCCCCCTCTTCTTGGTTTCAAAAACTATAGGTCACTTTCTGTAATTAAAATATATACATTTCCAGCCTTGACTGTATGTCTTGGCTTATCTGGAGATGAAGGCTGACAGAAGCATTACAGTACTGAAGTTCACAGGCTTCTGATGAGGGAGAAGGGACAAACTATCAGGCAGATCAGATAAGACACTATCCTTGTAAGTCTAATCTGTGTCTCCCTGGCAGCAGAGTTTGCTCTCTCACTTCTATTGCTTTTTTTTTCTCCCTTCCTAATATGTATTCCCTCAGCACAGTCTGTGTTATTACTTTTTGCTTTATTCCCCTTCAGCAACAGTAAACCTTAAAGCTGTCATCTGATCAGTCTCTAGCGTCTATAAATTTAGGCACAGTGCCAAGAGAGCAGCTGAGCATGTGTAGAGCAGCGATAGTGAATTACTGGATTTATTTATTTTTTTCAAATAATTTTTATTGAAAAGTTTTTTTTTTAATTGGCATATAACAACACAAACAAAAAAAGGACAAAAAGAAAAACTAATAGGGGATGTACAATAAACACAGACCATGTAACCTCATACATTAATGATGTTAACTACGATTACAGAATGATAAACACAGTAAAAGCTAACCGTGAGAACAGGCATTCATCCATTTCTGGAGATATATATGTCATGTATAGCAAAACACTGATTATGCTTTTATTCCGTTAGCCTTATTATGAGGTGGAAAATACATAGTTTACCCCTCCAAATACAAAAGACATAAGGAAAAAATAAAACAAAACAGAACCAACTATTAGCCATCCTACTTCTCATTATTTTGGGTATTCTACGTTCTTCAACACATGCGTCTTTGCCCCCATAATCCAACACCTGAATTACTGGATTTTAAACAGCATAGGTACTTTCTAATATTTTACATAGCTATACCTGCAAAAAGTGGCCAGCCTGCAGTGATCTATTAGGACTTATATTTCTAAATAAAATCCCACTTTAAGTGTTGGGCTGGAAAGCCCTCATGGAGGAACTGTTTGCTTTGCATGACCTTTGAGGGACAACACCTCTTCAGAGTAAGGGTACTCCTCTTCCTCAGCAGAAGAAGCCAAGGCCTCAGTCCAGAAGACTCGCTCTTCAGCAGAAGAAGCCAAGGCCTCAGTCCAGAAGACTCGCTCCTTATCCCCTTCCCGCCGACCGAACGCACATATGCGTCCTCGGCTTTCCGGGGTTATACCGGGATGATGCCCGCAGCTGCAGGCATCATCCCGGTACCGTTGTTTTCAGCGGGCGATCGGCTACCCGAATATAACAACCGATACGGCTAAAAGCCGCTCGGCTGTTATACCGGAGGAGCGGGAGGGGACATCCCCCCCCTCCCGCCGCCTCCCTCCGCTGTTACCGGGCCTCCCCGTGCGATCGGGAGGCCCGGTGTCCATTCGGGAATCTCCGGCGGCTGGGGGCGGGCTGGAACGAAGCTGTGAGCGGCTTCGTTCCAGCCTTCTAATTGTAAACGCGGAAGCGACGTCATGACGTCACTTCCCGTTTACTCGGCTGCCAATGGCGCCGAATTTAAAAAAGTACACAGTATTCAGAATCGCTGTTTTCGGCGATCTGAATACTTTGAAGTGTAAAGGAGGGATGGGGGGTCTTTTAGACCCCCCATCCCTCCATAAAGAGTACCTGTCACCACATATTACTGTCACAAGGGATGTTTACATTGCTTGTGACAGCAATAAAAGTAAAAAAAAAAAAAAAAAATTTTTAAACACAATTTATAAAAGTACAAAAATAAATAAAATAAATAAATAATAAAAAAAAACATTTTTTTAAAGCGCCCCCGTCCCCGCGAGCTCGCGCAGCGAAGAAAACGCATACGGAAGTCGCGCCCGCATATGTAAACGGTGTTCAAACCACACATGTGAGGTATCGCCGCGATCGTCAGAGCGAGAGCAATAATTCTAGCCCTAGACCTCCTCTGTAGCTCAAACCTGGTAACCGTAAAATTTTTTTAAAGCGTCGCCTATGGAAATTCATAGGTACCGTAGTTCGTCGCCATTCCACGAGTGCGTGCAATTATAAAGGGTGACATGTTTGGTATCTATTTACTCGGCGTAACATCATCTTTCACATTATACAAAAAAATTGGGGTAACTTTACTGTTTGGATTTTTTAAAATTCATGAAAGTGTCACTTTTCCAAAAATTTGCGTTTAAAACACCGCTGCACAAATACCGTGTGATAAAAAATATTGCAACAATCGCCATTTTATTCTTTAGACTCTCTTCTAAAAAAATATATATAATGTTTGGGGGTTCTAAGTAATTTTCTAGCAAAAAATACGGATTTTAACTTGTAAACACCAAATTTCAAAAATAGGCTTAGTCATGAAAGGGTTATTGGAAGCCAAGAAAATTTTATTTTCACCACAGCCTTAAGCTCCAAACCCAAGCCTGGCACCCAGTCCATCCGCAAATCTTAGACTTTAAATTTCAAAAACAAGACCTGCTCTCTGGACTTCTGCAGACTCAATACCATATTCATAATATAACAACTAGAAAATATAAAAAAAAGGAGCATAAGTCCCATAAAAGGTCTGTTTAGCTATACAAAATTAACATCACATACCATGGTACATAAAAACACTCTGGATGGTTGGATAACTGGTTACTGGGACATCCCTCATATATGATCGTTTGAACTTATTGGAACAACATGCCAAAGAGCCCATATCTTCAATGTATAAAAGTATTCAACAATACCCTCTTTTATTTTTCCTTTGTATTTAAGTATAGTGCCTTTTGACATCTAGCTGAGCTAATGCACCTATTTCCTCATACTGGAAGTCAGTTTGTTAATCTTACTATGCCATCCCTACGTTAGGCGATAATATATTTTGTATCCTGTTGTGGGGTTCGATCTTTGTTTCATTGTTTTATAATTTATATGCTGGCACTTTTTTGTCTTTTGCTAATTTCTTGTACTTTTCTTGTTTTATCTTGAAAACTAATACCAATAAAAAAAGTATCAGTCTCAAAAATAGTATTCAACATAAACAAATATTGTGAGCCATAAATGAGTGCCATAAAGAGAGGTACACTCAACACCTGGACATCCACATGTAACCCCAACACCTGCCCCCCCCCCCAATCACAATGACATTTGCATGCTGACCATGTGCTTGTCTTAAATGTTTTTGGTAGGGCCTTGGTATTCGAAGAAGAAAATGGCCCACTGAAGCACACCCACAGAATATTGAGAAACCGATCTTATGATATTGGGTACCATATGTTGCCTCAGTGAATATCCACCTTTCCAGACACTTGAACAGCCTACATCTCAGGTGAATCTGTGTAGGAGTTGATTTCCAGGAGCTACAAGCTTCCAATCTGCTTATGTACATACATACATATTAGGACATCTCAAAGATCCCTCAACGGGTCTTCTGGAGCACAGTGTCATTGCTCCAATCTCTGTGACAGGTTCCAGGGTTTCTACTTCTACCTTTTTACAGTTCCAACAGCAAAAAGGGGCATTTGCCCCAGCTTGCATTTCAAGGCCCTCAATTACTTCATTCAGGCCCAGAAATTCTGCATAAAATTTACCAGGTCTGTCATAGCCCCCCTAATTAAGAAGACTTTCAAGTCTGTGTGGATATTAAGAATGCATACTTGCATGTCCCCATTTCTCCAGCACGATGGTGATCCCTGCGCTTTACTGTGGGTCCGCTGAACTTCCAGTTTATTGCCCTGCCATCTTCTTCACCTTGGGTGTTCACCAAGCTGCTTGCCTCTGTGCTAGCTTTAGTGCACTTTCAGGGCATTCCCATTGTGGGATAGCTAGATAACATTCTGCTGAGGGAACGGTGAGCACAGGTTCTGATGGACAACGTAGCCCTGACTGTCCAGACCTTGCAAAGGTTCGACTGAATTAAGAACCTTGAGAGTTCTGGGTCCAGTCCCAGACACAGCTCCAGTGAGCTTCCAGACTCAGACTCTTCAGTCAGGATTCACCTTATTTTCAATTCTGTATGAGAGTCCTCAGGCTCATGGTACCCCCCTTTTGAGGCAGCTTAATTCCACTTCAGACTCCTACAGCACAACATGCTTGTTGCAGGACAAGTCCAATCCTTGGACAGACCGATTTTGTCTGGCACTGAAGACCAGGTTGTCCTGAGCATGGAGGCTCTGGAGTTGTCTAGAAGATTTTATAATGGGTGCCAGCCTGTCGGGCCATAATGCAGGCGTAACACGTAACCTACTTGATTCCCTCCAGTGATTACAGGTGCAATACTTTCCAGGCTACATTTTCCTGGGGGGAAAAATAATTGCACATTTTCTTCCCTGCAAAAATATGTGTTTTCGTTATTTTTCCCCAAAAGGTGAACTTAGCCCGCAAGTCCCTCTTTGCCATTCCTGATGGTCCCCATGAGTGTGAACCAACTACTTGTTCCACCATATCTGAGTAGTTCAGATATATGATTGAAACTTATGCTCTTAAAGATTGTATTGCACCCTTTCTTATAGAGGCACGCTCTACTAGATCTGTAAGTACCTCTGTGTCTCTTTGGCATCAGGCTGTGTTTTCTCAGATATGCAAGACCGCCTCCTGGTCTTCCGTTCACAGGTTCTATACGTTTTTTGCCAGGTGGGTGTTCAGGTCTCATCTGATGCCAGCTTCAGGTATAAGATCCTTCAGGCTGCTGTTTGAGCTACAGACAGTCCCTAGATCTGCTGTTTTTTTATGGGCCTGTTAACATTTTGTTCGCTGTTGCCCATACCATAGTTGTGTCCCTTAATGGACAAGAAAGAAAATAGGATTTTTGTACTCATTGTACCATAAAATCATTTTCTTGGATTCCCTGAGGGAAATACAATCCCAATTCTAAAAAAGTTGGGTTGCTGGGTAAAATCCACATAAAAATAGAATGCAATGACTTGCAAATCTCATAAACCCATATTTTATTCACAATGGAAAACATATCAAATGTTTAAACTGAGAAAATGTACAATTTTAAGAAACAAATAAGGTATTTTTGAAAATGATTGCAGCAACATGTCTCAAAGTTGGGACAGGGCCATGTTTAGCATGGTATAGCATCCCCTCTTCTTTTAACATTGTAAACGTCTGGGAACTGAGGAGACCAGTTGCTGGAGTTTTGGGAGAGGAATGTTGTCCCATTCTTGCCTGATATAGGATTCTAACTGCTCATCAGTCCTTCTTTCCATTTCAATATGCACCAAATATTTTTAATTGGCGAAAGGTCTGGACTGCAGGCACGCTAGTTCAGCACCCTGACTCTTCTACTACAAAGCCATGTTGTTGTCACAGATGCAGCATATGGTTTAGCATTGTCCTGATGAAATATGCAAGGCATTCCCTGAAAAAGACTTTGGGTGGGAGCATATGCTGCTCTAAATGCACTAGTACACCTCCATACCATCAGAAATTCAGAATTTTGAACTGAGCACTGATAACAAGCCGGAAGGTCCCTCTCCTCTTGTGTCCGGAGAATGCTGCGCACATGATTGCCAAAAAAATTTCAAATTTGGATTTGTCTGATCACAGAAGTTTCCCACTTTGCAACAGACCATTTTAAATGAGCTTTAGGCCAGGGAAGATGGCAGAGTTTCTGGATCATGTTCAGATATGGCTTCTTCTTTGCATAATCAAGCTTTAAGTTACATTTTTGGATGGCTCAGCATACTGTGTACAGACAGTGATTTTTGTAAGTATTCCTGAGCCAATGCAGTGACGTCCATCATAGAATCATGCCTGTTTGCAGTGCAATCTAAAAGCCAGAAGATCAGGGGCATCCAGTTTTGCATTTCAGCCTTGTCCTTTTGCATACAGATTTCTCCAGATTCTCTGGATCTTTTGTTGATAATATGTACTGTAGATGATGATATATTTAAAGTCTTTGCAATTTTACGTTGAGGAACAGTATTCTGAAATTGTTCGTCAATTTTTAGATGCAGCTTTTCAGATTGGTGAACTTCTGCCCGTCTTTGCATCTGAGACGCTCTTTTTATACGCAATCATGTTACTGACCTGTTGCCTATTAACCTAATTAGTTGCAAAATGTTCTTCCAGCTCTTCGTTGTTAGTACCACTTACTTTGCCAGCTTTTTGTTGCCCTGTACTAACTTTTGTGAGACGTATGGCTGCCATCAATTTCAAAATTACCTTTTTTTTTTTTTTTTCAAATGGTTCATTTTCTATTGTGAATAAAATATGAGTTTGAGATTTGCAATGCATTGCATTCTGTTTTTATGTAGATTTTACACAGCGTTTCAACTTTTTTGGAACTGGGGTTGTAAGTCCCACCCCTCTGTGCTTACGATCATGCACTAGGTACTGCTTTGCCATACAGGCATGATAGGTGTAGGAGAGGATATCCTTAGCTAGCCTACAGTTTTTTGTTTTCCAGTGTCGTCCTATGGTAGGTGACAGTATAAACCGACAACACAAGACTTCCGGTGTCCCTTGAAAGACTCCAAAAAAAGGACTTTATGATGTTCACAAGAATCCTTTTATAAACTGGACTATGCTAATACTTTGCCACCTCCTGTACATTTATATACGGCCTCACTGAAGTGGGTCTTCTCCCATGAGTCTGCATATATGCGTTCATGTGTTTGTGCTGGAATGGGCTGTACAGTGTTCATTCACTTTTCATCCCGCCCCTGTGTTTTTTTTTTCTCCTCTGAGTGGAAAGAAAGATACATTATATCTTTCTCTCCTTTTGCTAGGGGAGAAAAATGTAAACAAACAACAGTGTGTGTAAATAAATAGCTAGATCAAGGTTTGATCTAGGTCAGGATCAAAGGTTAAGGCCAGTATATTTTAGGTAGGGTTATAAAAAAAAAAAAATAAGTAGAACTATAGGCAAAACTTTTCTTTTCATTTTGTATAGAGCAAGGGAGGGTTATAACCTGTCAGATTTTATTTTTACCATCTCATGTCCCATTGCAGAGATTTCCCTTCAGTTCTCGTCCCATAGACAAACAGGAAGTGAGAGGAAATCCCTGCAAATTAAGAGAAATTCTTGGGGATCCCCAAGTCACCAAGCCTAGTGTCCCCGTTAGAAGATTTCCCCTCTATGACTCTTCTGGGAATAGCCCATAATTTGGGATTTTCTTTTACTTTCAATGATGATTGTAAACAGGAAAAATAGAGAGGTGAATCTCCTTAACGGGGGCACTCTGACAAGCATACTAATATCCCCCACTCTATCCAAACTTTTTTTTTTTTTTTTTAAGTTTTGCCTTTTAGTTATACTTTATTGTCATTGTGTTTTAGGTAGGCAAATAAAAAAGCAAAATGTGCACTATTGTTTCTGGGTCCTACTACGGGTACAAACAACAAATAAATATGTGGTATCGCTGCAATCGTCAGGAGTAGGAGAATTTCTTTTTGGTTGTTCTTTAGTGGTAAGTTATGGTAATAGCAAGAAATGTACAATTAACGTTAATTTTTTTACTATTTTGATGATTTAAAAGAAAAATCAGGAGATCTGTTACCATTTACCACTAAATGAAAGCCTAATTTATCCTGAAAAAAACAAGGTATAATCCACCTGGGTAAATAAAGTAGTTGCGATATGTACAGTTTTACTAACACCGTCAGTTGCAAAATTGTGTTCAGGGGTGAGGATTTTTTTTACCCTCTATCATGAAGGGGTTAAAAACTAAAGCATCTGTAGACAATACATGTCATTAATAGCTCTCTTATCCATGTACTACTTCATTTGTAGTGGACAACTCTGGGCAGCCTTTTTTCGAAATAAAAATTTAAAAAAATCAGCTCTTGCTGCAATAATTACCTCTCCCCTACTTGTTTCCTGAAGTGATTACTTTCTGCCACTAGACGACCTCTTCATCAGAAGACTGAAGGTATCTTATGAATGTAAGGTGTCATGGGCCAACCTTCTTAGATGATGTCATAATGACGTCTTCCTTTTCCATAAATTGATGCCTACCACCCAAGTTGATCCAAAGAGGCCTCTGTACATTACATGACCCACTAAAATAATCTTAAAACGTTAAAAATAAAAACAGACTAGACTCCATCTGATCCAGTTTGGTCTTTTTGTAGGATTCTGAATTGGGAGTTGATTTACTAAAACTGGAGAGTGCAAAATCTGGTGCAGCTGTGCATGGTAGCCAATCGGCTTCTAACTTCAGCTTGTTCAATCAAGTGTTGACAATAAAACCTGGAAGCTGATTGGTTTCTATGCAGAGCTGCAGATTTGGCACTCTCTAGTTTTAATAAATACACCCCATGATGTTTACAGTGTGTGGCAAAATGCTGCATAAGGCTGGGTTCAAACTCTTGCGAATTGGATGTGGGTTTCCCGGCATCCAATTCACATGTCAGGAGATTTTGACTGGCTCTCCAATGGAGCCGGTTCACACATCTCCGGGGCGAACTGCACAGGAGTCCTGTGCATCTTCTGTTCTGTTTCAGGTCTGAATTTAGCCAAAAATTCGGATCGAATTTGGGCCTGAAACGGTATACAGGGATGCACCGGATCCCTGCTGTGAGCCACTCCATATGGCAGTGTGAACCCAGCCTAAGCCCTGGTTCACACTGACAGTGGGAATTAAATCATGCAAGTTCAGCTGAACTCGCATGATTTCATTCCCGCATGTCAGTCCCACCTTCGGGGGCGATTTCAGAGACATCTGTGCTGGTTGCTGCACAGATGTCAATGGAAATTGCCAAAAGTAGTACAGAAGCTACTTTTGGAAATCGGTGCGACGCAGCATTTGATGTGGATGGTGCCATTGCTGGCAATTGCCACCGATTTGACATGTCAAATCGCATCAATGTAAACCAGGGCTTATTCTAGTTTCTAGGAAAACAAGCAAGAAGACTCTCTACCATTAGCTGAAGATTAGCATCTGTATTTTCATTTCATTATATATGAAGGATCAACCAGAAATATGTTATGGTAGCCCTTTGTCTTCAGTTTCTGTATGAAGAACAGCCTGTGCAGTCCAATAACACCAGATGCATTTTCATTGTCACATAAAGCATTTATTTTATGAAAAATGCTTCCATCAGTCACTTTTGACATGTAGTGTTTCTGGTTTACTTTTTTTTGGTCCTTAATATGCTTTGTAGATATGGAGTTTCTTGAAGTGTTGACTGAAGGTTTGGAACGCGTACTTTTAGTAAGAGGTGGTGGAACGGAAGTCATCACTATATATTCTTAAGCTGACATCTATGTTCTGCTTCACTCGGAGTTGAAGAAACCAAGAACGTGTTCAAAGAGGCCAAAAGAAAATGCATTACTGAAACTAGAACACACCAACCATTTATCCAATTCAATCTAGGCGAACAAGAGGAAAGCTAATGTTCCTGCAACATGTCAAATCCTTTTTACTATTAATAATGCCAAAATGTTAATGTTTGTGATTCAAAAGCACTATGGCAACAAAAGGGATGGACAGAACAGTATTTTCTTGCCCTGAACAGGGAGACCTCTATGCACCAGCAGGTATCAAATGCCTGTTGAATATCAGTAAACAGCCCTCTTTCAAGGGATAAAGTATCTGATCCACTTATTAGGAGCAGTCTGTGCCCATGAAGCTTTGTCCAGAGCACAGAGATTCATTTACTAAAGGGTATAATGCTTTAGCACGCCTTAATAACTCCTGACTTGGCTGGGAGCATGCTAACTCGTACTACCCACCACCACCATTCGCAAAGCTGAGTATCAAAAATCATGCATACTTGTATTGTGGAGATGTTACATTTCTCTAAAAGAAAAAGTTTTGTCACTTTTTTTGTTCTGATTTATTATTGTGTTGTAAAAGCAGAAGTATTACCTCTGATATCAAGAGGACTTGGCAGTTAAAGGAAACACTTTACTAATCTCCATCCACTGTTGGGGAGATAAAATAGTTCAGTGGCTTTATATGTATTGTATTTTTTATTTAAATGGGAAAGTTGTATCGGCAAGTTTTAATTTATTGCTCTGACCAGCATTCCATGTGTTAAATCTCTGTAATTGCTGTTTTAAAAGTTTGAATCATTATTGTACCAGTAGAAGCAGGTGCCATTATAGAGTCAGTCATAGATACATGTGAATAGACCAGCCTATCTGCCTCTCACCCCATTCCCTAGAACTACAAATGTATCTACAAAACAGTTGTCATTGTTTGTGTCAGCATTTTTGTTGGGGGGTGAGTTATTCTAAACAATAAAATGTTTTATATTAAAAAGGTGTTTGTCATATTAAAGTGGGATGACACTGAATCTGAGCACCACAAACCAAAAATGCTATTTAATTAATCCAAAAACAAACTCCCCCATCCATCCATGCCTCCATGCTTTATTTTGCTGAGAAATCACTTAAAAAAACTGTGTCTATGGGAATGTTTGACCATTCTTCCAGAACTGCATTTGTGAAGTCAGGCACTGATGTTGGACGAGAAGGCGTGGCTTGCAGTCTCCACTCTAATTCATCCCAAAGGTGTTCTATCGGGTTGAGGTCAGGACTCTGTGCAGGCCAGTGAAGTTCCTCCACCCCAAACTCGCTCATCCATGTCTTTATGGACCTTTCTTTGTGCACTGATGCGCAGTCATGTTGGAACAGGAAGGGGCCATCCCCAAACTGTTCCCACAAAGTTGGGGGTGTAGCGTCACATATGGCGACCCATCATATTTGGCCACCCGATGGACTGCGCATGTGCGACGCCGCCATATACGTTACAACACTGTGGCGATCTGCGCTTGCGCAGAATTTAGTGGCCACACCCCTGGGTCCAGGTTCAAGCCCCACCCGCGAGGAGCCCTGTGGCAAAGTGGTCTTACAACAGTGTTGGAACGCATATGGCGGCGTCTCTCATGCGCACTCCAGCGGGTAGCAAAATGTGATGAGTAGCCGAATGTGACGTGACGGGCATGAAATTGTCCAAAATGTCTTGGTTAACTGACTCCTTAAGAGTTCCCTTCACTGGAACTAAGGGGCCAAACCCAACCCCTGAAAAACAACCCCACACCATAATCCCCCCTCTACCAAATGATTTAGATCAGTGCACAAAGCAAGGTCCATAAAGACATGGATGAGCGAGTTTGGAGTGGAGGAACTTGACTAGTAGCATGAGGATTAAAAATAGTCCATGTTGATTGAGAGAGTGAAGTTCCACTTTAAGAACATAATAGTGAAGCATGTACAGCAGTGTTCTATTCAAATATTGAAACCTAGTGGGCTTGTCTGGCTTTCTGTGCCCCCAGTGGACATTGAATGCTGCAAGATAAAGGTTTCCATAAAAATCACCACAGTGGTTTAGTTACCTCCAATGGATAAAGACATGCTGTGGAAGTGTTGACAACAAATCTTTTGTCACTTGCTGTGTTCACAAAAATGCCCACAGTTTGAGTAAGAAATTGGCCTCATCAACATTTAACTGAACTCCAGAATTACTTCTCTTTTCATCCTACCCCTCTGCAGATGCCAGGCCCACAAAGCCGTTCCTCTTCACTCAAATTCTGGTTCTGAAGCGGCAGCAGAGAGCACTAGACCAATCCAATACAGCTATCCAAATGTGATATTCTCTATATTTCATTTTTATTAGCCGACTCAAGTTCAGCTTGAAAAGATACATGAAGGATGCCATTACTATCCTCGTAATACTTGATACTTTAACACTTTAAAAAAAAAAAAGGGGGGGGGGGGCAGAAAACATTCTCAGTGATGACAAATTTGGTAAATTCTATACTTGAATTTCTGACGATATTCAGGCCCCATTCACAACTGGGCATTTTGAGATCATGGCAGAATAGCTGCAATTCTGCCCGCGATCTCAAAATGCACTACAATGGCAAAACGCAGGTTCAGGTGTCATTATTTTCAATGGCACCTAAAACGCGTTGCGGTTTTGCCACATGGCAAATTGCATCGCATGAAACTTGTCACCCAAATAGTAGCAGAAGCTTTACGTGATGCAATTTTCTGTGCATCAAAACCGCACAGCGTTTTAGGTGTGATTGAAAATAATGGCACCTGAACCTGTGTTTTCCATTGTAGTGCATTTTGAGATCCCAAAACGCCCGGGTGTAAAGAGGGCTTCAATGCTTTAAAATCCATAATGGGGCAAACAGTGAACAGACTGGAGCAAAAGCCCTGGCAACCTTCTGCCACAGGAACTGGGGCAATGACACCATGATCCAGAAGAACCTAGAGTGCTTGATGAGGATTCGATAATCCATGCAGTGACACATGAAGGTTGGAGGTGAGAAACTGAGGTCAGGTAGGGAGAGGTAGCCCCTGGGAGACCACAGAGAATGGCCACTTCTGCACAAAATCCTCCCTAAACAGATACAAATCTAATTAATACACGTTTAGTGGAGGAAACAGTTTGTCAGGATGATTCCAATAGTTAGAAAAGTGGGTGCAAAGGAAAAGTCCTTGCAGCCTTAGGAGTAGGAAACTGCACTGGTAAAAGCAACACGCCTGTAATTTTAGAGTGGTGCACACTGCATTAACAAGAGCCCAAACTGTCTACTGTCATTTGGGAGCAATTGAAATAGATCGTGATTGTTCAGGGGCAAGCCCAACAGTCAAGGACTGGAGCAGTTCAAAATCAGGCAGTCTCTGTGGTTAATGGCTTGGAAGGTGCTAAGGACGCAAGTCAGATTCAGAATTTGTTGGAGTGGGCGCAGAAGCGCAGTTGTGGCCTCTGCAGGCATAAAAACGGGAGAGAACAAAGGAAGCGCCACCTAAGTGCAGGAGAAGAGCCGAAACCAGCGTGAAACGCATGGAAGTGACTTCACGGGATCACATCCGGAGGAGCTGGTCGCAGGAAGGAGGAAACGCTAATGGGCTACGTCCTCGGAGCTTCAGCTCCTTCTACTGACCTTTTATGAAGCTCCAAGCGCGTATCCTGTTAGTGTTTCTTCCTTCCTGCGACCAGCTCCTCCGGATGTGATCCCGTCACTTCTGTGTGTTCCATGCTGGTTCTGTCTCTTCTCCTGTGGCCACAGGACGCGATGGGGACCGGCGATCTACACACTACGCACCAGGAACCATTTCCGGATCCAAGGAGCCCTCAGGACTTAACATACAGATGAGCATGGACCCTACCTACCTCTTGTGTTTGTTTACCCTTGCCATTAAAATCAGCTTCTAATACTGTACTTAGGTGGCGCTTCCTTTTTTCTGTTTTGTTCTCTCCCCTTTTTCTGTGTACAAAGCCAGCTCTCTGAGGACAGCAGCCACCCTAATTTACTCCAGCATTATCTGTATTTTTGGACTACCACCTTTGTACCTATGGACTATTGATCCCTTTTAATACAGACCTAGTAATAGTGATGTTTTTTTACTATTATTTAATTTTATTCTAATTTTACACTGTACCCTGCGCTGACAGTTACTGTTACCATTGTCTGCAGTCAGAAACGGCAAGTAACTTGTAATTTGGGTCATAAAATCTTGCATGACCATGGTGAAAGATTTGGAGGGCTCAGCCACACCCAATGAAGCCAAAGAGGACCCTGAGGTCGGAAAGGAGGCAAAGTCAAAACCTCAGATAAACTGTGAAACCCAGACAGCTGTTACTAAGTGATGGTCAGAAGACTGAAGGTGACCAAAGTCACTGTAGGTGGGCAGCAGTAATGAATTCAAATTCGACAAGGCTTTTAAGCTGGAGTAACAGTAGACAGATGCTTACTCAACACTGTGTGGCGGGAAAAAGCGCACGCATGACACACCACCCAGTGGATGACAACAGCTCTCAGTCCCTCAGCATCCTTTTGTGTCAAAACTGGAGAAAACGGGGGTTGAAGGTGCTCAGGGACCTAAACAATTGCAGTAGCTCTCAATGAGTAGGCTGGTTGGGCCAAGGACTAATGCTGTATACACACGAGCCAAATTTCCGACAGAGTCCGACGGGAGCTTTTCATCCTATATTCCGACCATGTGTATGCCCCATCTGACTTTTTCTGTCGAAAATTCAGACGGACTTAGATAGAGAACATGTTCTATATTTTTCCAACGGAACAAAATACTATCGGAAAAACCACTCGTCTGTATGCTGTTCCGACGCACCAAAAACGACGCATGCTCTGAAGCAAGTAGGAGACGGAAGCTATTGGCTATTGAACTTCCGTTTTCTAGTCCTGTCTTACTTGTTGTATGTCACCGCGTTCTGGAAGGTCGGAATTTGGTGTGACCGTGTGTATGCAAGACAGCTTGAGCGGAACTCCGTCGTTAAAACCTTCAGAGTTTATTCCAACAGCAAAACCGGTCAGGCATACAGGGCAAGCACAGAGGCAATGCCAATGGTTCTGAACTTTGAAAGCATCCCACAGCTAACTTTGACCGGAGCAGAGTCTGGAAAGCGCCTATTCCCAGTCCAGCAGTATCCAGACATAGTACTCCAAAAGCCAGGCTAAAAATGACCTCACCAGAAAGCTGCATGTTGAAGAGCCAAACCTACAGCAATAATGTAAAGGGAAGTATTGATTTAATGGGAAACTCCACTTTCAAGTGGAAAAAAAATTTCCAAAATAAATAAATAAATTGATCTGCAACTGTCATGGTGCTACACATGTGATCAGTTATGACACCAGCCATTTGATGGTTTGACAGTTTGGTTGAGGACACAAGCAAATGTGACAGTTAGCAATCCCGACATTCCAGGAATGTATCTGTTAAAGTGATAGGTTTAGTTCCGCTTTAGGATTTACTGCTGTGCCCCTGTGCATTCACCCGGTATTGCCCACTCTGCATCGCTGCGCTTTGCCATGGGTCTTCCTTAAGACTGCCCAAAAGCATCCGTTTGTATCCATCTGATCCCAGGCTCCCTGTCCTTTGGGACGGTGATACTTCCCCACCTCCTTTGCCCCATTGACCAATGACGGTTTTAGATTGAAGGTAGGGGCATCGATCTGGTGATGCGATCATTCGGTCTGTCAGACCGATGTTCATTATTGTCCCTAACCGTGCCCCCCCCACCGTCTCCCGCATGGCCCTTTGGGCAATGTAGTACGGGGATGGATCCAGGCTCTTGTGCATGCGCGGTGATGCCCTCATGTCTGCATTCGGCCGGTGACGTCAGAGGACACCTAAAGCCAGCTCCTCTTGCACAACAGCAGCCAGAGATCGAGGGCCACTTGGGAACATTTTTGTTGTGCCTGTGAGGTGAGCTTCCTATAAGAAATTTGAAATATAGCATATGGAAAAAATTGTTTATGGTCCCCTAAACATACTTATAACTAGGCTCTAAACTACTCATACAAATAACCATCCGCTTACTTTCATCTGTGATTTTTCTAAATCGATGACAAGCCTATTTTTGTTCTGTTTTTTCAAAAATCTCCCGTTTTCTCTTTAAACTACTTGTCTATCTGTGAGACATAAGTCGCTTGGCCCATTTTTGTATAATATGAAGTAATGAGAAAATGTGGACAGAATTTATATTTGTTAATCCTCAGTAAGATCATAGAACGGGGCTTTTTTCTTGTAACATACATATTACTCACTAGATCTTGACCACTAGCAGAATCTGAGACAAAATATACGATGCTTTCATTTTTTTATTCCTAGTTGTTTAGTTTATTATTCCTACTTTGTCTCAGCCATATTTACCCATCTTTCTGGAAACAAGCTACTTTACCTGCAGGCGCCCTCCTGTGTATATTTTGCAATTTATCTCCAAGTACGTGAATATTATGGACAATTTTAAAATACCTAGACTAGTCCTATACGCCAATGTTCTGTGTAACATGGTGCTGTTAAACCCTGCTTAACATAAATATTTATACTAAAATTCTGTTCTTATAAATCACCTTTTCACTTTAGCTTGGTCGGTACGTGTCCTCTGTGGCCGCATGGTACCCCTCTCTGCAGAGGGGGTGTTGATCCCAGGCTCCGCTGGGATCTGCTGGGGTAAGCTCTGGGTTTAGTGGATAAGGCAAATGATATGTTTTTGTATGCGTTTTAGACGGTTGTATTTTGTTTATGTTAATTTTTTTGTATTTTCTGATGTTTGTACTTTTTTATATCCCTTGTGCAGTTCTACATACCCTTTTGGGTGGCTTGTAATCCCCTGAAGAAGCCAATGTTGGCGAAACATGTTGGAAAAACCCCCGTTAGGCTTACTGGTAACGGTATTTCCAGGAACCTTCCAGGACAGCTACTTGAGAGATGATCGGCTCCGCCCTCTACAGAGAACACAAATCAGATAGAATTTAAAAGGCCCCTCCCTTTCCTCTGACCCTCAGTTGTTTAGAAGATCAAGTAACCTCCACCGAAGGTGCACTCGGCAGAGGAAAAAAAAAAAAACATAAAACACACCACCATCAGGAAAACATGGTTGACCAGTGAAAAAATAGAATAGGGTGGGAATATAGACGCTGTCCTGGAAGGTTCCTGGAAATACCGTTACCGGTAAGTCTAACGGGGGTTTTCCCCCCTCACCTTCCAGGACAGCTACTTGAGAGGATAAGCAAGATATTATCCCTTAGGGAGGGACGACAGCCTGAAGCACTTTCCTACCAAAGGAAAGGTCCTGGCTGGAAAGCATCTGAACTCTATAATGCTTGACAAATGCATGAGAAGAGGACCAGACGGCAGCTTTAGAGATATCTTCCCATGAAGCTCTCGCTCTTTCTGCCCATGATGTGGCCATGGATCTCGTTGAATGGGCCCTAATTCTAGAAGGAGGGGTGCGACCTGACGCTTTATATGCCTCACAGATAGCTCCCCTAATCCACCTAGCAATAGGACTTTTAGATGCATTGGACCCCTTCTTGGGGCCACTGAACAAAACTAACAGTTGGGAGGAACTCCTAAACCTACTGGTCTTTTCTAGATAAAGTAGAAGACACCTCTTAACGTCTAAAAGACCAAACCTTTCCTCTTCCGCATTTTTGGGAGAGGTGCAGAAACTAGGGAGAACTACCTCCTGGGACCTATGAAAGTTGGAAGAAACTTTGGGTAAATAGAGTGGATTGGGTTTAATTACCACCCTGTCCTCTAAAATCCTCAGGAAGGGATCTTTACAGGAAAGAGACTCTAGATCCGGAATCCTTCGCCCTCACGTAATAGCCAAAAGGAAGGACAATTTCAAAGAAATCATTTCCAGGGAAGCCTCATGCAAAGGCTCAAAAGGAGCCCTTGTTAGTGCATTTAAAACCAACGACAGATCTCAGGGAGGAACATGTTTGAGGATCCTGGGTGTATGCTTAGATCTGGCTAAAAGGAACCTCCTGACTAAGGGATCTACCGCTAGTCTTCTCTCTGAAAACAAAGATAGGGCAGCAACCTGAACCCTAAGGGTGTTGACAGAGAGCCCCTTTTTCACTCCCTCCTGCAGAAAATCTAAAATGCAGGGAGTGGAAAAAAAAAAATCTAAACCAGATTTCCTTTGCCAGGAAATAAAAGTTTTCCAAACTTTTCCATAGATTCTTCTTGCGACCAATTTACGGCTGTCCAGGACAGTATGAATAACCCTCTCTGAACATCCATTTAACTGTAGGATGCACCGCTCAGCCTCCAGGCCGTCAAATGGAAGGTCTGAGGGTTTGGATGCAATACCGGTCCCTGATGGAGTAGATCCTTTCGAACTGGAAGGGGCCAGGGAGGATACACAGATAGGGCCTTCAGAGAGGAGAACCAACTCCTCCTGGGCCACCAGGGGGCAATCAGAACGACTTCTGCTCTGTCCTGAATAATTTTCCGAACCACTAGGGGCAAAAGGGGAAAAGGAGGGAAGGCATAGGCCAGGCTGAAGTCCCAAGGGAAGGACAGTGCATCCGTCCCCAAGGACTCTGTTTCTCTCTCCAGAGAGAAGAACGCCGGTAGTTTCTTATTGAGACTGGAGGCAAAAAGATCCACTGCGGGGAAACCCCATCTTAGCAACGCCTCCTGGAACGTGCCTTGATGTAGTTCCCAACTGCTGGAACTGATGCTCACTCTGTTCAGAAAGTCCGCCAGCACATTTTCTGACCCCTTGATGTGAACTGCCCTTACTGAAGAGACATAGATCTCTGCCCAGGACAGAATCTGCTGCGTTAATGACAGAAGTGATACCAAGCGAGTGCCCCCTTGCTTGTTCAAGTACGCCACTGTTCAGGCTTTCTCGACTGGGACTGCTCAGAGGGGAGGAGCCGGATGTGGGCGCTTGGCTGACCTCGGAGATCGCGCCGGGATGCCGGACCTTCTTCTCCTGCCCTCCTCCCTCCTCGTGGCCAGCGGAGATGCGGGGACGCCGATAGCGGCACTTTTCATCTGGCTCCGGGCGGCCGCCCATTAGCTCCCCGCGCCGGGAACACGCAGCGGGACTCGGGTCCCTGTACGACCGCGGCTGCCGTTCTCCTGTTCCCCCCCCCCCCTCTCCCCCCTCTGGTCCGTCCTCGCTCTCTCCCCTTCACAGAACAGCAGGCTGACAGGTGGGGAGTGAACCGATAAGACACGGAGAGAAACAGCTGACAAAGGGAGCTCCAGGAAACCCCAGCATCAGCCTATGACCTACTAAGGCACCGAAGAGAGAGCCGGCCAGCCGAGGGGTGTGAAGGGACACTACTAACAGGTTCCTGGAAGCCATAAACGCCGGTGGAGAAGCTGGGATTGTCAACTCCTCAGATAAGTGTATCCGACTGTAAGGCAAGGAGAGGGTTGGTGCTTTATATGGTATAACACTGCTGTAGCATATCTTGTAACCGGTAATGTGAAGGTAAACGAAACTTAAAGTAAAAGGTCCACTATGTGTAGATAGTAACATATTCAGCTTACCGAGGACCTCAGGACACCCCTATGACACGTCAAGGTACATAAAACTATCTTTTAAAGTGTGACCATCTCTTTCTGATAATATGGGAAATGGCTGATACCAAAAAGGATATTATAGTAAACGAATTTTAATAGAGAGAAACTGTGGAGCTCTCTGAGGAGATTATGTTGCTACCTCACCCGCAAAACAGGGCTGTTATAGCTGTGGGGTTTTGACGGGCAAGGGACGGGTCTACCTAATTTAGCAGGTGAATGTGGTGTGGGTACTGAGCCCTCCGAATTCTCCATGCATTAACGGTCACTTTATATGAGGTGGAGATAGAACGTAAGCAGGTCATCCACGGACAGGAAGCTGTGCAAACCCGCCAGCCCTTTCTCCAAATGGTTTACTCAGGACACACAATCTATCTGGCATAAAATGTTATCTAGGAGTATAAAGCCTTTGGAAATTGGACCCCAGGTTGAAGGGGATATAACCATATAGCTGATGACGTACCATTTTGTGTACTGTTTGCATGATTAACATCGTTCTATCTTGCTGGCCTGAGGGCGCCTATGTGGGGATCTGAGATACATGGATATACAAGAGATGGGACCGGCCTAAACGGTAAACAAAGGTGATATCTATAGTGTACTCTCTGAAGTCCCCTGTACCTAACGCTGATTGCAAGGGTACTACCAGAGATCATTAAAGGGAGTGGTAAAAGAGGTCTAAAATTTAGGACTCCCTAGTAAGTTGGAATACCCTAAGAGAATTGGTATAAGACATGCAGATGGTCCTTAAAAGTTGAACCAGTGAGATGCAGTCAGTTCAAATCAGCCGTCAATAGAGTAATATACTACTACCTGGACCTTCTTCAAGGTAGAGGACGAAACTCCCTTAAAAGTGGGGTAATACTAAAGGGTCTCAGGTACTGTGGCTAAACAGAATAAAAGAACACAGTTTAGGGGGTAAAAGATAGTAAAGAATGAGAGGAAAGGCAGGGAGGGGGGGAGTAACAACAAACCCAACAGGAACCTCCGCCAGGACCAGTTCCAGCCCAGGCACCATAAGGAAGTACATGGTGCAGGACAATACTCATGTCAGCCCAGGAAAGGTAAGCGGGTCAAAAAATAAAACCCCTGAACGCCCATCAAAGATCAATACAAGGAGGCAGATGGCTGAAGCAGAACCGCTCAGTTTAAACCTAGCAGCAAGAGAAGAGGCCTTAATGGAGAGCCAACGAGAAGGAGTAATGCCAACAAAAAATGAAATAGCGGAGATGTTTGCTAGACTGGAAACCTTTATTAAAGCTGAAACAGAAGCAATAAGGGGAGACATGAGCCACATACTGAGAAGAGTTGAAGAGGTGGAGATAGTAGCTGAGAGACAGAGGACTGAGATGGGGAACTTGAGAAGTCAGATGGAAAGACTGCAACATGAGCAGAGGGACTTAAGATACAGATTAGAAGATCAGGAAAATCGAAGTCGAAGGAAAAACCTGAGGATTAGAGGACTCCCAGAGGCACAGGGAGAGGGGGAAAACTTACAGGAAAAGGTGGACCAAATCTTTGGAGATATTGTCAACCCAATTGATAAGAGGGTTAAATTGGACAGAGCCCATAGAATCAGGAAACCAGCTGAGATGAATAAGGAAATACCTCGAGACGTGATAGTGAGGTTCCACAACTATCAAGATAAAGAGAAAATCAGGGCAAGCCTAAGAAACAGTCAAATAGTCAAGTATGGCGATGCTAATTTACAAATATACCCAGACCTGGCAGCTGAGACACGGGCAAGGAAAAGAATTCTCCGACCTCTATTAGAACAACTCAAAGCTAGAGAGGTTCATTATTCCTGGGGTTTCCCAGCGTGCCTGATTGGGCGAAAAGATGGGCGTTCAGCGACGCTGAGGTTCCCAGAAGAGACCCATAACTTTTGCCACAAGCTGGACATTCCACCTGTAGAAATACCGGGGTGGTGGGAGAAAGTAGGTGGGCAGAACACTGTAGAAGAAGTACAAATCTGGAAACCTGTGTATAACAAGAAAAGGCCCTAAATAAGTGTTAGAACAATTAGAAGGATGAAGGGGCCGCTCAAACCGTGATTGGGGGGCCGGGGGGGGGGAGCATGGGCGGGGGGCGTTGGGGAGGGGGGATCCCGGGAGGGAGTGGTGGGAGGGGGGGCTGGTAGATCCTGGGGCGGGCTGGGGGATTTAAAGATGCCCACACTGAGCTCAACCCTCGGGGGGATAACCGTAGGGCCGGGTGGAGATGGTGTGGCCACGGTAAAAAGGGCCATTGGCGGGCCTGATACCCCTACAAGAAAGGAGGGAGGGGGAGGATGGGGGGGAGGGGCAGTGGGGGGAAGGGGTGGGGGGCAAAGGGAGGGGCGAGATCTGTACAAATCTCACTGTCTTTTTTTGTTGGATCGGGAGAGGAAGAATAAATGGCCGGAATAAACCTAGTAACATATAATGTGAGGGGTCTCAGCTCCCCCATAAAATGCGCTAACATTATGAGCGAGCTGAGATCCAATAAAGCAGAGGTGGTCTTCTTACAGGAGACACACCTATGCCTGGGGAGAAATCGGAAGATAAGGTCTAGGGATTTTCCATTCTGGATTTATAGTGACTCCCTGATAAGGGGTGCAAAAGGGGTGGCGATTGGTTTTGCAAGGGGAATGCGCTACCAAATTGAGGAGAGAATAACCGATCCCGAAGGCCGATTTCTGTTTCTGAGGGGCAAACTAAATGGGGAGGAATATACTTTAGTTAATATTTACAGCCCAAATACCAACCCAGGGAAATATCTAATTGGAGTCCTGTCGAAGTTGGAGAGTTTCAGGAGAGGGAAGGTTATCGTGGCAGGAGATATGAACTTATGTCTAGAGCCGGGTAGGGATAGTACGTCGCGTCCTCGGGGGACGGGAGGAGTGTGGCTGAATAAGCTTAAGAAAAAGTTGCACGGTTGCCAGCTGGTGGATGTCTGGAGGATGCAACATCAAAAAATTTAGAGACTACACCTACTACTCCCCCGTTCACGCGACGTATTCAAGACTTGACTATTTCTTTCTTGACCATAGGAACTTAGAGGAGGTAAAAGACATAAACATAGGACCTATAACATTTTCGGATCATGCCCCGGTGATACTACAAATAAAACAAAATAGTCAAAGACCCCTCCAAAATAATTGGAGATTAAATGAGGACCTCCTACAGGATAGGGAAATTGATAAGATAATTAAAGACGAACTGGAATTTTACTTTAGAGTAAACACTTCAAAAGAAACAGCGGAATCAATAGTCTGGGAGGCCCATAAGGCCTATATTAGGGGGATAATAATAAAGGCGGGAGTAGAGAAAGAAAGAAACCAGACAAAAAATATGCAGGAGTTACAGGAGGCAGTTAAAAACTTAGAAAGGAACCATAAAGAAACAGGGGTAGGAGGGATTCTGGGAAAACTATATGGAGCTAGAGAGGCCTTGAGACAGCAGATAGAGGTAGAAAATCGCAGAAAGTACAACTTAGTTAAAAAAGAGAGATACATCACTGGGAACAGACCTGGGCGACTCCTGGCAAGGGTACTAAGTAAAAAGAAGAGCAATAGATATATTGAGAAAATAAAGGCGAAATCAGGAGAAATCAGATATAAAGATGCCGAGATAGCAAAAATTTTTCAAGAATATTATGGGGAACTTTATTCTATTAATAAAAAGAAGGATCAAGATAGAAAGCAAAAGCTAGAAAAAATTAGAAAATACTTAAAAGAAACTGAGATGGTCAAAATTTCAAAAGAAGAGAAAACATCTTTAGAGGCCCCCATTACAGAGTCCGAGGTAAGGAGGGCTATCAAAGAGACCCAGTCAGGAAAGAGCCCAGGCCCAGATGGCCTGACAGTATTATATTATAAGAAATATCAAGATATTTTAGTACCAAAATTATGTATGTACATGAATGAGATAGGAGAGAGAGGGGAAATGAGCAGAGATGCGTTGGCAGCCAATATAGCGATTATACATAAGGAAGGAAAGGACAACACATTATGCTCCAGTTTTAGGCCCATATCCCTTTTAAATAATGACACAAAACTATTTGCAAAAGTAGTAGCGGGGAGATTAAAGCAAACAATTAACAACATTATCCACCCCGATCAGGTGGGATTCATATCAGGTAGACAGGGAAAGGACAATAGCATCAAAACTCTCTTGATAACGCAAGAAATCAAAAACAGCGGAGTCCCAGGACTACTACTGTCATTAGACGCTGAAAAAGCGTATGACAGAGTAGATTGGGACTTTTTGATGGAGACACTCAAAGAAGTGGGTTATGGAGATAAGATCTGTAGATGGATTAGGGCGTTCTATACAAAACCTTCAGCGAGAGTGAAAATAAATGGGACCTTGTCCGATCCCTTTTGTATGTACAACGGAACGAGACAAGGGTGTCCAATGTCACCAATGCTCTTTTTGCTGGCATTGGAGCCCCTTCTTACCAGATTGAGACAGAACCCGAATATTAGTGGGGTTAATATAGGTGGAACTGAATATAAGCTTGCAGCTTATGCAGATGATATCCACCTCTATGTAACAAATCCAAGACTCTCCCTACCAAACGTCCTGACCACAATGGAAGAATATGGGAAACTCTCTAACTTCAAAGTAAATACTACCAAATCAGAAGTACTAGACATAAACCCCAATAAGACAAGAGATCAATCATATCAAGAGCATTTCCCGTTTAGGTGGGAGAAGGAAGCTTTAAATTACCTAGGAATCAAAATCACACCATCTGTAGAAAAGCTATACCAAGTAAATTATATACCGCTTATAAATGAGGTAAAAACGGAATTAAGTAGAATACAGCAGGGGCAAGTATCGTGGGCGGGAAGAATCAATATTTTTAAAATGGTTCTATTACCAAAAATAACATACAAAATGCAAATGCTCCCAATCACGCTCCCACCCGCATACCTCAAAAGATTACACTCAATGATATTAAGGTTTATTTGGAAAGGGAAAACACCACGTTTAAAATATACTCAATTAATAAATACTAAAAGTAAGGGGGGGTGGGGAGCACCTGACATTGGTAAATATTACGAGGCCATTGCACTTTCGAGAGTGGTAGACTGGGTCAAAAATAAAGGAAAACAGTGGGTAGAAATTGAAAACAAAATTAATAATATAAAATTACACAAAATAATATGGTGCCCACCAAAAATAAGAAAGTATAACACAGATACACATGAAATCACTAGACACTCACTTAGAATATGGGATCTTATTCACAAAAGGGAACACTGGGAATATAATTCATTGTTAATGTCATTAAAGGATGTAGATTATTTTCCTCCGGGAATGGAAGAGTGTTTTGGTAAATGGCTCCTAGACGAGAATGTGCAATTGAAGGATGTAGTTGACAGGGGTAAAATTTGTCCATTTCAAGAGCTTAAAAAGAGGAGATAGAGTAAACATTAACCCATGGAGATATGGTCAATTAAAACATTTTGTAGAATCCCTACCGCAACCAATAAGGACAATAAAAAACTTACTCCCTTTAGAGAAAATCTGCATGGAAACAGACAAGAAAGGTGGATTCTCCCGTATATATAAAATACTGGTAGAGTTGAGGAGGACAGACAGCTTAGTTTTTATAGATAGATGGGAGAAGGAGTTAGGGCTAACATTGACAGACGCAGAGAAAGATATGATACTGAAACGACTCCTGACCACGTCAGTTAATTATAAGTTACTAGAGTTAAACTATAAATGTCTGACGAGAATGTACATGACCCCGGATAGGATGCACAAAATTGATGGGGAGAAATCGCGGCTCTGTTGGAGGGGATGCAATGAAATAGGGACGATGGCTCATATGTGGTGGTCGTGTCCTGAGATAGGAGATTTCTGGGAGGAAATTAAAAAATACACCAAAGAGATCACAAAAGTTGATCTCCCAAAGGACCCCAGGGTTCTTCTATTTCATTTGAGCGAGATGCCTACGAAAGCCTATCTCGGGACTCTTCTCCCCCATTTTTTAGATGCAGCTAAAAGCCTAATTTCTAAAAACTGGAAAAGAAAGAAAGACCAACCATGAGGGAATGGATGAATAAAATAAATGAGATACAGGATTTGGAGTATTTGAGGTTCAGTGAAGGGGTAAAAATGGAGGCGTACAGAAGAAAATGGGGAGTATGGGAAAAATTTAAAAAATCTATGAGAGCGGCTGAGTTGTGGACAACCTAAGTAACAGAGAAGGCGGATCCCGATCCTGGGGAGAAAAGGAAAAATTAGATGGGAATAAAAGAAAGACGCAGGTAGGGAGGAGGTACGGTCTCTCAAGGGGGGAGGAGGGATAGGGAGCAAGAAAAGTTTAATAAAAAGGTAGAAACAGAGGGGGGGCGTACTAGTGTCTTTCCTTTTGTGATATGAAATATTCTAATTAAGAAAACAGATTCAAAGCCATAATGATGTGATGATTAATGGGAAGTGTTTTTGAATACTTATTCCCTACGGTAAACCTTCTCGCTGATATGGCAAAAAAAAAAAAAAAAAAAGTACGCCACTGTTGTGGCTTTGTCTGAAAATATTAAAAGGTCCTTTGAATAAACCCTCTCTCCCAGAGACCTAAGTGCTTTCCTCACAGCCAGAAGTTCTCTGAAATTCGAGGAGCGACCTGCTTCCTCTGGCAACCAGGCTCCTTGAGCCTGCCAACCCTGTGAGTGAGCACCCCAACCCCACAGACTGGCGTCTGTGGTAATCTTGATCGGGCAATGTTGTGCCCAATCCTTCCCCCTCTGCAGATGTTCTCGCTGCTCCCACCAGGCGAGATCTAGAAAATTGCCTTCTGGTAGTTTTACCAGCTGATCCAGAGAATCTTTCCTGCGATCCCAATGGAGCAAAAGAAAAGCCTGAAGGGGTCTGGAATGCAACTGAGCCCAAGGCACCCCTGGAATGGCTGCAGTCATTAGGCCCAGCAACTGCATGATTCGCCGAAGGGAGGTCTGAGGGAGCAGTTTGAAGGTCTGTACAGAGAGAAGAATTTTCACATTTTTCTCTTGGGAAAGAAAAATCTTTAGGGCAACAGAGTCTATTAGATAACCCAGAAAAAGTATGCTCTGTGAGGGTACTAGGCAAGACTTCTGTTGGTTGACCTTCCACCCAAATTTTTGAAAGGTCCGCAAAACCAACTGTAGGTCTTGAATAAGGGACTCCTTGCCCTGAGAGATCAAAAAATCATCAGATATGGGACGATTGATACACCTTGAATTCGAAAAAAGGCCATGACTTCGGCCATGATTTTTGTGAAAATTCTCGGTACTGCCGAGAGACCAAAAGGAAGGGCATTGAGACGGCTCGTTTGCCACGAGCACTGCAAGCCAGAGGAACCTTCGGTGGCTCTGGCAGATTGGTACATGAAGATAAAGCTCCTGAAGGTCCAGGGTCACCATGAAGACCTCTGGTAACAACAGATTTCTTACTGAATAAATTTTCTCCATACGGAAACGTCTGTAAACTATGTATTGGTTCAGGACGCTTAAATTTATGACCATACGAAAGCCGCCGGAAGCTTCTTGACCAGAAAGACGCGAGAATAAAATCCCCGGAACTTCTGATCTTCTGGGACAGGAGAATAACTCCCTCTGTTTCCCACACAGAGATCAAATTTAACATGACTTGCTGTCTCTCGGCAGGTGGGTAAGAAAAAACCTCTTGGGGGGGGGGAGATTTTTGAACTCCAATCTGTAACCATTTACCAGAGTTTGAAGGATGAAGGAATTGGTGGAAATCTCTGCCCATTCCTTGATGAAATGCTGTTGCCTGTTGGCTTTAAAATTGGCCTTGTTTTGGAAGCCACGAAAAGGCCTCTTATTCTGGGGCTTATTCCTTTGGGAAGAAAGGAATCGACTACTTTTCTCAGAGGAACGAGATAAGACTATTTTTAAGGAAGAACCAAACAACAGTTTGCCTTCCAAAGGAATGCCACAGAGCTTATTTTTGGAGATAAGGTCACCTTCCCAAGATTTAAACCAGATAGCTCACCTAGCTGAATTAATGAGAGCAGAAGCCCTAGCTGCGGATTTCACTGAATCTGCTGCTGCATCAGCTAAGAAGGCGACTGACTTGGCAATGAGTGGGAGGGATTCTCTAATCTCTTCCTTGGGGGTGTCAGATGCCAGAAGATCATCTAGACGCTGAACCCATACGTCTAAATTTCTAGCCACACAGGTAGATGCTACCGCTGGGCCTAAAGAAAAAGCTGAAGCATCCCAGGCCCTATGCAGCAATGAGTCGGCCTTCCTATCTATTTGATCCTTAAGGACCCCAGAATCCTCAAAAGAAAGATCTGATCTTTTGGACACCTGCAACATAGGGGCATCTAATCTAGGACACTTAAAGAAAACCTCCTCAAAGTCAGGCTGAAAAGGAAATCTTCTTTTGTGTCCTCTGGATTGGAACAACCTTTTTTCAGGTTCTTTCCATTCAGATAAAATCATGTCTCTAAGAGACTGATGTACCGGAAAGGTTCTAGATTTCCATCCCTGAAGGCCCCTATACATTTTATCCTGTACAGATTGAGCATGCTGTGGCATCTCAATCTGCTCTGAGGTATAAATTGCTTTTAATAGTTCATCAATATCCTCAACTGGAAAGAGATACTTGGATGAGCTACCTGTATCCTCCTCTGATGCAGACTTTTCATCAGATGAAGAGACTGAATTCTCACCCTCCTCCAGATCAGAGGCATCGCGTGAACTAATAGTCTCAGATACTAATAAGGGAAGGGACTTGGCAGAGGTTGAAGGATCTTGAGCTATGGGTCTAGAAGAGGGAGGGCCTAAACTAGTAACCCTGTCATTCAGTGACCGAAAGAATCCACTACCTCCTTCATAGAAGTCATTAACTCCTTAGAGGAGGAAGACTCTGAACTAGCTCTGGGTGGGATACAATCCACACAAAATAGCTTTTTATAACTATCAGAGAGCTTGGCTCTACAGTTCTCACATTTCTTCCTCACCGGTTTGGCCTAGAAGAGAGCAGAAACAAGGGCCATGAATAAAAAGGATCCATACAAAAGAAGTCCCTTGCTGTAGCTATCCACAGACCAGGGCTTACCTTGGGGGCAGTAAGGGACCCGGATGCTGCCGCTGGTTCAATACGAGCGGACGTTCCATCCTCAGACCTGTCCTCAGGCTCCATGAAGCAAGCGGAGAACGGTCGCCGAGAAGACTGCTGCTGTACCGCAAAAACTGCGCCTAGAATGGCGTTTTTAGCAGGCCATTCCCCTGCAGCGTGTCCTCAGTGTCTCCACACCATGCTCCTTATAAAAACTCAGCGTCTGGAAGTGCGTCATGTGACTTCAGGTTCCGGCGCCATCTTGCTGCATCACCGGAAGTCCTCCTGACGCCATCTTGGTACACCGGAATGAAGCAATTAGGAGGACACAGTTCCACACAGCAGCGCTGGGGAAAGGAAGGGAGTTGCCACCATTTTACAAAGGCAAGTAACCCTTAGAAATAGGAAACCCTTCTGGTACAGACCATCATCCAGGACTTGGCCACAACTAATCCTGGATGAAACCAGAGAAGGGGGGGTCCACCAACCACAGTTACCAGACCATAAGAAAAGAACAAACGTGTCGGTGCTCCTGGAGGGACTGGAAACACAAAACAACTGAGGGTCAGAGGAAAAATTCTGATCTGATTTGTGTTTCCTGTAGAGGGCGGAGCCGATCATCTCTCAAGTAGCTGTCCTGGAAGGTGAGGGGGAAAACACACCATCTTGTAACCACAGATTAATTGGAATCCTTTCAGTGTGATCACCATAATAGAGATGTATAAGGATACATAATGGTTTTAATTGATCCAAATTTAATCATGTTTAAAATAAATTTCATGTTTTAATAATTTTTTGTTTTCATTATTTGTTGGCAGTTATAATCCGACACCAAACCTTCTTCCTATTTTTAAATATAATATACTTTCCTAATAGTAGCAGCGTAAGGATTACAATTAGTTAAATATTGATTGAGAGAGTTTAGTCCTGCTTATAATTTTACTCCAAGTAGAACTACATGCTCTGCAGCAAAGGTAAGATGGTATTTATTTTAGATCTATTGTAGAATAAGGAAACGCTCATACAATTTATGAAGAAATAATAATTTATTAAGGGACAAAACAAATATGCTTTTATAATAGTAGTTGGCAGTTTTCACAATGTATAAACTTCTTTATGATAAAGGGCTTCTGTGCATGTTTTAGCTTTACAATACGATTCCTCCGCCAACGTATTCCATTCTCTGCAAAAGACAGACATTATATGCTAGGTAAACAGATTAAAATCTTTATCAATAACTTTTTTTTTTAAGCCCCATTAAAGTTTTACTTTTATTTGCCAGCTGCAATAGTAGTTCTTATATAATACAATCTAACATTTAACATGAAATACTGGAATCTGTACAAAGATATAGACTAACCTCTGGTGGTTCAATGAAGGCCAACCAGTCAGAAGCATGCGTAGGCAAGAGTCCCATAGACTGACACTTGTAAACAGCCAATGCTAGACCCAAAAGGTTTCCAATCAGGTAAACCAGCCCTTGTAGAAACCGCTGACCAGAGCTCTCCAGGAGCTTGAATGCTAAACAAGAACAGAAATGAAAAAATGCAAAATATTTAATATAACCCAATATGGTACCAGTCCTGGGGGGGTTAAGCTTTAGAAATGATTTTCATGCTGAAAGAAAATCTACAACCAAAACTTTTTTAGTTATGGATATAGTGACAAATGGTTAGCGCCACTTGCAGGTGTTTCTTGCTGTATGGACCCCCATTGGGGAGTATTTCCCTCCCATTCTTCTTATAGCGATAGCACTTACATATACTAGAACCCTCTGCACTTGAGACACAAACAGCAATATTAACACTTTATTTTAGCTTAGAGGGTTTGCACAGTCGCTGTCAAATTTTTACTGCCAACTGTATTTCTGTTTGGGTAATTTCCTTCAATTCCTGTCCCAGTGCCAGGTGTCTCCAGGGCAGCAAAAGACAGAAGGCAAAGATCCACATAGAAATAAAATCTGATACTGTAGGAGTGGTGGATACATATGGTCAGAGACCAGGAGGAAAAATTTTGAGATATTTGGTTAGGCTGGATGTATTATTCCTTGGAGATACCAACAATCTAACCGCCATCCCTGGACCCTACCTAAGATGTGTGTCATTGCTGCATGATCCCCCTAAGGACGTACCCAACTTTAGTTATTAGATTGCTTATCGCTTTCCCTTTTTCCCTTCCTAAGGTTTTGTTTCCCTTTTCCCATTACCCCTTCCCTGCCCAATAATGCTGACGTTCCATCTGAGTCACATCTGCTCGCTGCATGTGTGCCATACCTCATAGGTCAGTTCAGGTATATTTATATACAGTAGTTGTGATGCATGCTGTACTTTGAAATTCACCCCCACCTAGCTGCTCCTACCTGTGTTTACTAAGGTGTGGGGACGGGTGGAGAACCTCGGTGCCCTTTAATATGTGATACGTACCAGCCCTGAATGAAGGCAGTACATATGTTAATCTATATCTGTGTTTCTTGCAGTTATGTGTAACAGATGTGGAATTTATGCCTATAGCTTTTGTATGGTTCTTGTTAAATTTATGGAACTTTGTACTTCCTGTAAAACTTAATGAACTTTCATTACAAAAAGAAATAAAAGCCGATGGCACAACTGGAGAAGCATTTAGTTATAGTGCCCGTTTCCTCACATGTAATGTAGTTGTCACTTTACAATAGTATTAGCAAAACAAAGCAAAAAAACTTACTTGCAGGTGTAGCAAGCAGCGCTTGTATGGGTCTCCATGCCATCATACACACCATCATAATAGGGAAGATGGAGATTGTATTACCAGCCATATACATAATGAATAGATTCATAGGTATCTGTTTAAGAGGTCCTAGAGCGATGTCCCAGCAACGCTGCGGAAAGAAAAAGAATTACCAGATTTCATAGAAAATGATTTAAGAATTTCTAAACCCAGCTGTCACGACATAATGTAGAATTACAGAGCTATGTGACCTTACCTTCTCCACCAGGATATGGTCAGACTCCTGCACGCTGGTGTCTGGCACTTGTTTGTCAGAATATCCCACAGGATACATACTGTCCTGTGTAGTACTTCTGTCACCCCGACCTCTGAAAAGGGAATCAAAGATGTATACATTTCCGCTTAAAGCAGTTTGTTTTCCTAAGAAGTGTAGCTATGGATAAAGTGGATTTAAACCCAAAAGACAAAATGTTATATACTTTAGATGTGATGGCTGCATTAGGTTTTCTTTATTTAGGCCTTTCTCTTATTTTCAACTGGTGATCCAGCCAGTAAGTCTGTTATTTTTAACTTCCCTTAAAGTTGTTGTAAACCTCAGACATGAAATATGAAGAAAGCCCATCCTTCTATAGTGTGTACTTGTCTCAATCCAGAGAACTAAGTGTCATTTCTGTAATTTTCTTTCTGCATGAATCCCCTTTAAAAAAAAGTTTTCCTGACACCAAGAGAAAAATGGTGACGGGAGGGATCTCCAGCTGATTAACAGCCTCAGTTCTGTTAGGCTTGGTTCACACTAGGGGCGGCGCGACTTGTAGGTCGCCTCACCGAGGCGACCTGCACACGACATCCACGGCGACTTGCAAAACGACTTCTGTATAGAAGTCTATGCAAGTCGCCCCAAAAGAAGTACAGGAACCTTTTTCTAAGTCGGAGCGACTTGCGTCGCTCCTATTAGAACGGTTCCATTGTACAGAACGGGAGGCGACTTGTCAGGCGACTAGGTCGCCTGACAAGTCGCCCCTGTGTGAACCGGCACTTACTGTGTGAAGGGGTGCGTGTCCCTTCCCTCCAATCAGCTCTTAGGGCTCTTCTGACTGAGCTCAGCAGAATGTAACTTCAGCTCTCCACCCACTTTTTTTTCTGAAAGCTCATACAAGCTTTATAAATTCTGGATGTTGAACGGATATAGAGGAGAGAAGATTGCAGATAAAAAATGTGCAACGTATGTAGGAGGATTTGGTTAATCTGTGTATGTGTGTAGGCCAGTCACTTCAATGTGACTTAACAATCGCTTTAAAAGGTAGGGAGAGGACAAGGGTAATTCAGGTTAGGGAGTAATAAGTACCTGCACCTATTCTCTAAAAAAAAAAAAAACCCTGAATATAACAAAAAACTTTTGATAGTATATTAAAACAGACTGAATGGGAAGAAATAAGAAGTGAAGAGCAATCAACAGTTTTCTAAGTTCAATATATGGCACACTACCTGCTTCCTCCAATCCCAAACTCAATAGCCCACTTAAAGCGGCCAGATTTGCGGTTTGCAACCAGATTCGGTGCAGCTGCCATCTCTGTGTTCTGTAAACCAAAAAAATATGATAATAAAATATAAAATCTTGCTTGCAAGATTGTTTTATGAAATTTTAGGTCTGTTTATTTTTATATGTACAATGTTACACAATGCATCCTTATAAACAGATTTATCAACCCTCAAAAATTCCACTCACCTGCTCGCATTTTGAGGGCTGGCGAGGAAGGGATACCTAGGAGGGGGGGGGGGGGTTTGAGCACCACTGGCAGGCGGGGTTGAATAGGAGTGCTTCTCCCAGCGATCACGGAGGGGGAGAGAGAGGAGAGCCACCCGGATGAGCGTGGGGAACACAGCGATAACAGCTTTTTTCATTTCAATTGCTGTATGTTCCCCGCACTCGCTGTCACATACAGCCCCACCCCCTGGCCAGGAACTTTGATAGACGGGTGATCTATCAAAGTTCCCCGGCCAGGAGGCGGGGCGGTATGTGACGCGACCAGCAGGAACATACAGCAATTGAAATGAAAGCTGTTATCGCTGTGTTCCCCACGCTCATCCGGGCATCTCTCCTGTTCCTCTCCTCTCTTCCCCTTGCACAAGCAGGCTGCATTTGTGGGCACAGGTGAGGCTGCACTGATTGGCACGGATAAAGTTGTTACTAATATTTATTTTTATAACTTAATTCTGCATAAAACATTTGTGACATTTCATGAGATAATTTATGAGGGCTATTAGGGGACGAAATTAGGGGTGGGGCAGGGCAACTGGTGGCGAGTATCCCTTGAGGCCTGGCTACTAGTTTAGAACTTGAAATTTTGAGCCCTGGATTTATGTCCAATCAGCACATGCCACAGCTGCCAATTTGGGCATCTCCCTGTTCTTCTACATTAAATGAGGGTTCCCTGATCCTCTCCTTCTCCATTGGATGAGGGCTCCCTGATCCTCTCCTTCTCCCACTCTCCATTGGATGAGGGCTCCCTGATCCTCTCCTTCTCCCACTCTCCATTGGATGAGGTCACCCTGATCTTTTCCCACTCTCCATTGGATGAGGGCTCCCTGATCCCCTCCTTCTCCATGGGATCAGGGCTCCCTGATCCCCTCCTTCTCCATGGGATCAGGGCTCCCTGATCCCCTCCTTCTCCATTGAAAGTGGGCTCCCTGATCCCCTCCTTCTCCATTGAAAGTGGGCTCCCTGATCCCCTCCTTCTCCATTGAAAGTGGGCTCCCTGATCCTCTCCTTCTCCATTGATAGAGGGCTCCCTGATCCCCTCCTTCTCCATTGAAAGTGGGCTCCCTGATCCTCTCCTTCTCCATTGATAGAGGGCTCCCTGATCCCCTCCTTCTCCATTGAAAGTGGGCTCCCTGATCCCCTCCTTCTCCATTGAAAGTGGGCTCCCTGATCCTCTCCTTCTCCATGGGATCAGGGCTCCCTGATCCTCTCCTTCTCCATGGGATCAGGGCTCCCTGATCCTCTGCTTCTCCATGGGATCAGGGCTCCCTGATCCTCTCCTTCTCCATGGGATCAGGGCTCCCTGATCCTCTCCTTCTCCATGGGATCAGGGCTCCCTGATCCTCTCCTTCTCCATGGGATCAGGGCTCCCTGATCCTCTCCTTCTCCATGGGATCAGGGCTCCCTGATCCCCTCCTTCTCCATTGAAAGTGGGCTCCCTGATCCCCTCCTTCTCCATTGAAAATGGGCTCCCTGATCCCCTCCTTCTCCATTGAAAATGGGCTCCCTGATCCCCTCCTTCTCCATTGAAAGTGGGCTCCCTGATCCCCTCCTTCTCCATTGAAAGTGGGCTCCCTGATCCCCTCCTTCTCCATTGAAAGTGGGCTCCCTGATCCCCTCCTTCTCCATTGAAAGTGGGCTCCCTGATCCCCTCCTTCTCCATTGAAAGTGGGCTCCCTGATCCCCTCCTTTTTCATTGAAAGTGGGCTCCCTGATCCCCTCCTTCTCCATTGAAAGTGGGCTCCCTGATCCTCTCCTTCTCCATTGATAGAGGGCTCCCTGATCCCCTCCTTCTCCATTGAAAGTGGGCTCCCTGATCCTCTCCTTCTCCATTGATAGTGGGCTCCCTGATCCTCTCCTTCTCCATTGATAGTGGGCTCCCTGATCCCCTCCTTCTCCACTGAAAGTGGGCTCCCTGATCCTCTCCTTCTCCATCGATAGAGGGCTCCCTGATCCCCTCCTTCTCCATTGAAAGTGGGCTCCCTGATCCTCTCCTTCTCCATTGATAGTGGGCTCCCTGATCCTCTCCTTCTCCATAGATAGTGGGCTCCCTGATCCTCTCCTTCTCCATTGATAGTGGGCTCCCTGATCCTCTCCTTCTCCATTGATAGTGGGCTCCCTGATCCTCTCCTTCTCCATTGATAGTGGGCTCCCTGATCCTCTCCTTCTCCATTGATAGTGGGCTCCCTGATCCTCTCCTTCTCCATTGAGAGAGGGCTCCCTGATCCTCTCCTTCTCCATGGGATCAGGGCTCCCTGATCCCCTCCTTCTCCATTGAAAGTGGGCTCCCTGATCCCCTCCTTCTCCATTGAAAGTGGGCTCCCTGATCCTCTCCTTCTCCATGGGATCAGGGCTCCCTGATCCTCTCCTTCTCCATGGGATCAGGGCTCCCTGATCCTCTCCTTCTCCATGGGATCAGGGCTCCCTGATCCTCTCCTTCTCCATGGGATCAGGGCTCCCTGATCCTCTCCTTCTCCATGGGATCAGGGCTCCCTGATCCTCTCCTTCTCCATGGGATCAGGGCTCCCTGATCCCCTCCTTCTCCATTGAAAGTGGGCTCCCTGATCCCCTCCTTCTCCATTGAAAATGGGCTCCCTGATCCCCTCCTTCTCCATTGAAAATGGGCTCCCTGATCCCCTCCTTCTCCATTGAAAATGGGCTCCCTGATCCCCTCCTTCTCCATTGAAAGTGGGCTCCCTGATCCCCTCCTTCTCCATTGAAAGTGGGCTCCCTGATCCCCTCCTTCTCCATTGAAAGTGGGCTCCCTGATCCCCTCCTTCTCCATTGAAAGTGGGCTCCCTGATCCCCTCCTTCTCCATTGAAAGTGGGCTCCCTGATCCCCTCCTTCTCCATTGAAAGTGGGCTCCCTGATCCCCTCCTTTTTCATTGAAAGTGGGCTCCCTGATCCCCTCCTTCTCCATTGAAAGTGGGCTCCCTGATCCTCTCCTTCTCCATTGATAGAGGGCTCCCTGATCCCCTCCTTCTCCATTGAAAGTGGGCTCCCTGATCCTCTCCTTCTCCATTGATAGTGGGCTCCCTGATCCTCTCCTTCTCCATTGATAGTGGGCTCCCTGATCCCCTCCTTCTCCACTGAAAGTGGGCTCCCTGATCCTCTCCTTCTCCATCGATAGAGGGCTCCCTGATCCCCTCCTTCTCCATTGAAAGTGGGCTCCCTGATCCTCTCCTTCTCCATTGATAGTGGGCTCCCTGATCCTCTCCTTCTCCATAGATAGTGGGCTCCCTGATCCTCTCCTTCTCCATTGATAGTGGGCTCCCTGATCCTCTCCTTCTCCATTGATAGTGGGCTCCCTGATCCTCTCCTTCTCCATTGATAGTGGGCTCCCTGATCCTCTCCTTCTCCATTGATAGTGGGCTCCCTGATCCTCTCCTTCTCCATTGATAGAGGGCTCCCTGATCCTCTCCTTCTCCATGGGATCAGGGCTCCCTGATCCCCTCCTTCACCATTGATAGAGGGCTCCCTGATCCTCTCCTTCTCCATTGATAGTGGGCTCCCTGATCCTCTCCTTCTCCATTGATAGAGGGCTCCCTGATCCTCTCCTTCTCCATGGGATCAGGGCTCCCTGACCCCCTCCTTCACCATTGATAGAGGGCTCCCTGATCCTCTCCTTCTCCATTGATAGTGGGCTCCCTGATCCTCTCCTTCTCCATTGATAGTGGGCTCCCTGATCCTCTCCTTCTCCATTGATAGTGGGCTCCCTGATCCTCTCCTTCTCCATTGATAGAGGGCTCCCTGATCCTCTCCTTGTCCATGGGATCAGGGCTCCCTGATCCCCTCTTTCTCCATTGATAGAGGGCTCCCTGATCCTCTCCTTCTCCATGGGATCAGGGCTCCCTGATCCCCTCCTTCTCCATTGATAGTGGGCTCCCTGATCCTCTCCTTCTCCATTGATAGTGGGCTCCCTGATCCTCTCCTTCTCCATTGATAGAGGGCTCCCTGATCCTCTCCTTGTCCATGGGATCAGGGCTCCCTGATCCCCTCTTTCTCCATTGATAGAGGGCTCCCTGATCCTCTCCTTCTCCATGGGATCAGGGCTCCCTGATCCCCTCCTTCACCATTGATAGAGGGCTCCCTGATCCTCTCCTTCTCCATTGATAGTGGGCTCCCTGATCCTCTCCTTCTCCATTGATAGTGGGCTCCCTGATCCTCTCCTTCTCCATTGATAGAGGGCTCCCTGATCCTCTCCTCCTATTTGCCATCTTGATCTCCCCTGCAGCAGTCCTGGGAGGAACACTGACAGCTCTCATGTCTGGTTCAGTAGATGGCCGTGCCTGCGCATCCAGTGCCTGTGGCCTGCCTATCACTGGTGCACTAACCAGCAAAGGAAGACCATTTCAAACACTGACGTTGTAGAAATGAGAAATGTATTATAGTGCTCAAACTCCCCATCTATAGATGAACTAGACGCACAATACACCAATATCCTGGCTTACCCCGACTGCAGCTCCTACAAATATTATCAAAAGCTCCTTGCTCCGGAAGGACGCTGCTTCCTGACCTCACTACAACCTACCATACCTTCCAATCAGTGTACAGATGTTTCCTCACCACTAGAGGAAGGAGAGGGGATCTTCCTGTCTTCTCTGAAGCAGCCATTTTACCGGAGTCGGGTGATGATCAGCACAGGATTGTGAAGATGGGCTCCCTAATCTTCTCCCAATCTCAATTGAATGAGGGCTCCTGCTATTATCACATCGTTATCATATTACTTACTAGGGGATTACAAGTTTAAGATACTGAGAGAGACACATTGATAGAAAGGATGGATATATAGAGGAATAGAAAGGATGGGTAGATAGATGAAGAGAAAGGATGGATAGACAGAGGAATAGAAAGGATGGATAGATAGATGTAGAGAAAGGATGGATAGATGTAGAGAAAGGATGGATAGATGAAGAGAAAGGATGGATAGATGAAGAGAAAGGATGGATAGATGAAGAGAAAGGATGGATAGACAGAGGAATAGAAAGGATGGATAGATAGAGGAATAGAAAGGATGGATAGATAGAGGAATAGAAAGGATGGATAGATAGAGGAATAGAAAGGATGGATAGATAGAGGAATAGAAAGGATGGATAGATAGATGAAGAGAAAGGATGGATAGATAGATGAAGAGAAAGGATGGATAGATGAAGAGAAAGGATGGATAGATAGAGGAATAGAAAGGATGGATAGATAGATAGAGGAATAGAAAGGATGGATAGATAGATAGATAGAGGAATAGAAAGGATGGATAGATGGAGGGATGGATAGATGGAGGAATATAAAGGATGGATATAGGAATAGAAAGGAAGGATAGAGGGATAGAAAGGATGGATAGATAGATGAAGAGAAAGGATGGATGGATAGATGAAGAGAAAGGATGGATGGATAGATGAAGAGAAAGGATGGATAGATGAAGAGAAAGGATGGATAGATAGAGGAATAGAAAGGATAGATAGATGAATAGAAAGGATGGATAGGTAGATGAGGAGAAAGGATGGCTAGAGGAATAGAAAGGATGGACAGATAGAGGAATAGAAAGGATGGACGGATAGAGGAATAGAAAGGATGGACAGATAGAGGAATAGAAAGGATGGACGGATAGAGGAATAGAAAGGATGGACGGATAGAGGAATAGAAAGGATGGACGGATAGAGGAATAGAAAGGATGGACGGATAGAGGAATAGAAAGGATGGACGGATAGAGGAATAGAAAGGATGGACGGATAGAGGAATAGAAAGGATGGACGGATAGAGGAATAGAAAGGATGGACGGATAGAGGAATAGAAAGGATGGACGGATAGAGGAATAGAAAGGATGGACGGATAGATGGATAGAAAAGATGGACAGATAGATGGATAGAAAGGATGGATAGATAAATGAATAGAAAGGATGGATAGATAGAGGAATAGAAAGGATGGATAGATAGAGGAATAGAAAGGATAGATAGATGAATAGAAAGGATGGATAGATAGAGGAATAGAAAGGATGGATAGATGAATAGAAAGGATGGATAGATAGAGGAATAGAAAGGATGGATAGATAGATGAAGAGAAAGGATGGATAGAGGAATAGAAAGGATGGATAGATGAAGAGAAAGGATGGATAGATAGAGGAATAGAAAGGATGGATAGATTGATGAATAGAAAGGATGGATAGATAGAGGAATAGAAAGGATGGATAGATGAAGAGAAAGGATGGATAGATGAAGAGAAAGGATGGATAGATAGATAGAGGAATAGAAAGGATGGATAGATGAAGAGAAAGGATGGATAGATAGAGGAATAGAAAGGATGGATAGATAGAGGAATAGAAAGGATGGATAGATAGATGAAGAGAAAGGATGGGTAGATAGATGAAGAGAAAGGATGGGTAGATAGATAAATAAATAGAAAGGATAGATAGGTTTTCTGCCCTAATCTTAACCACTTCAGCTACAAAAGATTTTACCCCCTTCATGACCAGGCCATTTTGCTCTTTAGCACTGCGCTACTTTACTTGGTAAATGTGCGGTTATGCAGCGCTGTACCAAAATGAAATTTATATACATTTTTTACATACAAATATAACTTTATTTTGGTGGTATTTGATCACCACTGGGTTTTATTTTTTGCGATAAAAACAAAAAAAGAGAACATTCTGAAAAAAAAAACACAATATTTTTATACAATCTGCTATAAAACATATGCAATAACATTTCTTCATAAATGTTGCCCAAAATGTATCCTGCTACATATCTTTGGTAAAAAAAAAAAAAATCTGAATAAGTATATATTGCTTGGTTTGCGAGAATTTTAGGGTGTCTACAAACTATGGGTTATATAATAATTTATTTTTTATACTAGTAATGGCAGTGATCGGCGACTTATACTGGGACTGCGATAGTGCGGTGACCAATCTGACACTAACTGACTTACTGCCACTGACATCACCAGTGACACTAATACAGTGATCAGTGATAATTCTATACATTGCCAATGGCCGGTAAGGGGTCAACATCTAGGGCAATCAAGGTGTTAAATGTGTGCCTAACTATGTGTGATGTGTGCTACTTTTACTAACATCTCTCTTCATTTCTTATCCTTTGCAGGGATAAGAAACAGAGAGATTGTTCCCTCTGTACAGAGCCCTGTGTTGATTGTCAACATGGGGCTCTGGGCTGTGATTGGACACATTATTCATGGCCAGGACTTGCTGACAGACTTCCGCTGTGTATTTGAAGAGTTAGATCACTTCTAATGATATTTGCTCACAGGGCTTTTTTCTCAGAGAATAGGTGCAGGAACTCAACCATGGCCGCCACACTCACATACCTGCCAAATGGCATCAAATAGTAGCTCTTCTCTCTGCATACAACCCCTCCCTCCACTGCCCTCATCTTCTCCCCCCTCCTTAAAAGCTCCATCATCTGTCATATTTCTTACCTTTGTTGCAATATTAAGCTGAAGCACCTATCCGGCTGTAGTACCTCCCAGCATACTATACTATAATACAGTCACTTGCAAGGGATATGATGCAGTAGGAGCATCAACAACTGGTCACCAGGGAAAAAATGGAGACCACAGAGGGTGCAGCCTACCACACACCCTCTCCTGCCCATGACTGCACTGAACCATGGGCACATGTTCTGTATCTCCCTTGTCCCTGTCTGGCACTTAGTAGGACCTGACCTGTGGGAGCTACCGGGAGATGAGCTATCACTTGTAAACGCAGAAGGTGGACTTCAGTGCTACCAAGTGATAGTGGGGAGCAGGAAACAGAAGACCTGAGCCAGAGGTGGTGGAACTGAGTTCCCCCTAGTTCCTGCTAAAAAAAGCCATGTTTGCACACACAAAAAAATATCCCTAGGGACATTTATTGATTTATTTTTGTCACCTGTGTTTAGGGAGATTTCCCTTCACTTGCTGTCACATTACCAAAACAAAAAGAGGAAATGCCTCCAAAGGAAGGAATCCCTGCAATGGTACCAGAATTAGTGGAAGAGCTCCCCTCTATTCCTGTTCAGGTGACAACTCTAAATTCATTGCTTGTAACATGATCTTTGAATGGAGGAGAGTTTCATCAGACACGGGATTCTCTCCTCCATTCACAGATCATGTTACCAGCAGTGTAATCCATGAAAGAACTTTTCTCAGTGGAGGAGGAGAAGGGAGGGGCCATGTCCCTGTCGGACCCTCTGTACTGCTGTTCTGCCTGAAGACCCAAAGCTGTTAGCCATTGAAGAGCTGGAAGTTCAGAGAGAGGAACTAATAATTGCTAAGCTGCAATATATTACATTTTTGGTTTGGGGTTTCACACCACTTTCGTTACAAGTAAGCAGGGCTTTTTTTCTCAGAGAATAGGTGCAGGAATTCAACCATGCCCGCTACACTCACATACCTGACAAATGGCAACAAATAGTAGCTCTTCCCTCTGCATACAACCCCTCCCTCCACTGCTCTCATTTTCTCCCCCCTCCTTAAAAGCTCCACCATCTGTCATATTTCTTACCTTTGTTGCAATATTAAGCTGAAACACCTATCCGGCTGTAGTACCTCCCAGCATACTATACTATACTACAGTCACTTTCAAGGGAGATCATGCAGTAGGAGCATCAACAACTGGTCAACAGGGAAAAAATGGAGACCACAGAGGGTGCAGCCTACCACACACCCTCTCCTGCCCATGACTGCACTGAACCCTGGGCACCTGTTCTGTATCTACCTTGTCCCTGTCCAGCACTCAGTGGGATATGACCTGTGGGAGCTACTGGGAGATGAGCTATCACTTGTAAACGCAGAAGCTGGACTTCAGTGTTACCAAGTGATAATGGTGAGCAGAAGACCTGAGCCAGAGGTGGTGGAACTGAGTTCCCCCTAGTTCCTGCTGAAAAAAAAGCCCTGCAAGTAAGTGATGTGACTAAAGAAGTAGGGAGTTGTTTGTAGCTAAACTGCAAATTTAAATAGATATTAATTCCCAAACCAAAAATGTAATATATTGCAGCTTACCAGTCATAAAAGAGGAACAACAGTCTGCTCACATAATTTGTAATAAAAACATATTTGCCATTCTGAAGCTTCCCTCCAACCCCTTTGCGTAAATTATTTTATATATACTGTGATTCTGTATTTGCCAAATATGCTGCAGAAATCTCCCTCCACTGAGTCTGGCAGCAACCATTTTAATTGTGGGCAGCTGAAGCTGCTTCCTGGATTTACACAGAGGCACACCTCCAGCTCTGCAGCTCTCATTGGCCCTCGTATGACTCATCCCCCTCCCTTCCTGGCAAACTCTGTCATAAGCCTAGACTTTTTACCAGACAATAAACAGGAAGTGGGCTGTATAAGGTATTTACTGGCACAAAAAAAATGTTTACTATCCAAAGTTAAATCAACAAGGGCAGAAGATTTAATAGATGGAAAGGTGAAAAAATGACTGAAGGTCTCTTTAAGCTGGATATACACTTTCTGAGAATGTTTTTCTTTAGATTGACCAAAACCATATAATATGGAGGTCAGACCTAAACACTTTCAATTTGTATGCAGTCAGGCAGGCCCTTGTACTACATGGTTTTGGTACATCTAAAGGAAATCAAACAATAAAAGTTGTATAGTGTGTATCCAGCTTTAGATGTGATGGCTGCATTAGATTTTTAGGCTTTTGTTCCCCTCTGTTCTCACATGTTGATCTGACCAGTGACACACCTCCTGTATTAGACTGTCCCCACTCTGAATGAAGGAGCACAGGAGGCACAGCAGCATTGTCAATCTGGAGGGAGGAGAGTGTTAGATGTACTAGCAGATTTAAACACACAGATTGAAGCCGATCTCCAGCTAACCTGTTATAATCAGTTACAGCAAACCGTTTTGTTCCTTTTGGGATGACGGATTTTCATAAATAAAAGCTGACTACTGTAAGCACCCCTGTCTGTGTTAAATGATTTTTTTTTCTTCTCAGCCCTCTAACCGTTACATCTGCAGGCCAGCTTATTTATTTATTTTTTTTTAAAAGAACAACAGACTTACTGACAGGATCACCCGATATAAATAAAGAAAATAAAACTTAAAAATAAAACTAATGTAGCCATCACATCTAAGAATTGGCGAGCTGCAAAATAATAAATGTTTGCTTTTGGGCTTAATACTGCTTTAATGGTCAGGGGAAGCTGTAGTGCAAAGGTTTTTTTTATTTTGCAAATGCCATTAAAAGGTAAACAAAGCCTTTTATATATTGCAACTTATCAGTGTTTAGATGTGCTGTCTGCGTTCGTTTTTTACCTGGTGATACTGCCACTGACACACCTCCTGTCCTTGGGTGACAACGTTCACTCACTATGTAGGAGCAGCGTTGTCACCCTCGTCTCCATTATATGGAGACATTGCGTAGTCAATAGACGAAAACTGGTAACTGAGTACATTACGAGGACACGGGGTAAGTTCTAGAGTTGCCACCTCATCCCTTTAAACCCGAACACATATTAATTACACAGGTTCTGAGGCTAATTTAATGCAGATAAGGCACCAAGTGAGTTTAAATTACCACCTTAATCAACCACAGAACCTGTGTAATTATTATGTGTTCGGGTTTCAAGGGATGAGGTGGCAACCATAGGGGTAACTGACTACAGTACTCAGTTAGTGTTTCCTGTATGTGTTGTAAATAAAGCTACACGAGAGGAAAAAAAAAAACCCGACCCACTAAATCAGGTGATTGTCACATGAGCAGGGGACCTTTGTTTGCAATTTAGACGCACGTGATAAGACGTAAACCCTTCTCTGCGCATGCGCGATGTAGACTCCTCCCATCCACCTCCTGCGCAAGCGTAGTGCGCAGCCGCAGTGAGAGGTGCGTCAGCAGACGGGAGAAGCAGCAGCAGTCGAGTGTGCCGGTGATCGGTGGGAGAGAGGGACATGGCGGATGGAGAGCGCTCCCCTCTCCTCTCGGATCTCGGTGATGGAGGCGGCATGGGGGCAGCAATGGGCCCCGGAGCCCTCTCACCAGGTGGCGGTCTTCCCTCTGCTCCTCCGTACGGTGGTCCCGGACCCACCCCCAGCAACAAGCCGCAAGGTAAGACCCCGCCTAAATCATTTGTTTATTGGCGAGCTCTGGCTGCCACGCCCACATCACTCGTAGTCGGTGTGCGCTGCTGATCAGCTGAAGCCCACACACGATGGGCGGGGCCCTGTGAGTAGCAGAGGTGATTGGCTAATGGGGGCAAGTGGGGAGAAGGTGAAGGGGTCTGAATTCCTATCAAACTAGGGGCGTGGTCTGATTGTGGGATGATATGTAATGGTCAGTGAGCAGCATGGGGTGCATTCAGTTGTATTAGTGGTCATCAGGGGCCCACACAAGCTGGATTATAAAGTGTACCTCAATGGGGCCCTGAGAAAGAGCTGACAGAGGGTCACAGCCTAATAAAATACAGGGGCCAATGTGTTTTTTATTTTTATTAAAAGTTGCAACTGGATTGCGCTTTTTTTAATGTTTGTCAAGGCAAAAAAACAAAACTTTTTTTTTTTGCATTAAAGTGAAAAAAAATATATATATATATAATGTGTATGTATTTTTTTTTTTTTTTTTTTATTAACAAAGTGGTTATACTTACCTGCCCTGCGCAATTATATTGCATAGAGTGGCCCTAAACCTCCTCTTCTGGAGTCAATCGGCTGTCTGCTCCCCCTTCCTGCGGGTACCCCTATAGCAAGCAGTGTGCTGAGGGGGGCACCTGTTCTGGAGCCGGGCTGTGTGTGTCTATAGAAATGCATGACTCAGCCCCCGCCCCCTCCTATTTGGGTTTGACTGACAGCAGCGGACGCCAATGGCTTCCGCTGCTGTCTGTGTCCCCTGTGAGACCAGGAAGAGGGAGGGAGCAGCTGGGGCCTCACCTAAAAACTCCTTCCCGCAGCTCCTCAGGACCGGCACGTTGTTAGCGCCGGTCCTGGGCAGCTGCAGGCAGGAGTTTTTAGGTGAGGCTTCGGCCTAGTCCGCAGCATCTGGCCTCACGGACTAGGCCGAAGCCGCGGCCTCGCCTAGAAACTCCCGCCCGCAGCTCCTCAGGACCGCCACGATGTCAATTCAATGCCGATCCTAGTGAGAAAAAAAAAAAAAACTAAAAAAATCGATTTGCTGAAATTTTGAACCGATTTGACCTCTCAGCTCGATTCAAGATTCAAATCGATTTTTTTTTTTTCCCCCAGCCCTAGGGTGAAGATGGTAGCCCTGTCAGCGCACCACTTGAGGGCTTCGTTCTAAGTTAAGTCTTTCATAATGTACTAGTATGTGATCCATACTAACAGATGATGTTATTGCCTTGCAGGGTTTTAGCCATTTATTTTTTTAAATGGCATGGTTTTACTACCGCTTTTGGTTTTGGCATTTTAATATTTTTTTTGGGGGGGGGGGGAGCGGGTTCCTGGTTATGACAGGTACCTGATCCTACTTTCTGTATTTTGGCACTTCTCAAACAAACAAAACTCTTTTATTGGTATATTTAAAACCCTAAGTCCCGGTTCACACAGGGGCAACTTGTCAGGTGACTTAGCCGTCTGACAAGTCACATTCCGTTCTGTACTACGGAACCGTTCTAATAGGAGCGACGTGAATCTCTCCGACTTAGAAAAAGGTTCCTGTAGTATTTTTGGGGCGACTTGCATTGACTTTCTATACAGAAGTTGTTTTGCAAGTCGCCGCTGAAGTTGTGTGCAGGTCGCCTCAGTGAGTCGGCCTGCAAGTCGTGTTGCCCCTGTGTGAACCGGCAGTAAAAGGTAGCAAAAAAGAGACGTTCATTGTTATACTTTATATATCCTTTAATTTCTATTCATGAAAAACTGGTACTGTTTGGCACGTCTTTCAGGCTCTCACAAAGTGTAGAGGGGATACGGGTTTTCATGAAAACTGTCAACAAGTTAATATATTTTGATTCATATGGGTTACGACTCTTTCGCTATATCTGTTTAGGATTGCGCAATGCAGGTCTGTCTTGTGACTTTTATGGCCATATTCAATGATGGTGAGTGCTGTGGATTTATTGTATGTTAGGCAAAGTACTTGTGAGCCATGCATAATATCTCTCTCTCTCAATCTGTATAATATCACATATCTGTTAAACAGTCAGTATTTACTATTACAAAAGTCCTACCCTATATTTAGAATACTAGTCAACAGAGTTCAAGCAGATAAATGGTCCCTGTGTAGGCATTGTAGCGGACCAAATTTTGCCCTTTTTATATTGTTTTGCTCCTCTCTGCGCCCATTCTTAGGCGTGTCTATGTTCTTGCACCTAGCTTTCTGAAAAGCAGAGTGCCTTTTATCAGCACAGATAGCATTCTTGTGATCCTTTACTGCCCAAATCACTCTTGTAATACCTGGATTGCTAGTTAAAGTTTTTTTTTTTTATTTTGTAACTACTTGTTCTTCTTGCTAAATATTTGTTTTGATTGTGTTCTGAACTCTTTACTTATTTTTCCTTTCTTATCAGGATTTCCTGTGTTCCCAGCAGGTCATGCTTTACCTAGTGAGGACCCTCCACCTTATTCACCACTGACAAGTCCTGAAAGTGGCTCTGCTCCTATGATAACATGCAGGGTGTGCCAGTCACTCATAAATGTGGAGGGCAAAATGCATCAGCATGTAGTAAAATGTGGAGTCTGCAATGAGGCCACAGTAAGTAAGGCAGCGTGTCTGTAGGACAGAGGATCTGTTTTAGTTGTCTATTTAGATTGTGAGAAGCGTTGCTATTCCTGTATGTCTGCCTAATGAATATTCATTAATTCCTGCAGCCCATAAAGAATGCCCCCCAGGGGAAGAAGTATGTTCGTTGTCCCTGCAACTGTCTGCTGATTTGTAAAGTCACCTCCCAAAGGATAGCCTGCCCCAGGCCATACTGGTGAGAACAAACCACACGGGAAGGGCAAATAAATGCATGTTATTTACAGTGATCCCTTTCACACTATGGCCATGTTAGCGTTAAAGCGCCGTTCGTTTTGGCGGTGTTTTAGTGCTGTTTAAGCGGCGATTTTCGTCCGCTAGCGGGGTGCTTTTAACCCCAAAGAAAGGGTTGAAAACGCCTGTGTTGAGGCGCTTCTGAAGCACTTTTCAGGCGCTTTGGAATCGCCGCCCATTCATTTCAATGGGCAGGGCGTTTTTGGGAGCGCTCCATCCCAAGCGCACCGCCCCAGTGTGAAAAGTCACACTGAAATGAATGGGAGGCGGTTTTTAGGCGTTATTTGGAGGCTATTTCTAGTGCTAAAATGCCTGAAAACCACCTCAGTGTGAAAGGGGTCTAACTGTTGACTAAACTTGCTAGGACTAACTAAAAGTCAGGTGACAACGTTTCCTCTGTTATTAAGTGAAACTAATGCTGGCCATACACTATACAGAAAATCGGCCGAAAAATCGTTCGTATGGACACTTCGTTCGTTTTTCGGCAAGTTAGTGGGTACAAATCGATAATCGTTTGTGACGTTTTTGTGGAAAAAAAAACGAACGGCATGTTTGGAAAATTTCTGCCGAACGTACGATAAATTGCAAGGTTAATGTGTTTCCCGTCCGAACTGCCTGCACTAGGTATATGTAAAAAAACGAACACAAAATTATTTATTCATGTCCACTGAACAGATTATCGGTCATTATATGATGGCACGATCGTTTGCGGTCACGGTCGAACGTTCGTTTTTCGAAAATGGGTTCGGCCGATTTTCTGTATAGTGTATGGCCAGCATTAGGCTTGGTTCACACCTATGCAGTTTGCTTTTGGTCCATCTCTACATTGCTTTTTGTTGTGTGTTTTTGCACATGCATATTTGCATTCTTCACAAGTTTTTTGATCATTTTTCCAAATGCCTTTTGCATATGTCTGCATTTTATTTTCCTTTTTTTTTTTTTTTTTTATTTGCCCAATTTGTTGTTGGGTGGATTAAAAACGCAAATTGCAGCAAAAATGCACTACATGCTTTTCTGCAGCTTCTCCATTGACGTCTATTGAATTAAAAACAGACAATTTTTTGCAGAAACGCACAAGACCAGTCACCCTGCAGTCACCCTGCACGAGTGGAGAGGGCAGTGATCAGTCTTTATTAAAGGAAACTCTTGTACAGAAGCAAAGTCTCAAACTGGATTAGGCCTCTTGCACATGATACTGCTGTTTGAGCATCTACTTTTTCAGACTTTTTTTCATATGTATTTTCGCATATGCATTCTCGCAAATTCGTGCATGCGCGCAAAAACGTATTTTCGCATTTTTGTTCTGCACAATATGTAAATGAGCATGTACTCACGTATTTGCATGCATGAGGTGTAAATTACTGACCAAAAATGCAGCTTTTTCTATTTATTTTTACTGAAGAATGCTCTTGTTTATGTGCATAGGCACATTACAGTTAACGGGCTGTATTTTAGCTCAGTAAAAATACGATACAGCACTGCAAAACTTTAATTGACAATTGCGCGGTCGTGCAACACTGTACCCAAATAAATTTTGTCCTTTTTTCCCACAAATAGCGCTTTCTTTTTGTGGTATTTGATCACCTCTGCGGGTTCTTTTTTTTTTTTTTTTTCTCAAAAAAAAAGACCGTCAATTTTGAAAAAAAAAAAAAGGTATTTTTTGCTATAAAACATACCCAATAAAAATTTAGGCCAATATGTATTCTGCTACATATTTTTGGTAAAAAAACAAAACGAACCAATAAGCGTATATTGATTGGTTTGTGAAAAAGTTTTAGCGTCTACAAAATAGGATATAGATTTATGGCATTTTTAGTATTTTATTTTATTTTTTTTTTACTAGTAATGGCGGTGATTAGTGATTTTTTGTGGCAGACAGATCGGACACGTAGCTGACATTTTTGACGCTTTTTTTGGGAACCAGTGACATCATTACAGTGATCAGTGATAAAAAATATGCACTGGCATTGTACTAATGACACTGGCAGGGAAGGGGTTAACATCAGGGGCAATCAAGTGTGTTCCCTCAGTGTGTTTCTAACTGTGGGCTGCCTGGGACAACACACAGATCCAACTTCCTGCTTAGCAGGAAGACCAGATCCTGTGTCATCCCCTGTCAGAACGGAGATCTGCCTTGTTTACTTTGTCAGATTCCCGTTCTGTCTCTGCGGGGAATGATCGCGGGCGGACATTGGCCAATCAGCGCGCGCCCACAGAACCTTGTTCACGAACTGACGTACACCTATGGCGATTCACGCAGCTGAGGCAACTTGCCGCAGTATAACTGCGGCGGCTAGTCGGCAAGAGGTTAAGCAGCACACTTTCTATTCTAGGGTAACAATGCTCCCTCCCTGTATTGTATCTATGGAAGGAAGTGTTAGGACTGATTTTCTCTTGGCTTTCTCCCTCTTCGTTGGCTGAGATGCAGCATCTGGAGCCATTGGTTCATGCTGTTGTCAATCGCAGCTAGTGAGGATGGGGCAGGCCAAGCCACACTCTGTGTGTCTTATAGGAACACGGAGCGGGGCCTGGGAGCGAGCACGCACAAGTGCCCTCATAGCAAGTGGGAGGGGCCCAGAGCCCCCCCCGACAGGGGACCCGGGAAGAGGTAAATCGGGGCTGCTCTGTGCAAAACCATTGCACAGATCAGGCAGTTATAACATGTTTGTTATTTTTTAGTTAATTTTACAACCACTTTAACGCTTGGTGCACATTGCAGAGATTCCTGCAACCACCTGCAGTAAAAAACGTGCAGGCTACCATTCATTCTGAATGGCACCCCCCACGCATGTAAAAACGCAGCGCGTTTGCGGGTGTAGGAACCACAGGGAAATGGCATGGTCAAAATGACCATGCCATTTCCCTGCAGACTGCGTTTTGAAAAAGGTTCATGCACCTTTTTGTCTGCAGGCGTTGCAGCCCATTCACATAAATGGGCTGCTGTGCCCATGCAGAAGGGACCTGCGCACACGCGCTGTTACCGCACTGGTTGTTCCATTGTTCTTTGGTTGCTATATATCACTGGTTGTTAGTGGCAGTACATGCCATATTCTAAAAGATGCTGTGTGAAGGTAATATAGTATGTTTGTTACATTCTCTGAAGTGAGGATTATTAGATTGCACTGGAGATTGCAACCATCTTCCTTTTGCTATAGATTTAGTGAACATGTAACAGTGTATATGTAATAAACTCTGGCATGATTAATTTTGAATGAATAACTAATGTTTGTCTGATTTCACCAGTAAACGAATCATTAACCTTGGCCCAGTCCATGCTGGGCCCCTCAGCCCAGAGCCACAGCCTGTTGGAGTACGAGTCATTTGTGGACATTGCAAGAACAATTTTCTGGTATGCAAAATTGTGTAATGTTATGCCATTGAATTGGTGTGTTCCTTTGGAAATAATGATTTTTGAAACAAAATTCAAGTGTGGGGTCATTTATTGAATGTGGATTTTTGTGGATATGATGCGACTTGCTATTTCTGCAGTTTGAAATTGCCCGAATTGCATTTGGTTTTAGAAGGCTGCTGTCTATAGAGGTCTGTCTTGGCTTTAAGGCTACATTCACACTGGTGTTTAAATAATAAGTCCTCCTATGGGAGCATGTTACATGTTCCATCCGTTTTTTAAGGTGGAACATGTAACATGTTCCCACTCCCGCAGCCTCTCGCCTATCTCCCCCCCCCCCCCCCATATTGTGATAGTGGCCCGGGGACCTTCTCCCCACACCCACTGTCACAATTTGAAAGGTACAGCGCTGTGTGGGGCTCTGTCCACATGGCTGAATCATTCATTCGCAGAGATCCGTGAATGAATGAACTACAAGTGCTGACAGCCTTTTGCAGCTGACGACTTTTGTAGTTCTCAATGAACTACCAGGGCACTAGTGAACGCTCTGGGTAGTTCATTGAGTCTTCCTGTCATTGTGTAACTGCTTGCCCGCACAAACAGCTTACGTTGACAGTTTGCAGGAGCCTGATCTGCTGATCGTGGGTGCAATGCTTTACAGGCTCCTAAATATAAAAGAGTGTATTTATTATTTTTTTTTTTTTTTAGAAAGGTGAACTTCCCCTTTTAAGACTGGTGTGACTGTAATGGCAGGAATCTTTAGCTGCAGCTGTGAGAGGTTAGATTCAGCCCCCGTTTACTATAATAACAGGTCGCCAGCAGCCACAGCTACTACCACTTTGTGTTTGTCCAGCAGCGATCATTGTAGGCAATCACTTGTCTGTGCAGATAGCTATTGCCACCTAAAGATTCCTGCTGCCACAATTTGCACCGGCCTTAATTGCTGGTGTGAATGTAGCCTAAAGCCGCGTACACATGGGCAGACTTTTTGACCAGACTGGTCCGACAGACTTTTTAACAAACGGACTTGCCTACACACGATCACACCAAAGTCCGACGGATTCGTACGTGATGACGTACATCGGGCTAAAATAAGGAAGTTGATAGCCAATAGCTGCCATAGCATGGGTTTTTGTCCGTCGGACTAGGATACAGACCAGCGGATTTCTGGGTCCAGCGGAGTTATGATGTAAAGATTTGAAGCATGTTCCAAATCTAAAGTCCGTCAGACTTTCGACAGAAAAATTCCGCTGAAGGTCTGATGAAGGCCACACACGGTCGGATTGTTCGTCGGACCAGTCCGATAGAAAAGTCCGCTCGTGTGTACGCTGCATAAAGGGTACTGTGTAGGGCTGTAGTGTCATGTTTAGGTAATAACAAATTATCGGCACACAGTCACTTCCAATGACTCACTCCTGGATCTCCACAACAGTACAAATTAAGAGTGCGAAGCAGAATACTTGCAGCTACTATTTATATTTTACTTCTCTAGAACAGATCCTGTAATGGTGTTCTGTTTTCAAATTGGTATGTATACAACATATAAACTAGCATCTCTGGTTTCTGCATATGCTTTTTTTATTGCTAATCAAGAAACCTCTAATGCAGTGTTTCTTAGCTTTTCTCAGAAAGAAGTATCACTAGAAATCAAGTTTTATTGAACCCCTTTCCCCCCCCCAAGGGGACCTATTGCATGGAGCACTTGGTCTCATTATAGTCTCTTAGATTGTAAGCTCTAACAAGCTGGGCCCTCTGATTCCTACTGTATTAAGGTGTATTGTATCTTTACTGTCTACCCTCAAGTTGTAAAGCACTGCTGTAAACGGCCGCTGCTGTATAAATCCTGTATAATAATGAGCTGCGTGGTTGGACAGCTCACCTCCCTCTATACAACTTTCTAGTTTTGGGAGAACCTTTGCTAATGATTATACCTACAGCTTACAGTACATTAGTGTTATGGTCTCTGGAAAGACACTTCTGACAATTGTGGTCATTGGGAAGAATTCCCTTCTTCCATGGAACCCTGGTTGAGAAAAGCTGATCTAGTGTAATAAAAGCATTGCACTGCAGACATATTTCTAAGCATTTAGGGAATACAGTTGTTTCTCAAATAGGAAAAACTGGGAACATAATAATGTCCTATCGGGGTCAGGGGTTCTGCATCTCTGAACTCGTTCTGAATAGTCCTTATCAGGAGAAGGCAGCTGTGGGACCAAAATAATGACTTTGCCTTATGCCACCCCTACTAGGTGCTGCCTGAGTGCCTTGTGGTTTACATAGAATGGAGACAATTTATTCTAATGTATGCTGGTTTATGTGACCCCGATGGGTAATCGTGTGCTTTTACCAATGCTATAGTGTTTCTCTCGTGCGGTTTGCATCTGCCTTGAATTCTTGCTTTTGTCATTCTAAAAGGTTTTTTTTTTTTTTCCCCTCAGTGGACAGATTTTTCAGACCGGACGCTGGCACGCTGCCCGCACTGCCGGAAAGTGTAAGTGTCAGAGATGATAAGCTAGTTCAGGATGGGGGAAGAATGCTGGCAGTAGACTTAAGCCTCAATTTTACCATATCTATTTTTGTCTTCAGCTCCTCTATTGGACTGAGGTACCCACGAAGGAGATGTGTGTGCTGCTTCTTATTGGGATTCGTCTTTGCTGTGGCTGCCGCTGGACTTGTGGTAAATATCTAGAATGGGATACTTGGTTTCATTTTGTTTAATTTTTTAAATGTAATTTAAGACTGATGGCTCAATTAACAAAGCTAAAACACCAGGATAAAACTATTATTTTCGTAAGTGTCAGTTATTTTCAGTTGCATCCAATAAAATTGGAAAATTACAGTCGCATGACTGAAAATGACGTGCCTTAGGCTTGTGTAAAGCATGAATTTGGCTTTCTATCTGTTGCATAATATACAGTGGATATAAACAAGCATCACCCCTCTTTAAAATCACATTTTGTTGCTTTGCAGCCTGAAATGAAGACACACGGTTTTGTTTCATCCAGCTGTATTAGTGCAATTTATAACATCCAAGTGAAAAATAAAACACCAAGCCCAGGTTTTTAATATTTTTTTTTTATTCAAGAACCGAATTGCTGAGTTGGAAAAAGAATCACCCCCTTGTGTCAGTATTTTGTTGAACCACTTTTTGCTTTTAATTGCAGCCTTTAGTCTCTACTAACTATTCACATCTAGCCAATTCTTCTTTGCAGAACTGCTCAAGTTCAGTTAGATTTGATGGTGACTGGACTGCAGTCTTTAAGTCATTCCACACTTTCAATGGGGTTTAACCACTTGACAACTGGGCACTTAAACCCCCTTCCTAACCAGACCAATTTTCAGCGCTCTTATATTTTGAATGATAATTACTCAATCATGCAACACTACCCATATGAAATTTTTGTCCTTTTTTTTTCACACGAATAGAGCTTTCTTTTGGTGGTATTTAACCACTTGAGCCCCGGACCATTATGCTGCCTAAGGACCAGAGGTCTTTTTCCAATTTGGCACTGCGTCGCTTTAACTTTTAATTGCGCGATCATGCAATGCTGTACCCAAACGAAATTTGCGTCCTTTTCTTCCCACAAATAGAGCTTTCTTTTGATGGTATTTGATCACCTCTGCAGTTTTTATTTTTTGCGCTACAAACGGAAAAAGACCGAAAATTTTGAAAAAAAAATGATATTTTCTACTTTTTGTTATAAAAAAAATCCAATAAACTCAATTTTAGTCATACATTTAGGCCAAAATGTATTCGGCCACATGTCTTTGGTAAAAAAAATGTCAATAAGCGTATATTTATTGGTTTGCGCAAAAGTTATAGCGTCTACAAACTAGGGTACATTTTCTGGAATTTACACAGCTTTTAGTTTATGACTGCCTATGTCATTTCTTGAGGTGCTAAAATGGCAGGGCAGTACAAAACCCCCACAAATGACCCCATTTTGTAAAGTAGACACCCCAAGTAAATTGCTGATAGGCATGTTGAACCCATTGAATATTTATTTTTTTTTGTCCCAAGTGATTGAATAATGACAAAAAAAAAAAAAAAAATATTTACAAAAAGTTGTCACTAAATGATATATTGCTCACACAGGCCATGGGCCTATGTGGATTAGCACCCCAAAATACATTCAGCTGCTTCTCCTGAGTACGGGGATACCACATGTGTGGGACTTTTTGGGAGCCTAGGCGCGTACGGGACCCCGAAAACCAATCGCCGCCTTCAGGATTTCTAAGGGTGTAAATTTTTGATTTCACTCTTCACTGCCTATCACAGTTTCGGAGGCCATAAAATGCCCAGGTGGCACAAACCCCCCCCCAAATGACCCCATTTTGGAAAGTAGACACCCCAAGCTATTTGCTGAGAGGCATGGTGAGTATTTTGCAGCTCTCATTTGTTTTTGAAAATGAAAGACAAGAAAAAACATTTTTTTTTTTTTTTTTCTTTTTTCAAATTTCAAAACTTTGTGACAAAAAGTGAGGTCTGCAAAATACTCACTATACCTCTCAGCAAATAGCTTTGGATGTCTACTTTCCAAAATGGGGTCATTTGGGGGGGTTTTGTGCCACCTGGGCTTTCCATGGCCTCCGAAACTGTGATAGGCAGTGAAGAGTGAAATCAAAAATTCACGCCCTTAGAAAGCCTGAAGGCGGTGCTTGGTTTTCGGGGTCCCGTACGCGGCTAGGCTCCCAAAAAGTCTCACACATGTGGTATCCCCGTACTCAGGAGAAGCAGCAGAATGTATTTTGGGGTGTAATTTCACATATTCCCATGGCATGTTTGAGCAATATATCATTTAGTGACAACTTTGTGCAAAAAAAAAAAAAAAAAAAAAATTTGTCTCTTTCCCGCAACTTGTGTCGCAATATAAAATATTCCATGGACTCGACATGCCTCTCAGCAAATAGCTTGGGGTGTCTACTTTCCAAAATGGGGTCATTTGGGGGGGGTTTGAACTGTCCTGGCATTTTATGCACAACATTTAGAAGCGTATGTCACACATCACCCACTCTTCTAACCACTTGAAGACAAAGCCCTTTCTGACACTTTTTGTTTACATGAAAAAGTTATTTTTTTTTGCAAGAAAATAACTTTGAACCCCCAAACATTATATATTTTTTTTAAAGCAAATGCCCTACAGATTAAAATGGTGGGTGTTTCATTTTTTTTTTTTTTCGCACAGTATTTGCGCAGCGATTTTTCAAACGCATTTTTTGGGGAAAAAACACACTTTTTTAAATTTTAATGCACTAAAACACACTATATTGCCCAAATGTTTCATGAAATAAAAAAGATGATCTTAGGCCGAGTACATGGATACCAAACATGACATGCTTTACAATTGCGCACAAACGTGCAGTGGCAACAAAATAAATACATTTTTAAAAGCCTTTAAAAGCCTTTACAGGTTACCACTTTAGATTTACAGAGGAGGTCTACTGCTAAAATTACTGCCCTCGATCTGACCTTCGCGGTGATACCTCACATGCATGGTGCAATTGCTGTTTACATTTGACGCCAGACCACCGCTTGCGTTCGCCTTAGCGCAAGAGCAGGGGGCGACAGGGGTGCTTTTTTTTTTTTTTTTTTTTTTTTATCATTTTTATTGTTATCTCGGGGAATGTAAATATCCCCTATGATAGCAATAGGTAGTGACAGGTACTCTTTTTTTGAAAAAATTGGGGTCTATTAGACCCTAGATCTCTCCTCTGCCCTCAAAGCATCTGACCACACCAAGATCGGTGTGATAAAATGCTTCCCCAATTTCCCAATGGCGCTATTTACATCCGGCGAAATCTAAGTCATAAAATGCTCGTAGCTTCCGGTTTCTTAGGCCATAGAGATGTTTGGAGCCACTCTGGTCTCTGATCAGCTCTATGGTCAGCTGGCTGCATCACCGGCTGCATTCTCAGGTTCCCTGTTGAGACAGGAGAGCCAGAGAAAAACACGGAAGACGGTGGGGGTGGGGGGGGGCATTCCCTCCCACGGCTTGTAAAGGCAGTCTAGAGGCTAATTAGCCGCTAGGATTGCTTTTACATGAAAGCCGACCGCTGGCTGAAAAGAATGATACCAAGATGATACCTAAACCTGCAGGCATCATTCTGGTATAACCACTCAAAGTCGTGAATGGCGTACCTGAAGACAAAAAAATGGTTAACAATAAAGCACAGTAAACGGTATAAATAATTACATACCTGAAAAACAAACATGATAAAACATAATAACAATAAAACATTGCAGAATAGAATACAGTAAAAAAGAGCAGAACAATAGAGAGAGAGAATAGAGAGAGAGAACAATAAAACGACAACAATTTTTTTTTTTATTTTATATATATTTTTTTTTTACACTTTTTTTGTAACTAACTTTTATAACGGTAACCGGTTCCAGGTTCGGGTCTCTCAAAATGCGATGGCATCTTGGGAGACCCTGTGAAAGTGTGCCTAGTCTGTGGAATGCTGTACCCTACGCTAATACTCAACTAGTGAATGGTAGCGTTCAAAACATTCACCAATGCAAAGACCAGGATTGTCAGGACAGGAGGGACAATGATAGCGGGTGTCACGCCTATATCCGCGCTTGCTGCAGACACGACATCTTTTTTGGGGGGGTTCGTTGGGTAGGGGTACTCGGGAGGACATAAAGAAAATGCCTCTCATGCAGCCGACTGCATTTGGTTGGGGATGTGAATGGGGGAAGTACGGGCGCTGCAGAAGCGGTGGGTTCCCAATTAGGATTGGCGAATGCAGCAGGAAGGGCACTATGGGCACGACGGGCCTGTGTTTGTCTTCTTGGTGGCAGCGGGACACTACTTGTGCTTGCCACCTCACCAGCTTGAACTGCACTTATGGGACTCGCCACGTCACCAAGTGTTACTGCAGTGCTGGTTTGACTACGACCGGGGTGTACTAGGCCGCTGGTGCTTGCCAGTTCACCAAAACGCTACAAAAAAAACTGTTAGCGATCACAGGGATCAGGCCTGACTCTGCGAACGCTGCAGTTATGCGTTTAGTGTTTTGTAAGTGACAGTGATCGATCGATACTGCACTTGGGTGGGCTGGGCTGGGCTGGGCGGAGGGGCAAAACGCAGGTGCTAGCAGGTATCTGGGCTGATCCCGCTAACACTGCGTTTTTGGGAACCCTAAACTGCTGGAGACGCTAGTATAGATCTGATCGGATCAGATATTGATCCGATCAGATACTATACCACTAAGGGAGGTGTACGGTGCGTGCGTGGGTGTTAGCGGTACTGGCGCTAACCTGACGCTGCCTGGGGCTGGTGCTTGCCAGTTCACCAAAATGCTACCAAAACTGTTAGCGATCGCAGGGATCAGGCCTGACTCTGCGAACGCTGCAGTTATGCGTTTAGTGCCTTGTAAGTGACAGTGATCGATCGATACTGCACTTGGGTGGGCTGGGCGGAGGGGCAAAACGCAGGTGCTAGCAGGTATCTGGGCTAATCCCGCTAACACTGCGTTTTTGGGAAACCTAAACTGCTGGGGACGCTAGTATAGATCTGATCGGATCAGATATTGATCCGTTCAGATACTATACCACTAAGGGAGGCGCATGCTGCGTGCGTGGGTGTTAGCGGTACTGGCGCTAATCTGACGCTGCCTGGGGCGACGCATATCACCGCCGGGCGATCGGGGGGCTAAACCTTTATTCGGTAATAAACGGCGGGTTCCCTGACACTATAAAAAATAAACGAACTAACCAGCGTCACCCGTAACGGTTATACGGTGATCAGTGGTGAAAGGGTTAACTAGGGGGCAATCAAGGGGTTAAAACATTTATTAGGTAGTATATGGGGGTCCCTGTCGCTATAAAACGCTGACGGCGAACCTAAATATTTACCTCACTAACTAGCGTCACCAGCGACACTAATACAGCGATCAGAAAAATGATCGCTTAGCAACACTGGTGACGGGGTGATCAAGGGGTTAAAACTTTATTAGGGGGGGTTAGGGGGGTATCCTAGACCTAAAGGGGGGTAATACTCACTGTTACAACACTGTAACTGTCACAAACTGACACCAATGCAGTAATCAGAAAAAAAAACAAAAAACTGCTGGTGTCAGTTTGTGACAGGGGGGGGGGGGGTGATTGGGGGGGGGGATCGGGGTGTTTTGTATGCCTGGCATGTTCTACTGTGTTGTGTAGTGTTGGTGCACTCACATTGATGTCTTCTCTCCTCGGCGCTGCAACGGAATGCCGAGGAGAGATGACATCATTTCCTTTGCTGCTGTTTAGCATACAGCAGCAAAGGAAGTGATCTGATTGGCCGGCGGCGATCGCGAGGGGGGGGCCACGAACGGATGGCCTCCCCCTCATCTCCGATCGCCGGGGGACCAAACGGGACCGCCTCGGCGGCGGGGGGGGGTCCGATCGGACCCCCCACCCGCGGGAGGCAAATCACGTACATGTACGTGATTTTGCCTGCCCGTGCCGCCTTGCCGACGTACATCGGCGTGAGGCGGTCCTTAAGTGGTTAATCACCATTGGGTTTTTTATTTTTTGCGCTATAAAAGAAAAAAGAATGAACATTCGGTAAAAAAAATGAAATTTTCTTTGTTTTGGTTATAAAATTTAGCAAATTTAGTAATTTTTCTTCGTAAATTTTGGCCACAATTTATACTGCTACATATCTTTGGTAAAAATAAGTACAAATTGGTGGATATTATTTGGTCTCTGTGAAAGTTATAGAGTCCAAAAGCTATGGTGCCAATATCTGAAAATTGATCACACCTAATTCCTTGAGACCCTAAAATGCCAGAAAAGTACAAATACCCCCCAAATGACCCCTTTTTGGAAAGAAGACATTCCAAGGTATTTAGAAAGATGCATGGTGAGTTTTTTTTAGGTTGTTGTTTTTTTCCCACAATTCTTTGCAAAATCAAGATTTTTTTTTTTTTTTTTTTCACAAAATTGTCATATTAGCAGGTTATTTCTCACACACCGCATATGCATACCACAAATTACACCCCAAAACACATTCTGCTATTACTCCTGAGTACGGTGATACCACATGTGTGAGACTTTTACACAGCGTGGCCACATTTTGAGGCCCAACATGCAGGGAGCACCTTCAGGTGTTCTGGAGCACCCAGGCCAATTCTGACATTTCTCTCCTACATGTAAAAATCATCATTTATTTGCTAGAAAATTACATAGGACCCCAAAACATTATATATATGGTTTTTTTTTTTTTTTTTTTTTTTTAGCAAAGACCCTTTAGAATACAATGGCGGTTGTTGCAACTTTTTATCTCGCACGGTATTTGCGCAGCAATTTTTTGAACGCTTTTTTTTTTGGAAAAAAACAAAACCGTAAAGTTGGCCCAATGTTTTTGCATAATGTGAAAGATGAAGTTACGCCGAGTAAATAGATACCTAACATGTCACCCTTCAAAATTGCACACGCTCGTGGAATGGCGCCAAACTTCACTACTTAAAAATCCCCATAGGCGACGCTTTAAAATTTTTAACTGGTTACATGTTTTGAGTTACAGAGGAGGTCTAGGGCCAAAATTATTGCTCTCGCTCTACCGATCGCAGCGATACCTCACATGTGTGGTTTGAACACCGTTTTCATATGGGGGCGGGACTTGCGTGTGCATTCGCTTCTGCATGCGAGCACACGGGGACAGGGGCATTTAAAAAACATTTTTTTCTTTCTCGAACATCATGGGACACAGAGCCTCAGTAATTACTGATGGGTTATATAGGTATCACTGGTGATTGGACACTGGCACACCCTATCAGGAAGTTCAACCCCCTATATAATCCCTCCCCCTTGCAGGGATACCTCAGTTTTTACGCCAGTGTCTTAGGTGATGGACGTGTAAAGATGTCCTGTGCTGAGCTCCAAAGGGAATATCCTAAGATCCTATACTGGGGCAAGCCAGGCGAACCGGATCCATTCAAAGTGTCTTTTCATGGCCGAATATAATGGTACCCGGGCCTCGTGTCCGAAGAAACGAGGTTTTACCCGTAATGCTTCTCTTTTTAGAGAGCTGGACCCCGCAGATCAGAAAATGGCTTTAAACTTCCTAATTTCTGGCGAGGTGCTTTACGGTCCCAGAACTGTTGGATCCCCCTACTGATGGGGGCCCCAGTCTCTGACGGTTTTTTCAAACGGAGCCCACCGTGAGAGGTGAAGATTGGGTCTGTGTAAACAGCACCCTGCAGCTGGATAAGGTAAGAGGAGATTCCACAGAATTTTTGAGTTCTAGTGGCTTTTCTCCTTTAAGGTAAATGCATGCTATGCCTATTGTGACCACCGGGGGCTGCCAAGAGCACAAACCTGCACATGCTGACTGTTTGTCTCAGTGTTTTTTCATCGCTGTCTATGTCCCAGCGTCTCAAGCCGGCTGCAAGGTAAGATGGAAAGGGGGATTTCTCATGTTTGAATGTTCCCCCCCAGGCTAGAGAGGGGCCACAGGGGTCTAGAAAGTGGTTATACCACCCGGGCTCTGCGGCCTAATGGCCACCATCTCTGAAGATAGCAGATCTTGTTACCAGCCTCCCCCCATCCCCCCCCCCCCCCCAGCCTTTCTCCAGTAGCATGACAGGAGAGTCGGCCAGCGCGGGAAGCACTCATTTTTTTCAAAACTCGAGGGGGGGGGGGCGGTAGAGGAGGGGGTGGGATAGACTCCCACTCAGGCCAGCTGCAGGCTATTAAAGGCACTCTGTACAGGTGCACTCAGCCTTCTGAGAGACACAGAGCTGACGGTCGCATGTAAGGTGGGACACAGGCATTCTCCTAGGCAGCATTTACTGAAGTAACACCAGACTGAGCATTGGGTAGCAAGGCTTTTAGCCAGACTACATCGCTCAGCGGGCAGTGTTCATTTGTATACCTCACACCTTGTTGCTTTGCACTATGGGTAGAAGAGGTTCAAGCACCCCAGGAACCAGAGACACTAGGGGATCTCGTTCAGGTTCTGAGGGCCCCCTGTCGGCCAGATGGGCCAGGGACGGCTAGCCAGGGAGAGCCATCGGGGTCAGGGGCTACACCTGCTTCTGGCGCTTCAGCCCCTGTATATATTACACAAGAGGTTTTTTTCCTCAACCATTAATGGTCTAGAGGAAAGATTAATGGCCGTGATTACGTCTTCACTCAGTGGAAGAAAACGCACTAGGCTTTCCTCTGTTCCCCAAGACCCTCAGACAGAGGAGCTCTGGGATAAAGGAGATGAATCCCTTTCAGAGGATCGGGATGGGACGGATGATTCCTCTTCGGAGGAATCAGGTGGAGAGGGACTCTCTGCGACTTCCCAAGAGGAGAAAGTCTTAGTGCAGATCCTTACTGGATTGGTCCACTCCACATTTAAGTTGCCCATACCTGAAACTGCTAAAGAATCCTCTTCTGCTTTGGGGTCACTGAAACCTTTCCAAGCAGCACATGCTTTTCCTGTTCATACTTTGCTTGAAAAGCTCATTTATTCTGAGTGGGATCACCCAGACAAACGTTTTTTTCCGCCAAGAAAGTTTTCAACACTTTATCCGATGGAAGAAAAGTATATTAAAATGTGGGGAATACCGGCTATTGATGCCGCCATTTCCTCCGTAAATAATAGCCTGACTTGTCCTGTAGACAATGCTCAGATGCTCAGGGATCCTGTAGATAAAAGGATGGAATCCCTATTGAAGGATGTTTTCTCCTTAGCAGGATCAGTGGCCCAACCTGCAGTAGCAGCGATTGGAGTCTGTAAATACTTAAGAGACCATGTTAAGCAGGTCATCAAAGTATTACCTGAACAGCAGGCCCAGGGGTTGGCTAACCTTCCAGCGGCCTTATGCTTTGTTGTTGACGCCATTAGAGATTCTATCGTGCAAACCTCCCGTCTTTCACTGGGGTTGGTGCATATACATAGAATCCTATGGTTGAAAAATTGGTCAGCCGAAGCACCATGTAAGAAGCTACTGGTTGGGTTTCCATTTCGTGGTGCAAGGTTGTTTGGAGAGGACTTGGATAACTATATCAAGAGCATCTCTTGTGGGAAAAGCACTCTCTTACCTGTCAAGAAGAAGAGTAAGGGTCCCTCTTTCAAATGGACTCTTTCCCCAGCGCCTTCAGCCTCCAGGCAGTCTCGACGGCCGCCTCCATCGGGGTCCAGAGACAAGAGTCAACCCCAGGGACAAAAGAAGTCCTGGGGAAAGAAGCCTACTAGGCAAAACACTAAGACCTCTGCATGAGGGGGCGGCCCCGCTCACTCGAGTGGGGGGAAGACTGCGACAGTTCTCAGAGCTCTGGCAGGAGGACTTCCAGGACAGATGGGTAATCTCCACGGTAACCTTAGGGTACAAGCTGGAGTTTCAGGAATTCCCCTCTCCTCGGTTCCTCAAATCAAGTGTTCCCAGAGACCCAGAGAAAAAGCAGTCGCTCCTTCTAGCGTTAGAGCGACTTTTGTCGCAGGAGGTCATTATGATAGTTCCCGCAAAGGACCAGGGATTGGGCTTCTATTCCAACCTTTTTACGGTCCAAAAGCCAAATGGGGATGTCAGGCCCATTCTGGACTTAAGGGATCTGAACCGATTCCTAAGGATTCAATCCTTCCGCATGGAATCAATTCGAACAGTAGTTCCCACCCTGCAAGGAGGAGAATTTCTGGCATCAATAGACATCAGAGATGCATATCTGCATGTGCCCATTTTTCCTGCTCATCAGAAGTTTCTGCGCTTCGAGGTAGGAGGGTGCCATTTCCAGTTTGTGGCTCTGCCTTTCGGGATAGCCACTGCACCTCGAGTGTTCACAAAGATCTTGGCTCCTCCTCTGGCCAGATTAAGGGCTCAGGGTATAGCTGTCATAGCATACCTAGACGACCTGCTCTTGATAGACCGGTCGGTAGCCTCTTTGAATGGAAACTTGACCACAGTCAGGTATCTAGAACACCTGGGTTGGATCCTCAACTTAGAAAAGTCTTTCCTAAAACCAGTAAGAAGACTGGAGTATTTAGGTCTGATTATAGATACAGGCCAGGAGAAAATATTTCTACCCCAGGCAAAGATCACTGCTTTGAGCTAGCTGATTCTGACAGTAAGGACCAAGAAAGGTCCCTCAGTCCGCCTTTGTATGAGGCTACTAGGGAAGATGGTGTCTTCATTCGAAGCAGTTCCCTATGCTCAGTTTCACTCAAGAATGCTGCAACACAGTATTCTGTCGACCTGGAACAGGAAAGTTCAGGCATTAGACTTTCCGATGCACCTGTCGCATGCGGTGCGTCAGAGCCTCAATTGGTGGCTCATACCCGAAAACCTGCAGAAGGGGAAATCCTTTCTAACGGTTACCTGGACGGTGGTAACAACAGATGCCAGTCTGTCAGGTTGGGGAGCAGTTCTGGAACAGGCTGTGGTCCAAGGGGTATGGTCCAAGACAGAGAGGACCTTACCCATCAACATTCTGGAGATCCGGGCGATACATCTAGCTCTAAAGGCCTGGACTATCAGGCTACAGGGTTGTCCGGTCAGGATCCAGTCCGACAATGCCACAGCAATGGCTTATGTCAATCATCAGGGAGGCACCCGGAGCCGAGCTGCTCAAAAAGAGGTGAACCAGATCTTAGTCTGGGCAGAGATGCATGTGCCATGCATATCGGCAGTTTTCATCCCGGGAATAGAGAATTGGCAGGCGGACTATCTAAGTCGCCAGCAGTTACTTCCAGGGGAATGGTCTCTGCATCCCGACGTCTTTTGGGCCATATGCCAAAGATGGGGGGGTTCCAGATGTAGATATCTTTGCATCCCGATTCAACAAAAAGATAGACAGATTTGTGGCAAGGACAAAAGATCCTCTTGCATGCGGGACGGATGCGTTGGTGATTCCGTGGCATCGGTTCTCACTGATTTACGCATTCCCGCCTATTCTGCTATTACCATGACTCCTTCGCAGGATCAGGCAGGAAAGGAAGTCGGTGCTTCTGGTGGCCCCCGCTTGGCCCAGAAGGACTTGGTATGCAGAAATAGTAAGGATGACAGTAGGTTCCCCATGGACACTACCGGAACGCCCAGACCTGTTATCTCAAGGTCCAGTGTTCCATCCTGCCTTACAAACGCTAAACTTGACGGTTTGGCTATTGAGACCCACGTTTTGAAGAGTATCGTGGGCCCTCAGGTCCTGTCATATCTACCTTGATTAATGCAAGGAAGCCAGCTTCCAGGATGATTTATCATAGAGTCTGGAAAGCTTATATAACCTGGTGTGAATCCAGAGATTGGCATCCCAGGAAATATGTCATAGGTAGAATTCTTGATTTTCTACAATTAGGATTAGAGATTAAGCTGACCTTGAGTACCATCAAGGGCCAGGTCTCTGCTTTATCAGTATTATTTCAGCGGCCACTTGCTTCGCATTCTTTGGTCCGCAACTTTATGCAGGGGGTGATGCGTCTTAATCCTCCGGTTAAAGTGCCCCTAAACAGGTGGGACTTGAACTTGGTCCTGGCTGTGTTACAGAAACAGCCTTTTGAACCAATAAGTCAGATTCCTTTGGTCTTGTTGACAAGGAAATTAATTTTTCTGGTGGCCATCTCTTCTGCTAGAAGAGTATCAGAATTAGCAGCTCTTTCCTGTAAGGAGCCTTATTTGATTATACACAAGGATAGAGTGGTACTACGCCCTCATCCTAGTTTTTTACCGAAGGTGGTTTCTGATTTTCATGTAAACCAAGACATTGTTCTACCTTCCTTTTTTCCAGATCCCTGTTCTCCGGAAGAGAGATCTCTACATTCGTTGGATGTAGTAAGAGCAGTTAAGGCCTATCTAGGGGCAACTGCTCAGATCCGCAGGACGGATATTTTGTTTGTGCTGCCAGAGGGTCCCAATAGAGGACAGGCAGCGTCAAAAGCTACCATTTCTAAATGGATTCGACAATTGATCATTCAAGCTTACGGTTTGAAACAGAAGATTCCTCCGTTTCAGATCAGGGCACATTCCACAAGGGCTATTGGTGCTTCTTGAGCAGTGCATCACCGGGCCTCTATGGCTCAAATCTGCAAGGCCGCAACCTGGTCTTCAGTTCATACATTCACCAGATTCTATCAGGTGGATGTGAGAAGGCATGAGGATATCGCCTTTGGGCGTCGTGTGCTGCAGGCAGCGGTACAGGGTCCTCAGGTCTGATTGCACCCTACTTGGTCGTGGTTACCCCCCCTCAGGTAGCATTGCTCTGGGACATCCCATCAGTAATTACTGAGGCTCTGTGTCCCGTGATGTTCGAGAAAGAAAATAGGATTTTTTAAAACGGCTTACCTGTAAAATCCTTTTCTTTCGAAGGACATCACGGGACACAGAGGTCCCGCCCCTCTTTTAATACACTATATTGCTTGGCTACAAAACTGAGGTATCCCTGCAAGGGGGAGGGATTATATAGGGGGTTGAACTTCCTGATAGGGTGTGCCAGTGATACCTATAGAACCCATCAGTAATTACTGAGGCTCTGTGTCCCGTGATGTCCTTCGAAAGAAAAGGATTTTACAGGTAAGCTGTTTTAAAAAATCCTATTTTTTTTTTTCTTTTTATTGTTCATTTTACTTTATTTTAGATAGTTTGAGAGAAGGGTGTGGCGCTGTTCCTTTAAATGCCCTGTGATATCCTGTGAATGTGCTGTACTCACTTCACTTTCAATAAAGTGTAGTGGAAAAATCAAAAACCATTCAGTATGCAACTGGTTAAATCCTAGGTGCCATGATGCTAATCGTGTATAAAATATTTGCAACAGTGTAATCCCAGGATGAGGGGAGTGGGAGCAGTGGGAAGGGAGGGGGTGGTGGAATGCAAAGGTTGATTCAACCACTTCTCTACCCGCGTATAGTCATATGACGTCCACAGATGGGATCTCCCATCCTGGGTGGACGTCATATGACGTCATATGACGTCCTGGGATTCCCGGCCACCTAGGGGGCGCGCGCCCGCCGCGTTCCTCGGACCCGGTGCGTGTGCCCGGCGGCTGCGATGTCCGCTGGGCACCCGCGATTGCCCGTTAACCGGGCCGGCATGTGGATCTGTGTGTGTAAACACACAGATCCACAGCCTGTCAGCTCTGAGGAGAGCGATCTGTGTTCCCAGAACGGAGGAACACTGATCGGTCTCCTCCCCTAGTGCGTCCCCTCCCCCTTCAGTTAGAATCATTCCCTAGGAAACATACTTAACCCCTCCCCGCCCCCTAGTGGTTAACCCCTTCACTGCCTGTCACATTTACACAGTAATCAATGCAATTTTATAGCATTGATCGCTGTATAAATGTGATTGGTCCCAAAAATGTGTCAAAAGTGTCCGATGTGTCCGCCATAATGTTGCAGTCACCAAAAAAAATCGTGATCGCGTGCTAAAAAAATAAAAAAATATTTTTTTTTTAAAATGCCATAAATCTATCCCGTATTTTGTAGACGCTATAACTTTTGCGCAAACCAATCAATATACGCTTATTGCGATTTTTTTTCTTTTACCAAAAATATGTAGAAGAATACGTATCGGCCAAAACTGAGGAAAAAATGTGTTTTTTAAAAAAAAAATTGGGATATTTATTATTTTATTATAGCAAAAAGTAAAAAATATTGTGTTTTTTTTCAAAATTGTCGCTCTTCTTTTGTTTATAGCGCAAAAAATAAAAACCGCAGAGGCGATCAAATACCACCAAAAAAAGCTCTATTTGTGGTGAAAAAAGGACGTCAATTTTTTTTGGGTACAACGTTGCACGACCGCGCAATTGACGTTTAAAGTGCAACAGCGCTGAAAACTAAAAATTGGCCTGGGAAGGAAGGGGGTGAAATTGCCTTGTATTGAACCGGTTAAATATTCAACTATAAGTGCAAATTCATTCAATTAAAGTGCACACGTGCAATCAGATGCAAAATTATAAAAGTCCTTTTTTCATATAACAAATTATTTCGTGTAATATTCGTGCTCTTGGTTCTCTTGGTGATGGTGTTTAAATCCCGTGCTCTAAATGTGCAGACACTCACCAGCTAACTTCACCCCTGCTGGGGTATCAGGCAGTCACAGTCTGTGCCACTGTGCGGCAATTTCTGGCAGTCTCAGGATCGTGGTATATCATATAAAAAGAGAAGGGGTGCCCATAGTGTAAAATCGTTTTTTAAACAAGCAGAGCGGTACTCACAATTTAAAACCGTGTAGTACGCAAAAAAGACAAAGTTTTCGGTTAACCATCAGCTGTTCAATGTTGTTTGGGAAGCACAGATTAGGCCACGGGCCTAATGGTTAACTGAAAACTTTGTCTTTTTTGCTTACTACACGGTTTTAAATTGTGAGTACCGCTCTGCTTGTTTAAATAAACTTTTTCTAAAAACGATTTTACACTATGGGCACAAATATTTTATACATGATTAGCATCATGGCACCTAGGATTTAACCAGTTGCATACTGAATGGTTTTTGATTTTTCCACTACACTTTATTGAAAGTGAAGTGAGTACAGCACATTCACAGGATATCGCAGGGCATTTAAAGGAACAGCGCCACACCCTTCTCTCAAACTATCTAATCTAGCTGTCTCCATTTTATATGGTGACTGCGTGTTGGGGGGCAGCAGTTCTAAATCTGTTTTTTAAAAAAACACTCGTATCCATTTCCACTGCGCGGGTTTATTACTACATTCTCCATTTACTTTATTTTAGTTTGACACTCCCCCCCCCCCCCCCCCCCCCCCAAAAAAAATTTTTTGATCACTTTTATTCCTATTACAAGGAATGTATACATCCCTTGTTATAGGAATATGGCATGACAGGTCCTCTTTACAGTGAGATATGGGGTCAATAAGACCCCACATTTCACCTCTAGGCTGGGAAGCCTGAAATAAAATAAAAAAAAAAAAAAGATCCTGGCTTCGATCGTAGCGGTGAGTTGGTAGAAGCACTGGAGGGCGGTGGGAAGGGGGGGATGTTCCCTCTCGCCTCCCATAAGAACGATCAAGCAGTGGAACAGCCCCTATGATCATTCTTATGGTGTAGAGAATCGCCGGCTGAAAAATCTGATATCTGAATGATGCCTGTAGCTGCACCCATCATTCAGATATCACCGCACAAAGTCAAGGACGTCATATGACGGCAGGCGGGAAGTGGTTTTTTTTTAACACAAAGTTGTCCATTTATACAATATTTCTAACACATAACATGTACATACCAAAAATGACACCCCAAAATAGATTCTCCTACTCCTGAGTACAGCGATACCACATGTGTGAGACTTCCACAGTCTGGCCACATACAGAGGCTGGGTATGGCTGCACATGGCTGGGTATGGCTTTGTAGTGCAGGATATTAGAGTATGGAGGGATGGCTGAGCATGGATGGATGGATGGCTGGATGTGACTGTATTTGTCACAGAGCAGCGCTGTGGGCACTACACATCCAGCCTACAGCGCTGCTACCATCCGATCCCTCCCCCTCTGTACCGATCGATACAGAGAGGGGAGGGAGAAACCGGCGTCATGACATGACGCCGGTTTGTTTACATGTGATCGCTCCGTCATTTGACGGAGCAATCACATGGTAAACAGCCGCGATCAGCGGCCGTTTACCATGATCTGTGATGCGTCATGCGTCATGGATGTTCTCGGGTGCGTGCCCCAGGGGGCGCGCGAGAGCAGGATTCTGGGAGGACGTCCATGGATGCCCTCCCAGGATAAGCCGACTGCGCTGTAGCCTTCTTTCGGCTATGGCTTGGTCGGCATGTGGTTAAATTGTAAGGATTTATTTGTTTAAAAAAAAAAAAAAAATGTCATACTTACCTCCACTGTGCAGTTCGTTTTGCTCAGAGTGGCCCCGATCCTCAACTTCTGGGGTCCCCCAGCGGTGCTGGTAACTCCTCCCCACATTGTATAACTCCCTAGGAGAAGCGCTCTCCCGGGGGTTACCGTGCAGGCACGCTCCATAGACACAGAATGCCGGACTCGGCCCCGGCGTCCGCGTCATTGGATTTGATTGACAGCAGCGGGAGCCAATGGCTGTGCTGCTATCAATATATCCAATCAAGAGCTGAGACAATGGGCAGAGGGGAAAAGCACGTCACGTCAGATCTGGGAATTACAGGACTTGGGTGAGTACAACAGAGGGACTGGGGGGCCGGTCAGTGACAAGTTTTTTCACCTTAATGCATAGGATGCATTAAGGTGAAAAAAGCATGAGGGTTTACAACCCCTTTAAGTCTGGGTTCTGACTAGGCTGTGCAAGGACATTCACCTTTTTTCTCCTTCAACCACTGTGTGGTCATTTTTGCTGTGTGTTTTTGGGTCATTGTCTTGTTGGAAGGTAAATCTTCTTCCAATTGACAACTTTCTGGCAGAGGGCAGCAGATTTTTCTCAAGAATTTGACGGTATTTTGCCCCATTCATTTTTCCTTCTATCCTGACAAGTGCTCCAGTCTTGCTGCAGAGAAACACCCCCATAACAGGATATTATCACCTCCATGCTTTACTGTAGGAATGATGTTATTTGGATGGTGAGCTGTATTGGATTTCCACCAGACATATAATTTGGTGTTGAGGGCAAATAATTCAATTTTAGCCTCATTTGACCATAACACCTTTTTTCCATGTGGCCTCAGAATCTTTAACCACTTCCGGACCGGCTCATGACGATATATACGCTGCCACTTTGAAGAGGGATGTCGTTATGGCAGCAGTTAGGAGGCAATCGCGTCTGCTCTCATCTGGTATGGAGCTAAGTGAGGAGAAGATGGCCCCCACCCGTCTCCATATCATTGCATGGCGGAAGCGACGTCAAAACGTCACTTCCGCCCATAGCTCTTAAAGAGACAGATTTATTTTTATTATTATTTTTTTAAATGACCTTTTAATTTTAATTTTTTTTAAATTTTTATTGCATTTTGGTGTAAATATGAGATCTGAGGTCTTTTTGACCCCAGATCTCATATTTAAGTGGTCCTGTCATTTTTTCTATTACAAGGGATGTTTACATTCCTTGTAATAAGAATAAATGTGACACAATTTTTTTTTTTTTTTTTTTCACAAGAATGATGGAAAAAATTTTTTTTTAAACGCACCCGTCGAGCTCGCGTGCAGAAGCGAGCAGAAGCGAACCACATATGAAAACGATGTTCAAACCACACATGTGAGGTATCGCCGCGATCGGTAGAGCGAGAGCAATAATTCTAGCCCTGGACCTTCTCTGTAACTCAAAACATGCAACCTGTAGAATTTTTTTTAAACATCGCCTATGGAGATTTTTTTAAGGGTAAAAGTTTGTCACCATTCCATGAGCGGGCGCAATTTTGAAGCGTTACATGTTGGGTATCAATTTACTCGGATTAACATTATCTTTCACAATATAAAAAAAATTGGGCTAACTTGACTGTTTTATTTTTTTTTTAATTCAAAAAAGTGTCCCCCCCCCCAAAAAAAGTGCGCTTGTAAGACCGAACACCAAATCTCAGAAAGAGGCTCGGTCCTTAAGTGGTTAAGGTGCGTTTTGGCAAAGCTCAGTCGTGACTGCATGTGGCCTTTCCTTTTTTTGCAACCCTCTCACACAAGCCACATTTGTGGAGAATTTGTGATATTGTTGTCACATGTACACAATGACCACTCTTTGTCATAAATTCCTGCAAGTGCTTCAGAGTTGTTGTAGGTCTCTTGGTAGCCTTTCTGATCTGTTTCTCCTGGCTCTTTCCTCCTTTTTGGAGTGACGGCCTGATCCAGCGAGAGAGTCTGTGTTGTACCAAATACCTTCCACTTCCTTAATAGTAGACTTCACTGTGCTTCTAGGCATTGATAAAGCTTTTGACTTTTTTTTTTTTTGTATCCATCTCCTGACTTGTGCCTGTCCACAGCTTTATCCCAAAGATCTATTGACAGTGCCTTGCCACCCATAGTTGATTGTTTGCGTCAGTTGCACTACCGGGGACTGAAATGCTCCAGGAAAGCTTTTCATGCAGAGCTAATAAAAATGACCACAGCTGTTCACAGTTGAAAGTCAAATGACTTTGTGCCATTGAGGAGGTGATTAGCTACACCTGATTTTCCATGTCATTTTATAGGAGGGGTGATCCTTTTTTCCAACTCAGTGATTTTTTTTTTTTTTTTTTCTTCTGACATGTTGGTGTTTTATATCTTTCACGTGAATGTTTCAATGAGTAAATACAGCTGGATAAAATGAAATGTCTGTCTTCATTTCAGGCTACAAAGCAACAAAATATGATTATTTTAAAGGGGGTGTTTCTTTTCTATATCCACTGTAAATGACTATTAAGTGAGTCTACACACCCCTGTTAAAATGTCAGCTTTTTGTGATGTAAAAAAATGAGACAAAGATAAATAATTTCAGAACTTTTTCCACCTATAATGTGACCTATAAACTGTACAACTCAGTTGAACAACAAACTGAAATCTTTTAGGTGGAGGGAAGTAAAAAGAAATAAAATATGGTTGCATAAGTGTGCACACCCTTAAACTAATACTTTTGTTGAAGCGCTTTTTGATTTTATTACAGCACTCAGTCTTTTTGGGTATGAGTCTATCAGCATGGCACATCTTGACTTGGCAATATTTGCCACTCTTCTTTGCAAAAAACATTCCAAATCTGTCAGATTGTGAGGGCATCTGCTGTGCACAACCCTCTTCAGATCACCCCACAGATTTTCAATCAATTTCAGGTCTCTGCTCTGGCTGGGCCATTCCAAAACTTTAATCTTCTTCTGGTGAAGCCATTCCTTTGTTGATTTGGATGTATACCTTGGGTCATTGTCATGCTGAAAGATAAAGTTCCTCTTCATGTTAAGCTTTCTAGCAGAAGCCTGAAGGTATTGTGCGAATATTGACTGGTATTTGGAACTGTTCATAATTCCCTCTACCTTGACTAAGGCCTCTGTTCCAGCTGAAGAAAAACAGCCCCAAAGCATGATGCTGCCACCACCATGCTTCACTGTGGATATGGTGTTCTTTTGGTGATGTGCAGTGTTGTTTTTGCGTCAAACATATCTATTGGAATTATGGCCAAAAAGTTCAGCCTTGGTTTCATCAGACCATAACACATTTTCCCACATGCTTTTAGGAGACTTCAGATGTGTTTTTGCTAAGTTTAGCCAGGCTTGGATGTTTTTCTTAAGAAAAGGCTTCTGTTTTGCCACTCTACCCCATAGCCCAGATATATGAATTATACAGCAGATTGTTGTCACATGTACCACACAGCCAGTACTTGCCAAGATATTCCTCCAGCTCTTTAATGCTGCTGTAGGCCTCTTGGCAGCCTCCCTGACCAGCTTTCTTCTCGTCTTTTCATCAATTTTGGAGGGACATCCAGTTCTTGGTAATGTTACTGTTGTGCCATATTTTCTCCACTTGATGATAACTATCTTCACTGTGTTCCATGGTATATCTAATGCCTTGGAAATTCTTTTGTACTCTTCTCCTGACTGATACGTTTTAACAATGAGATCCCTCTGATGCTTTGGAAGCTCTCTGCGGACAATGGCTTTTGCTGTAGAATGCGACTAAGAAAATGTCAGGAAAGACCTACTAAAACAGCTGAACTTTATTTGGGGTTAATCAGAGGCACTTTAAATGATGGCAGGTGTGTACTGACTGCTATTTAACATGAGTTTGAATGTGATTGCTTAATTCTGAACACAGCTACATCCCCAGTTATAAGAGGGTGTGCAGTTTGTTTTTCAACTGAGTTGTACAGTTTACAGGTCACAAAGAAAAAGTTCTGAAATGATTTACCTTTTTTGTCTTTTTTTTTTTTTTATCGCAGAAGCCTGACATTTTAACAGGGGTGTGTAGACTTTTTATATCCGTTGTATACTCACTTCGTAAATGGTTAACATTAAATAGAGAAAGGGCATAAGTTGGAATTTAGCCATAGCTTCTATAGTCGGTGCTGCAACATTTGTCATATGTTTCCCATATGTTTAGGTACCTATTTTTACACCATGGTGTTTTTGTCTTGCAGGCGGGCACTTGGACGTTGGCACGCACATTTGGTGGAATCTATGCCTCTTGGGCAATAGTGCTGCTGTTGGCATTGATATGCATTGGGCGTGCCATTTACTGGGCATGCATGCGAGTCAGTCACCCCATCCAGAGCTTCTCATGAGCCTGTCTAGACCTGCCTCCCTTAACTCCTCCCTTTGGTGGCCAGAATGGAAGTAACCTCTGGAAGGCACAAGGCAGAGTCATTGCAGTGGCCATTGACCAGCGGAATGAATCCATGCTGCCTTATGAAGCAGTGCTGAATATAACTCCACTATTCTTAATCCACCTGCTAATGTTTACTGCTGCCCATGGTTAACCTCTTCACCACCAGGGGCTGCAAAGCACTGCAGGATCCTGGAGCTGCAAAGGGGTTGATTGCTTTTTAATCATTCTGTTGTTTTTAAAATCAATTGTAGGGAAACGAAAGAACTCCTGGTCATGCTGCAAGCTGTGTGCGCCTTGTGGCAGATGCAGGGTTGTGTTTACATGAAGGAGGAGCAGGGGGGTTTAAATATGTGTCATAGTAATTTGGGGTAATTGTACAAAACAGTCATAGCATATACAAGGGTAAGGCAGCAGAAGCCAGGAAGGAGAGCCAGCCTTGGGAGGATGTTTTTTCCTCGTAGTGTCATAGCCTCCTATTTGTTGCACCTTAAATCCATTTTTACTTACTGGAAAGAGTGTGTGGGGTTTTTTTTTTTTTTTTTTTATTTTTAATTTTTGTTTTCAAATACCTAAAGCAGAATTGTTCCCATTCAGCCTTTCCAGAGAGGCCTTCAGAACACTATATCTTTATTTAGGACAAGGACCTGCTGTTAAGTCGGTCTGGAAGCGTGAGGTAGAATATTGCTTTCTTTCCGAAACCTATTACAAAATAGCTGCATGAATTGAACAGTTCTTGTCACATCATATTTTGTTAGGTATAGACAGAGTACATTTACCCAATCCTTTTCACTACCGGTTCATTCATTTACCTGGCTGTGTCACTTAAAGCAGCAGCCAGTACAAATGAACCAAAAAAATTGAAGTTGTAGGTTATACATGGAAAGCCAATGCGCTGTAGTGTCTTTTAATGGTGTAAAGAAGACCACTTCAGTCATGTCCTTGGTTATGCATTAGGCTAATATTTTAGAACACACTGGAATTTTATGTTTAGTAGCCTTCTCCATTACCAATCCTGGAAAACCTAAATGTTTTACGTTGCTACCTCTAGGACACTACATAGAACCACATGTACTCTCCATTAGATTTTGGTGCTTTGGACGCCTCGTTTCATGTTTTTATCCAATTGTTCTGTAAGGAGGGCATTATCCTAATTTTATAGGGAGGAATACTTTTGATTGCAGAAATGGTGACTTTGGGGTGGGAGGTAACATCGGTGTAACCACAAAGAAGATGAAATCCATTGTGACTTCTGCAGGGTCCAATCTGTTATTTTATCTGTGCAGCTGAGTTGTAAATAATTGTAATTTTCTCTTTTTGTTGCTGCTGTGCTTCCTGCAAATTTTATTTCACTTGAAAATATAAATGTTATTGTTTTTCCTTCTTATTTTTGACTCTGTGAAGCATTGTTCCTTGGCCTTTGTGGACAAAACATTAAAGAGGAGATGCCACTTTAATTTTTAATCATGTATTTACAGATATAGATTCCTGATATTTCTATGTTCTTGTTTTGAAACCCCTTTGTGTATCCAGTGCAAAGAATCTAGCTTTCAGCTGGGGCTGTAGAATCTGGTTTTCTCAGGTGTGTAGTAATGTGAACTTTAGGGCTGCTGCTTGCCATCCATGTAAAGTGCACTCAATAAAGAAGTGTACTTCAGGGATAACTAAACCCAAAAAGCAATATAGTGCAGCTTACTAGGTGGGGTAGCTGCTAATCCCACCAGTCCTCATATAATGGACATGAAACAAGGCAGGACTGTTTGAAGTATAGCTTGGATGAGAACCATGTCTACATCACCTTTTATGCCCTTCTACATGCCCTGGACTCCGCTAGGTGTCTACTTGCTGAACAGGGAATCTGCCTGCTGAGCAAGTGGATGGCTGGTCTGTGTCCACTCCGCTTATGCAGAACAGACACAGCCCACTGTCCTCCTATGGGTGGTCAAATGTAAACAGACTGCCTGTCTGTCTGCACCCGACTGCCATCTGATCTGATAGATTGATAGGAAACAGATCCCCATCTCTGTTTTTAGTGGATAGGATGTCAACAGACATATATCCATTTTACATCCACTGCTCCACAGAATATAATGGAGGGTCTGCTAAATAAAAAAAAAAAAAAAAAAAAAAAAAAACCTGACAGATGGACCCAATCAGTCCACCCACCTGTGTTAAAGGGGGCCTAAGATTTAGTGGAGGAATGAGGCTAACCACCCAAGGACAAGGGAGTGTGTTATTCTCTGGATTATCCAGTGAAAAGGGAAACAAGCCTGAAAAACCAGCCTCTCAGCAGGTAAGCCATGGCACTGAGCAGCTGCATATTTATGTACATTAGTGCAAATACGAGCGCTGCTTATGCTGGGGAGCTTTCCGGTCATGTGGCCACTGTGACAGCCAATCACTGTGGTCACATGATCATTAAGGGCTGCGAGGTGCCATCTCCAAGGGGTTAATGCAGCTACGCCATTTAAGGACTGGTAAGCTGCAATGTTATTTTTTTATTTTTGGGTTCAGATACACTTTAAAGGAAACCTGTTGTAAGGAAAAAAGAATGAAGGCTGCCATTGCTGACCCTTTTTTGTAAAAATGCTGACTGCCTGGCTGTCATGCTTATCTATTGCCTACACTACTCTAAATCACTAATATGTTTGCAGATAAGGACTTAATGTACAGGTATGTTCTGGATCAGTTAAAATAACTGCCAGGTAATGGCATTTTCAGGGGGGCATTAAAGAGCGATGGCTGCCCTCATGAACCTGTCATATCAGGCTTACTAATGTGGTTATAAACCCTAACATATACCCAGTGAAGGGACAATCCTCAGGTGCTACACATATATGAAACAAGGCCTACACAAGTTGTATCTGTCTATCTACAGTCTTCTCTTCCATTCAAAGTGCTGAAATTATAAGCTTGTCTGAGCATTCAAAAAAATGGGGTGGAGAGCTGAAGTTACTCTGCAGAGCTCAGTGAGAAGTCTGAGAGCTGATTGGAGGGAAGAGACACACCCCCCTTCACACAGAAAAGAGCTGAGGCTTTCAATCTGGTGGAGGTCCCTCCCCTGTCACCATTTTTCTCTTGGTTTCAGAAAAAAAATCGTTTGAAGTTACTCGTGCTGATAGCAGAGGAACAAAGCAGCAGACAAAAATGACACCTAGTGCTCCTAAATGAGACAAGTAGACTAGAGCGAGGAACTCCGAGCCAGCAACTCATAGAATGTGGACAGGTGACTGGCTTGTTGTCCTGTCATCCCAGAGTATCAAACAGAGTGCAATGTAGAGGGACTATTAGTAAAGTTGGATATGTAGTAGGGGACATAAGCCAATGCCTCCTCTAGTGCTGGCTCCTATTCCATGTGGAGTGATACCAACTGCACTCCACCTCTTATCCCATCTAGCATTCTCCAGAGTGGTGCCAGCAGCAGTAAAGAAGAGATCTTCAGGTCGGTGTGAAGCAATACACTGGGCATAATAGTATAGGGTTGTTTTTCATATTGATGTGCTGCGGTTTACCCACACCATGGGCACAGGGCAGTGTACCTGCAGCTTTCCTGCATTTAACCATAGACTTATATCCTGCGGGTTTGGTGCACTTTCTGAATGCAGGCGTTTTGGTGCCCTTTCAGAAAGTGTACCACATCTGCAGGATATAATAGAAATTTATGGCAAAGCGCAGCTAACCCAGGAAAGTCGCAGATGCACTGCACCTGCAATACATCAGTGTGAAATCAGCCTTATAGGGGGCTCAGTAAGGGTTCATTTACATTCCTAGTTTGGGAGAGGGTAAAACCCCATAGTTAAGATATTTTTATAACCCTTGCCCCAACCGCACCCATTTAACTGCAGTGGCCAGGGGTGTACACGTCACAGCCACAGCAGGAGTTACGCCCTGTCATGGTTGGTGGGTGTAGCACCAGCCAAGCATGACCCATTCAAGTGAGAGAGGTCGCTTTGCAAATGCCCTGCAACCTTGTGCAGTACATCAAATAAGGGGTTAAAGCAGGCAGCGTTGTGTTTCTTTCTCACCACCTGCTTTAACCCCGCAGAAGCATGCAGTTGCAGGGCACTTTCAGAGGGAGAACCATTAACTTGGGTAAATGGACTGCGATTGGCAGGCAGTAGCACCCACCAAAAGCAACAGGGGGTTTAATTACTGCTGTGGCATGTGTACACCTTTTGGCTGCTGCCTCAGCAGCTAAGGGGGGGTGTAGGGATTGGGAGTGGTAAAACCGTGACTCAACTGCAGGGTTTTACCACCTCCCAATTTTGTGTGAACGAGCCCTAAAAGTGCAGAAGGCATTACTGCTCCTCTGAAAAGCGTTCCGAGTGTGTTTGACAGGTGCTAAGGAGTCAATATGTTGGCTCCTCACCACCTGATTTAAACCCATGATTACTGCGCAACACATGTGATTGCAACACGGTAGTACAGCATTTAGAGGTTTAAATCAGGTGTGAGGAGGCAACACTGCCTGGTGATCTTTGTTGTTCACCTCTTTAATGCTGCCTATCCCCGTTTATAGAGGCATATGCTTTGTTCACATGTCATGTCTGAGATTTACAACCACTTTAAACAGCATGTTGGATTTGGAAGGCAACTGTGACTTCCTGATTCACAGCGATTTCCCTTATTGCAAATGCATTAGGCATGTAGCCTCCTGGGATGTATGAGGTGTGCCTCCGGAGGCTGCAGGTAGGGGGTGTTGAAGTGCACAAATATCATCCTTGCGAAAAGTGAGGAATATGGAAGTATGAGCAAGTGGCTTCTGGAAAAGGTACTTGCTCCCTTGCAACGATCTCCCCTTAAAGTGTTACTAAAACCAGGACCCTGTAGTCACTATATCTGGTCTCCCACAGTACACAACATGGAAATGCATTTTTTTTTTGTAAATATAAATATCTTTTCTCATCAGCAGTATATAGCAGTCTTGTGACTTCAATCAGTGTCCAGCCAAGCACTAGCAGATTGTGAGTTCACATCCACTTTCATTTGTAGGCAGCATTCATCACACCTTTGTGGCCCAGCAAAACGCTCACACACAAAAAAAAAAAAAGCATTGCACTTGTGGTGCCATTATTTCTTAATGATCCCCCAAACACAGCTAAGCATCTTATGAATGAATTAGAATGAGCATAGTGCAGTATGTTTAACTCCTTGGCGCCAGCTCCTGCCTTTGAGGTGTTTGGCATTCCAGGAGGTGGGGCTTGTGAATGGCAGTCACATGATCAGAAAACTCCCAATCGTCAGACGCAATTGTGAGCTGTCGGGAGTACCCAGGGTACGTGCTCTTGGTACAGCTCTATTGGCGCTAATGTATGCAAATATGTGGCGCCAAGGCCCGTCCGCCGAGAGGCTGCATATTTGTGTGCAGTCGGCGCCTAAGGGTTAAACACTTCTTTGACAAAAAGGTATTTGCACTCAGATTTGTGGAACTTGCTTAAAAGTGCTCCTTTTATTCTTCCTAATACTCCTTGTTGTCTCATAGTGCTCCTTTCCTAGGAGTGAACATATGAAAAGTGTGCTGGGGTAAACAATTCTTGTTGTCTGTAGCAGCCAATTAACTTCCTTGAGAGTTATGAGCTGTACTGCACTTTACCATGATCATTACAATGAAGCTGGAGAAATTCCCGCTGCCAACATCTTTTTGATGATCACCCATGACAACTAGCCAAGTGTGAAGGCCAGAAGCACAGCACAGTGAAGAATTTTGAAACTCGGGGGGAAAAAGCAATGTAAAGGAAAATTACAACAGGTTTATGTTTTTATAAAGGTAATGTTTTTTCAGCATCTTTATAGCTGGATGGATTTAGTCAAGCAATAGTGTAGCAAAGATTATGGGAGGGTGGGAACTTCCATCTGTGCCAATGCGCAGGATCCATTTTCTTTTCGGGTAGTGGGGAAAAGTTTGGACAGGTGCCAAGATAGAAGCTGAGGGCAAATCTCTCCAATATGGCCATTTAAAAAAAAAAAAAAATTCTAGGTGCTTCCCCATATCAAAGGAAAGCACACTTGCTGACAAGGTGAGACACCTGAAAAAGAAAACTACAGAAAGTATCTAATAACCCATTATCTTACTTGTACAGGACCTAGGCAATGTATTCATAGACCCTGTGTTAGGTTTGTAGCTTCGTGTAATTGGACACTGGCTAAGCTTTCCAGGGCATCTTCCCTATAAGACCCTTTTCACACCAGAACGCCGCTAAAAGTCATTTTTGCCATGCTTTAGCAAACTGTTTTTTTTTTTTTTTTTTTAAGGTCACGTGACCTTAAAAAAAAAACTGTTTTGCGGCGCTTCTGAATTGCTTTTCCATGAAATTGTGCAAAGTAACTGGGCAGTTATCATCCTTTTTCCTTATATCACTGATGTGTTTGCCAATTCTAATGCGGAGTTCTCATTTGGTTGACAACGATTTTCATTATTGACTATCTGTTAATCGTTTCAGGCCTAGAAGCTTTAATATTTTACATGTTGTTCAGCCTAGTGGCAGTTCTATTTGCTTAGTTGTTGCCCACCCTTTTCATTGTATGGGGATGTCCCCAAGGTCTATGAATACTTTGCCTGTGTCATATACTGTACGATTAAGAGAAATTTTGACTTACCTGTAAATTCCATATCTTGGTGTACAGTACAGTAAACAAGCCACCCTGCCTTCCATTCCTTGGTTACTCTGCATTGCTTGCTACAAAATTGAGGACTCATGGAGTGGGGCTAAAGGAGAGGCACGCAGAGGTCATGTCCTTGAAAGCTTTGCCCATGTCCAATCACCAGAAGGTACAAGCCTATTACCCAGGTACTATAAATACTTTACCTGTGTCCTGTACTGTACTCCAAGATATGGAATTTACAGGTAAGTCAACATTTCTTTGTTTGCCTATGAACAGGTAATTATACAGTATCTCACAACAGTGAGTACACCCCTCAGATTTTTGTAAATATTTTATTATATCTTTTCATGTGACAACACTGAAGAAATGACACTTTGCTACAATGTAAAGTAGTGAGTGTACAGCTTGTATAACAGTGTAAATTTGCTGTCCCCTCAAAATAACTCAACACACAGCCATTAATGTCTAAACCACTGGCAACAAAAGTGAGTACACCCCTAAGTGAAAGTGTCCAAATTGGGCCCAATTAGCCATTTCCCCTCCCTGGTGTCATGGAACTCATTAGTGTTATTGAAGAAATGGATTCTGGACAGCCGTGCTCCGATAAAAGCATTTATTGTAATGAATAGTCAACGTTCATGTGACAACAAAAGCAGGACAAACAGCTGACACGTTTCACATCATTGTTGCGAAACGCATGAGCTGTTTGTCCTGCTTCTGTTGTCACATGAACGTTGACTATTCATTACAATAAAGGCTTTTATCAGAGTGCGGTTGTCCAGAATCCATTTCTTCAATATTGCTCGTGCTGAGCCTGCACCTGGCTTCCACGCTGAGGAGGGCATTTTCTTCAGTACATCACCTGGAGCGGTTTACCCTTTTGTTCTCCTGTCCTTAACTCGTTCGTGTTACAAGGTCTCAGGTGTGAATGGGGAGCAGGTGTGTTAAATTTGGTGTTATCGCTCCCACACTGGTCACTGGAAGCTCAACTTGGCACCTCATGGCAAAGAACTCCGAGGAGCTGAAAAAAAGAATTGTTGCCCTACATGACAGATGGTGTCAAGCGTGTGTGGCGGCAACCAAGTGAGCACTGCCAGCACTGGGGAGCTACAGTTCATTGAGGGAACCATGAATGCCAACATATACTGTGACATACTGAAGCAGAGCATGATCCCCCCCCCCCATTCAGAGACTGGGCCGCAGGGCAGTATTTCAACATAACCCCAAATACACCTTCAAGACGACCACTGCCTTGCTAAAGAAGCTGGGGGTAAAGGTGATGGACTGGCCAAGCATGTCTCCAGACCTAAACCCTATTGAGCATCTGTGGGGTATCCTCAAACGGAAGGTGGAGAAGCGCAAGGTCTCTAACATCCACCAGCTCCATGATGTCATCATGGAGGAGTGGAAGAGGACTCCAGTGGCAACCTGTTAAGCTCTGGTGAACTCCATGCCCAAGAGGGTTAAGGCAGTGCTGGAAAATAATAGTGGCCACACAACATAATGACACTTTGGGCCCAATTTGGACATTTTTAAATTAGGGGTGTACTCACTTTTGTTGCCATCGATTTAGCCATTAATGGCTGTGTGTCAAGTTATTTTGAGGGGGCAGCAAGTTTACACTGTTATACAAGCTGTACACTCACAACTTTACATTGTAGCAAAGTGTAATTTCTTCAGTGTTGTCACTTGAAAAGATATAATAAAATATTTACAAAAATGTGAGGGGTGTACTCACTTTTATGAGATACTGTATACTTTGTTCACATTTATCGGTTATTAACACCTCCCTACATAGCTTATGTAGCCAGCACTAAAGGAGGGTGAAGAATACTAGAGTGTCTGAGTAAGGCTGCTGGGCTTCTGAAATCACATCTAAGATGGCAGCTCCCTGCAGCAGTATAAGGGCTTTTGAAGGTCTACAGAAGAGCGGCTCTTACAGGCAAAAAATATGCTTGAATACGTTAAATGCACATAATCTTATGGAAGACAGTTATTGAAATGAGAGCTCTTGTGACAGGGTCTATTTAAGGGAGAACTGTTTCTGTGGTGGGGTTTCCTCTCTGGGCAAAACACTGGATTAACTAGCTACAGAGCAATGAAAGAGTTCTGCACTCCTGTGACACAAATTCAGCCGACGGGGCTTTACGTCATAGAGCCAGTTCAGGCTCTGCAGGGGTCTCAACAATAATGTCAGGATATGCCCAGATGCATGACTGGCAGCTGGCCCAGCGTGCCACTGAGAGCCTGAGCCAGGCACACAGCCCGAGCCCCCTCTACAGTCAGTGCTCTAGGGAGCGCTGGAGGCACAGAGCAGTGAATGACATTCACCACTCTCTGCCCAGAGAAGACCTGAGAACTGTGTGATCAGCTGTCTTTGATCACTTGGTTCTGGATCAATGCAGCAGTTTCTAGGCAAGTATAAACATTTGTTTTTTCTTGGTTTCCTGCACTTCTCTTTAAGGCAGTAACAAAAACCAATCTGCATTCGGAGAATATTTCAAATTGGTTACTAAGGGTTCCTGTACATCGCATACCACCACTGCTCTGTGGTCTTGCTACATAAGCTGAGAACATTCATCAGAACTCAAAAAGCTGCCAACAGGAGTGTAGCGTGTCGTTGTGATCCTTTAATTTAACTATTTGAGTCATTAACCTTGACAAAAGGAGTATTGAGTGAAGTCTTGATCTTGTACGTTGTAACCCAAAGTACGTCATTTAGTCTGTCAACAGGACAGCAAGGCATCCAGCGTTTGCAGAAAGTCAACAATGGTAGCCAACACATTCCCTTTAACTGCAGTTTTCTTTGTGTCCCGATGCTTTAATCTGCAAGTTAAAAATTCTGGGCACTTCCACCTGTTGCAAGTTCCTTATATACCTCTATAAACTTGATACATAGGCAAAAGGCAGAACTTATAGCATCTAGGGGTCATTGTAACAGGCACTTTAAGGCAGCAGATCACATACACAGATCACATTTACTGCACTGCCTGATCCACAGATCTGCCCTCTATGACTCTTCAGGGTTTGACAGGTCAATAAAACAAACTTGAAATATTAAATACACTATTCCAATATCTTTTTATAAGCCCCCCAGTTTCAGTCTCTCCATGTAACCTCCACCTCATCTGTCCTGTACCTGTGGAGAGGATAGCAAATAAAAAACAAATTAAACCAAAACCACAAATCATCAGTCTTACATTCTAGATAGGTGACAAAATAAACCTAATGAGAGCATAACATAGTATTGACAGCAGAAGCTAACCTCTGAGTTATCCAGGAGTCTTGCAGCGGTGTGATGTGACCAGAGCGAAACATTTCCCATCCAGCTTGAGCAATCATAGCACCATTATCTATGCAAAAGCTTAAAAGTACAGAGACACAAATGTACTGAAGAACCATGATTTACTTTCAAGTCAATGCATGAATAGAGAAGTAAAATGAGAATCAAACCCATTCACATGGGGCACACAAACCCATACACCCATGCAGTGAACCATGTTTATCCGCCTGGGAAGCACAGCACAGACAGACAGACCACGTTCTAAGCAGTGCATTGGTCCTGCATAGATATACACTCTATATGCACATGAAGATCCTTGCAACTGTACACCTGTTATTAACTTTAACAGGTTGGCTGCACAGAGCATTTTTGCTTTCCGTGAGAACATAGCTCTCTGCATGGGTATATGGATCTACGGGTCCATGCATCCGCATGAAAGAGGCATAATAAAATCAGGATAGTGGCCAATACTTACCTTTCATCTGTTGCAAACAATTTGGCACCTCGTTCCTTGCACATAATCTCCATCATCTCTTGTAAGCGAATGTTACCTAAGTGTAGAAACATAACATTTACAAAGTTAGATCTAGAGTCTGACTCCAGAAGTTAAAAACTTTCAAGTAAACAGAAGCCGTTTTGGAGTTTGCTGCTTTACCAATTGCTGTAAATGGTGTTGAATGAGGAAGCGCTCTAACATGGTAGATATGCTGTTTGACAATTGTCATCTAAATGTGCATTATTAAAGTGATTGTAAAGGCTAGATTTTTTTTTTTTTTTTTTTTTTAACATAACAAACATGTTATACTTACCTCCACTGTGCAGTTGGTTTTGCACAGAGCAGCCCAGACCCTCTTCTTCTTAGGTCCCTCTTTGCTGCTCCTAGTCCCTCCCTCCTTTGAGTGCCCCTCAGCCAGCAGCTTGTTACAGGTTGTCACCCAAGCTGATTTAGAGCTCTATGTATCCATTCAGACACGGAGCACCGGCCTGGCCCCACCCCCTCTCCCCCAATTGGCTGACTGACTTTGATCGACAGCCGTGGGAGACAATAGCGCCGCTGCTCTGTCTCAGCCAATCAGGAGTGTACCGGATGGCTGAGGGGATCGTGGACATTGCTGGAGAGAGGAGGAGGTCAGGTAGGTAACTGGGGAGGCTGCTACACACAGGTTTTTTATCTTAATGCATAGAATGCATTAAGATAAAAAAAACCTTCTGCCTTTACAACTCCTTTAATGTTAGAATTCAATCCAAGATACTGCCTTACCAAATAAAACAAGTTAAATTAAACCATATTCATGTATACAGTTGTGCTCATAAGTTTACATATCCTGGCAGAATTTATGATTTCTTGGCCATTTTTCAGAGAATATGAATCATAACACAAAAATGTATCTTTTTCTCATGGTTAGCGTTTGGCTGAAGCCATTTATTATCAATCAACTGTGTTTACTCTTTAAACCATAATCACAACAGAAACTACCCAAATGACCCTGATTAAAAGTTTACATACCCCAGTTCTTAATACTGTGTATTGCCCCCTTTAACATCAATGACAGCTTGAAGTTTTTTGTGGTATTTGTGGATGAGGCTCTTTATCTTCTCAGATGGTAAAGCTGCGCATGCTTCTTGGCAAAAAGCCTCCAGTCCCTGTTGGCCTTGTGTTTTGGATCATTGTCATGTTGGAATATCCATGTACGTCCCATGTGCAGCTTCCTGGCCAATGAATGCAAATATTCCTCCATACTACACATACTAAATTCATCTTGCCATCAATTTTGACCAAATTTCCTGTGCCTTTGTAGCTCACACATCCCCAAAACATTGGCGATCCACCTTCGTTTTTCACAGTAGTAATGGTGTACCTTTCATCATAGGCCTTGTTGACTCCTCTCCAAATGTAGCGTTTATGGTTGTGGCCAAAAACCAACAGTTACTTACCGATAATGGTGTTTCTACAAAACCTTCCAGGACGGCAACACATGAGAGATGAGAGGCTCCTCCCTACAAGAAACAATCAGTTCACAGCTGTTTAAAAGGACCAACCTAACCCCTTGTCCCTCAGTTGTTGTAAAGTAATTCTCCCAACCGATACACAGGGGGTCTGTAAACTTAGGCACTTACCACCTATTGTATACATTTTCCTCCACCCTTAAGAGGGCGGAAGTAGGCCTGCCGTCCTGGAAGGTTTTGTAGAAACAACATCATCGGTCATAACAGAAAGACACTGACAAATTTTAATGCTGTGTGTGTTTCTGATTAGCAACAGCGTATAGTCATATAACCAACAGAAATGTCGCTAGCAATTTCCAATGCTGTACCTTTCTGATTAACAACAGAGTACAGTCATATAGCAGAAACGTCACTATCAACTTTAATGCTGTGCATTTCTGATTAGCAACAGGGTACCGTCTTATGATCGGCAAACTTAAAATGCTGTGCATTTTGAATAGCAACAGTGTACAGTCATAAAACCAACAGAAATGTCACTAGCAACTTTAAATGCTGTGCATTTCTGATTAGCAAAAGGTTACAGCCTTATGACCGACAGAAATGTCGCTAACAAACTCTAAATGCTGTGCATTTTTGATCAGCAACAGCGTACAATCATAACAGAAATGTCACTAGCTACTGAAATGCTGTGCAAATCTGATTAGCAACTGGGTACAGTCTTATGATCAACAGAAAAGTCGCTAACAATCTTAATGCTATGCAATTCTGATTAGCAACAAGGTACAGTATCATTTACTATTGTGTATTTCTGATGAGCAGCAAGACAACCAGAAAAGACACAAATAACTTCCACATTGTGCATTTCTGATGTACAACCAGGCAAAGCATAAAGTCAGAGTCATGGTATATTCAACTGCCCAACAAAGAGCAAAATCTAACAAGGCATGGCCTGGACTTAATATACTAAACCTTTATCCATCAGAGGAAAACCAGGATAGTTCCAAATAATGGGAGTCTAAAGGTGGGGGAGTACCCCATGGTAACAACAGCTGTTGCCCTACCACTTTCAAAGTATAAGTAGGTGTAGTTAGAGACACACACACACACGCCAGGGCCATTATCCTCTTTAGGGGTGAGTTGCTCTGAGTCTACCACCTAAGGTGTGGGTACAGAGGTGTGGAAAGATTAAATAGTAGTCAACATTAATCCTGAAGCCCCTTTTCCAGCCAGTTTGTTAATACACCTATAACAAAATGGCTTGGTTTAGACAATCTTTCCCTGCAGTTAACGCACTTTTTACTGGGACTAGTGCTAGTGGATGTAGAAAGAGGTTTGTCCAACACCTCCTGCGCTCTGCTTGGGGAATCTGCAAGAGAAGAGGGAACAGCCAACAGTCACTCTTCCTGCCCCCTGTATCATGGTTGCAGGCCCACATCCCTAGGGGTGAGAGCATGGGGGATTACCAGGGACTACTTACTTCTTAATCTGGTGTCACCCTCCCATAGTAGGTAAACGACACTTGCCTGCAGCCACCTGTGCTGTCTTTCCATGCTCATACTCCATGAGGTGGGCTCAGACACTTTTAGCTCCTTGCAGCTAGCTGAGCCCTGGTAGGACAGGAATGCTTCAGCCTCCGCAGCCACGCAGGTACGGAAGTCTCCTCCATGCTTTAAGCCCCCTGCTGGGTCTCGCTGGCGCACTCCACACTCTTCCTGCTGACAGGAAGTTTCAAACTGAAAACGAGGTTTGGAGAGCGCCAAGTCTTCACCTTGGTGACTTACATTGTTTGGATTTCATAAAAATGGCGCCCGCTGCACCAGGGAAAGACAGGAGGAGACCCGAGCTGCTGAGCGACATGCAACAGCGGGGGGGGGTTTGAATATGCCCGGACCGCCTGCACAAATGCCGTTGGGGGAGACCTGTGAGGAGGCAGGTTAGTGCAGCCCTCACTGGCATTCCTAAATCTGGCTCACAGGGGTACCATTCAACTCGTTTTAGTCTTCTGGACAGAGAAAAAGAAACAAACGTTTCGCTGTGGGAGAAACACAATCAATACTGAGGGACAAAGGGGTAAAGGTGGGGCCTTTTAAACAGCTGTGAACTGATTGCGTTTCCTGTGGGGAGGAGCCTCTCATCTGTCAAGTGTTACCATCCTAGAAGGTGAGGTGAGAAAAGCTAAATTTTGGTCTCATCACTCCAAATGACTTTGTGCCAAAAGGCTTGAGGCTTGTCTCTGTGCTGTTTGGTGTATTGTAAGCAGGATACTTTGTGGCATTTGCGTAGTAATGGTTTTCTTATGGCGACTCGACCATGCAGCCCATCTTTCTTCAAGTGCCACCTTATTGTGCATCTTCAAACAGCCACATCACATGTTTTCAGAGAGTCCTGTATTTCACCTGAAGTTATTTGTGGGTTTTTCTTTGCATCCCAAACAATTTTCCTGGCAGTTGTGGTTGAAATTTTAGTTGGTCTACCTGACCGTGGTTTGGTTTCAACAGAACCCCTCATTTTCAACTTCTTGATTAGAGTTTGAACACTGCTGATTGGCATGCTCAATTCCTTTTATATCTTTCTGTATCCCTTTTCTGTTTTATACAGTACAATTACCTTTTCCCACAGACCCTTTGACAATTCTTTTGCTTTCCCCATGACTCAGAATCCAGAAATGTCAGTGCAGCACTGGATGAAAGATGCAGGGGTCTGTCAGGAGTCCAGAAACTCATTGACCTTTTATACACACACACGAATTACAAGCAAACAGATCACAGGTGAGGATAATTACCTTTAATAGCCATTCAAACCTCTCAACTTGTGTGCGTGTTATCAGGCCAAAATCAGCAGGGTATGTAAACTTTTGATCAGAGTCATTTGGGTAGTTTCTGTTGTCATGATTTAAAAAGAGTAAATACAGTTGATTGATAATAAATGGCTTCAGCCAAACACTAACCATGAGTGAAAGAAATGTTTTTGTGTTATCATTCATATCCTATGAAAAAATGGCCAAGAAAGCATAAATTCTGCCAGGGTATGTAAACTTATGAGCACAACTGTATATGACACACATAAAATCTCTAGCAGACTAGGTAATGGTAAAAGGAGAAGTATAGCCAAAGCTTTTTTGGTTGTATTTCTCCTATGGATCACAGGAGTGCAGTTCGTTCTGCACACTTGTAACTCGTTTTCAGCCGTCAGCAGGCTAAAGCCCGCTCTCAGAGGACATCGCTCAGCTGGTCCAGGCTGGGTGTAGATTCAGACTTTACAGTCGGGATCCACCCAGATGCCTGGACTGGCAGCTAGCTTGGCCTCTCAGCTGTGCCACTGGGAGACCAGGTCAGTTGCTCCCACCCCAGCGCTCCAGTGAGCGTTGGAGGGTCAGGGAGCCAATGACTGACAGTCCCGGCTCTCTTCTCAGAGTAGAGGGGAGAACTGAGGGATCAGTGGTGCTTGATAGTTCAGTTCTCGGTGCAGAGGCGGCAGGGGGCAGATGCAGCATCCACCTAGGTAAGTATACTTTTTTTTTGTAAACCCCAAACTTCTCTTTTAAAGAGAAAAACTAAATTGAAATAAATAGCGGTGTAGCTAAACAGTACGACTAAACTGAAACTCCCCCAGCAAGGATTCTACTACTGGGCCTTCTCTATGCAGCTAGTTAAACCACTTGCCTCTTGCTCCGCCTTTTACTGAGGAGAAAGTTATTATTCTACAAGGACAAACACCACTGAAAAGCAAATGTGTTTTAGGCATTTTCAACATTTAGTGAATTTGGAAAATACCTTAAAGTATAACTTTTATCAGGCTATGGACCTTTAGAAATTTTCATACTCCTAACAAACAGTCAATGAGATTTAAAATGGGCCCCCATTGACCTTTTTAACTGCAAAAAACTGTGGAGCTATTCATTCTCAAAATTTAAAAAGTTGGAATACTTTAAAGCCCAACTCTAGCAATTACCCAAAATTGACCCCATTTCATAGTTTTCTTTTTTTTTTTTTTTTTTTAACCCCAATTACCCTGCTAAATGTTCATTGTGCATATCTAGAAGTAAGCATACTTTCTTCCTGTATATATTTCAAATGGAGTACTGTTATTTTCTACTATGTCAAGAGAAAAATAACCAACATTTTTACACCACGGATTCTGGACTGGTTACTCAACAGCTGGAATGTAGAGCACAGTTTTCTTAAGCAAGTGTTCAAAAATATACAAGTCAGTATGCAACTTACATCCAACTCCACCAACTATTAGTACTTCTTGTGAGCCGCAATGAGCCATAGCCCGTTCTGTGATCTCTACAAGCATGGCAAACAAAGTCTCCTGTCAGAATGGAAAAGCTTAGTAAATTACATCTTAGCAGCACAGATGTTAAGAATGGGAGGAGTTGCTTACAGTTAAGTATGGGAAAGGTGCTGAAAACACATGTATGCAATCTCACTACATACAAGATATGGTATACACCACAGTGAAAAATGTAAACATGTCAGCAATTTTATCTGCTTAAACTACATAGATATTATATCCCTATGATGTTGGGAAATAGTAATCTGGAGACACACATTCTTTTTTCACATGTAATGAAATAACTGGTATGATTTTCATGTGTATCTTACAAACCTGCAAAGAAAAACAGAGGTCCTCTGGTGTAGATTCTCCCGAAGACAACATTTTGTGAGCCATGTCCTATAAAGGAAATGGAAAAACAAGCTCAAACAATGGTAGCAGTATAAATAAAGCCAGGAGTGTTGATGATGAACGTCTAGTAAAGTCACTATAGGGATTCTTAGCCCTGCACTCACCATTTTCTAAGTGAACCTATCAGTGGAAAAAAATTAACATGTGAAGTAAAATATAGGTAAGGTAATAATTTAAGTAATACTAAAGTGTCTGTTATTTTTATACAAAATAAAAAAACATGTTATACTTACCTGCTCTGTGCAATGGTTTTGCAGAGAACAGCCGAGATCCTCCTCTTCACGGGTCCCCCGCCGACGCTTCTGGTCCCTCCCTCCTGCCGAGTGCCCCCACAGCAAGCAGCTTGCTATGGGGGCATCCAAGCCAAGCTGCTGTTCTGTGTGTCCATTCAGACATTGAGCCCCCTCTCTCTCCACATTCGCTCACAGACTTTGATTGACAGCAGTGGTAACCAATGGCACCTGCTGTGTGTCTCAGCCAATCAGGAGAGAGAGTTCTGGACAGCCAAGTCTCTCCTGCAACATCTCTGGATTGAGATGGGGCTCAGGTAAGTATTAAGGGGGATGCTGCACACAAAGTTTTTTGGTCTTATTGCATAGCATGCATGAAGATTAAAAAACTTCTGCCTTTAGAACCACTTTAAGTTCTAGGGAGCCCACTGAACCAAATGCACGTTAGATTGGGCACCTGGCTTTTACGTTTTGTGGCATTTCCCCCTTCTTACAACATGTAGGGAGAGACTGCATGATGCTTTACACTAAATATCTCTGCCAAGGAGGACCACTTTAGCTGCTAGGGATGCCTGAGAAATGAACACGATTTTAGTAATGGTAACAATTTGTAGGTGAGGCATCTTAAGTCACCTCATCACAGATATGACATCAGCCAACATTCTGCTCAGTCTGGTAAAAGACAAAGTAAGCTTCTCTACAAGAAACATCTTCTGATGTTCATAAACATAAATATGAAAGTTCCTATATCTGTACACAGATCGGACTGTCTTGAACTATGCTTTCTTTATATTATGCAAAATACAGGCCACCTCTATACCACCTATTTATCGGATATTAGCTTTTTTGATAGGCTACACAACTGTATACACGGTACTTTGTTAATCTTATTAAATACAAAAACATATTGTATATAACCATGCAAGAAAATTTAGTAATGTATGTATTATAATACTTTACTCTTCAAGTACAGTAAATCCGTAGGGCACATTTCAAAAAGATCACACTATTTTAAGTTAAAAATATACAATTTTGTTCTATGAATAAAACACACACTGAGAAGAGATTATATAGACCTCAATAAAATCAAGAAATGTTAAGTTGGAATTTTATCCTATCCATGACATATTTTGTTAACCCAAAATGTCCTTACCTCAATGTAAGAAAGAATGCCAGAGAAGGACACATCCATTCCTTTCACTGTGTATGGCAACTCCACAAATTTTTTGCCCCTAAAAATCAAAACCGTTAAACTTTTTAACTAAAGTAGGTACAGATTAAGGCATGTATCAGCATAATGTCAATCAGTTGTTTTCCCAGCTGCTCATGATGCTGAGAATTGATCTATGCTGGTTGTTTGGGAACAAAGTCAGTCAGTCAGTCTGCTTCTGAAAATCCCCTTTCACAATAACTACTATTTTACCAATGACATTGACTAAATATTGTCATATGTCCATGTAAGGGCACTGATGTCACCAGCATTCTCCATTTTTTATTTACTTCTCTTTATGTTTGGGCGGCACAGTGGTGTAATGGGTAGCACTCTCGCTTACTCTCAACCACAACACCATCTGCCTGGAGTTTGCATGTTCTCCCTGTGCTGCGTGGGTTTCCTCCGGGTACTCCGGTTTCCTCCCACACTCCAAAGACATGCTGGTAGGTTAATTGGTAGGGACAGCTGTAAATGTACAATGTACAGTATATGTAAAGCTCTGCATAAATTGACGGCGCTATATAAGTACCTTAAATAATAATAATAATGTTTGAAAAGAGAAGAGTTTGGTAGATGTCCAAGCTCATTTCTAATTAAGAAGGAGGGCCAACAGTTGCTAGTGGGCTTAAAGTAAATGAAGCATACCTACAATCAACCCAACGGTGCTAATTTTTGAAACCATGTAGGCAATTGTGATTTACTTCAACGTTATATGTACTATTTAGAAACTTGTTACCCTGCTGTTAGCACTATGCTTCTACAAACTTACTTTTACATTTAAAAGAGAAGTATGTTTTTTTTTTAGATTCATACTTACCTAGGTGAATGCAGCATTGGATGGATAATGCATCTGTCCCCCGCCGCCTCTTCACTGAGAACCAAGCCACCGAACACCTCCGATGGCTTGGTTCTCTCACCTCCCCAAGCGGAGAGTTGCTGCCTGTCAGTCAGCATCTCTCCTGCTCTGCTCCTCCACGGTCATTGGAGCGCTGAGCTGTGGAGGGGCGGGGAGTAGGGACGTTCAATGGGACCTGAACGTCAAATATCAAAAGTGCCCATTTTGAAGGCATAAATGCAAGTAATTAGGCATACAATGGTTATAGGGGTCCGGGTCCTGCCCTGGGGGACATGTATCAATAAAAAAAAAAAAAGTTTGTGAAAAACATCAATTTTAAATGAGCAGTGATTTTTCAATTTTTAAGGTGAAAGCCTAAAAATGAAAAATTCCTTCCAATATAGTGCCTGGGGGTCCCCTTAGTCTAACTGTAAAGTGGCAGATCTATACCATGTCTAGAATCTGCTGCAGCAATAATTGAATTTATAAAGCCATAAAAAAATATTTTTTTTTCCTGCAAGCTGCTTTATTTTGCTCAGCAACAGCTGGGGAGCCAGTGTGTATAATGAGGCCACAGTGTAGTGCACTTGGAACAAGATTAGAGATTTTTTGGATACATTTTGGTGTCACTTTGACTTTGGATAGAAGTAACAGGTGCATTAAAATTGGTCTTTGGATGTCGTGGCGCCTTCCCACCGTAACCCTATAGAGATAATCTTGATGAAAGCAAGAATTTGCCTTGCTGTAAAAAATTGCAATGATATGCACCTGTCAGACAGGTGCAGAAAAATTGGTCTTTGGGTGTTAATTGTGCCCATGAAACCTATACCAAAAACATTCTTCCAGATGAAATGATTGAACACGCTCAAAGCTAGGCAGTCCCGAAGTCCTGCAGTGATTCCACATCCCAAAAACACTTATCAGTGACATCGGTATCAGGGGCTTCATAGCTGGTAATCCAGGACTGATTCATTTTTTAAAAGTCAAACGGTCCACGGACTCTGTGGACAGACGCGTTCTATGATCAGTAACGAAACCTCCTGCAGCACTGAATGCCTGTTCTGAAAGCACACTGGATGCAGGGCAGCCCAACAACTCAATAGCATACCGGGCAAGTTCTGGCCATTGGTCTATTCTCATGACCGAGTAAGCCAGTGGATCGTCAGCTGGAAAGCTCCCCATCTCTGTTTTGGGCCCGAGGTAATCATCCACCATGTGATGCAGACGCTGCTGATGGGATGTGGAAGCTAACAGCCCTGGGTGGCGAGGACTAAAAAAATTCAGAAATGCATCACTTAGGCGGATGCCTTCTCCAGCGCTCCTTTCTTGACCAATGGAAGACTCAAAATTACGTTTTCCACCACACTGTAACCTACTAGAGTCAGGAAAAACAAACATTCAATAAAATCCTCTTTAACGTGTCCTGAAGAGATGTTATCCTCTGCACTCTTTGTGGGGACTCTTTGTGGGGACGGGATGAGTTCAGAGACCTTCCCCTTATAAACGGTGGTCAAGGAGGGTTGCCAACCAGTAATCATCCTTCTCCTTTATACCACGTATTCTTGGGTCCTTTCTCAGGCTTTGAAGCATGAGGTTGCCCATGCACCTCAAATTTGCAGAGGCTTGAGAAACAATCTCCTCGGGGTCACTCAGGATGACAGCATCTGGAACTTCCTCCTCCCAGCCATGTACTACTCCCGAGGGTCCTGGGGTTGAAAGGCCATTGCTTACAGATTGACGCATGTCTTCCTCTTCTTTAAAGCCTATGAAAGTGCCAGAATCCTCCTCCTCATCCTCCCCTCTCTCCTCCTGTGTGTTCTGTGACATAGGAATGATGGTGTCTGCATAAAGTGGGCCTTGAGAGAAAAGGAAGTCCTCTTCTTCCTCCTGCTGCTCTGCCTCCAGTGCCCTGTCCATAATGCCACACAGAGTCTGCTCCAGCAGGAACACAACAGGGATTGTGTCACTGATGCATGCACTGTCACCATCCTTGTAGGCCTCCTCAAATGGTGACAATACAGTTCATGCATCCTAAATGATCAGCCATTGGCGTGGGGAAAAAAAGCCTGTCGTCGTGGCATACTGACACAAGTACTTGTTGACGGCCCTCTGCTGCATGTATAGCCGCTGCAGCATTCCCAAAGTTGAGTTCCACCTGGTAGGCATGTCACAAATCAGGCGGTTTACGGGCAAGTGGAATTCCCGCTGAATTTCAGCCAACCGAGCACTGGCTGTGTATGACCACCTGAAATGGCTACAGACTCTTCTGGCCTGCTTTAGTACATCTTGCAACCCTGGGTACGTACTTAGGAAATACACCACCAAATTGAGGACATGTGCCAGGCATGGCACATGTGTCAACTTTCCCTGTCTAAGGGCGGACAGGAGGTTTGAGCCATTATCGGACACCACCATTCCTGGCTCCAGCTGGCGTGGTGTGAACCACCTCTGGGCCTGTCCTTGCAGAGCTGCAAGAATCTCTGCTCCGGTGTGGTTCCTGTCCCCTAAACACACCAGCTGAAGCACTGCATGGCACCTTTTAGCCTGACTCTGGGAAAAGCCCTTTGAACGCTTAAGGGGTACCTGATGTTCAGAGGGAGGAGGAGGAGGAGCTCACAGGTCTGGCATCATCACCACCAGCTGTATGGAGACGTGGGGGCACAACAAGCTGCAGCACTGAGCCCTGTCCTGCATCCTTTTGAGTTGCAAGCAGCATTACCCAGTGTGCTGTGAACGAAACATATCGTCCCTGCCCATGCTTGCTGGACCACGTGTCAGCAGTAAGGTGGATTTTACGGCTGACTGCCTTGCCCAGCAATGCCAGAACATTCCCTTCCATGTGATGATAGAGAGATGGAATGGCCTTACGTGAAAGGTAGTATCGACTGGGAACCTGCCATTGTGGTACAGCACATTGTGCTAATTCACAGAAGGGGGCAGAATCCACCAGGCTGAAAGGCAGACGTTGGAGAGCCAACAGCTTTGACAAGCTTGCATTCAGGTGCTAGGCATGTGGGTGGCAGGGACTGTATTGTTTTTCCACTGCAGAAGATGGGGCAGAGAAATTTGCCGGCTACAGTCTACAGCTGGTGGTGTGCTGCTGGTAGATGAGCTTCTAGGACCTTGGACACCCTGTGCTATACCATCATCCCTGTCAGTGGAGGCTGCTGAAAGGTAATGACTCGGTATCGCAGGGGCAGACTGAAGTGGGTAAGGAGGAGGAAGAAGAGGGACAGATTTGTGCCCCTTTTGTGTGGCTTTTAGGTGCTCTTGCCAACGGGCTGAGTGGTTGGACGTTAAATGCCTTGTTAGGCATGTGGTACCCAAATGGTTGGCGTTTTTGCCATGTTTGATGTGCCTGTGAAACAGTTTGCAGATAGCAACAGTGCGATCTGCTGCAGATGTGCTGAAAAAGGCCCAGACAGCTGAGAGATAACAGCTACAGAATGTGATGGAATAGGGGGGCTGCTCTCTACTCTTTCTTGATGTCGACCTCCTTGGGGTTGTGCCGCCTCACCTTCAGTTTCCTCCTCTGCTCTATCTGGCACCAAAGTCGCGTCAATGACCACATCATCATCATCTCCATCATTACCACTGGAGACAACTTGGCAATATGCTGCGGCTTGGGGAACATGAATGCCAATTTGTCTACCAGTGTTCCTCCCTCTCTCTAGGCTCATGTTCCTGTCATCCTCAACCTCAGAATCAGCATCTGAATCCAGTAATGGCTAGGCATCATCAAGGAGCAAGTGGCTGAAGCTGTGGTCAAATAACTCAGCTGACTCCTCAATGGCTGATGTTAGGGCTATGGCAGGAATATATGTGGACAAGGAGGCAGGTTTATCCACTCTGGCAACTGCAGGGGACTGCACACTTGTCTCTGCTTGTGTGACAGAGGATGAGGAAGGTTTAGTAAGCCAGTCCACCGCCTCCTCTGCATGCTGTGGCTGGATAGCATGGGCGAACTCACTAAACAGAGGAAATGATGCCCTGCCTGAGGACTGACCACCACGCCTACCTTTGCCTGTGGACACATTTGTTGCTGGCCCCCTTACAGTGCCAAGGGAACGTCTGCCTCTCCTTGTTGTCCTCCCAGACATTATTGGGAGGGAGGGGGCGTGCTTATAAGCAAATGTAAAGGAGAAGTTGAAATCTGTACGTAGATGCACTTTAATCAATGTAAAGAGGTGTTTGGTGCCCTTTAATTTGAGTACTCACACTACACAGACACACTGCACGGATACAAGATAATACACTGCAATATAATGCGCCAAACATACAGTGACGCACAGAACTATATGGTGTTAAACTAGTAGTAACGCACACAGAACTATATGGCGTTAAACTGGCAGTAACGCACACAGAGCTATATGGAGTTAAACTGGCAGTAACACACGCAAAACGATATGGTGGTAAACTGGCAGTAACGCAATCAAATAGTGTTCAACCGTAACTAAACTGAAGCTATCTGAACTGTCCCTACTCTAGCTATACACTAATGTCAAGATTACTGACACAGTCTCACTACACTACACTGAAACTATCTGAGTTGTCCCTACTCTACACTAATGTTTGTATAAATGACACTGTCTCACTACACTACAGTGAAACTATCTGAACCGTCCCTACTCTAGCTATACACTAATGTAAAGATTACTGACACAGTCTCACTACACTACAGTGCAACTATCTGAACTGTCCCTGCTCTACACTAATGTATGTATAAATGACACGGTCTCGCTAAACTACAGTGAAACTATCTGTGCTGTCCCTACTCTAGCTGCACACTATGCAAAGCTGAATGATGGTCCTCCTCACTACACTCACACTATCCCTAGACTGACACTAAACTAATATTCTACACTGACAATTGAAGCAAAATAGCACAGTATAGCACACTAACTAATAGCACTGAATAGAGCCCTGTTCTATCCCTCTCCATGCCGAAATCACACTGAAAATGGCTGCCACTGAAAGAATACTTTTATACTGTGGGGTTGGAATGAGCCATGATTGGATAAAGTCACGATGACAGTGTCCAATCATGACTCTGACAGCGCTCTGTGCCCCGATTGGCTGAAGCTTTCATTGCTTCAGCCAATCAGGGCTTGCAATGCACTGTTCAGCGCCGAAACGCATTGTGGTCAGTTTGAGGGTGCCAAACAAACGGTTGAACAACCCGTTTGTTCGGCTGTTCGCCGAACAAACGAACAGGGAAAGTTCGGCCCGAACTTATGCTCAGAACAAACCGTTCCCCCATCCCTAGCGGCCTATGAGTCCAGGCAGCTGGCAGATCCAGACTTCCTAAGTTGGGATGACGCGCTGCCTGGACTGATTCCAGTGACGTCAGCAGAGAGGGGACTTCAGACCGCTCTCCGCTGAAAACGGGTCACAGGAGTGCAAAACGAATTGCACTCCTGTGACCCATAAGAGAGGTCCAGCCAAACGAGCCCAGGCTGGACTTCTCCTTTAATATACTGGAAGCACTGAATTTAACGAGTAACTCCACTTATGTTGAGAAAAAAAAAAAAAAAAAAATTACAAACAATCCCCTCTGGGTGATCAATGTACATTGCAGGGATTTTAATAAACTTTGTAGCAGTATTCTACCTTTTGGTGATCTGAAGAAATAGTTTGACTGTCTTTTGCAGACTGATTCATTATGATTTTTACATCAACAGTGTACAGTGCACCTCTATGTTGCCATATTGCGCTGAATTTTCTAGAAAATTGCAGCAACTGCAGACTGAAAAGGAATGGTAATTCTTAAATAACAATAGATTAGAACTTTGCTATATTTAAAGTTACCCTTTAAATTAGATAATCTCATAGCCAAATGCCTTGTCTGCCCAGAAAAGTTAATGACAGGATTTTATTGCTGATGCACAGAAGCATTAGTGTTTACACAATTACAGAGGAGTACAGCCATTCACTTCTATGGCCCACTGTATGCCCCACCTGCAGCTCCCCAGGGATGGAAAAAAATCAGAGAATTTTATGCTAGGCATATTTAATGCTTGCAAATGTCTGTATGCATGTAGCCTTAAGGTTGAGGACAGACACAATTTCAGGTAATAAAATTCTGCAACAAAAAACAATTGGGAAAAATAGAAAAACAATGCTTTGGAAACATACATACATTTAGAGGAAGTACTTACTTCTTGGCCATTTGCTCAATATTATATCCAGGACTGGGATCATTTGGGATCTTGTGAAAAAACAAAACAAAAATAAATCCACCATGGATCCATGACAGCCAAACAACTAGCATTTCAAGAAGAGAAGTCAAAAATAGCTGCCACCACATTCTCTCAGTGCAAGTTTCCTTTAAAATGCAGCGTCATACATGTTCCAATACTGCAAACAGTTAACTGTAAGTACTGTATGTAAGCGTTACATCTACAACTTATCCTAAATGAAAGTTAGGACTCTAATACAAAATGTGTGCATATATAAATGTATTTTTGCAGAAAAAACATATTTGTTGTTAGGAACAATTTCAATTACTGGTTTTGGAAAAATGTACTCTACAAAATCATTTATAGTCAGCACTATTGTGTTGTATACTGGGAGAATTGGAATCACATACAACCTTGAGAGGCATTCCTACAGTGCTGTCCACCTATACAAATCTGAGGAAAGCAAGTCTCCTGCACTCTATGATATACAGTGTCTTAATTAGCATAACAGGGAATAGAAAATAGGTTTAAATGTTTTTCATTCCTGACAACAAAAGGGACACCCTCCGATGCAAGATGGCAATTTTCTAATCTCTACATAACATGTTATTTTTCCTGGTTCTCCATTTTGCCACTTCTTTTATATGTCCATTCTTTTTAATTACATTACCAAAATGATGCGCAGACATAGCCAGACAAGTAAAGATAACACTATGCAATTATCGTCCCACCTGCACAACCTGAGCATAATTACTGCTTCTTGGACAAACTGAGGAAACACACACAGTTAACCTGTCCCTGACTTGCTGAGAAAACATTTTAAACTGTTACAGTACTTACAAATGTCAAGGACTAGGAGTACTAACAAGAAATATGGATGCATAAGCTATAAACTGACAATATCTAATCTCTTGCACATGTGGAGTCACACTGTCAAGAAGAGGAAAACACCCAGGTGATCAAGCTTAGATTAAAGCCGCCATTTCTTAGCTCAAGTGTTTCTGTTTTAGGAAGTTATTCAGAGTATAAGTTCAGTGCGCCAGGAAATGGTTGAGTCTAGCAGGTTTTATGCCCCTTAATTACACATTTCTACAACACAATCTGGGGCCATTAACAGTACTGTTTTTGTGTCATCCTGCGTGCTGTTGGATAAGTAAAATGTCTTACCTTTAGGACTCTAGCAAAGCGGTCCAAACAGTTTCCAACAGCTATATCTATTGTCTCACCAAATATCCGATACCGACGTTCAGAGTATGCAATGACCTGTAGGGACAGGAATCACAGAATATGTCACATCTGCTTGCCGGCAGGTTGTCATTTACATTGCTTGCTTTTATCAAGCTGTTTAATCACCTAATGACTAAATGTTAGGATGAGCTCAAACAAAGCATATATAAACTCCCAAAAATGTTATATACTGTAGCTTACCAGTCCTTAAATGTGGTGGCTGCCTTAATTCTTTTGAATTATGTAATCTGAAAATATGACAGCCCAATGTACATGCTGTATAGATTTACAACATTAACATTCAATGATAATATTATTTCAATAAAAAAGGGAACTGCAGCCAATACAGTTTTTCTTTAGCTTACAACAGAGTGAAAAACAAGATGAGGGGCGCCTCTGAGTATATATCATTTAATAAGAAAACAATATCCACTCACCTGGAAAACTGTAGGGTTGAGTACAGATACATCTCTGGGCTGAAGAGAAGGGGGAGGACTACAGCTCACAGCAAGTCCATAGATTGCTGGCACCACATCAGATCCAATGAGGATAGGGTGGGATGGCTGAGCACAGCAAATTCTCCTTCAGCTGTCCAGATGGCACATCGAGATTGGATAGGGTCAATGAAGAGACTGTCAAGCCAGATGTGGGTTCCGGGAGTAGTTGTATTGGAAAATCTGACACCAGAGCCTGTCGCTGGCCGTGCTATGGTGTCCATAAGGCTCGTCCAGCGTCCGCAGTATGGTAACGACACGGCCGTGTAATCGGAGCCAAAACGAGGCTTGGGAAGCAAACACAGCGTGGCGCCGGGCTGTGACGTCACAGCTGTGCGACGCGTTTGCAAGCTTGCTTGCTATTGGTGTAGAGATAGCCGCACTCCTTTTTCAAGCATGAAGTGTGTGAGCACAAGGCAAAGTTTATATAATCTGACAGAGGGCGGAGCCAGAACAAATATCAGGAAAAAAACACATTTAAATAACACATTGCTAGAGAAAACAGCACACTATAAATACAATAGATAAAAAATAGAGAAATTCATAAATTAACAGTTGAGTGTTCAATTTTGCGTAATAAAAAAGTGGGAAGTTTGAATTCATTTTACATCATAAAAAAATAAATAATATATCTCAATATTATCATTAAAACTATGCAACCACAGGGTAATTAAGAAATAAATATTTCATGAATAAATACAAAGGGAATTGATTCTTAATAGTAAACAATATATATATCTCTATATCTCTAATTGGAAATTACGGCTATCTCTACACCAATAGCAAGCAAGCTTGCAAACGCGTCTCACAGCTGTGATGTCACAGCCCGGCGCCATGCTGTGTTTGCTTCCCAAGCCTCGTTTTGGCTCCGATTACACGGCCGTGACGTTACCATACTGAGGATGCTGGACGAGCCTTGTGGACACCATAGCACGGGCAGCGACAGGCTTTGGCGTCAGACTTTCCCATACAACTACTCCCGGAACCCACATCTGGCTTGACAGTCTCTTCATTGACCCTATCCAAGCTCGATGAGCTATCTGGACAGCTGAAGGAGAATTTGCTGTGCTCAGCTATCTCACCCTATTCTTGTTGGATCTGATGTGGTGCCAGCAATCTATGGACTCACTGTGACCTGTAGTCCTCCCCCTTCTCTTCAGCCCAGAGATGTATCTGTATTCAACCCTACAGTTTTCAAGGTGAGTGGATATTGTTTTGTTAATAAATGTTTTTTGATATATACTCAGAGGTGCCCCTCTCCTTGTTTTTCTCCTAGCTTACTGGAACCCCCTTCTGGTCTTTTCAGTGGCAGCCCCGACTATATTATATATATACACACACACACACACACACACACACACATATATATTTATCCCTGCCCTTAGGACTATTAGGAACATTATATTAAAAGGTATCTTAGCATTGCGCCTTTTTACTTGTAAAATGTTTTACAACAGAGTGAGGAAAGGTTACACTCTGTCAGATTTTATTAGCGGTCTGTGTCTCTGTTGCTAAATGGTAACCAAGGCATGAAGCCAAATGCCTGCAACGGCAAAGCAGTAATACAATCAATAGAAACTGAAACCAATTAGAACTGAATCCATGAGCTCAATCATTCAATCATCAGCATCTTCTCACAGCCATTTTGACTGGCCAAGCCAGGATGGTGCAACTCCTGTGCACGCACTACGGGTGCTGTGATTGTACAATGAGCTGCGTATGCAAACTCTGACTGGAAGTGAAGGGGGAAACTTCCTCGCTGGCACAGAGTAATAACTAGCTGACATAAGGGGAAAGGGGAATCTTCCTAACTGGCACACAGATAGTAAAAACTAGGTTTTTCCCCTTCCTTGTTATATCCAGAATGTAAAACAAATAATTATGGCCTTAACTCCAGTTTAAATTCATTAACTCACCAAAAAGATAAAAATAAAAACAAGATTGCCTATAGAGAAAATGTTTCCTTTAAAGTAAATAAATTGGTCCCTCCTCCAGGACAGTGCACACTATTAAATGCATGAAAATACCTCTTCATTCTGTGCCCTCCTCCTTCCAGTGACATTGTTGACTTTCAGGGTATGAGGATAGGATGCATACTACCTGACCTGTTTCCACTAAGTGCACATTATGCCTTTTCTGAGCAGTGTCATGTGACATGAGGGAGTGTATGCCTAAGTCCAATATACAGATTTATATGAAGTATTGCATAGGTACTATTGTAAGCTGCAGCATTCCTGGGAGCAGGGAAAATGGAACTTACAGTGGTTGTAAAGTCACTACTGACAAATCCTGTGATCCCCTCTCTTACAGGATGCTATAATGTGCAGTATCTGTTTTTTTTTAATTATTGCGCAAAATACCTTATTTACAGCGCCACTGGGCGCTCACGTGACCTGCCGGCTCTCTCCTTTCCTGCTCCGAGCACTGCAGCCTGAGATGCACTGCAGCCTGAGATTCCCTGCTGACCTCAGCCAAAAGGAGAGGAGGAGAGCAGCGGAAGGGCAGGTGAGCACCCAGCAGCACTGAAAATAAGGTATTTTGCGCAATAATAAAAATAAAGAAAGAAAAAAAACACAACCACACACAGTTACTGTACATTATATCATCCTGTAAAAGAGGGGATTACAGGATTTGTCAGTAGTAATGTTACAGACTCTTGAACTGACAGAAAGGGAGGGAAGGGGGGAGAGAGGAGAGCAGCAGGCTGACGGAGGTAAGTAAGCTGACCACAGTAATCGTGGATCAGCAGCCTTTAAGGATGGCTGTTTTACGGTTTTCTTTTACTTCTCCCCAGTACTTGTAAGTTTAGGGCATATGTGACTTCTTTCCATGGGACAGTGCTGGTGCTTGTTGACTGGGCACTCAGCTTGTGTACCCTCCAAGTAATGTATTACACAGGGTTTTTTCTCTCTTCAATCCCAGCAGTTGAACTGAATGGCAAAATGAAGGTAAGCTGTGGTTATCAACATTAAAGTTAACCTGTTGCTGTTGAGTTTAATGTAACCCATCTATTCAAATCTGCTTGTTCAGTACACCTTTTGGTCAACTTTTTATACCCAATAACACATGATTAGTGTGGCTATTCACGGTCTCAACTCCATCAGCTTTCACTGCTCACTTGTAACTCGAGTACATACATTTTGCCACCAATGGTATATAAAATTCAAATACTGATAATTTTTGCAATACTCTACCTGTGTGTTGCCTCCACTCACATACAAAACAGTGGGGTTTTCAGCACCTGTAATCAGTCGCCCCATTTCAATATGACCAATGCAATGATTTACTCCCAATAGAGGTTTATTCCAGAGCTGTGCTACAGTACGTGCCACTATGGCTACGGAAACCAAAGGTGCTCCCATTCCAGGTCCTAAAAAGAGAGGATCAATGACAACATGAAAACAGAACAATGCGAAAAAGAAATAGAAGCAGCTCTTATTTTACTACTTTGTCTCATTTCTACTTAGATAATATTCAGAACCTTGGACATGATTAAATACAGACAGTATAACGGCCCAAAAGAATTGAACAGCGGTCTAAGCATAAAACCTTCCCAATCAGGTCCTTCTATAGTGTCTCAGATAGGCCATCGTTGGGCATATCAATCACATAGCTCTGGAATATCTGACTTTTTACCATTACACTAGTTCTGCTGCTGAGCTTATAATGGCTTTTTGAGCTCTTCTGTTTCACCTGGCATATTTATTATTCTATTCAACTACGCTTGAAACTGATACATATCTGCCTCAGTGCATAGCCAGTTGGCCTCACTTTTTTTCTGTTTAAAAGGATAGGTCTACCAGTAGAACACGTTACACCCCAAATACGAGTGTAACATGTCACATGTTTGAGCACATCCCCCTCACCCCCTGAGTCCCCATCCCATGTGACAGAAGGTGAGGGTTTCTCTCCCCCACAGTTGCTGTCACATTTAAAATCTTCAGGGATGTATGAGTGAATAAACTACAAGTCTCACCTGCCACAATGGCAGACAGCTTGTAGTTTTCAATGGACTACGAGTGCGCTGGTGATAAAAACACATCTTAACTATGAGGTTTTACCAACCCCCAAACTACAAATGTAAATGAACCCTTGCTGTTCTGACCCCCTATAAGGCTGCTTTCACACAGATGTTCTGTGGTTTACCTGTACCGTGGGCACTGCACCCGTGGTGTGGTTAAACAGCAGCACATCAGTGTGAAACAGCCCTATACCATTATGCCCAGTGTATTGCTTCTCACTGACCTGAAGATCTCTTCTTTCCTGCTGCTGGCACCACTCTGGAGACCACTAGATGGGATAAGCGATGGAGTGCAGTTGGTATCACTCCATATGAGACAGAAGCCAGCACTACAGAGGCATCGGCTTATGTGGCTCCTGCTCCCTACTACATATTCAACCTTACAAGTAGTCCCTCTGCATTGCACTCTGTTTGATGCTCTGGGATGGAGGATCAGCAAGCGCAGACTGCGATCTACCGGTTGCTGACCCCCACTGTAAGATAAAGAACAGTAACCCATGGTGATCAGGTTTCTACTTTTATTAGCTAAGGACAAACAGGAAAAATAAACTGATTTGCTGAGTGTTACTGCACTTTCTACATGGGCAGTGACAGTTTATTATTAATATAAAAAAGATAAGTCTGTAGATAAAACTGGATAAAACTGGAAACAACAGCAGCAATGGGAGGTGACGAGAACACGTCGCTCTGCCCATTGCTGCTGTTGTTTCCAGTAGGACGGGCTGTCTGTGAGCTTCCGGCCGGCGCTCCAGACTACACTACATGCCTACTATTGTCTACTAACATGTGAGTTTAACCTTTTACTTATCCAATAAAGTCAATGATTTTACACTATATGGAGCCTTTTTTCCTTCTATGACCATATCTGCAATGCTGTGGGCTGATGTCTGAGTACCTGTCAGTGTGAACATCTTTAGCCTGACCCTGCAGTCTTTGATGTCCCATCTCGGTATAAGGTCTCCGATCCATTGGTCGTGGTCCGAAGCAGTATTAACAAACAGCTTTCTCTGATCCTCTGTAACGGGGGATCATGAGTTCTGGTAAGCGGCCAGTCTGATTTCACGGTGGTGGAGCAAGCACGCTTTTTTTCTCACAGCAAGAATTTATGTTTTTTGGAACTTTTTTAAGATACTTTTATACCACTTGGGTGATTTATTTTTTATACATGGACTTTTTATTATCACTTTGAACATTTATTTTTGGATTGATTATTCATTTGACGTGTTTTGTATATTATGTATACACTAAAGGGGAACTCTTCACTTAGTTCTAAATATTTGGTTTGGTGATAATGTGTATGATCACCAATCTGTTTTAGCGCGATTCAACCCCCCTTTTTTCTCATTTCATTTCACTGTGTTTGTGTTACATAGATGAATCGCGGCTATAATTGTTGTTTATGTATTTCACCGTAGCGCAGTTATTCTCCTCATTTTTCTTATTGGGTTTAAAATACACTTATTTTTCTACTTGGTCTTACCTTTTGTGTAAGCCACACAGTCTATATCCTTTGGTTGTATCTGTGCTAGCTCTAGAGCTTCATGTAGTACATCCAGTATACAGGAGCGGTGATGACGAGCCGTGTCACTAGGAAGGAAACCTGCAGTGTGGTAGAAGTATCTAGCATTATATTCCCTTCCACCAGTTAGAACTAATACACTGATATATAGCATAGGATTTTAAAATAAGAGGGTGAATGAATAGAGGTTTCAATCCTCTATCCAAAAGATGACTGGTACATAGAAAAAAAACCATCAAAAGAACCTATATAAATATTTTCCTAAATACATACATCAGCCAGTAAGAACCCCCATTTGTATATTGCAAAGCTAAAAAGGAAGGCAAGGGGTAAAAGCCCAATGGGTCACTACTAATTTAAAACGTGAGGGTTGTAGCTGAGAGGGCATCCACAAACATAAAGCTTCTGAAGCACTTTGGTGATTATTATGACAACGTTTTTTGTCATAAAAATACTCTGTAACGTAAAATAAGCAGCTGAAACTGTATAGTAAAATATCTTGCATTCATGACTGCATTTAAATCCCAGGCTTTTCAATTGTGACCACTACCAGCTAACTTTTCACTAATCATGGCAAATGTTAAAGCAAGCACACCATTATAATCTTACCTTGTCCTGGAGGTGTTATATAGGTTCTTCTTGGGTTGCTGAGAACCTTTCCATCCTGAATAATCCCAACACCAATTTTGTTGGCACTGCCTTCAAACCCAAGTACAATAGTCATTGTGACCACTAGAAGGAAAAGAAAAGAAGACAAGTGTAAAAATATCAGTAAATTTCATGAATCATGTTTTTGGGTTGGGGTTTAACCCCTTCGCTGTCACTAATGTAAAGGGCATGCCGGTGGCTGTGGCATCTTTTACACACACACACACGGAGTGTGTGAACCTGTCACAATCCATATGCTATCATGTATTGTCCCTTATGCGACAGCAATAAAGTTATGTGATAAAAACTTTAACCACTTGCCTACTGGGCACTTTCACCCCCTTCCTGCCCTGGCCAATTTTCAGCTCTGTCGCACTTTAAATGACAATTGTGCGCTCACGCAAAACTGTACCCAAACAAAAATTTTTGGAGACAAATAGAGCTTTCTTTTGGTGGTATTTAATTACCACAGGGTTTTTTTTTTTTTGCTAAACAAACGAAAAAAAGACCAAAAATTTTGAAAAAAAAGAAAAAGAAAATGTGTTTTTGTTATAAAGATGTGTAAATAAGTAATTTTTCTCCTTCATCGACCTGCGCTGATGAGGTGGCACGAGTGGGCACTGATAAGTAGGGCACTGATGCTCAGCGCCTTGATTATCAGTGCATATTTCCGCTGTGTGGATTTGCTGGTTATCGGCACTGACTGCCTGAGGAGAGGTCATGGTAAAGAGCTGCTGTGATTGGCTCTTTACCCTGATCACAGATCCCTGCTGATGCGCACTGCAGGGGGCACACGAGAAGTGCAGTCATGGAAAGATGCCCTCCCAACAATGCGCGACCGCACTGTAGCTGTCATTTGGTTATAGCGCGGTTGTGAATAGTTTAAAAAAGTGACAAGTTGAAAAATGAAGTTTTGTGCTTACTTTATGAAGTTTGTGCATCAGACAATATATGGATTTGGTGCTGGTTTATACTGTCATACTGGAGCCAAAACCAGCATTTGCCGCTATGTTCACCTTCAATTCTTTCTAACCCCTCTTCCTCTGTTTTCACCTGGTGACTCGGTAACACACCACCTGTATTAGTGAGCCACAAGTCTGTAAGATTGAGAACAGGAGGCACAGCAGACAGCACCAATTTCAGTCTGGGGAGGGGGGGGGGTAGTGTTAAATATATTAGCAGATTTCAGTACACTCATCGTTTTAGGCACCTTTCTCATCCATGGAAATTGATACATTCTGCTGGAGAGTTTGTGCTGTGAAAAACAACAGACTTGCTGGCTGAATCACCAGATGAAAATAGAAGACAGAAAGCCTAAAAAAGGAACACTAATGTAGCCATCACATCTAAGAATTGGTAAGCTGCAATATAATAAATGTTTGCTTTTTGGTTTAATATTGTACATGCAAGGGGAAAGCATGTGACTGCAGATGAGAGCACCTTAGAGAGGCAGCAGTGCTGGACTGGGTGAAGGAAGCCTGCTGGAGTGAGAAGTGAGGAATAAGGGAAGCTTATCCCTGTACCTCTAGACCAGTGGTTCTCAACTCCTGTCCTCAGAACCTACTAACAGGCCAGGTTTGCATGATAAGTGACATACATCACAGGTGATATTATTTGCTGCTCAGTGATTGCAGTATTTTAGTCCGCATCTCCCCAAGGTAATACATAAGCCTGTTAGTGGGCCCTGAGGACAGGAGTTGAGAACCACTGATCTAGACTAAGCCTGGGTTCACACATGTGCGGTGCGAATTGAAGCTCAGGTTTCACTGGGAAGATAAAAATCTGTTGTTCAAAGGTTCATCTGCGTTTCAGCTGCGGTTCAGTGAGCAGGGAGGGGGGAGTGAGCAGGGAGGGGGGAGGGAGGGGGGGGGGGATGTAGTGAGGAGAAGGAGAAAATCCATGTTCAGAACGCAATGCATCTGCGAATGAAATGCGTTCCCATAGAAGATACTGGGCTTGTAATTCGCACCACAATGCCCAGAAAACGCACACGTTTTTTGTGCAATGCGCAGTGCGAATGCAACGCACATATGTGAACCAGATGCATTCATATGAATGTATTTTAAAATGTCCTGCGAATTGGATGCGGTGTAAGCAGCATCTAATTCGCATAGATGTGAACGGGGGCTAAATGAGCGTATAAAGCCCAGATCTAGTCAAGCAGTTTAGTGGCTAAGTGATTAGCACTTCCACCTGGCAGCGCTAGTGTCATCTGTTCAAATCCCAAAAACTGCATTACCTCCCTGGAGTTTGGATGTTCTGCTTGTGCCTGTATGGGTTTTCTCCCACACCCCTAAGATATGCTAATTGGCTGTAGTATATGTATTAATATATGTATATGTATGTTCGCAACCCACACGTGCCGAGCCCACCAGGAAGTCGGCACTGCACGGTGCTATCACAGGCAGCGAGACATTTCTCAATCTCTGCTGCCGCGGATCAGGAAAATGTCTCACTGCCTGCAATTAGCGCTGTGCAGTGGCGACTTCCTGGCGAGCTCTGCACGTGCGGGTTGCAAACATGCCAGAGCTCATCATTACCAATGACGGGGCACTATTCCTCCCACCAACACCGACGGGGCACTATTCCTCCCACCGACACTAATGAAGGGGCACTATTCCTCCCACCGACACCAACAAAGGGGCACTATTCTTCCCACCGACGGGGCACTATTCCTCCTCCCACTGACACCAACGAAGAGGCACTATTAATCCTCCCACTGACACCAATGACGGGGCACTAGTCCTCCTCCCACTGACACCAACGACGGGGCACTAGTCCTCCTCCCACTGACACCAACGACGGGGCACTAGTCCTCCTCCCACTGACACCAACGACGGGGCACTAGTCCTCCTCCCACTGACACCAACGACGGGGCACTAGTCCTCCTCCCACTGACACCAACGACGGGGCACTAGTCCTCCTCCCACTGACACCGACGACGGGGCACTAGTCCTCCTCCCACTGACACCAACGACGGGGCACTATTAATCCTCCCACTGACACCAACGACGGGGCACTATTAATCCTCCCACTGACACCAACGACGGGGCACTAGTCCTCCTCCCACTGACACCAACGACGGGGCACTAGTCTTCCTCCCACTGACACCAACGACGGGGCACTAGTCCTCCTCCCACTGACACCAACGACGGGGCACTAGTCCTCCTCCCACTGACACCAACGACGGGGCACTAGTCCTCCTCCCACTGACACCAACGACGGGGCACTAGTCCTCCTCCCACTGACACCAACGACGGGGCACTAGTCCTCCTCCCACTGACACCAACGACGGGGCACTAGTCCTCCTCCCACTGACACCAACGACGGGGCACTAGTCCTCCTCCCACTGACACCAACGACGGGGCACTAGTCCTCCTCCCACTGACACCAACGACGGGGCACTAGTCCTCCTCCCACTGACACCAACGACAGGGCACTAGTCCTCCTCCCACTGACACCAACGACGGGGCACTAGTCCTTCTCCCACTGACACCAACGACGGGGCACTAGTCCTCCTCCCACTGACACCAACGACGGGGCACTATTAATCCTCCCACTGACACCAACGACGGGGCACTATTCCTCCTCCCACTGACACCAACGACGGGGAACTAGTCCTCCTCCCACTGACACCAACGACGGGGCACTAGTCCTCCTCCCACTGACACCAACGACGGGCACGAGTCCTCCTCCCACTGACACCAACGACGGGCACGAGTCCTCCTCCCACTGACACCAACGACGGGGCACTAGTCCTTCTCCCACTGACACCAACGACGGGGCACTAGTCCTTCTCCCACTGACACCAACGACGGGGCACTAGTCCTTCTCCCACTGACACCAACGACGGGGCACTAGTCCTCCTCCCACTGACACCAACGACGGGGCACGAGTCCTCCTCCCACTGACACCAACGACGGGGCACGAGTCCTCCTCCCACTGACACCAACGACGGGGCACTATTAATCCTCCCACTGACACCAACGACGGGGCACTATTAATCCTCCCACTGACACCAACGACGGGGCACTATTAATCCTCCCACTGACACCAACGACGGGGCACTAGTCCTCCTCCCACTGACACCAACGACGGGGCACTAGTCCTCCTCCCACAGACACCAACGACGGGGCACTAGTCCTCCTCCCACTGACACCAACGACGGGGCACTAGTCCTCCTCCCACTGACACCAACGACGGGGCACTAGTCCTCCTCCCACTGACACCAACGACGGGGCACTAGTCCTCCTCCCACTGACACCAACGACGGGGCACTAGTCCTCCTCCCACTGACACCAACGACGGGGCACTAGTCCTTCTCCCACTGACACCAACGACGGGGCACTAGTCCTCCTCCCACTGACACCAACGACGGGGCACTATTAATCCTCCCACTGACACCAACGACGGGGCACTATTCCTCCTCCCACTGACACCAACGACGGGGAACTAGTCCTCCTCCCACTGACACCAACGACGGGCACGAGTCCTTCTCCCACTGACACCAACGACGGGGCACTAGTCCTTCTCCCACTGACACCAACGACGGGGCACTAGTCCTTCTCCCACTGACACCAACGACGGGGCACTAGTCCTTCTCCCACTGACACCAACGACGGGGCACTAGTCCTTCTCCCACTGACACCAACGACGGGGCACAAGTCCTCCTCCCACTGACACCAACGACGGGGCACTAGTCCTCCTCCCACTGACACCAACGACGGGGCACTAGTCCTCCTCCCACTGACACCATCGATGGGGCACTAGTCCTCCTCCCACTGACACCATCGACGGGGCACTAGTCCTCCTCCCACTGACACCGAGGCACTATTCCTCCTCCCACTGACACCGACGACGGGGCACTATTCCTCCTCCCACTGACACCGACAACGGGGCACTATTCCTCCTCCCACTGACACCGACGATGGGGCACTATTCCTCCTCCCACTGACACCGACGATGGGGCACTATTCCTCCTCCCACTGACACCAACTATTTCTCCCCCTACTCCCACAGAGCACAGTTCAGCCCCTTCAAAGTCTAAAGGACAGTAAACTGGCTCTTTCTTTAGAAAGTTTGGCAACCCCTGCTCTAGGGAGAACGAAAAAGATTTACTTACCCGATCCTCTGCTCCTAGACCAATCCCTGCAGCCTATCCCCCCCCCCCCCCACACACACCAGTGGTCTAGGTTCCTGACGTCAACAGGACCAGAGGAGGGTCCATAGCCCTGCACTGACATAGATCAGTAGTCACCAACCTTTTGGACCACTAAACTCACAATTTTGAATCCCACGGACCATGTACATGAATTTTGCATGCCTTATACACACAACGCTCTGACTCTCTGCATCACACTGCTGCCTTCCACAGACTCCTCATTGGATCTCACCTCCTTGTCCAGCTCTGTGCTCCCTCCCACAGTCTGTGATCAGCGCTGCCACTGGAAGTCCCCTCCTTCTTCACCTCCCGCTCTCTGCATTACTCGCGGCGCCTCCCTCTGAGCCCACAGGAGTCAGAACTACAGAGGAGGCATCGGGTATCAATGCGCACCGACAATATTGACTGTCAGCATGGATTGAGAACAACACTGTTGGCAACAGTGAGTGGTATACATCTACCACAATGTCCATTTGTGACAGAAACCCAGGGGACCACCAAACTTTTCTCGTGGACTATCACTGGTGCACAGACCACTGGTTGGAGACCTCTGGCATAGAGAACATTCCAAAGCTGGAACAAGGCGGAGTGCCACCTGCTGGAGAAGTAGAACTCTTCCCTATATCTGTGTTGAGCCTCATTTTTATCTCATATAGTAAGAGGAAGCAGCTCTCCTATAAACCCTTATATCCCCCTCTGTCTATCCCATTCCCTACATGTCTGTCAGGATATACAAAACTGGAGCTCCTCTATAATGCTGTGCACCATTGTCATGTATGGTACCAGTATACACACTCACCTTCTATATTCCTCTCCCTTCCTTCTCAGCTATGTCACTCAGTATTCCTCATGTACAGCACCTTCTCCTCCCTCTCCGGGTGCTGGAACGTCACGTGACATCACCAGCGCACCGAGCCCACGTGTCTGTGTTGTGTGTGCCTGTACGTGCTTCCGGTGGGCAGCGCGTGGAACTTCCGGTCCGGTGTCTATTGTGTTCTGTGTGATCAGGCTGCAGAAGGAGATCTGTGTCCGGGTTCGGTACGTCGTAGGGGATCGGCTATGGAAACATAATGTATTTATATGTACTGTTTGTGTGTAGGGGGGATTGTATGGTGCGGAGGGATCTCATACTCTATGCTGAGAGGCCATAGAGTGCATGCTGTCTGCAGACACGTGTGCTAAACAATGGCTTCCACTACAGTAGTGTAACACTGCAGATCTGAAGTCCATCCTAATATAGATCTTATGATTGATATATATATATATATATATATATATATATACACACTGGGGTAAGGAGAGGAAAAAAATGAATACACAATATTGTGATTGAGATGTTCAGGAAGGCAATTAGTCCATAAAAAGAACATTTTCTGTTCATGCTTGCACACAGATATAATCCCTGAGGTCCAGTTCACATTAGGCGATTTGGTACTATGGGCAGAATCGCTACAATTCCAAAGATGCATGTTTTGGCATTATTATTCTTAATACAGTGCAGTTTTGTTGCAATTGTGCAACAGAATTGCTGCAAAAATGTGTTTCAGAATTGTACACCCACCCCAAAAAAAGGTGCAGGAGATTCTTTTGGGCGACAAATACGCATAGGGCAGCCCATTGAAGCGAATGTGCGAAACACGGAAATGCATGTAAGTCACAAGAGGGAACGCTACTTCCTACTAATGTGAGATCTGAACAGGGCCTAACTGATGTTTATACACAGGATCTCGCTGGCAGAAATATCTTGACTAAGGGTTCATGGACAATATATTCTTTTAGCCTGGGTTTACACTACTGTGGTGCGAGACACCGCATGTAATGCGCAGAGGAATCGCAGCACATTCCTGTGCAAATTACTTGCGGTGTCTCTGAAGTGCCATGGATTTGTATGGCTCAAATCATACCACATTCGCACCAATTTGGTGCGGGATCCTTTTTTTTTTTTTTTGTCTGCACCAGAATCGGATCGCATGGGTGTGGCGGCCTGTGCATTGTGGGCGCACGGGTTCCGCCCCCCCCCCCCATCCATGCGCCCATCCCCTTTCAGGACACCGGACGTATGGATTCCTATGGCGGGAGGGGGTGGTACTTTTTGAAGCACCTGATTAGAACCGAATGCTCTAATAGGCTTCAAAATAGGGTGGGTTTGGAGCACAGAGAGTGGGCCTGCCTAATTGTGTGACGATAGGAAATTAATTTTCGCTATTTTCACACTAACCTTCCCCTCCACCAATCCGGAGGCAGGGCGTCAGACCTGTTTCCTGATTAGCCAAAGCGTCAGGCCACCCTATTGGATGCCTGGCGCTTAGGAAGAGGAGCGGAGGTTGCCGCCGCTCTTGTGCACTTGAAGAGGAGCTGCCAGGGGGTCTGTCAGAGCCGCGAATGGGGGGGGGGGGGGGGGCACAAGTGGCTGCATTTGATGGGCACAGTGAGGCTGCAATTGATGGGGGGGGGGTTCAGTATTTTTCAGTTTGTTTGCACCCCCAAAAAAATTTTGAGCACCAGCCGCCAATGGTGAACACCCATGGGATCCGATTCTGCAAATTGTGCTGCGTTTTGCAAACCGATTTGTAGGGTAAATTTGCACCGCATCTAGCTAAGGCCCCCCCCCCCCCCCCCCCCCCCCGTTCACATCAGGGGGATTTAACATGTCAATTTGCAGCCTATTGCCGGAAATGGCACCGTCCGAATCAGTGCAACGCCGACTTTACAGTGCCGCATCGATTTCCAAAAGTAGTTCCTGCACTACTTTTCACGACTTAGGCGGAGTTTTCAATAGACATCTGTGCATGAACCCGCACTGATGTCTTTCAAAACGCGCAATGAAATGCAGCTTTGAAATGGTGCGAGTTCAGCTGAACTCGCATCATTTCAAACCCGCCTCCAATGTGAACGTACCCTTAGATGCCTGTAGTGGCAAGAACAAAATGTGGTAAAAGCCCTTTGTCATCAATGCATTCTGTTCGCCTGAATAATTCTATTCAATGGAATTTATTAACGTGTATAAACATGCCTAGTGTTAATGCGTGTCTATGCGCAGTGATGTGGTTTTTTTGTTTTTGTTTTTTTTTTTCTGCTTTTAAATGCCTGTAAACACCTATGTGTGCATTGGCACATAAGCTAATATAGAGGGGGCGTTTAGAAGTAGAGAAAAAAGTCATACCTGTTAAAAGGGCATTTTTGAGCTCAAGTGTGCTTGAGGCCTAAAAAATACAGATTATGTTTTGTAAAGACCTTGTGTTAAACGTGTATACGTGTGTAACATTTTTTATCCTCTTCTGGCTGCCAGTGTTCTAATTTACACATATGTGCTTGTAGATGCTTACGTCAATTACTGCACCCAAGGTAAAATTTCCAATGTATTTTTTTGTTGCGGCTCTGAACACATCACTGCATTACAGACCTTTACACAGCTTTGTGTATTGTCCCATGAACACGAATACACCTGTATTCAGAGCCATAAAAAAAAAAAAAAAAGCTACACAGTTCGGATTGTTTATTTTGCCAATGTGTAAAAGGCCTTAATCACTTGATTGTATTAAAGTGACACTAAGTTATTTTTAAAGGATAAAGCTGGCCATACATTATACAATTTTCTTATTCAATTTTGTTTTGGATTTACCTTCAACTATATAGTGCAAGGGCCTACCTGACTGCATACAAATTGAAAATATTTAGGTTTGACCTCATATTATATGGTTTTGGTAAATCTAATGGAAAATTGTATAATGTATAGGAAGCATTGCTCCCATGTTCAGCAGACCATGGGTGCAATGCAGGGCTCCTGCAGACTGTCAGTAAAAGCTGTCTGCTCGTAAAGGCAGGCAGTTTACACACTGACAAGGAGGAAACAGTGAACTACCTAGAGTGTTCAACAGCACCTTGGTAGTTCATTTAGATCTACAAGCCAACAGCTGTAAAGGCTGTCGGTACTTGTAGGTCAGTTATGCACAGAACTCTGTAAATGAACGATGTGGCTGGGGGGGGTGGAGCCCCGCATGGCCGCATTTTTGAAAATATTGTAACAGCGAATTAGAGGAGAAGATCCCCAGCTCGCTGTCACTAGATGCAGCAGGTCGGGCAGGGGCTGCAGCAGTGGGAACGTATTACATGTTTCACCCTAAAAAAAGAAATCAACTATGTTTTCTGAACTTGCAGTCCCTCCTTTTGCTGTTCCCCTCCTCCAAATCTTTTTTTTTTTTTTTCTGCCGTGATCTGACTTTCTGTTAGAGGGTGGCAACATTCGTTCTCCATAGTCCCACTGTATGTAGGAATGTAGCCACCCACTCTTGCCCACTTCTGAGATGGACTAGGGACTATGGGATTTGTAGTGTGAAAACGGGGGCTTCAGGAGCTCACAGAGGACATTACAAGGAATCAGAAAAACAGTAAAGCTGCTTTCACACTGAAAGTGCCAGCTGTTAGCAGTAAAGCGGTGCTCGTTTTAGCACCGTTGTTCAATATGTGCTTTTCGGCTGCTAGCAGGGCTCTTTTAACCAGTGTTAACCAGTGGCATTTTAGTTTTAGTCCCATTTTAGTCTTCTGCAATTGTTTTAGTTTTAGTCATATTTAGTTGACTAAATCTCCAGTACATTTTAGTCGACTAAAATGTCCTACGTTTTAGTCGACTAAAATATTTAGTACATTTCAGTAATTGCAATTTAGTTTTAGTCATAGTCTTTTGACTAAAATGGCATTTTAGTTTTAGTCTCATTTTAGTCATCTCAATTGTTTTAGTTTTAGTCGTATTTTAGTCAACTAAAATAGTATTCAATTAGTTGACTAAAATGTTTTAATTGACTAAATGAACACTGCTTTTAACCCCAAATAAGGGGTTAAAAACTCCTGTGTTGCTGCGCTTCCGAAACTCTGCCCATTCATTGCAATGGGCAGGGACGTTTTGGGAGCGCTGTATGCAGCAGTCCCAAACCTCCCCAAAGATTTGGTTTGCAGGACTTTTTCTAACCTCCCGCAAGCGCACCGCCCGGGTGTGAAAGCACCCATTGCAATGAATGGGAAGTAGTTTTCAGGCTTCTTTACAGGTGCTTTTTCTAGTGCTAAAACACCTGAAAACTGCCTCAGTGTGAACAGGGTCTAAGAGTTTATTTAGTGACAAATAATTACAGCGGATGTGTATGCATTTTGTTTTTGGAGATTAAAGATATTTAGTGTCATTTTAACATTTGCTTTTATCACCATTAAGCAAAATCAAATGCATTTTTTTTTTAGATTTTTGAGCACTAATGGTAGATCTATGTTTGTGCACAAAATATGTAAAATATATGAAAATTGGTAGTTGGGTGTAACATATGATGTTTGCAGTGTTCTGCAATAGTGGGATTATTTTAAAGCCCAGCCCTGGGGAAAGGAAAATGCACCCTTGTAGTGGGACTGCACCTGGCACTGCAAGGGACGAAATGCTAGTTTATGCCTAGGGTAAAGGGAAAGTACTTTTATTAACCCGATCCCCCTCTCCCTCAGGCAGGCTTCCACCAGACTAAAACCGATCTCTACAACCCTTTCTCCCCTATGCTCGGCAGTCACGGACCCTCTGATGTCAAGACCAATGCAGAGCCCAAAAGCCTCCACTGGGCATGGGGACGGTGAGGTACAGTCCATTGCTGGAGCATAGGGCAATAAATAAAACTGAAGCTAAATGAACATTTAAACCTTGCAGTGTGGAGGCAACACCATTTTCATTTTCCTGGATATGGTCTTTAAAATACTGGTGCTTTATTATGGTTATGTTTTGCTGCTTGTTAAGAAGAGACATAGAAGTTGGGTTTAACATTTTTCCTTTGTGTGTGCAGGTAGAGCATTCAAGACGATCCGTGCTCTGTTCTGTGTGCGTCTGTTTTCTGTCACCGCCAGAATGCCAAAACGTGGGAAGAAGGAGGATGCCAAGAGCGAAGCTGTGCAGGATGAGGGTAGGTTCAATGATGGCCATGTACAACAGGTCGGGGACTTGTTGTCTTCACGTTTCCTCATATCCATGTATGCCTTTCAGAACCTGAGAACAAGAAAGGGAAGAAGGGAGGAGGAAAGGATGCAGAACCTGTTCCCGTGTACGAGGATGCGCCTGATAATTTGACTTCTGATGATGGCAAGAAGTACACATGGAAGATAAGCTCATGGAATGTTGATGGCATCAGAGCATGGGTCAAAAAAGAAGGTGTAAACGTGAGTATGTTTATAGCTACTGTTCATAGCAAGGTGGAAAATTAAAAGGCAGCCTCCTATTTAATTTATCCATTAACTGCAAAAAAAAGAGAAAAAAAAGTATTATACTTGCATGTCCTGCCACCCATGCCTTGGATTTCCTTCTCTTCAAGAGCTACACCAACTGTAGGATCTTCAGTCTAACATACTCCCAGGAATCTTGATTGCCTGGCACCCTGCTGCTTGCTGTGGTTCCACCTGCTGGCTGCTTTATTACATTTGTGTCCTGCCAGTTGGTGGAACCACAGCGAGCAGCAGGGTGCCAGGCATCCAACACTTACAGAATTGCCAGATACAGAAGCTCCTCAAGACAAGTCCAATGCATTGGCAGCAGGACAGGGAAGTATAATACCTTTTCTTTTAAAGGTTTTTTTTTTTGTTTTTAGACAAAGCCATTAGTGGACATACACCGACGGTGATAAATAAAAAGGGCATAAAAGTTACTGAAAACTGTCCTATTATGATTGATTGCAGGGCTACAATATCCCTATTACTCAAAGTGTTTTGCTTGGTGCCTGCATGGCAGAAACATCTGCAGTTTTAGCTTAGTAAGCAGGACTTGCAAAAGGGCTGCTTTGCAAAGACGCTCACTCATTTTGCCCTGATTGGTCAAAGTGAATGTATTCGTTAACATTAGTGAATTTGGTGTTAAACATTTGACAATGGACAGTGTTTATTCAAATGTTTTGCAATGTAGCATTTGCATTATGTATTTCTTATAACAGAGTAAAACTTATTTTTTTAATTATTATTATTTTTAGTGGGTACGAGATGAGGATCCTGATGTCCTGTGTCTGCAGGAGACAAAGTGTGCAGAAAAAGCCCTTCCTGCTGACATTAAAGACATGCCTGAGTACCCTCACAAGTACTGGGCTTGTTCTAATGAAAAGGAAGGATATAGTGGTGTGGCAATGCTGTGCAAGAAGAAACCTGTAAATGTCTCCTATGGCATTGGTATGTGAAAGATCTACATTTCTTTACAGTGGAATTCATATGTAATGTGTGGTTTTATTTTTTTTATTTAAGAGCAACCTCAATGGCTTGGGATTGATTTTTATTTTATTTTCGTTTTGTAAAGTTTTTTAACTGGTGTTGAAGACCTTTGTAATACAAAGATCACACCCATTAAACTGGTGTCATGGAGCATGTTTTTTTTTTGTTTTTTCCCTCCCTTTTTTTTATTAAGAGGGCACAGCAAAAGGTGTGTGCGCTTGTCTGAACACCTGAACATAGCATTGAGAAGTAGAGATCAATGATCAGACTCATTCAAATGTGTTGGTAACACAAAATAAAACTGAAACTGCGCTTTTGGCAGAACAATACAAAATCTAAGCAAAAAGCAGCTAGCACAATATTGGATACACAATAAATAACTAAAACCACACTAAAAGACACTTAATATAATAATAAGGGAATAGTAAATGAATCATGAACCCAATAATCCTCATACAAGAAAAAGTCTGTACATTAATCAAAAAGTCCCTAAAGGCAAGTTGATATAACAATCCTGCACCAAATAGTCTGTGTAGTGATGAAAAAGGTCCAAAAAGCCTGTCACTTTTAACAATCAGAATGTTTGTAACACAGAAGCTAAGGCTGGCGCTACACTTTTAAATTCTTTTCGTTCTGTCTGCAGGAGAGCTGCACGATTTATCATTAAAAAATTGCAATCTTGATTCAAAACCCCCCTCACGATCTTAAAGTGTTTGTAAACTCTGTTACACCACTTTTACCGTATATGCACCACTTTTTCAGTATATGCGCTGTTGCCGATGTCATCGGCGCAAGCGCCCTGAAGAAACAGGCCGTACCTGGAAGTAACTCCAGTGAAAGATGTCTGCTGTGTAATCGGAGTGCTGACGCTGATTCAGGGCATCGTTTTGAGGTAAGTATTTCATAATGAGCTAGTATGCAATGCATACTAGCTCATTATGCCTTTTGTCTTGCAGGGTTTCATTTATTTATTTTTTTTGTTCTGGTTTTTCAGAGGTTTACAACCTCTTTAATCTGGCATTTCCATGATTCTATGTAAACAATGCTGTCAAAAAAAAAAAGAGCCTCCAATGTTTATCAACATTTCTCAGCGCTGAGAGATAACTATAAACAAAGTATCATTTTGTTCTTTTGGATCAAAGGGATGAACTTCGGTCTGTAAAGGAGGTCAGTTTAACCACTTAAAGAGGTTGTAAACCCTTTACTACCTCTTTTACCTACAGGTAAGCCTATAATAAGGCTTACCTGTAGGTACCGTGAATATCTCCTAAACTTGCACTGTTTAAAAGATATCCACTATATCCGTATGTACCGACGTCACCGGCATGTGTGCATTGAAGAAACGGCTCACTCATGCCGTTTCTTCAGCAGCTGTGGCGGGAGTGACGTCATTGCGGCTCCGGCCAATCACAGCGCCGAAGCCCACAAACCCGGAAATAACTCCGGGAGACATGTTGACGATCACAGTGGTGTATGGAGACAGCTGTAACAGCTTTGTTCTAAGGTAGGTATTTCATAATGAGCTAGTATGCTATGCAAACTAACTCATTATGCCTTTGTCTTGCAGGTTATGGTTTTTTTTTTTTTTTTTGGTTTTTTTTTTTTTGGTTTTTTTTTTTAATCTAGAGAGAGAGTTTACAACCATTTTAAAGACTAAACCTTTTTCTGACACTTGTTGCTTACAAGTTAAAATCAGTATTTTTTGCTAGAAAATTACTTAGAACCCTATATATATATATATATATATATATATATATATATATATATATATATATATATATTTTTTTTTAGCAGAGACTATAGAGAGAAAAAATTGCGGTCATTGCAATATTTTATGTCACACTGTATTTTCGCAGCGGTCTTTCAAACTCAATTATTTGGGGAAAAATACACTTCAATTAATTAAAAAAAACAACTAAACAGCAAAGTTAGCCCAATTTTTTGTATAATGTTAAAGATGATGTTACGCCAAGAATTGTTATCTTTAATCTAAACAAAAGAATTGTGATTTCTCATTTTTTTTAGAATTGTGCAGCTCTAGCCTGCAGGTTGCAAGTTTTCTGCATTTACGCTATGAAGCACTCATGCGCTAATCTTCCACAAGTTACCCGCTATCATGCTCTGACAGTTGGTGCCTGTCAAAATACCCGAATAGTGGCTACATTACATTGTATGCAGCTACTTTTCACCCAACAGATTTCCATCTGGCCCCTGTTGATTTTTTTTTCAAAGGATGTCAGGCAGGAGGGTGAAGACAGTGTGAATTCCATCTAGTTCATCAGGAACTGGCCAAAATGTGATCAGTGTACAGCCAGTTTAAGAATGGATAAGTAAATGTGAGAAGGCGCTTAGATCTATTTTAAACCTGTTTACTAGAAAGGAAAACACAAAATAATTGTATACAATATTTCATTTTGATTTGTAATCTTGGTAATCCTAAAAAAAAAATCAATAGAAGAATTATTATTATTATATATTTTTTTTGTGTGTGTGTTTTTCCCCTCCCTGTAAAAATGGGCATATTGGTTTTTGTTAATGCAGTTCTTAACTTTTTGTGTTTTTTTTTTTTTTCATTAGGAATTGAAGAGCATGATAAGGAAGGCCGTGTAATTACTGCAGAGTATGAATCCTTTTACTTGGTAACTGCTTATGTTCCCAATTCCAGTCGTGGCCTGGTACGTCTAGATTACCGTCAACGCTGGGATGTAGACTTTCGTGCTTACTTGAAAGAATTGGACAGCAAAAAGCCACTTATTTTGTGTGGTGACTTAAATGTTGCTCACCAGGAGATTGATCTAAAAAATCCCAAAACTAACAAGAAGACCCCTGGTTTCACCCCACAGGAACGGGAGGGATTCGGAGCTCTGTTGGCTGAAGGCTTCCTGGACAGCTTCCGTGAGCTGTATCCCGACAAGCCATATGCCTACACCTTCTGGACCTACATGATGAATGCTCGGGGCAAGAATGTTGGCTGGAGATTGGATTATTTTGTCCTGTCAAAAGCCTTGCGGCCATCCTTGTGTGATAGCAAGATCAGGAGCAAAGCTCTTGGGAGTGACCACTGTCCTATAACCCTTTATATTGCTATATAAAGGAAATAAGTGGTCACTTCCTGAATTCAGTATATGGTCATTTACCTAGTACTATGGCCACTTAAATGTGACATAACATGGCCATTGCACCAGATAAATGTCTGTTATACATTGTTATAGAAGTGTAGTTGCTCAGTTAAACTTGTGCTTGATGAATAAGTGTTTCTCCTATATACAACCAACATAAAGCATGAAGAAAAGTCTTGTTGTTGACTAGCAGGGGCCCGTTCAAATATAGCAATTTGGACCTTGTTCTTTTTTTTTCCCCATTTGGCCCTTCCAGGCTAGTTCTTTTCTTCATATGGTCATGGAAGTGGTCATGGAAGTGAGTGTCCTAGCCCCTGAACAAGCCAAACTTGATGGTGCTTTCTCTTCAAATTGGGCTACATCATACACTTTCATTACAATGCAGTCAGCAATGAGCTTGAAACTGTTTCATTACCTTCTAGTCATTAGATTAGAGATTAGTGATTAGAGGATCTATGTTTTGTTCTAGGAAGCCTGTACCAAGACAGATAAGAAGGCTGCCATTGCTGAACTCCTTCAGTAAATGTTAGCTGCCTGGCTGTCTCCAACTTCATCACTTATAGTCACTGACCTGGAACTAATGTACAGATGAAAAAGTTACCTGTGTAATAGCCAGGCAACTAGCGTTTTCAAAAGAAGTCACGTGTGGCAGCCTCCCTTTTTGACAGATTTCCTTTAAGTCAAACTGCTTTTTAAAGTATATATTGCAGCAGCTTAAACTAAACCAGCTGCATGAAGTGCTCAATGGGTTTTAATGCTGTAGTTAGCACTTGAAAGCTACACTATTAGAGTAAATGAAACCATAGACTGGTTTGCGATTAATAAAGTTTTTGATTTACCGGGGTGTTTCAGGGTACTCTGTTCCAATGCGTTTTTGTTACTGTAGCCTTTTCCCAGCTTTGTAGTTTTTATACATGTACCTGAATAGCCTACCTTGTTCCTAGTTTGTCTCTACCCTTTCTGAATAAGTTTGATATTTAGTGACCAAACTGTTTTATATCACTTGTACTTTATGCAACTTCACACTAAGTTAGCTTATGTTAGAATTTTTAACAAAGGAATGATAATAATGTTTTTGTCCTCTTTGTTAAAACATACATTTGACTGGTCAGATAATTGGCAGCAGATTATAGAGAGTGAAGTTTTGTTAACTCGTACAGACCGATCAAATCTGACTACACTAAAACCTGGGTGCTGAGTCACGGAATAATATTGTTTACAAATGTGCCCCTACTGCTGATTATATATAAAAACTATAGTACAATGCTAAAAATGGCATCTGCTTTCTGTGGAATAAGGCCTCTTTCACACTGAGGTGCTTCTAAACTGCCAATAAAACACTGAGCACTTTTGGAGAGCTTTTCAGGCGCTTTTGGAGAGCTTTTCAGGTGCTTTTGAAGAGTTTTCCATTCAGTTCAATGGAGAGGGGCGTTTTTTCACCGCACTGCCCCAGTGTGAAAGCATTCATTGATTTTAATTGAAATAGTTTTTCGTGAGCTTTTCAGGCGCTTTTTTTTAGTGTGAATGCGCCTGAAAAGCGCATCAGTGTGAAAAGGGTCTTAGGCACACTTCATTCCTAAGCCAGGTCTTTAGTTGTGCTGGGCTCCCAGATGACAGTAAAGACTCATCAGAGGATCAAACACTATCTCTGCCAATTTTGGCTGAACTGCTTATTACTGTTTCTCATCGAGGTATACATTTGTTCTCTATGCATCCCCCTCAAGAGACTTATGAAAAGAGCTGTATATTTTCCTGTTGTGAATGAAATAAAAAGGAATGACTTGTGGATTTATCATGATGGTGGCCTGCTTTATTAGCTACTTGTTTTTATCTGCTTCCTGAAACTGTCTTTCCAGTGAGATTGGCCACATTAGCTGCACAGTATAGGGTTGCATGCATACAGGTGTATTAAAATATTCCCATCTACACTTGATTTTTCTGCCAGAAGCTTCCCAAAATATCCACTGTAAGGACTCTTAGCCTGGGTTCACACTATACCGGGCTGCGGATCGCACAGGAGCGCTGTGCATCCCTGTTCCCCATTTCAGGGACGAATCAGGGACGATTCTGTGCCTGAATTCGGCCCTGAAACGGAGCCAAAGACGCACAGCGTTTTTGTGCAGTGTGCTCCGCAGCCGTCCCGGAGATATGTGAACCGGCTCCATAGGGAGCCAGTCACATTCTCCTACTATGCGAATTAGATGCGGGGAAACGCATATCTAATTCGCATAGGTGTGAACCAGGGCTTAGACACAGGTGCCTGAGCCCATTCAATGTAAACTTCATCCTGCCTTGGTAGTCCAGGTGCCACCTACAGACTCCCATAAACATTAACTGCTGCAGCCCCGGAAGATTTTACCAGAGCACTTTTTACGATTCGGCACTGCGTCGCCTTAACTGACAATTGCGCGGTCGTGCGCCCTTGTACCCAAACAAAATTGACATCCTTTTTTTTCCCACAAATAGAGCTTTCTTTTGGTGGTATTTGCTCACCTCTGCGGTTTTTATTTTTTGCGCTATTATTTGCTCAATTTTGAAAAAAAAGCAATATTTTTTACTTTTTGCTATAGTAAATATCCCCCAAAAATATATAAAAAGACAATTTTTTCCTCAGTTTAGGCCGGTATGTATTCTTCTATATATTTTTGGTAAAAAAATGACAATAAGCGTATATTGGTTTGCGCAAAATATATAGCGTCTACAAAATAGGGGATAGTTTTATGGCATTTTTTTTTTATTAGTAATGGCGATCTGCGATTTTTTTTTTTTTTTTTTTTTTTTTTTTTCCATTTTTGACACTATTTTGGGACCATTGCCATTTATACAGTGATTAGTGCTATTAAAATGCATTGATTACTGTGTAAATGGCAGTGAAGGGGTTAACCACTAGGGGGCAGTGAAGGGGTTAAGTGTGTCCTAGGGAGTGATTCTAACTGAGGGGGCTGGACTTCAACACACAAGACAGCGATCACTGCTCTCAATGACAGAGAGCAGTGATCTCTGTCCTGTCACTAGGCAGAACGGGGAAAATGCTTTGTTTACAAAAGCGTCTCCCCCGTTCTTCCTCTCCGTGACACGATCACGGCACCCGGCAGACATCGAGTCTGCGGGACCCATGGTCACGAGCCGAGTGCCCGAGACACCGCTCCTTAAAGGGGATGTACCTGTACGCCCTTTTGTCTACCAGTGCCATTCTGCCAACGTACATCGGCGTGCGCTGGTCGGCAAGCGGTTAAAGTGGTTCTAACGTCAGAAGGTTTTTTTATCTTAATGCATTCCATGCATTAAGTTAAAAACTTCTGTGCATAGCAGCCCCCCCCCCCATATTTACCTTGATCCAGTGATTTTGCACGAGAGCCAATGGCACCCGCTGTTGTCCATCAATGTCAGTGAGCCAATGAGAAGAGAGAGGGGGCAAGGCCAAGTTGTGGTTCCGTGTCTGAATGGACACACAGAGCAGCGGCTTGGCACGGGTGCCCCCATAGCAAGCTGCTTGCTGTGGGGGCACGCGGCAGAAGGGAAGGACCTGAGAGGAGGATCTGGGTTGCTGTGTGCAAAACCACTGCACAGAGCAGGTAAGTATAACATTTTTGTTATTTTTAAATGGAAAAAAAAAGGAGACTTTAGTATCAGTTTAAAGCGGTAGTAAAGACCGCTTGGTAATTTTTACCTACAGGTAAGCTTATAATAGGGCATACCTGTAGGTAAAATGAATATCTCCTAAACATGCACCATTTAGGAGATATTCAGCCTGGATGCAGCCAGTTACGTAACTGGCGCATGCGCTCTGAAGTTCCTGCATACCTTTTCGGGACTTCAGCGCTTTGTGCCGGAGCCGAGGGCTCCCGCACGCATGCATGGGAGTGACGTCATCGCGGCTATGGCCAATCGCATTGCTGGAACGCACAAACCCGGAAGAAAGACCGGGGGAAGATGTCAACCCTCTTAGCGGTGGCAGCGTGCCTGCCAGAAGGATTCATTTGTAAGGTAAGTATTTCATAATATGCTAGTATGCGATGCATACTAGCACATTATGCAATTGCCTTACAGGTTATTTTTTTATTTTTTTAGCAGCCGCAGTTTACTACCGCTTTAATGACTGCACGTCAGGTAGGGGGTTAAAGCCCTTAAAGTGATTTTTGATGCTTAAATACTTACGTTTATGCACATTTACATGCATATGGCATTTAGAGACATGTGCAGGTATACACATTCTATTGGCTAGAAAATTTTCATTTAATCTAGCCACTAGAAGAAATTTATGTGCACATTTACATGCATTTCTGCATACGCTGTGACAGCAAGTTCCCAAGTTCATGTTTGGGGCATTTTTTATGCCCCTGAACACTAATCTAAAATACTGATCTAAACTCACAATGTGCATGGACACATTGGCTAAAATAGAGCTATGAAATAGAAAAAAAAGAAGAAACTGTGCTAAGATGAGTGTATCTACAAATAATAATGACTATCAAAAAATGGAAGCAGCGATTCTCCTGCGTAACATCAAACAGTGAAAAATGTGAGAAAAAATATAGAACCGCGCTAAATCTATGGGTATGAACAAATATAAACCATGAATAAATATACGTGCACATCCATATGAACTTAAGCACAGTGCTGTGTAAGTCCTGGACTAAGTGATAACCTAAACACACAGCTGTGTATACGTGGTTAATATGGTCCCACAGTGCCAAATAATTATACCAAAAACAATATAATGAACCAAATGTGAATGAAAAATCCAATAAATAAATGAATGTTAGAAAATAATGTGCAAACAAAAAAGTCTTAATGTGACAAATAATGAGGTGTGACATCCACCCGTGTCAGATCAAAAATAAAGTCCATCCATAAATAAAAATCTCTGAACGAAAAAGACTGTGTTGAATCCACCACCACTTCAGAAAGAATCACTTCTTACCAGATAGCCATGATCCCCCGTTACAGAGGATCAAGGGAAGCATATAGTACAACATCGCAGTGTCAAGAAATTGTTTCAAAAGCATTGGCATGTACTAGCCAATGACCAGGTTCTTGGCACTATATTACCAGAGAAGACCGCACATTGTCTTCAAGGGAGTTTCCTCTTTACGTAACAGGATTGCCCCGAATGTCCAGGACCCACCAAAAGAAAACAGATTTTTTTTTTTAGAACTTGAAGGGTTACTGTAGATGCAAAAATTGCCAAGTATGTACCCTCAATAAATGGCAAAGAGAGGAAAATCTGCAACTTTTGTGTCTACTAGTATCTCACGTTCATATGAAGTGGAACCATTTATCACTTGTTCTTCTGAAGGTGTGGTCTACCTCATACAGTGCCCTTGCGGCTTACAGTATGTAGGGAGAACTAAAAGGGCTCTTCGGATTAGATTGAATGAGCATATTGGCAATATTAGAAGGGGCTTTGACAAACACCCAGTATCTAGACATTATGATCAAGTCCACAATAGAGATCCCTCCAATACGCTGTATATGGGAATAGACAAATATAAACCACATTGGAGGGGGGCTCATTAGTCAGAGAAATCTCCAAATGTGAAATGGCCTGGATACACAGATTGAAGACCTACGTTCCTTTTGGCCTTAACGTCGACACAGATGTAAATGCTTTTATTAATAATTCTTGATGCACACTTTTTTTGGTCTATGATATTGTCAGATTTAAAATGAGTTGGAACCTATGCACAGTTTATTTTATGTGACTGTATGAATATCATATGAAGGAACATGTTCTCTTGGGCCCATATAGGTCTATAATGGGAGGTTTGAGGATTGCATTGTGGGTTGGCTGATTGTATGATTGGATTTAACTTGTCCATGGAACCCACTGGCAGCCTCTTGTTCTGAGTCTGTATTTGCTGGGGACTGTCAATACCCCTTAAAGCCTTCCCCTCATCCTCTCCTTAAACTAATTTTACCACTTTTCTTTATTTTAGGATAAATCCAAATTTAGCTTATTTATTTTTATAAAATCAGTGTTTTCATTTAATGGGTTCTATCAGTATAGACCATAACCCCCTATTGACTGCATATGTTGAATTAAACATGTATACACAGCTGGGTGTTTAGGTTATCACTTACTCGAGGACTTACACAGCACTGTGTTTAAGTTCATATGGATGTGCACGTATATTTATTCATGGTTTATATTTGTTCACACCCATAGGATTAGCGCGGTTCTATATTTTTTTTTCTCTAAAATAGAGCTATGTTAGAGGCATATAAAATGGAAAATGTCTTTAAATGTGCCATTTTTTTTCTGCCCATGTGCATGAGGCCTAGTACACATTTGACTATAGGCTGAGTCAAAGGATAGTGAGCCAACAGAGTAGTGCATGCTGTACATTGGAGGGAGCATTGACAAAGGAAGAGAAGGAAATGGCAACTTTGCCCTGCTGTTGGATAGATTTTACCAGTCTTTTGGTGTCATTTCTAAGCCTTGAAGCTGAAACGTCATTATATCTAGCTAGAGTAAAATACTGCTTGCTTTCCCGTCATTCTCTGTGTGCTACACAGCCATATTTGCAGATTTGAAAATTTCAGATGAGTTAGCTGAATTCATGATTTAACATCCGACTTTTGTTCTTTAGTTAACCATTTTCAATATGGAGAGATACATTTAGCTGAAATGTAAACTTTAACTTGTTTTGTACTTTTTTTTTTTTTTAACTTGTTGCATTTGTAAGCGTTTTAAAGATTAACATGTAGTAAAAGGGGCACTGTGAATAAAATTAGTTTTTATACTTTGCTTTTAAATACAGAAATTTCTGTAGTATGTACTAACATAATAAAATTGAAAATACGTTTTTGTTTTTTTTTTTTCTTTTATTGATTTAGAATCTGTGAACACGTTTAGTATGTTGCTATTCAAGGCAAGCTTCAGACAAGTGGCTAAATAAATATTCATTTGAAATACCATTATGGGAACTGTTTAACTTGCCATTGGCTTTACAGTTTATGAGCCAGACACACCTGCCAGATCCCACATCCAGATCATTGATCAACACTCAAGCAGCACAAATTGCTTATAAGCGCTGAATCAAAACACAAACCCAGCTTGCCGAACAGATACTAAGGCATGGTTCACACCTATGCAGGTTGCAGTTTGCATATTCCAGGTGCATTTTGCAATTTTCAATACACATTTTTGATCCATTGAAGTCTGTGGAACCAAAAAAACAGAAAAAAAGTCTCTGGCCCTTTTCATAAAATGCACAGATGTGAACTACATCCATAGGAAACCGTGTTAAATTGTCTGTACTGTGTTTCTGCAAAACTGAAAATGCACTAAAAAATGCATAGGTGTGAACCAGGCCTTAAGTGGAAATGCATAGATGGGCCATTCCTCTGTTCGCTCTGTGATCTACTCTTGTTTGCAGCCTGATTGACACCCAGTGCTGGCCTTCTCTTTCCAGTCTGAGTATTGCTGTTCAGGAGGTCACAGAAGACTGGTATCAACAAATTCATCTACTGATAGGGGAGTCATTCAAATCCTGCTTTTCCATGGCTTGAATTACTCAAAGTCTAAATCAAGTGGATTAATGTTTTTTCAACTGCTTAGTTACCTGTAATGATCGGTATGTAACGCTTGGAGGGTGCAGACATTTTTATTTGTCCCACATCTCATACAGTGAGAGCTTTATTCTTTTTCCTTATAGTGTGAGGCTGGAAAGTCGCTCACTCTGCACCTCCTCCATTCAGAAACTGTATTCTTTTCAATGAATAAAAGGCGTTTTCTGATTGGACAAGATGGAGAGGAGGGGCAGATTAATGGCACGATCTACCCTCATCCAATCAGAGAATGTCTGTTATTTAATGAAAATAAGACTTGGGTTGATTTACTAAAACTGGAGCATGCAAAATCTGGTGCAGCTCTGAATAGAAACCAATTGGCTTTCAAGTTTTATTGCGAAAGCTTAATTGAACAAGCTGAATTTAGAAGCTGATTGACTATCATGCACAGCTGCCCCAGATTCTGAGTGCTCCAGTTTTAGTAAGTCTCCCCCTGTATGTTTTCTGAATGAATGAAGTGCTTACTGAGTGACCCCTTATCCTCGTAAGAGGGAAGATCAAAGGTCTCGCTGTATGTGGCATGGACTACAACTGAACATTTTTTGCACCCACAGCAGCCAGCCGTAAAGGTACAATACCGATCATTACAGGTAACTAAACTGGCACCATCTAACTATTAAAAATCTATTTTTACTGGTGTTCCACTAAACTTCATGCTTTTTGGTATGTTTGTGTATATGTGTACCCCATAGGCTCTTTGGGGTTGGTTTGATAAAGGCAAGCAGGCTGTTCACTTTGCAAGGGAATTTTCCCCAGAGCATAGTATGTGGTGAAATTTCACTTTACAAAGAAAACCCAGTCATGTGCAAGGAAAATAGAAAGAAGAAAAAAAAAAAAAAAAAAAACAGCATTCTTGCTTGCACATAATTGGGTGATGGACCGAGCTTCATCTCATTCTTCACGCTCAGGGGAAAAGTACCTTGCACAGTGCAACTTCCCTTGCAAAGTGAACATTTTATTTGCCTATAGTAAATCAGTTAGGTGTCAGTCATAATGTTTACATTTGTTGGCCTGTACCTGTGGGAGTGTGTGAACCAAGTCCTTTTTTTGGGTCACTGCTTCCACTGTTGTGTATGTGCCTAACAACTGAATATTGTGACCACGTGTCACAGAATTCAAGGAATTAAATGTGTGGATATCTTCACAAAGTAAGATCACAAACTTCAGGATCATTCAGGCTAGAAATAATTGAAATACAATGTGGAAATGAATATATGGTTTTACATTTTGACGATTAATACACTTTAACTTATGGTGTATTAACCCACCTGGAGGTACAAAAATATTCCTGTGGACACATTACTTAAACTTTGCGATTTGCTATGGAATACTACAGGAATGGACCTCATGGACGTCAAACTTTCACTTGGGTCAGGTAAACTTAGACTTTACAACCAAAACTAATGATAGCCAATGAATCATCCAAGAATTGGCAGACGTAGGATCTGACACAGTGCAAAATGCTCCTATGATCTCCTACTGGGTTCAATTTTTTGAACAGCTAGTTGGGTAGAGACTTGGTAATTATGGCTGGAAAAGACTAGCAAAGCAGTCCAGAGCTTCAATATTACAACGTTTTTAGGGAGAGCTCAAAATGCAATTTGAATAAATGTCAACAACCTCAGACATCCTGTATGATCTGTGATGCAGGCTGATTAGAAAAGTCCCATGCTTTGCATCTCGTACGTTTTTTAAAGTCAATAATTTGAACTACATCATAATTGGACAGCAAATTTATTACAAACACATACTATTTACATGATATATTACAGGCTTGCTTACAAAGAGAGCAGAATTTTTTTTAAAAAAGCAATTTTAATATATTGATTAAAATGGCAAAGCCTAACCCTTCTTTCTTGACATCTACTATAAGCTGGAGCAAAGGGCCACAGCAATAAAAAAGGTGTGGAATGCCTTATTTTAAATCTACTATACGTGACAGCTAAAATCCAGGTGCTATGGACAATACTTCTAATTTGTCTTTCCTCCAGTAGTTTCCCCCATTGATAAAAAAAACAACACGTCATATTAAATACCTTTAGTAGTCAGGAATTTTAAACGGATATAAATTTGTAGACTTTAAATTAGAACTTATACTGTACAATACTGTTATATCTGTACGAAAACCTCCCAGACTGGGTGTTTGAACCAGACAACTAATTCTAGTATAAGCAAAATAATTTGATAATTACAGTTATTCTGCGAACCTACGTAAGGATTTACAAATACAAATTATTTGTTGCACTTACAATTCTATGAAATTTTGTATTCATTTACATAAAATCACAACTTAAAACACAAACTCTAGCCATTTAGGGGCCTTTACATTACTCTGTGATAGCACCTGGCTCACTGGCAGTATATTGTGAGGGAGTCCTGCTGATTACCACGGATGAAGACAACCGGAGGGCTTATGTCACGAGATAACATCTCTAGCCATGCCATATATAGGGAACTTGGACAGGCCATTTTGCTGGCAATTGGAAGACTTCTGCAAATAGAATCAGAAGATGTATGGTTATGATATGTAATGTGTACACATGATATCTTTTTATAAGAAAAAATGTCAAAGGGTTTTGATATTATATACTATTCAAATGCTTATGACTCAGTAGAAAAGAGCAAAACAGCAACTTGGGCCCTGGTGCAGGGTTTAAATCTCCCTCAAGAGCTTCTGTAACCTACAACTTCCCACCTACTTATGCCTCTACCCTGACCCTCTCCATAGACTCCTAGAGTATTCTAAGACTCCTGGGACTGTCGTTTCTCAATTTCTCTGCAGCTACTCCCTGAAGGTCTTTAACCACAGACGTGTGTATAGTGTTAAGACTTTTGGAGCTGTAGGCAGGTGCCATCCTTCAATGAACCACTAGCTTTTGCCACTCAGATCTCAGTATGTAAAACCTTGGTGCAAGTCTGTTTATCTTTTGGCACTGACAGCTCAAACACCCAGTCTGTATGGGTTATTTAATTTGAAAGATTAATTTACGGGTTTTGAGATTATTTTCATGTTGAGTAAAGGATTACATGTTAGGGTTCAGATTGTGTTTGGGTTTAGGTTAAGTGGTATGCTTAGGCTTCAAGTTAAGTGTTGGGTTTAGATTGTTAAGGTTACTGTTAAACTCTAAAGGCATAGTTCACCTTTAGCAAAAATTGCATCTCTAGATAAAAGCAAACTGCAGCTTTGCCCAAATTTTAGTAATGCCCTTGCAATAGGTGTAGTCCATTTACATACCTCCTAATGTCTGACTAAAAAACTCTCAAGAGATTTTATCATCTCATCCTGTCTTGTTGCAGACTTTTACTGATAACCTCCACCATCACAGGAGCAAGATCTCAAACGCTGATCTCAGAGCTACTGCTTCAGGGGGGAGAAAGTGCATGTTAGGCAGTTTGAATCAGAGAAAGAGCTCACTCCTTTGAAGGTGGAGTTGAACAGTAAAAGACAGAAACTGTCTTAGCAATGTCCTTCAGGAGGTACTTACATGGCCTACACCTATTATTCAACTTTGGTCAAAGCTGCACAGTTTGTTTTAGTCTACAGGCACCCCTTACCTGTATAGCTGTAAATAGGCTGTTCTCTTTGCAAAGCAAATTTTCTAACTGAGGGGAAATTCCCTTGCAAAGTGAAAATTCCTTTGCAAGGCAAACATTCTATTTGTCTTTAGTCAATCAACCCCCTATAGTTAGGTTAAGCTTAAGGGCAATTAAATAGCCTAGGCTAAGGATTGGGGTTAGGTTCAATGTGAGAGCTTGGGTAGAAGCAGGCTTAACTGTTAGGGTCAGATAGCCAGTAGGCATAGTTCAGAGGACTGTGCAGATGCCAACACTTTGTTTTGAACTTGTGCTAAGTGTTGAAAGTCCCTCACCAAAAAATACTGTGCTGCCTAAATAGTGGAAAAAATTTTTGTTTATGGCTTGTCTAAAATGCAGTGTTTTTTGCGAGTTCGTCATTTGGCAGAATGTCAGAATCCAAGGCATTATATTGCCTGTTTGAAAACATTTTGTTTGATCTTCGTCATTCTGTGCATGAGTATAATACTGGCATAGCAAAGATATTTTAATAGGCATACCATGTTAGATTAAGTATTTATATTAGCAGAATACATTTGGTAACAATAGAGTACTTACATTGCAATAAGAGCAGCATCTTGGGAGTTCTCCTGGAGGATCTCATTTACTCTCACATATCGTTCGGTCTGAGAAATAGACATACAAAGATGAAGATAAGAAATAACAAAGCCATGCAGTTAATGATATCAATCTTCAACTGCTCTAGTTAAAGTTTATCGATAGCCAAAACCTTTTTACCCCTGCCAATGCTTTTTTTTGCTGTTTGTGTTCCTGTGAGAAATTTACCATCGTGACCTGTCCGAGAGGCAACGGGAAGTTACAGGAATTCTTCTAACATGGGGGGAATTCCCCTTTTAGACGTCCCCATTGGAAAATATCCACCTACCTTTTGTTCTGGGGACAACTCTAAAATATGCCCCCCCCCGACTTTCTGTTTTAGTGATGATACGGGACAGAGTAGTGATCTATCCATAACACAGCGATGAAAACTTGACAGAGGTCTAACCCCTCCCCACACCATATAAAACGAAAAAAACAAAAGGTTTTGCCTAGATATACACTTCAAGGTCATTCTTATTGTAGCTGATCTTTTGTACAATATTCTCCAGACAGTGGGATGTGGCTATTCATTTCTTACCAAAAGAAATATGGTGATCTCATATTCCAAAATTGCTAGGTGCCCGACTGTCATTTTGATTCTTTGACATTAGTACTTTCTGAGTTGCTATACTAGAACAGTTGTGCAGCTCTGCAGTTTAGACCTAACTTGCTGTATTTTTGTCTGATGATATTGAGTATGAAGATTACCATTGCTGACCTTTTCTTTAAAAAATGCCGCTGTTCAATAAACAAGAAAAGCTGCTGTGGCCCTGATTTGCTGGTTTCTTGGCTGTCATGCTGACCTTTATATTATATCACACCTAAATGTTTTGTAGCACGAAGATGCTCAACACGCAAAATCCCATTCATTTCCAATGGCCCCTGTTCACTCTCAGATGTGAACAGGGGCCACTGAAATGAATGGGATTTTGCTTGTTGAGCGTCTTTAAGCTACAAAACGTGTGAATGCAGTATTAAAGTGTAACTAAAGACAAAAGGAGATGGATTAGAACACCTGTCGGTTTTTACTGCTGTCTGTGTCCCTGTTAGGTAGATACACCCTCTCTATTTGTCCTGTTTACCATTATCATTGAGAGTGAAAGTAAAAGAAAATCCCAAATTTTGTGTTATCCCCAGAAAAGTACGAGAGGGTAAATCTTCCAATGGACACTAGTTCTGGTGACCTGGGGGTCCTCAAGTAAGTCCCTTATTTTGAGGGGATTTCCTTTCTTTTCCTGTTTTGGCTATGGGACAGGAAATGAAGGGAAATCTCTGCAATGGGACACAGATGGCGAAAAAAAATAAAATCAGATGGGTTCTAACTCTCTCCTGCTCTATCCAAAAAAAAAGTTTTGCCTATAGTCCTACTTTAACTTCAACACTGAGTCACTATTCTGGCACAAGCATACAGATCTGGCCTCTCTGATCTTTATGCTTTTTCCTGGTTATTGACTCAGCGTGTACTGAAGCCAGAGACAGCTAGGCAACTAGTATTCTTAAAAAGGGGTCAGTAATGGGCGCACTGGTATTTTGTCTCAGTAATAGTTCCCTTTAAGATACCTAGAGGGAGCTGATGGGTCTATTACAAAAATGAAATCATGTTTAGTTAGCTTGACATACACACATTATATCGTCACCCTTCATCATCACCTTGGCTGTAATTACAAAGAAGGACTTGTCTAGAAAATAATGGAAATCAGCTTGAACTTTACAATTTGGCCTATAAACGTGTTACAAACCCCTAAAATCTGTTCAGCTTTTAAACTGTTATTCAAAGTCATTGCCAGTGAACAATATGTTTGTGGGAACCATTTAATTATTGTGCACCTCAGCAAGCATCCATGTATATTTTCTATTTTACAGACCTACTGTTTGACTAAGGAAAAATTATCTAATATAAAGTGAAGCTCCTATGAATTTAATGTCTGTTTTTATGTCACAAAGTGAAAGAAAAGAGAAGATGAGAAATTTGATTTCAGGAATCTGTTAGACATGACCATGGCCTACAGTAAACCTGGTAACATTTAATAGTTTTACCTTAGATGCAAAGTGTATAAGGTCCATTTTACGTATTCCCCATGGTGGTATCTGCAAGTTCTCCACTCTCTGCTCCTCAATACAGTATGGAGCAACTAGCTCTTCAAACAACTGCATGCTGTGAAAACAGAAGTAAAATCACATTATAGGTTATAGTGCTCTTTAAAAAGCATGTATGCCATCGAAAATAACCATAAACCTGCCTTGAATCCATTTCTGAAATTTCTTCTATTTTGCCACAAATGGTTATTTTAACCAGCTAGCCTGATTCATGGATGAAACCCAGAACAATTTGCTACTTTCTATCCTCACCACTCCACGTCTAATGACAGTTATCCCCATTACACTGGTTGGGTATCTGGGGTAATCTAGGCTTGATACAAATCAGAAAACACAGCTAGGAAATCATTTTTTATGGTTGCAGATGAGAAAGCTACACGCATTCCTACTAACACATCGTTGTTGGGTTTTGAATATTAAAGGCTCGTTCACACTATGTGGGGTGACTGGTGTTTTTCCACTCTGGGCAAACGTAGGCTATCACTAAGGCACATGGAAAAAAATGATCTCTCTAGGTGCCCTGTTCACACCATACTGCTGGTGTGATGTGCAATGTAGAAAAATGCAGCATGTCGGGAGTAGCGGTGGTTTCCATCGGGATTCCACAGGTATGGTATATGCATTGTCACATTTGTCCAAGCTGGCCCAATGTAGCTATGCAAAAATATCCATACCTGGAATTTAATTTTAACAGATCCAGTAATGTTTTTACTGTTGACATAACACATAACATTGACTATTGAGGAAACACAAATGTGACTATCCCTTTCAATGAAACACATTGGCTTGCATACTTCAATAAAGAGTTTTATACATAACTAAATCTGATCATTTTTTTACACAGTTTTAGTACAAGGAGGCTAACTTGGATTGGGATCAGTCTTCATGAGCAGCCTTCCTGTCATACAAGAGACTTAAAGCGGAGCTCCAGGCTCCTTCAGAAAAAGAATAAAAGTCAGCAGCTACATATACTGTAGTTGCTGACTTTTATTATTAGGATATTTTAGCTGTCCACGAATCCAGCAGTGTCTTCACCGGAGTCGATTTTTTGATCTGGTCTTAGGTGCTGTCATTGCCATTTCGGGTAAGGGAACTTGCAGTGAAGCCTTGTGGCCGAACTTCCAGATGAGTTCACTGCAGCAAAGTCACCGGAAGTGGGAGCGCAAAACCAGGTACCCGCTCCCCCCCGAAAGGTGCCAAATGTGGAAGTGGAGGGGGGGGCAAATAAGCGGAGCTTCTCCTTTTGGGTGGAGCTCCGCTTTAAAATATCAACTAACATCACAATGAGTTCCAAAACTTACTTTTTAGGATGTGGTTTTTGGCCTATGTCGGTCAGCACAATAACATCATGGAATCCCAGCCTGAACTTGTTTAGGAGAGTCTGCATTCTATAAAGTGAGATAGGAAGGAGATATTTTATAGAGCATACAACTGGGTTGTGTTCATAGGGTTGTTGACTGTAATAGTCTTTGGATAAAATGAAGACTATTATCTATAACTCACTCTTTTCTTTCTTCTTCCGCACTCTCCTGGCTTCCTCTAATGTAGACTCGTACTTTACATTGACCCCAACGCTTTCTGCGAGTCAGCAAGTATGGGATAAGCAGGGTGAGACCTTCAGGGGAAAAACAATACTTGGTTAGTTTAAAATAATTGAAGGGCTCACAGCACTAACTTTTGGCAAACTAAAAAAAAACTTTTTTTTTTTTTAAGTTAAGTTTGAAGTGTTTTACCCATTTGTTGTCCATACATTAACACAAGAATCGGCCCTGTTAGCACACACAAATCTATTTTCCTATTCTCTATGAAGCAGGATGAATTTTTAAATTGTGGAGTGGCTTCGTTTGTCAAACATTCTAGACAGGCAGCTCCATCTGTTGAGGAACCTGGGAGATAACACTCAGAGCTGCCTCCCTTTTGCACCAATTGAAAAGTAGTTTTTGTTTTTTTTCTAAATATAGGATGCATAACCGAAAAAATGAAAAAATGGACCTGCCTCCTTTTTGCTACAAACCCTATATTTGGTTTCCACAGGAATGGCCGAATTATTGCTTGACCAAATAGCATAATTTGCTATAGCAAATGCATTCAATTGTTTCTTATTATGAGAACAGAGTTATTAGGTCATGAGTATACAGTCATCTGCTTACCTCCATCATCGTGCAGCCAGTATATGTGGATGCTTTTCTTTCCCTTACGACCCTGGAATTCTGTATTTGTTTGATTCAAGTTCTCTGGCACAATGCAAGGGGGCTCTGGAAAAAAAAAAAGCATACGGCGATGGCTTCATTTCAATAACATAATATCAGGAACACTATATCATGGCAAGTTATCATTTTACTATAATTTTATCATATCATTTTTATTGTGTTAGAAATACAGAGTTCGATCGGTTTATGAAAATGAAAAAAGTTCTCTTGCCCTGGTCAAGGGTTTTAGGATTTAACAGGAATTGACTAGCTTATAATGAGATAATGAAACATGTAATGTGATTGGCTGCTATGTCCATCTGTTACTTGATTGTGTGGGTCAATCTCAAAATCCTCAATGTGTTTTAGATGGTGTAATTACAAAATTCTAACCTTTTTCTGCTTCCTTATCAGATACTGCCTCATTATCTGAGTCCTGGAAAGCCATGTTATCTGTGGGTAAAATAAATAATTTAAAATGACATATTTATGGTATCAACTGCTCAGTCATGCACGTTACTGCCCATCATACACATTTTAAACCACAGTGGTACCTTGGATTACAAGCATAATTTGTTCCAGAATAATGTTTGTAATCCAAAGCACTCGTATATCAAAGAGATCAGTACCGCATGTGGCCAGAGGTGGGGTGTGGGGGGGGGGGTTGGGACACTCAGCAAGACTCGGAAACCGCTCGGAGCCAATCGGATGCACTTATAAACACTTGGAGAGGCTTGCAAACACTCGGGAACCTAGTGTTTCCAAGTGGCTCTGAGTGCATCTAAGCGGCTCCGAGTGTCACCTGCACCCCTGCACCCCTGGCCAAATACGGTACTGCACACCACAGAGGCTTGAATCCTGCTCGTTTTGCGAGACAACGCTCGCAAACCGAGTCAGGATTTTTTATAAAATAATAGCTCGTATCACGAAACGCTCGTTAACTGCGTTACTTGCAATCCAAGGTATTACTGTACAAATATGTTTAAATGCAAAGATGTATACCCCTTACTAAAATAGGTGGTGATTTACTTACCTCTCATACAGAAGATGGTGCTCTGGGCTTCCTTCAATGAAGGCTACACAACCACATACCAGAGCACTGGTCATGTCACATGACCTATGATCCAACATTTGGTCATTTGGCTTTCACCAGAGAGAAACCAGAGCACCATTCATATAAGAAAAGTATAGTAAGTATCAGAACCCCTCTTAGTTGATTTACTAAAGGCAAATAGACTGTCCACTTTGCAAGGGGAGTTGCATTTTGCAAGGGAATCTTCCCCAGCTCTACTGACTTTCATTATCCAATCATGTCGAAGCAAAAATGCAGTTTTTTTTCCTTGCATGTGATTAGGTATTCTTTGCAAAGTGAAACTTCACGTCATCCACTAAACTCTGAGGAAAATTCCCTTGCAATGTGCATCTTTTGCAAAGTGAACATCCTATTTCCATTCAGTAAATGAACCCCTTAGCATTTGAACATGTAACAGAACAGGATAGTGACGTTGGGGGTATGCAATTTGCTCAGGTCTGCTTTCCTACCAGAGCACCATATCTTGTTATGCTGCCCTACTCTACCCCTTGGCTCTGCTCCCTGAAATCAACCATACCACACATAGTCACCGTGCATTATCACCATCTGTGCACACACAACTTCAATTCCCACAAACTTCACAGCTCTGTGGCACTTAACTATCATAATCAGGGTGTTCTACATGTACAGTGCTGTTAGGTTACAATTCCCACTCCCTTGTATTTCAATGATGGATCTCCTTGCTCAGACAGTATGTCAATACCTGTTGGCTGTATGTAGAACTTTAGTCCAATATGACAGTGATAATGATAATGATAACAGAAATCACTAGACATGTGCGATTAGTTTCGTACAAATCGGAAATTCGTACATTCGTGAGGATCCGAAATACGAATTTTTATGCATACGAATTTTGTACGAAATTTCGTTTACGAACTTCGGATCCAAATTCCATTACAACAGAATTGGACAAATTCAGAATGTTTGTTAATTACGATTATCCGTTATGATGAAGTTAAAAACCCCAGGAAGTCAGCACAGCACAGGGATGGTGGGAGCCCCTCATTATTATAAATTCATCATAACAAACATTCGTAATTGTTATGAAAAGTTAATGAACATAAAAGTTAAAAACCCAGGAAGTCAGCACAGCATAGGGATGGTGGGAGCCCCTCATAATGGGCACAGCGGGTGTACAGACCCGGGAACTCAGCACAGGGATGGTGGGAGCCCCTCATAATGGGCATGGCAGGTGTACAGATCCCGGGAACTCAGCACAGGGATGGTGGGAGCCCCTCAAAATGGGCACAGCGGGTGTACACTCAGACCCAGGAACTCAGCACATGGATGGTGGGAACCCCTCATAATGGGCACAGCGGGTGTACAGACCTGGGAATTCAGCACAGGGATGGTGGGAACCCCTCATAATGGGCTCAGCAGGTGTACAGATCGGGAACTAAGCACAGGGATGGTGGAAACCCCTCATAATGGGCACAGTGGGTGTACAGACCTGGGAACTCTGCACAGGAATGGTGGGAACCCCTCATAATGATAAATTTGTCATAACGAACATTCGTAATTGTTACGAAAAGTTAACGAACCTAACTAAAATTCATATTTCGTACGAATCCAAATTGAATTTTGGACACGAATTACGAAATACGAATTAATTCTAATACGAAACGGAACTAAACAAAACAAATTTATTGACAGCGCACATGTCTAGAAATCACCCAAATGGCCCTGATAAAAAGTTTACATACCCTGGAATGTTTGGCCTTGGTACAGACAGAGAAGGTGGAACACACAGCTTAAAATGGCAATATAAGGTTAATTTCCCACATTTGTGGCTTTTTAAATCACAATTAGTAGACACTGAGCCATGAGGAGGTAGAAAAGAACAGTCAAAAGACCTGTGTAACAAGGTAATGAAACTTTACAAAGATGGAAAAGGATATAAAAAGATATCCAAAGCCTTGAATATGCCAGTCAGTACTGTTTAATTATTTAATAAGAAGTGAGAAATTTGGGGATCTCTTGATACCAAGCCAAGGTCAGGTAGATCAACAAAGATTTCAGCCAAGATTGATTGTGCTACAATTAAAATTCATATGCTCTTATTTAAAAATCAGTTTGACGGATTGTAGGTTCTTCTGATTTTACATATTGATAACAAACCCTGTAGTAACAATAATATGCATATATTTTCAGTAAAATCTAAACATGAATTTGCATGTTTGCTTGGTGGTATACTTTTGTATCCAGATTTATTTCTTAGTAGCAAATATATTTAGTGAAATATATTGTACTGTTACACTTACATTGACCCTGCATTTTTTGTGACAAATCCAGCCCATCCCTTAAGCGCAGAACACATACACCATACTGTGAGTCAAATGCGTCACTGAAAAAAAAAAGGATAGCATTAGTTTTCTTGCTGCAAGTACATAGTCCTATAAAACACTAACACAGTAAAGTAACAGTAACTGACTAGAACTGCAAAGCTATTTTTTTTATGCAAAGCAGTAGAAAAACAAGGACATAAAAAAGCATGCTTGTAGTACCAGCCGCACCAAAAGAACCAAAAAAAAACAAACAAAAAAAAACCTCTAAAGTACTGTGAGATACAACATTGCATTCCTATAACAGAAAGCATGGCTAAAGACAAAAAGGAATACGTTACATGACTTTGGCCACCGACCCATAAACAGAGACTGAGCTTTTTTTGGGGGGGTTTTGTGCTGGAAGTGGTGTAAATACCTTCTGTTATAAGAAGGGAATGCTGTATGTCATTATTTATTAAAATAAAAAATAAAAAAAACATAGAAGAGGAAAATGAAAGTATAGTGCCTAATTATTATTTAGCTTTTAAAAGAAAACTTACTGAATGATCCCAACGTATTCCTCCAAGCACTGCCCTGGCACCGTTTGCCAGTTACTCTTGTAACCCAGCACCAAAGTGTTTGGCTTTAAACGACCCAGACCAGAAACCTGCATAAGTAAAGAATTCTATTAGAAACACAAAGAATAGGAAGCAAGGAGTGTCCAGTGTCCAAAAAAAATGCAGATTTAAAAGTGTGTTAAAAGGTATTTATTGGTAATATCTAAAAGTACATCATCCAATGTGTTTCGGGGGGGAGGACTCCCCCTTCTTCAAGGCTGTTGCTGCAAGCTATTTCAATGGGGAAAAGTTCCTAAGCCGGTTAAATATTTGCAAGGTATCGGAATGCACACGGGCAGAATGAAAGCTGTGGTTGCAGGTGCAGCATACTATTCTAAGTCTACATGTGGAAACAACTGTTAGGCTGTACCAAAAAGGCAGCAGCCCAAACCCCAATAAGTTTCATTACCATCACGTAAAACTGGACATAACCTACAGGAGGAACTTTTACAATTACAAGTTACAATTGCTAATCATATGTTCTTTAATGTGCCGCAGTTCTTCAACTAAATGGCTGGTCCTATTTCTTCTGCAAGTACAAGGAACATAGATGATGTGCAAAGCTTAGTAATCCATTGTAACCAGTGACAGCTCACTGTCCATAAGCACTGACCCAATTTATGGGTCTGATAAATTTCAATAGGGAATGAAAAAACAGACTCAAGCAGCTCAGAAGCAGCCTAAAGCAGATCAGATCTTGGTCAGAAGATGCTTAAATGCAAGCAGGTATTAACTGAAGTAGCTGTCAATAAAGTGATAATAATAATGGCTGCTTGAGCATGACTGATATATATATAATTGTACAATATTGTTGCACAGAGCAGGTAAGTATAATCTATTTTTTCATTTAATAAAAAAGAAAAGAAAAAGGCCTTTGGTATCTCTTTAAATTTGTCCTCAACAGACATCTCTAGTATGTTACAATATTTGAGCGTCATTTACAGAAGTGTTAAGGAAGATTCCAAATATCTGTACTGGACAGAGCACAGTATTATTTGCAATGATTCTATGTAGTAGATAACTTTTTATGATTTCTAAATACATAATGTTATTGTTAATATGCTGAACATAGTGTACTGTATGTGAAGTAAGTCGTTTCAAAGAACTCCACTGCCATCTAGTGTACATTATATGATATTGCATTTCCTAAAACAAAATTTCATTCTATGGAACTATGTTATTTATTTAAATGGTGTTTATCAAGTGGTAAGTAATGTACAGTATTTTATATCAAAAGGTAGAAATATTCTGGGCAATTCTTGTTGTCACATACAGTACTGTTGATCAGCACCAGGCATTATTATCATACATGTGAGGTGTGCTGCAACCGAACATGTCTGTACCTGCATGAGACTTTTGGCTCCAACTCGAAAAGTGTTTTCACAAATTACACTGTAAAATGATCTGACTTTCCTGGTGTTCAACCACCGCAGATGTCCCTCTGAGTCTGGCACTTTATCAGTTTCCTGAAGAGGATAAATAGAAAACTTATTTAACTTTATACAGGATGGAAGAAAAAAATCGAGGACAAATTGGTAAACAGCCATAAATATCCAAATCAATATTTTTATTAAAAAAATAGAAAAATATACATTTTGCCCTTTTAGATTTTTTAAGGGATTATAGGAGCTACACTTCTTTTCTCAGAACCATACTAAAAACATATATTTAAAATTCCATCTAGACCACTGATATGTCTCAACTCTCTCGTATATAACCTTCTTACTCTCAATATGTAGTGTTCTGAACTTAATGTTCATTGTTAGTGAAAATTATACTCACAGTTACAACATTGCCACAGATCATTAAACTTGTGTTCTTTGTCACGGAGCTGACAAAGTCAACCAGTGCAGGACGGAAGTTTGGAGGTCCAGTGAGTACAAGACATTGTGGCCTAAAGGATAAATGATATAGCAAGGCTTAGTGCATTGACACAAAAACAATAACATATTTACAAATCATGATATATTACAATGAGGGTACCTAAAGTTCTTGACATGGTCTTGCACCCCTGCAAGGCTTACACTGTAGGTCAGTGCCATGTTGTAAGCTCCAGCCTGTACTGAGGATCCCCAGTTCACATCTATAAGTTGAAAAAAAGTGCTGGTAAATGCTAAGGAAGATCTTATCATAAGTAATAATTCTACTCCGCTTGTCCAGGAATCAAGACATAAAAGTTAACATTCTCACCTGGCTTCTTGTATGTAACATATCCCAGAAGAATAACAATGATACCCACTGCAATCAGAGCAGCCCACCAAGTCAGAAGGAACATAATAACCACTGACACTACAGCACCAAAAAGGGAGGTCCATTTATTGTAGTATCGGAAAGATGGACGCCATCCTAGGGGAAAAGGAATAGAAAATGTCAAATATAATATTGAAAAAACATATCACATAAAAGGGACTTATTGAACAAGCTGATGTTAAAGTGTTACTAAACCCAGGTCCCTGCATTCACAATATCTGGTCTCCCACAGTACATAGAACATAGAAAAGAAATTATTTTAGTAAGTATAAACTGCTAAATACCTTTTCTGATCAACAGTATATAGCAGTCTTGTGACTTCTATCAGTGTCCAGCCAAACACTGGTTAAAGCTTGTCCTATGAGGCTGCATGACCCCTGACCCTCTGTCTGGACAGTGCTAATTGGCCCTGTGCCGATTACATGCACCCTCCCTAGACCAAAAAGCTCTAGCAATACACACCAAACTGAGCATGTGCAGAGTGTCTCCAAGGCTCTGTACTATCAGGAGATGGATTGGGAACTTTGGAAGAAGGGGAGGATCAAAGAAGACAGTATCAAACAGCCTGTTTACACAATGTGCAGGATTAACCCCTTAGGTCCCACAGTGAGTATAACAAGCATGCTTTACTACATATACAGACTGATTTTACTGTTGTGGGTTTAGTAACACTTTAAGTGCACAGGTGTGGTATCCCAAAGCTGTCAGTTATATTTTAGATATCAGTTACTGTAACACTTGAAGAGACATTAGGCTCTTCATTAAGCTTAAAGTTGTAGCCCACGGATTCAAATCTCACTGGACTCAACTGAAAGTAACTGCCATTTTTTAAAGAATATGTACCTTTATTCTGGTGTGTTAGCTCTGTGAATTAGGCATTCTATCAGAAAACTGAAATCTGCTAAAAGATATAAAGTGCAGGAACCCAGAAGCATCCAGCATTTATATGATACTGCTACAGTGATAAAAGTTGAACATAAAAGCCTAAACTATGCTCTTCAGATAAGTCGAATACAACCTGTGTTCACCATATGTGTACAGATTGCATAGAATGTCTGAGGATGTCTTGGCCCCAAAAAATCTTTGTATTTGCTATAGCTTGCAAATGGTAACATTAACATTTTTCGGATGAGAAAAGCCTTTAGTGAAAGAGATCTAATAAACCCAAGGCATTACCTGGTGAATTTGTGATGGATGCATGGAAACAGCTAAAGTTGATGAGTGCGTAAGAGCAGAGGAAGAAGTTTGAGATGATTGGAGCAATGGTGTTTAACTCAGCTGTTGAGAGATGATAAACAGGAAGTTATGATTTGTAAAGTATTTTACACATCCACAATTTTACATTTGTCACTGTATAGAAAGACCCTATGATAGAGTATGAAAAGTTATATACATGGCCAAAAATAAACTCTTCTAGGATGGACTGTAAAATGCACTTACCAATGAGGACAAAACCAATGGCAATGATGAAAGCCAAAAGGTAGCCACGGATAGGTTCATTGTTCTTCCCATAACCCTTTCCAAAGAATCCAATAACAGGGTACAGCCTGTCTTTGCAGAGACACTGCAGAAACGTAAACCATGTTAAAGATAGTAATGTAAAGAGAGATAAAAAAACTTTAAATGAAATCCTTCAAAAAATAGCATTTAAAGGAGATCCTTAAAAAACAACAAAATGTAGGTGATCCACGATTCTCAATTTTACCTTTATATATATATATTTGATATATATTGTATAAGAATAAATGTGCATATTTACAATATACAGTATTTTGATTTCTTTGCTGTAGCCTAATGCAAAATATTGCATATGAATAATTATTTTATACAACTTATAGCTGGCAGGTGGTGAACTTGAGTTCTTTATCCCATGCTCTATTCACAACATACATACAGCTGAATTAGTCAGAGGTGGGATCCCTCCTCCTTGATTTTAACTGACATGGAATGATTTGGATTCTCAGATAGATATCGTCTTTATTATATTTCTAAGCTTGTAAACATTAAAAATGCAGTTGCACAAAGTACACTATTGCTTTATTTAAAATAAAGCTGCAGCAACCATTTACAGTATATTACTAGATAGATGTGTTTAGATGCCCAGAATGTAGGACTTGCATCTTCACAGCTGTCAAAGGTCTGTTAAATAGAAGAGCTGCACAGTTTATCCTCTTACCTGGAAGACTTTAGGAGCTGACACCAAGCAGGCCAGAGCTGAGGAGAGAGTAGCTGCAAAAATCCCTGCTGTGATCAATGGGCTGAACGCTGATACCATACTCATTGCCTGTATAAGAGAAGAACAGTCACCACACAGAAGATAAACTTAACACTTACTCTAGTGAAGCTATTGCTTATATCTTGTGACCCAAGACCTGCTTTGTGTGGCAGTCAGGCTCTCTTGGAGGGGGTGCAAGTCCTATGACATCCACCACTGGGGGTGCTGGATTGGGAGGGAGCTTGTCCTGGCTCCTGGAAGGGCTCAGAGTGAAGAGGAAGTCTCCCTATGGCCTCACATTCATCACATCCCTGGGGTGTGTGTGGCAACCTCAGCTTGGACGCCGGCCGGGCCACGCCCCCCCAACATGTTTCGCTCCGCCCCTCGGAGCTTAGTCCTAACTAAGCTCCGAGGGGCAGAGTGGAACATGTTCAGGGCGTGGCCTGGCTGGAGTCTAAACTGAGGTTGCCCCACACACACACCCCAGGGATGTCATGGATGTGTGGCGATAGGGAGACTTCCTCTCCACTCTGAGGTTCTGCTTATATCCTCTTATATTAGATTTCATACCTATTTTGACATGCCATTGTAGCCTGGGTGTGCTCAGTATGCAAACTGTGACTTCAGCTGCAGTTTGGAGCTCTGAAAAACTTTCTCTGTATCCCACAATATATTTCAAATCATATACCATATAGCCAAACAGGTACCAAACCGGCTGCAGAGAGGAGCATGCTTTGTATAGGGATTCCAAAACTCCAACCTGTAGCTGAAGTACCTATATACTAATCATTTCCCAATTAACGTAATGCAAAGCACGAAGAAAAGGGAATAAATATAAGTTATATGCAGGCACATTGCAGTTCATGCCTTCGTCTTATGTTATTCCATTTCATTTCATATGTTCCTTTATGTAATGACTGTATGACCATTTACCTATCTAATTAGGTAAACTACTTTCAACTTTAAAGGTTAACCTAGATGTTCGATGGTCATGGACTTTAGCAGACAAGTGAGTGCAATGAAGTAATAGAAGCCACCCCATAACCCTAGTTACAAAAGAGATATTTACATACCTGATAGTGATTTGACAGTCCATAGTAGCAGCTTTCTGTCTCTTCGCAGGAGGTAAAATTCCAACCAAACTGGCAGCTTAGTCCTTCACAGTCTGTCTCATTCATTGGGATGGTATCATTCAGATTGCCAGAGGCATCACGCAGGACACAAGAACCTGCAAGGAGGAAGAGTAGCAGAAGAGATGATTTTAAAAAGCAACAGACTAAAGGAAATAAAGTATCACAATTTTTAATCAGCCAGAAACAACTCACCTATGGTAGCCGAAATCACAAGATATGAGATTGTGGTCCAGAATATGGCCATTAGTGTTCCTTTGGGAATGGCCACTGCTGGGTCCTAAAATGCATATATATAGTGACTAAACAAAATGCTATCACACTTCGATAGTGGAGGAAGTGATCTATTCTAGTTATAAATGTTATTGGTTCAACAATAGGACAAAGTGTGTAAGGTCAACAACATCAAATAAATGTGAAATATTACTATACCTTTAGGTCTCCTGAGATATTAGCTCCTGCTAAGATTCCGGTAGCAGATGGGAAGAAGATGGAAAACATGCCAAAGAATGTTCCAGTTTCCCCTCTCCAGTTAGGAACAATGTTTTCCATGAAGATTGATCCTGTGATTAAACAGAAACATGGTTGACTAATGTAATGGCAGAGCTGTAATATGAAAGAAATAACAGGGCAATAACATGATTTTTTTGGAAAGACATTGGTTAGTTGGTTACAATTTCAGTTAACATTTTACTGCTCTCTTTGTTTTACTTACTGTATGTAAACTTTAAGACAACAGTGTATAAAGTAGTTTTGTACTGTAATATAAAGCTTTTTCCAATATTGGTTCACTAAAGATATCCTTCCTTCTACAACCATGTCTCTTAGTTCTCCAAAAGCACCAGTGCAAGTGACCAATTACCACTGCAACCTATCCACTTAGATGTCAGTTAGCCTTTGAAATGTGTATAAAGGTAGTTGAATCACCAATCAAAGGTCTTGTGGTGTTCCAAACAACCCAGAACCAAGAACCTTATTTCCTTATCTCCCTAACATGGCAATATTTTACTTGGGAAGCCACACAACTCTGAAGCCCCCCCCGGTTATGGTATGTATATTCTTACTAGTAATACATATACTTTTCACCCCTGCCCTATGACTGGCGGCAGCACCAATGTAGAGGCAGGCAATTTACACTTTCCTTCACTAGAGAGGAATTGGATATACCTGTCTAGAAGAGAAAAAACACATTGAACCAATTTAGCCCCTGCTTGTCTGCATGTGACCCAGTGAATTTTTACTGGGCATAAGCAAAGCAACAAGCTATTGTATGGGCTTCTCAGCAGCAAATGAACTATCTACAGCTTTTCTAACCTCTATTCTTAGGCCATCATGCACAAGGAAGTATGCATTATTCATATTAATTTGTAATGTTAATATTAGAGCGGATAAAAACAAAAGCTTAGTTTGATCTATGTCCCATTTGTGCATTATGTGACCGAATAAGGGTTTATAGTAACATGCATCCTGGGCATTTTTCTGTCAGTAGATGTTACCAACAAATACTCACCTTGGTAGCTGAAGATACCTTTGGATTGTTTTTCTTCACTAGGCGGTATGATTGTGCCCACCAGGTAGCTTGCAAATGATATCATGATGACGATAAAGAATATTACCTGTGCCTTTACAAAAAAAAAAGAAATATATTTATTGTGAATTGAATTGATTGTCCCAAAATCAGAATAATAATAGAATCAAAGAGAGCATATGCTTTTAAATATACCTTTGCCTCCCATTCCATTCCAGCTAATGATATGAAGAGAAGAACTATCACAGTTATAACTCCAATAATCCTGATGTCATTGACTGGGTCAGAAATTACAGCATTGTATTCCTAATTCAGAAAAAATAGAATTAAATAAAATAACAAGTTCATGAGTAGACAATTATACAGACCTGTGTACCATATAAAATATTGGTCTAAAATACAAGCCCAGTGGCCATTAAATACCACCAAAGGAATGCTCTATCTGTCTAAAAAATTATAAAAATTAAATTTGGGTACAGTGTTGCATGATTTAGTAATTGTCATTCAAAGTTTGACAGCACTAACAGCTGAAAAATAGCCTGGGCTTGAAGGGGGTGAAAGTGTCTGGTATTGAAGTGGTTAAACTCAAACTAAATGATTGATGTTTATCACATAGGCTACACTTACTATGAGGAGGTCCCGAACAGTTTCTGCAAATCCTACTGTATGCATGGCAACTGCAACCGCATTAGCAAAGGCAAAGATGAGTCCAATGGAGCCTCCTAGTTCTGGGCCAAGGCTTCGAGAGATGAGGAAATAGGTTCCACCTACAAGTAAATAAAAAATATTTTTTTTACATTTTGGGGTATACTGGTCTGCAGTACAAATAATGATAGTTCACACCTTTATGTTTTCTTGGAAATTACTTATTGTATGAAATGAATAATCTAATTACACACATATAAACAAATCATATTATTTGTAACTGATGAGACTACCCAAAATTGATATTTTAATTATTGGCAGACGTTGAGAAATTAAATCACCTAATGACTCCCTAAATTATATGCATAGCCAAAACTTTCATGTTTTCGATAGGGTAGGGTTGTCTTAAAATCCATGTAATTTTATTTTTTTTGCTGAATTCCATTTCCTTCCTGTCCCTGAGATGCTCTGGAGGAGGAAATTGTACACAAAGTTAAGGGAATTCTCTTTTTGGACAGTTGTTGCAGCAATAAAAATCTTGATTTTCATCCTTCCCTACTTTATCCAACAATGAAAAAGTGCTGGTTAAACATGCAATTTAAGCTTTTGGGGAATATAGTGGTGATATGTTTACACTTGAGTTCTGAAGTCTGTCCACCTACTGCATTTATTAGAATGGGGCTCTTTTCTTCTTCTTTGATTCCTAATTTGTATTATGTTATGTAGAATATAATGCAACAGGAATAATAGCAGCACTTGAGGTTGGCCAGTAATAAACTCTTAAGTAGACAGAGACAGATCTCTCTCTTAGACATATAAGAACCATTACCAAACAGCTTATATATCACTTTTTAATTAAACACCCCTTTACATTTCTGTTTGCATAGCAATACATTGTTGCTGCCATTAATTAATTAATTGTGTTACATTAACATTTACAAATTGATTTTCAGTTGTCTTTGTTTATTCCCCTTTGATATTCCTTGGTTGACATTTTTCTATGTTTAAATGATGGAAGAGAGAATGTTAAACATATGGGCATGTAGCACAGTGGATAGGCCATTATTAGACCATAGTATATGTTGGCGCTACATAAATCCTGTATAATAATAATAGTATAGCTTTAATAATAGGACATTTCTTTTTCCTTGTAATGCTTGACCTACCTGACTTTACTTTTCCATTTGTGGAAATGGCCGAAATGGACAAGCCTGTGATAGATGTCACCAGCACAGACATTAAAATAATCACCCAAGTGAGTCCTAAAACAATACAAAATAATATTGAATATTAAATATTTTTTCAGATCCCCATGAAGTAATTGTTACAAAGATTACTAGTAGTAACACCATTTGAAACAAATATGATAAGTGTGTCAATATACAACAATAAAGGGGTTTTCAAATGTTAAATAAAGAGTTTGATTTGTGTTTTTACATCCTCATGTTTTTATATGGAGAGACCACTGCTCTTGCACCTCCTCTGTTTCACATGCAGACTGAAATACAAAACTGTTCACCAGAAAATCTGAAATATCAGATTTCATCTGTCCAGTTAGTGAAAACAACACTGAACTGGATATTGCAATTGCACTTGTATGGGTTGGGTGGAGTCATTAAACTTTATGTGGGACATATAATTTTCAGTCATCATTTCAAGCATAATTTTAGCAGCAGACATTTGTTAACCCACATTTTACCTTTTACTTTAAGTAGAAGATTATGAAGTACATAATAAAAATCTAGAACATTTTAATAAACAATCAACCCTATATTGCCAGCCTAATAGTTCAGTAAATATACCCTAATCTATATATTAGACCAAATATTAAGCATTTTGCTAGCATTATGTTTGATTATGAAGTGTTATCCATACCTATTCCAGCCTGGGCTGTGATCCATGGTAACCTCAAGTATAAGATGACTCCCCAAATATTTAACATACATCGGATCTGTTGAGAGAATATAAAATAAGAAGAGCATTAAGTAATGATTGTATTTTGATTGTAGTATATGCCACATAGTGTAAAAGCATTGTTCAGAAATACTAGATAGTTTAAAGCTGATGCTTACCATGACACCTTTTATCCAGCCAAACCGAACGGGACCTTGGGGTTCTTTTTTCTTCCTAGCCATAGAAAAACATGGGAATCTTTTTTTCTTTTTCTTTTCATTTGGCTCATCTTTTTGGTCATTCTTGTCTTTGTCACAGTTTTCTAAATCTTGATCCAGAGGGATTGGATACATTATCTGCTCTTCCTGTAAGATAAGGTTTGGAATGGATATTAGTTAACTTGTATATTATTTGCATATATAATATTGTCAGGGGAAAAAAGCAGTAGTATTATTTTGAACTGTGTTGTACTTACTATTACGGCATTTCTTAGAACATCCAAGGATGGACGGTTTCTCCTCAGTCTTCCAGGTGCTACTGAATTAACATAGAACTCATGTCTGGGTGTGGCATCTAATGTATTGTATGCCAATTGCCTTCTAGAAACCACTTTACTACACAAAGGCAAATTTGCAGGACTGAGGCTGATTCCAGCTGCCAGAGAATTCCCTGGCTCTTTAGGGGTGCTAGTTCCTTCTGGTTCTGGGTTATCTTTGGAACAAGGAATCATCTGTAGTCCTGTATTAAAAGCTTCAATTGATTGGTTAAGATGTTCTAGAGCTTCTTGTACATGTTCTTCTGGAACATCCAAAGCCAGACCATCAGTGGTGGAGGTATATCCAGAGGAAAGCTCATCACTGCCAGATGAACACTCCAGCGACTCTAAACTCTCGGATTTGCCAGTAAGGGCTACTTTGTTTGACATATCTGGTAAACATGTACACTCCTTTGTGTTATTAATTTTCATTTCATTCATAGCGACATGAACATGATCATGGGGATTGCCATTTGGAGTCCAGCTGTTACAGCGGCCAGCCATATAGACTTTCTCTATGGTGAACCTTCCGATGGAGAGTGGAGTGTCTTCTCTGCAATCCATTAACTCTAGACAGATGATCTGTTGAACCTGCGGATGGTAGTATCTGTAAGAGGAAACACAGCAATACACCTTAAGAGACAGTTTTCAAAACCAAATCTATTAAATTAAAGTTTAGCTCCTATTTCCTTCTCACACCTTAAAATACTCTAAAACATGTTAACCCTCATGAATGGTTAAATATATATAAATTACATGTACAAATTCTTTTCAGCTGCTTCAACACTTGGTGATTGTCTGTGTACTTTACAGATTAGGGACAGATGACTTGCTTTGTCACTGGGATGACACAGGAATTTGTCTGTGTAACTAAGCTCTAGTTAGTTTTACGTGTATTGGTTACCTTGTGTTTTACTTTTTTGTCTCTAATAAACTTCAATAATTTTTAACATTTCTTCCAAATAATAGTTTTTGAACATTTATATTTTCATTTTTGTATAAGTAGTGTAGTTCCACTAAACAGAAATATATTATATAGCATTAATAAATATACTCTGCATTAATATATGGTGGTAAAGATTGGATTAAGGTAAAGATGGACATGGGGCAATGCTCTAATATACAAATGAAATATGGCTGACAAAGTGAAAAGGTAAAACCTAAATATGATAATACAGTTTAAGTAACTATCTGTTGGTCAACTCTGTAGATGCGTATGGCACTAGTTAGTTAAAAAGTGTTAAAGAAATATAATATAAATATATTGCACAGAAAGCAAAACAAAATAATAACAATATCACTAAAAGTTGACAAATCAGCATTAATGACACTCAAAAAATTGAGTATCAGTTTTAATGATTATGCAGTCCAACTGATGTGATAATTATCTTTATAGTTAAAATAATGCTACATAAATAAAAAATGGTAGTGATAAAAATATTAAAGTGTATGTAAAGAAAAATATTTTTTTCTTTAGTTTTGAATGGAGTGGGGCAGGGTTGGACTCTTTGTTAAGAGTTTTTTTGCTGTCTGTATGCCCACCAAGGGTTTTACTTCTCTGTTTCTTTTGGTGACCACGATCAACTTTATAGAGGATTTAATCTTTCCATACTTACACATACCACAAAAATCCACATGAAACCTAAGAGAGGCCTTGAATATAAAATATGAACAACACTGGAACTGAATCTCTCATTGGGAAGCAGTTATCAAGAGGATTCAGAAATCTATTCAATCCAATTTAGGGAGTATTTTCACGTTAAAAGTATAATCCATTAAAAATGACTATATCACTATTTCTTCTACAGCAACTATTTTGAACTGTGTGCATTATGCATTATTTGTTAATTAAATTTTAGTGCAATACAAATTAAGCAATTGCAGAAAAATTACAGAAAAGCCCATTTGTGGCAGAGGATATTAAGCCTATATGTCAAATATTTTTTATATTATATAATACAATTATATCAGCTTACGTTTGGTTTTATGATTAAAATGTCAATGGCTTGAAATTACAAAGCTGTTAAATTCACTAACAGAAAATACTAAATGATGTTTTTTTTTTTTCTCAGATTGAGTTGATTTCTTTTTAACAGTAAAGATGGTACTTGAATCACAGAAAGTTTATGATTATTGTCTGTAAGTAGTAAAATGAAGTTTACCTGAAAATATGTAGATGTTCTTACTTCTCAGAAGATGTATAGATGTGTTCTGTTTCTCCTTATGATGAGGAAGATATACAAAAAAAAAAAGAGTAGACTTAGCAGGGTCTCAGCTATCTCCTTCACTATCCTAGTCAGAAATCTTCAGGCTGGAGAAGGCACTTCTCCAGTCTCAGTGTAGGCATCACTGAGAATCTTACCATTATCCAAGCCTTATATCCTATGGACAAAACAATGCACCTGTCTGGCCCTACCCCTTTAACATACCGAGGTAAGCATGATGCCACAATCTATATCACGAATTAACTAATTGGCATTATTCATTACCTGCTGCAGTATAATTGACAAAGTTCTACCATTCTGAAGCATGATGTTCTTGATGTCTCCAATCTACATATTACTGGTGTATTGTCTAATACAGACAGCGGTAAGTGGAAAGCAAACTCTACAGTTTCTGCCATGGCCATTCATGACTTCTCTAGGAGGTGTTAATGAGTTTCATGTCTGTCTAAAAAGAACAATAACTAATCACATATGAAGCCAATTTAGCAACAATTAGTTGTAAAGTTTATACACAAATCTGACTGCGTAACAGACGAATTGACTACACATAAAAAGGAAAAGTAAAGACTAGAGTGTTTATTTTGTGTATTGTGGAGTAAGTAAATGTAATACAGTCATACAATTATTATTTAAAAATTCTAGTTTTAGCATACTACATAAAGGGGTCCATACTATAAAGGTTCTGAATCTATAAGTGCTTGTTTACACATACGGCTGGGGTAGGGGTGGTGAAAGCAGGTGGTTAGGTTGTGGTTTTATTTCCCCCCAACTGCCCACCTAAACTAGGGCATGCAGCAGTTCAATGCTGCACACATGCTGCAAAGCTTTGCTTCACAGCTGCTGAAAGAATCAAATGGCATTTCACTTTTGACACGTGGTACTGCCGCTGAACTTGACCCATTCAAGTGAATGGGGCCACAACCACCTTGCAACCATGTGCAATGCAAGTGGTTGCAGCACAGTGGATCAATATTAGTTGGTTGCCTCCTCACCACTTTTCAAATGCCCTTCGATAAGCAATCCACCACAGATATATTTGAATAGTTTAAGTCAGCAGAGCTTCATCTCATTAACTAGGTTAAGGGAAAGTTCCCTTGAAAAGTGAACAGTCTATTTGCCTTTAGTAAATCAAACCCTGTGCAAAAAGCCCTTTCACAGTAATGCGCTGTTAAAGTAAACTTTATATTAAAGAAACATGGAGGCTGCCATTAATGGCCTCATAAAATGTGTTTTGCCTTACGTATTTACATAGTTTTTAAGGTTGAATAAAGACGCCAGTCCATCCAGTTCGACTTGTGTGGGCCTTGCTCTTACCAGTATGAATCATTTTGATTTACTAAGCCAGAACAAGTATGCAGCAAGTGAAAGTTGGAAAATAATATGACATTCTCAATATTTGTTTTGATCTGGCAAATCAAAAAGTATTAAAGCCAAAGCATACACAGGACAGCCAGAAAATTATAATTTTTAGAAAAGGAGGTCAGCAGTGGCAACCTACAAATTTCTCTCATGATAGATTTCCTTTAAAATATCTTTAAAAATTGCCCTTTTGAATGTGAAAAAAATAAATATATGAATATATTTGTGCCAATGATAAGGTTAATGTGCATCTTGCATTTACATTTTATCAGAATTATGTGTCTTTTTATATCTAAGTGTTAAAGCAATAGCTATAAAGTCTATTTATTTTATTTGAAACAGTAAATGCTAAAGTTTGTTGAAGGTCTAATTTGAAGTAAAGCTGTCATGGGAAAAATAAAGCAATTGTCATTACAGACTACTAAAATGTGTTGCCTTGCTCTCCTATCGACCCACCGGCTGAGTTCCTAATCTGCAAAAAATACCCAGGTCTAGAAAATTAGAGACATGTCAAATATCCTTAATTGCATACTTTTTCCAGGACAGAGTCTCAAAGAAATGAAGGAAATGGTCAGCATGACAGCAAGGCCACTAGCATAGTCAGAAGAAGAGATCATCAGTGATAGCCTCCAGTCTTCTCTCATGAAAAATTTCCTTTATGTCTCATGTGCATTAAAGGACAACTGTGCTTGAATATTTCACTTCTCTAATCCACTCCACCACTGTTCCCCCTTTATAAAAGGCATATCATTGCAATGTTTACTACTCCTTACCAACCGATCAGTGTCTGCTATCCCTTTCTGCCAAACCTTCCAGTGGCTTCTGCTCACCTAACAAATAAATAAAAAAAAAAATACTAACAACAACATAAAGCCAGCCACCGATCTGCCCCACCTACATCACCAACCTCTTTTCAAAATGTCAACCAAGCCGTTCTCTTCTCTCAAGACCTCCTGTTTTCTAGCTCCCTTGTTAGCTCTTTCCATGCTTGCCTCTAGAACTTCTCCATAGCCTCTCCCATCCTCTGGAACTCCTTACCCCAATCTGTCCGACTATCTCTTACTCTGCCTTTAGGCAATCCCTGAGAACCCATCTCTTTGGGAGACCTATCCTGCCTCTAACTAATAAACAGAACGTTTTCTTCATCTGTTCATCCCTAACAGTTATCACTTTTTTGTATCACTTGAGCCTCCCTTTAGATTGTAAGCTCTTACAAATGGGGCCCTCTGATTCTTCTTGTATTGAATTGTATTGTAACTGTGCCATCTCTCTCCATTTTGTAAAGTGATGCACAAACTGTTGATGCTATATAAATCTTGTATAATAATAATAATTAGGGATGTTCGAGACGAAAGTAAGTTCGACTCGAACATCGGGTGTTCGCCTAATTTAGAACATTATTGGGCATTGTCGGGAAATTCGAGAGCCTGTGGAACGCCCCATAATGCACTACAAGACCGTCAATGCACTGCGAGATTGCAGTACATTGACGGCTGATGATTGGGTAAAGCATGCAACTGACCTGCATGCTTTGGCCAATCACAGGGAGCTCTGCTGTGAGAGCCATGATTGACCAAAGGCAGGGGGCTAAGTCCACACCCCACACTATGTAAGGCTGCTTACATGGTGGCCGTACATAGTGTATTGATAGCGAGCAGCAAAACGACATTTCTAAAGGAAAAATTGTCATTTAAACTGCTCGCGGCTGTAATGTATTGCCAGATCTTGGCAATATACATACAAATCATTGAAAAAAACGGCTTGAGTTCCCCCCCAATCTATTACCAGGCCTCTTGGGTCTGGTATGAATATTAAGGGGAACGTCGTGCCAAAAAAAAAATGGCGTGGGGGTCCCCCCCAACATGGCAGGCCGCAGGAAAAGGGGGGGAGAGAGTGCTCCCCTCCTGAACCGTACCAGGCCACATGCCCTCAACATGGAGAGGGTGCTTTGGGGTCCCCCTCAAAACACCTTGTCCCCATGTTGATGGGGACAAGGGCCTCTTCCCCACAACCCTTGCCAGTGGTTGTGGGGGTCTGCTTATCGAAATCTGGAAGCCCACTTTAACAAGGGGGCCCCCAGATCCCAGCCCCCCAATGTGAATGGGTATGGGGTACATTGTACCCCTACACATTCACCAAAAAAAGTAAAAAAAAAAGTAAAAATGACAGGAGACAGTTTTGGACAATTCCTTTATTACAAAAAAAGTGTCCCACAGTGTCCATTCATCTTCAATCACAGCACAGACGGTCCAGAAAAAAAAAACGAAAGCGGAAAAACTCCGCCTCCACGGAAGGCGTCCCATCTACTGCAGCCTTTTCATAATGACAGCTGTTATATAGCTGAGGGCGGGGCCACCCAGTGATGTAAACAGGTGACCCAGCCCCCCTCTGACGCCCTTGCCTATATAACAGCTGTGAAAAGAAAAGTCGTAGGGACGCCTCCCATGGAGGCGGAGTTTTTCAGGGTTTCTTTTCTCAGGACTGGCGTTGCTGTGATTGAAGATAAATGGACATCGCAGGACACTTTTTTTTTTTAATAAAGGAATTGTCAAAGACTGTGTCCTGTCATTTTTACTTTTTTGACACTTTTTTTGGTGAATGAGTAGGGGTACAATGTACCCAATACCCATTCACATAGGGGGAGGGCAGGATCTGGGGGCCCCCTTGTTAAAGGGGACTTCCAGATTCTGATAAGCCCCCCACCCGCTCACCCCCACAAGGGTTGCGGGGAAGAGGCCCTTGTCCCTATCAACATGGGGGCAAGGTGTTTTGGGGGGACCCCAAAGCACCCTCCCCAGGTTGAGGGCATGTGGTCTGGTACGGTTCAGAAGGGAGGGGGTGCTCACACCCCACCTCTTTTCCTGCGGCTTGCCAGGTTGCATGCTCAGATATGGGTCTAGTATGGATTTTGAGGGGGACCCCCACACTATTTTTTTTTAATTTTGCTGCCATTGAATGACATTTTTTTTCTGTAGAAATGTCATTTTGCTGTGGTACTGCTATGAACATGGGAAAGATGCGCTACTTTATAGGCAGACTAAGGAGACCCGCCCAGGCATGATATTTAAAGAAATATTTCATTTTTATTGTTTCACTTTAAGCATTATTAAAATCACTGCTCCTGAAAAATTGTCTGGCTTTAAAACTTTTTTTTGCATTGATACATGTCCCCAGGGGGCAGTACTCGGGTGCCCAAACACTTTTTATGGCAATAACTTGCATATAAGCCATTTAAATTATGACGTTTGATTTTTCACGTTCCTGTCCCATAGTCTTTAAATGGTGTTCGCACAAATGTTTTGCCTGTTCGCATGTTCTGCTGCGAACCGAACCAGGGGGTGTTCGGCTCATCCCTAATAATAATACACCTACGACCAAAATTTCTCTTTGGCACCTGTCCATTGAATCATCTTAGAAGAGGCCATCCCATGGAGCTCCTTTCTTGGAACAGCTACATACCAGCCTCTGGGGGCTTGGTGCTCAGGCACCATGGCGCTAAAGAAGAGGAATTGGAGTAAGCATTGCAGCAGGAAGCAGTTCAGGTACACTGGTAAGTAAGAAAAGCTGCCCATAAACTAGAAGAATTTTGTTCAAAAACATTTGATTCAGAAAAGGTCGTTCAATTTTCGAGTGGGTTCAAATCGAAATTTGTTTTTGACCATATTGAAAATTCAAAGGAGCAGGATGGAAAACTTCACAAACAAACTAATTTCTTGCAGTGAATAGTTTTCATTCAGTAAATTACATTCATTACAAAAATAAAGCAAATAACATTTCTAAGAATTTTTGAACAAAATTGTTGAGAATTGTTATGCCAATGTTCTTTTGAAAATGTATTAGTGTATGGCCAGCTTAAGATGCTGGGTGGAGGGGTTAAAGGAGCTTAGTATTAAATTGCAATTGACTTGTACGCAGGGGCGTTCACACCCTACTCTCACATCAATGTGCCACTCTCCTTTTAGAAACCGAAGACATAAAATCAGTGGTGAAAGGACAACTTTTTAGTACTGTACATTATATACTGTCAATGTGCAATACATCATAACTTTATATAGCTATTGTAAGCTGTTTCACAGTTGTTACCCACTGGTTTAAGCAGTATTTTCACGAATTTCAGGCCAGCTTCACACTGAGGTGTTTTTCATGCATTTTAGCGCTAGAAATAGTCTCTAAATAACGCCTGAAAACCGCCTCCTATTCATTTCAGTGTGACTTCTGACACTGGGGCAGTGCTCTTGCGGGACGTTAGGAAAAGTTCTGCAAGCATCATCTTTGGGACGCCTGCCCTTTGAAATTAATCATTTTAAGTGGGGCTTCCTTGGCATCTGAAAACTATTTCAAGGGTTACCGGTACTCCTTGATAGAAAAGAAAAGTGAGAAATGCAACTTTAAGTTGCAAAAATTACCTTCCAAAGTGCCTAAAAACGTTGGAAGCACCACAACACAGGCGTGTTTAACTCTTTCTTCGGCTGCTAGCGGGGGGTTGAAAGCGCCCTGTCAGCAGCTGAAAAGTGCAGCTTAAACAGTGCTAAAGCGCCGCTGAAACAGTGCTAAAGCGCCGCTGAAATGAGCGGCGCTTTACTGCGAGCGTGGCCGCAGCTCAGTGTGAAGCTGGCCTCACTGTCAACAACCCTGTTAGGATAAAGCTACCTTCTTTGCATCTTTCTCACAATCCTCTTTAATAATACTGTATGTAAGGACCGTATACTCCTCTATTATGAGCCGCATAACTCTTTGTTTTGTAGAAGCCACCTTTTCAAAACATGTCTGCTTTGATCAAAAGTTACCCATGTTTTTACAATACAAATTTAGCACAGGATGCAATGGAGTTGATTTACTAAAGACAAATCCACTTTGCACTACAAGTGCACCTGGAAGTGCAGTCGTTGTAGATCTGAGGGGAAGATCTGAAATTAGGGGAAGCTCTGCTGATTTTATCATCCAATCATGTACAAGCAAAAATGCAGTTTTTTTATTTTCCTTGCATGTCCCTCTCAGATCTACAGCGACTGCACTTCCAAGTGCACTTGCAGTGCACTTGTAGTGCAAAGTGGATTTGCGTTTAGTAAATAAACCCTTATGTTATATAGTTACATAGTCAGGTTGAAAAAAGACACAAGTCCATCTGTAGTTCAACCAATAAAAGGGAAGAAAAAAATAAAATAGAAAAAAAATGGACTGCAACAATCAGGAGATTACCAGAGATTCATATAGAGATTAATAAGACAATGACAATGAGCTCCTCCAACTATAGGAAGCACTTGTTGCCCGCATAGAGATTTTTCACCTTTGATTGTTCCCTTTCCTGTGTACAGCTCAACATGCTGCATGTAAATCTCATTTACATGTTGGTTTAGCAAGATAGAAGATAACAGCTGGCCTGTGCTAGTTCTGGAGGTGAGCATCAGCCCATTTCCTAATTGTTGCACTCTCTGTGATATATGTCTTTAGGGTTGCTTCACTAAAGACAAATGGGCTGTTCGCTTTACAAGGGAATTCACAGTGAATGTGGTAAAAATTAACTTTGCAAAGAATACCCAGTCCCATGCAAGAAAAATAAAAAAAAGTATTTTTGCTTGCACTCGATTGGATAATGGAAGTCAGCAAAGCTACCCTCATTTACTAAGCAAAGGAAAAACTCTCTGGCAAGGTGAACAGCCTTTTTGTCCTTAGTTAAGCACTTCCGGACCGCCCACCGACGTTATACGTTGGTACTTTGAAGGAGGATACCGTTGTTATGGCAGCAGCTAGCTGCCATAACCCCTTCTTCAGTGAGCGGCCCAGTTTAAGATAAAAGTGGTCTCTGGGGCGCATTCGCCGTGAGATCACTTTTATCGAGCCCCCCCCCTCCCGCCATGCTCCGGTGCCCTCCGCCACTTACCAGAGCCGTCGGCACGGTGAAGGCGATCGTGTCTGTCCCCTGCCTGGGTATAGAGACGAGTGAGGGGAAGATGGCCCCCACCCGTCTCCATATCACTGCAGGGTGGAAGCGACGTCAAACTGTCACTTCCGCCAATAGCTCTTAAAGAGCCATTTTTTTTTTCATTTTTTTAAATGACAGCATTTTTTTATTGCATTTTAATGTAAATATGAGATCTGAGGTCTTTTTGACCCCAGATCTCATATTTAAGAGGTCCTGTCATGCTTTTTTCTATTACAAGGGATGTTTACATTCCTTGTAATAGGAATAAAAGTTACACAATTAAAAAAAAAAAAAAAAAAAAAGTGTAAAAATGTAAAAAAAAAGGTAAACTAAATAAGAAAAAAAATTTTTTACAAATGCGCCCCGTCCCGATGAGCTAACATGCAGAAGCGAATGGTGTTCAAACCACACATGTGAGGTATCGCTGCGATTGGTAAAGCAAGCACAATAATTCTAGCCCTAGACCTCCTCTGTAACTTAAAACATGCAACCTGTATCATTTTTTAAACGTCGCATATGGAGATTTTTAAGGGTAAAAGTTTGTAGCCATTGCACGAGCGGCCGCAATTTTGAAGCGTGACATGTTGGGTATCAATTTATTCGGTGTAACATTATCTTTCCCCATTTTAAAAAAAATTGGGCTAACTTTACTGTTGTCTTATTTTTTAATTCAAAAAAGTGTATTTTTTCCAAAAAAAAAATGCACTTCTAAGACCGCTGCGCAAATACGGTGTGACAGAAAGTATTGCAACGACCACCATTTTATTCTCTAGGGTGTTAGAAAAAAATGTATAATATTTGGGGGTTCTAAGTATTTTTTTAGCAAAAAAAACCTGTTTTTAACTTGTAAACAACAAATCTCAAAAAGAGGCTTGGTCCTTAAGTGGTTAATCAACCAATTTAGGGCTTTACAATCTTGGCAAAATTGTCTCAAAAATGGCCTACTTTCCTTTCCCCCAGACTACACCTCTTCTCTACTTTTAATACTTAACACCTGTAACTCCTGTTTGTTGAGGAGCCAGCCTATTGCATGTGACTACTGGAGCATAGGAATTGTTTCAGGGTTAAAGGTCAACCTTTTATTGTCTCAAAGGAACGATAACCTTTTAGTGGTAACACTAAGCTTCTAGGTGTTAACCTACATATTGTTGGATAATTAGCGATGTCCCATATGTTAAAAAAGTTAATGATAAAGGGCTCTATTATACACATTTGTAGCTGCATATGATAGGAACCATTGATCTAAGGATTTATCAGATTGGTGACACACATACAAAAAAAAGGAGTTATCTGAAAGAATCACACTATCTCTTTCAGCATGAGTAAAACTATGTAGATCTTTTTGAAGAACAGCTCAGTATTACTGGCCACAAGCACTGTAAACTTTCAAGTGATATAGGACATTTGGTTTAGCACTGCACTATACAGCTTGACAAGGGTAATGATGAATTATAATGAATTAATAAAAACAGGCTATATTATTAAAGGATTCTTGCTTTATTCGTTTGACTTCTGCCTGAAATCATCTCTTCTACGTTCCTATGTTTCTGCCTTCTGTTTTTGTCTTTATTTGTCATCAGCTCTTTTCCTTCTATTTCATAACTGTTTCTTTTTATAAGGTGCCTTTCTCTTTTTCTTTAACACATTCATGGTAGATGTGAGTACGATCGCTTGGACTTATTATATATTATATGGCTTTTTGCTTATATTTTAATTATTTATTATTATTATACAGGATTTATATAGCGCCAACAGTTTACGTAGCGCTTTACAACTTGAGGGTAGACAGTACAAATACAATACACTTTAATACAGTAGGAATCAGAGGGCCCTGCTCCTTAGAGCTTATATTTCATTAATGTATATATATTACGTCCGACGCAGTAGTATTACTTAATTTTTTATAACCGTGCTTTACATTAGTCAACTTCGGTTCTTTGACAGTGATCCTCTCTCTCTACTGTTGTTCGTGGTATGTTTGATTGCGCTCAGCCGTGCAGATATATTTAATGCATTGTTCAGTGCCTTGTTATGTTTTTATACTGTATTTGTATCTATATTAGAACTCTGTTAGTGATATTATCTGCTATGGGACAGCACGCCAACACAGTGAACCAGTTCTATTCTGACTTTACTAAGTATATATTAATACTGTGTCATTCTTTCAGAGGTCTTAATCCTTTTGGCTCTCTGTTTTTTCGTGCTGCCCATTTTCCTGTGCACATTTAGTCTGATTAGATATGGGAAGAGTTTCTGGGGGTAGTCTATCCCCTATTTGGTTTTATTTTACTATAAATATTTTCAGTCTGAGTATGGTCACCAGCTATGATTAAGCATCTATATTGGTGTGAAACGCGTCAGCCTGTCTGTACCTTTCATTGCCATGATGTAAGAGATTTTGGATCTTCTACACTGTTTTGCCATGAATAAAAGGTGTTATTCAGAGTTTGGCCGTTCAGCTGTTTTCTTCAATTTTCTAAAGGATTCGTGCACTTTTGGAAAATAAAAGTCAATATGTCCCATTCTGCCTCTTATGCAATCTAGTAAATAAAATGGTGCATGAAACTAAAATATACTATATATGGGTACCTCATCCATAATTAATATAGTCAAAGAATAGAATAAAAAGAAGGACGGTGAGACAAAATTGAATAAAAATTATGTTTTTTACAAAGATAGTTTAAAAAGACACATTCATAAAAAAACATGAAATGAGTGCTTATTTGGATAATACAGGCTATACAGTCGAGGCTGAAACAATATTTTTTTGCTATATATTGCTAGAGGTTGATTCTAGGACCTCTAGCAATATATAACAAAGAAATATTGTTGCAGCTTCGACTGTATGGCCTGTATTATCCAAATAACCACTCATTTCATGTTTTTATGAATTTGCTTTTTTAAACTATCTTTGTAATAAACATAATTTTTATTCAATTTTGTCTCACTGTCCTTTTCTGGTACCAGAAAAGTCTGCAAGGTTTTTATTCTATTCTAGTAAATAAAATGTCAGACCTCAAATACAGATTTTCTTAGGTATACAGTGGGGCAAAAAAGTATTTAGTCAGCCACCAATTGTGCAAGTTCACTTAAAAAGATGAGAGAGGCCTGTAATTGTCATCATAGGTATACCTCAACTATGAGAGACAAAATGTGGAAACAAATCCAGACAATCACATTGTCTGATTTTTGAAAGAATTTATTTGCAAATTATGGTGGGAAATAAGTATTTGGTCACCTACAAACAAGCAAGATTTCTGGCTCTCACAGACCTGTATCTTCTTCTTTAAGAGGCTCCTCTATCCTCCACTCATTACCTGTATTAATGGCACCTGTTTGAACTTGTTATCAGTATAAAAGACAACTGTCCACAACCTCAAACAGTAACACTCCAAACTTCACTGTGGTGAAGACCAAAGAGCTGTCGGACACCAGAAACAAAATTGTAGACCTGCACCAGGCTGGGAAGACTGAATCTGCAATAGGCAAGCAGCTTGGTGTGAAGAAATCAACTGTGGGAGCAATAATTAGAAAATGGAAGACATACAAGACCACTGATAATCTCCCTCGATCTGGGGCTCCACGCAAGTGGGGTCAAAATGATAAGAAGACAGTGAGCAAAAATCCCAGAACCACACGGGGGGACCTAGTGAATGACCTGCAGAGAGCTGGGACCAACGTAACAAAGGCTACCATCAGTAACACACTATGCCACCAGGGACTCAGATCCCGCAGTGCCAAACGTGTCCCCCTGCTTAAGCCAGTACATGTCCGGGCACGTCTGAGGTTTGCTAGAGAGCATTTGGATAATCCAGAAGAGGATTGGGAGAATGTCATATGGTCAGATGAAACCAAAGTAGAACTGTTTGGTAGAAACACAACTCGTCGTGTTTGGAGGAGAGAGAATGCTGAGTTGCAACCAAAGAACACCACACCTACTGTGAAGCATGGGGTTGCAACATCATGCTTTGGGGCTGTTTCTCTGCAAAGGGAACAAGACAACTGATCCGTGTACATGAAAGAATGAATGGGGCCATGTATCGTGAGATTTTGAGTGCAAACCTCCTCCCATCAGCAAGGGCATTGAAGATGAAACGTGGCTGGGTCTTTCAGCATGACAATGATCCCAAACACACCGCCCGGGCAGCGAAGGAATGGCTTCGTAAGAAGCATTTCAAGGTCCTGGAGTGGCCTAGGCAGTCTCCAGATCTCAACCCCATAGAAAACCTTTGGACGGAGTTGAAAGTCCGTGTTGCCCAAAACATCACTGCTCTAGAGGAGATCTGCATGGAGGAATGGGCCAACATACCAGCAACAGTGTGTGACAAACTTGTGAAGACTTACAGAAAACGTTTGACCTCTGTCATTGCCAACAAAGGATATATAACAAAGTACTGAGAACTTTTGATATTGACCAAATACTTATTTTCCACCATAATTTGCAAATAAATTATTTAAAAAATCAGACAATGTGATTGTCTGGATTTGTTTCTACATTTTGTCTCTCATAGTTGAGGTGTACCTATGATGACAATTACAGGCCTCTTTCATATTTTTAAGTGGGAGAACTTGCACAATTGGTGGCTGACTAAATACTTTTTTGCCCCACTGTACATTTCCAGAAACGTTCAATGTCTTGCAGTGAGCTAGAGCCTCTGCAAAAAATTAGCAAGTGCAGGTGATAGGGGTTAATGGATAATTCATCTCTGTGTCACTCACTGTCAGGGCCGCCATCAGGGGGGTACAGGCATTACACCTGTAAGGGACCCGAATGTTCCCAGGGGCCCGGCCGCCCCCCGTTCTCAGCTCGCGGCTGAGAGGAGAGAAAACACTTTCATTTCGGCAGTTCCTCCCCCCGCTCTCACGTCATGGCTGGAGAGAGGAGAGAAAATGGTCACATGATAATCTAACCCACCAGCAGACTTGCAGTTCGGTCCAGCTGTCATTCAGCCGGGCCCCCTCCTCCTGTCCCCATGGCGATCTCTCTTCCCCCTGATCCTCGGTGGAGTCTGTCCCCAGCCTGCCAGTGACTGTCTCAGCCATGATGGTGAGTGGCAGAGGGGAGGACGGGGGAATGGATTGGCGCCTGTGCAGGGCATAGTGCTGGCTGTGGGGCCCGGGGGGCTCTGCGAGGAGGGTAAAAGTGTGTGTTTTGTTCTCTCTTTGTAGCAGGAAGGCCTGGATGATGGACCCAACTTCCTGTCAGAGAAGGACAGAGCGGTAAGTGGCCACATACCCTTCTCATGGCTGTGTGACACCTCTCAGGGAATGGATCTGCCAATGTATGGCAGACATCATGGGCAGAGTCAGTATACAGATGTGCAGCTCATAGATGCTCCCCATGGCATACACTACTTCCCATTCATTCATCCTCCTAGCATAGTCTGTGTCTTATTCACTGACCCCCCCTCATAGACTGCCCCCTATTCACTGACCCCCCCTGTCATAGACTGCCCCCTATTCACTGACCCCCCCGTTATAGACTGCCCCCTATTTACTGACCCCCCCTGTCATAGACTGCTCCCTATTCACTGAACCCTCCCATCATAGACTGCCCCCTATTCACTGACCCCCCTGTCATTGACTGCCCCCTATTCACTGACCCCCCATCATAGACTGCCAGGGCCGCCATTTTTCGCTCCCCCCCCGGTTCTCTGCTTCAGGCGGCCCATGCCTGAAGCTGTGTAAGGGGTCCCAACATTTCTGATGGCTGCCCTGCTCACTGTTATGTACCTTCTCAGTGCTTTTTGACCACTCTGTTCCTCTGTTGGTCCTGGTAGTCCTGTAAACTCTGTCCTGGATGGTGTCAGAACTTAAACAGGTTTACTAGCCTCCCCAACAGCACAGTGTTTGGGCCTGGTGATTGAGCGCTCAGGCCTTAGCATTTCATTTTTGAAGGAGAGGAACATGCTCCCCTCCACCTGGAAGGACCTGGAGATCTCCAAAAAAGCAATGAAGTGACAGAAGAGCACAGTAGAAGAAGTGGATGGTGGGATGTTTTAATAGAACCTGTTGTTTTTCTCTGAATTGGCAAGATGACAAAATTTTTTAAAACTATCTATCGTATCACAGTATGCTCAGGCACAATAAGGTTGCCAAAATATATTTGTTTTAGAAGATCTTTCCATCAACACATATCCTCAGATTTCCCAGTGTGTGCACTGGGCACTTATGACCATTTGAAAAGTTTGGTAACAAACCTTACTTGTTTACTAAAGTGAGGCCATAACCTCCAGAACTGACTGGATTCTGCTGGTTTTAGTATCTCATGCCTGTGGGTACCTATACATGATGGTCATGTGTTCCTTTATGATCTAATTAAACATTCATAAATTTGATTAGTTTTTTTTATTTTTTTTGCCTGGGTGAAAACTGTTTGGATTATTTTTAAATTGATGAGTGGGTCTCTAAATACTCTAATTTACAAATTATTACTTAAAAAAGTTATTACAGAAAATAGTAAAAAAGGTAGACAATGATTTCTCCCGCATTATTGAACATAATCTAAGCAAATAAGCAAAACTTGAAAGGTGTATCAAAAAGCCAAGCTTGGGCTTTTGCAAGTGAAGATCATCAAGCTATTATAATAAAACTGTCTCCCATCTGCATGCTTGATTTTTTCAGTTAATTTTCGCTAACATGCAATATTAATCACTTGACCTCTGAAACATTTACCCCCCCTTCATGACCAGGCCATTTTTTGCGATACGGCACTGCGTTGTTTTAAATAACAATTGCACGGTCATACAACACTGTACCCAAATAATATTTATGTCCTTTTTTCCCCCACAAATAGAGCTTTCTTTTGGTGGTATTTGATCACCTTTGTGTTTTTTTATTTTTTTGCGCTATAAACAAAACAATGCTGACAATTTTGAAAAAATAAAATAAAAGCATATCCAATAAAAAAATTAAAAAAATCTAATTTCTAATTTTGGCCAAAATGTATTCTGCTACAAGTCTTTGGTAAAAACAAAATCCCTATAAGTTTAAATTGATGAGTTTGCACAAAAGTCATAGCATCTACAAACTATATTTTTATTTATTTATTTCCTAGTAATAGCGGCGATCAGCATCTTTTTTCGGGACTGCAATATTGCGGCAGACATTCTGACACTAACTGACATTTTTGATACTTTTCGGGAACCAGTGACACTAATACAGTGATCAGTGCTAAAAATATGCTCTGCCACTGTACTACTGACACTGGTTACATAGTAGGTGAGGTTGAAAAAGTCCATTAGGTCCAACCTATGTGTGTGATTATATGTCAGTATTACATTTGTAAATTTAAATCATATCCCCTCTCTTCTCCCTCCGTCTCTTCTCCAGAGAGAACAAGTTCAGTGCTCTCAACCTTTCTTCATAACTAATATCCTCCAGACCCTTTATTAGCTTTGTTGCCCTTCTTTGTGCTTGCTCCATTTTACGTACATTCTTCCTGAGGTCTGGTGCCCAGAACTGGACAGCATACTCCAGGTGCGGCCGGACCAGAGTCTTTTAGAGAGGGAGAATTATAGCTTTATCCCTGGAGTTAATCTCCTTTTTAATGCATGGCAATATTCTGTTTGCTTTGTTAGCAGCATCTTGGCATTGCATGCCATTGCTGAGCCTATCATCTACTAGGACCCCAGGTCCTTTTCCATCCAGATTCCCCTAGTGTATAGATTGTATTCATATTTTTGCCACCCAAATGCATTATTTTACATTTTTTACATTAAACTTCATTTGCCATGTAGTTGCCCACCCCATTAATTTGTTCAGATATTCTTGCAAGGTTTCCACATCCTGCAGAGAAGTTATTACCCTGCTTAGCTTAGTATTGTCTGCAAATACAGAGATTGAACTGTTTACCCCATCCTCCAGGTCTTTTATGAGCAAATTAAATAGAATTGGTCCCAGCACAGAACCCTGTGGGACCCCACTACCCACCCCTGACCCATTTATCATCACCCTCTGAACTCACCCTTGTAGCCAGTTTTCAATCCATGTACTCACCCTATGGTCCATGCCAACGGACCTTACTTTGTACAGTAAACGTTTATGGAGAACTGTGTCAAATGCTTTTGCAAAATCCAGATACACCACGTCTACGGGCCTTCCTTTATCTAGTCGGCAACTCACATGCTCATAGAAGGTTAATAGATGGTTTGGCAAGAACGATTTTTCATGAATTCATGCTGATTACTGCTAATGATACCGTTTTCATTACTAAAATCTTGTATATAGTCCCTTATCATCCCCCCCAAGAGCTTGCATACTAATGATGTTAGGCTAACTGGTCTGTAATTCCCAGGGGTGTATTTTGGGCCCCCCCCTTAAGAAGGGGTTAAACATCTAGAGCGATCAAAGATTTAAATGTGTGCCTAACTAGTGTTTTATTACACTGTGTGAGGTGCTTTTAATAGAGGAAGAGATGGAATTTTTTTCCCTGCTTTGCAGGGACACAAACTCCATCCCTCCCCCCCTGTCAGAATGGCAATTTGCCTTGTCTCTCTGCCCTACGATCGGTGGGTGCCGGTGGACATCGAGTATACACCACCCTCAGATCGGCTTCCGATGTGTGTATTGATAGTGGAAGTGAGCCGCCACTGGCACACAAGCATGCCCCCACCCGGAAAGTGTCAGATCACATTCTAAGTATGTGCCATCGTAAATCTATGTTATACGGTCAGCAAGTGGTTAACTTTCAGGATAAAAAAAAAATGTTCTCAGTGCTGTAACAGTTTAACTGTGAATAACTTTTTTTTCCAGTTTTGTTAGGTATTTTGTTGACTGTTATCCACTATGTAAATGGACAGCCTTTTCATCATAAAAGTTTTTTTTATTTTTACAGTTTTCAAGAGAGTATACAAAGCAATAAAATGAGTGCTTAATGCAGTCAACAAAAAAAAAGAAAGAAGGTGGAGGGAGGGGGTAATCAAATGTCACAGGATCATTGCTGTATGACAAAATCGGTGTAGATTGTAGGTCACCTTGTTGACCCGGGGGATGATGTTAAACTGAAATAAAGGAGTGGACAAGGTTTGCGTGGATGTTATATTTTAGCCATGGAGACCATATTTTAAGAAATTTAAAGTGGGCACCCGTAACCTCTTCCTAATCTTTTCCTGCCTGCCCCAGCATCCCTTCAAAGCCCGGGGGGGGGGGGTTTAGATTAGCGATCATGTGACCACTGTGATTGGTTTACACAATGGTCACATGATCAGGGGCCAGTCACGCAAGTTTCTGATTGTTATTGGGGACCAAGAGCTGTTTTTGACAGCTCATTCTCTGTGCTGTGAGTGTGTAGTGAGCACGCTCTCAGCACAGAAACATTGGCCACCCAGTGACACATATGTATCCCAGAATATGGCATAAAAGAATCTGAAGTTAGACTTTTGCCCGTCCCCAACAGCATAGAAACAACTGCTGCTAGTTTACATTACAGGGCTGGCAGGCTGCCACGTTTCTCTTTTTGGAAAAACGGTACCTGTGTTGCAAACTTTAAAATTAATTTCTACACAATGGTTATAGATACAGAGATGGTTATGGTTATAGATACAGAGATGAACGAGGGCTTGTTATAAATATTTTTACTGCATAGTGTGGATGATCTGGGCACAGGTTTACTTTAAATATATGTTACATCAGGGCTCAACAAAACCTAGACACCAGGTCGCAATGGCATCTGGAATTTGCATCCTGGTGCCTAGGCTAAACCGCAGAAGGTCTCTCTATTTCTCCCATGTGGCTCCCCCTGCAGGTGCACAAACTAGGGTCGGACTGGCCAATAATTGAGGCCACGGCTTTGCATCCTGCTGGAGCGAGATTCACGCTTCTTTGTGCAAACTGGCACCCCCCTCTGGTGGGCGATGCTGTGATGAGCGTGGCTTGCTCTCACTGCCTGCCCAACTCCGACATCATCTTCCCAGTTTGACAGCTGGGGTTGAGGTTCTGGGCTTCATCAGTCTCCCTTTCCTTACCGCCGCTGAGTGGACGGGGAGTGCTTCTCTATCGGTGCCACCTGTCAGTGCTGCCTATAAGTGCCGCCGGTCAGTGGCGATTATCAGTGCCACCTTATCAGTGCTCATCAGTGCCACCTCTTCAGTGACCATCAGTGTAGCCTATCAATGCTTTTTTAGCGCAGCCTCATCAGTGCCCATCAGCGCCCATCAGCACCACCTCATCAGCCCCCATCAGCGCCGCCACATCAGCTCCCATCAGCGCCGCCTCATCAGTTCCCATCGGTGGAGCCTCACCAGTGCTGCCTCATCAGCGCCGCCTCATCAGCGCCCATCAGCACCACCTCGTCAGTAACAATCAGTGCTGCCTATTAGTACCACCTCAGCAATCCAAAACAGTGCAATTAGCGCAGCCTATCAGTGCTCATCAGTGCAGCCTCATCAGCGCACATCAGTGAAGCAGAAAAATTACTTTACAAAATCTTATAACAAACAAAAAATTTTTTTTTTTTTTACATTTTCGGTCTTTTTCCGCTTGGCACCAGGCGTGGGCAATTCTTATTGCCTGATGCCCAGACATGCAGCGCTGAGTGCTGGGCAGCTGATTTAAAAAAGTGGCTCCTAACTTTTTTAGCTGGCCCTAGTTTCTAAGCAAATTTGTCAAGCCCTGAGTTAGAAAATCATGGGGAATACAGTAAAGAGAGTGTAGGCTGTTTGTACAGGTTAGCCAGACAAGTGAATATACAATAGCATTCTCTTTGTACACAAACATTTTAGCAAGGTCACACTTTGACACGGTAATACTAGAAAATTTAACACGATTGTCTACCTCAGACACAACAGGAAGTGAAAGGAAAGGGCCTGTGTTGGGAGCTTTAAAATTAATATCCTCACAATTGTTATAGATATAGAGATGAATGAGTGCTTGTTATAAATATTTTTACAGCTTCTTTGGGATAAGAAAATAGAATAGTGTGGATGATCTGGGCACAGGTTTGACAGGTTTTCTTTAAATATATGTTACATCAGGGCTCAACAAAACCTAGCCGCCAGGTCGCAATGACGACTGGAAATTGCATCTTGGCGCTTGGGCTACACCGCAGAAGGGGTCTGGATTCCTTCCATGTGGCCCCTCTGCAGATGCATGGACTAAGGTCGGGCTGGCCGATAATTGAGGCCACGGCTTTGCGTCCTGCTGGAGCAAGATTCACGCTCCCTTGTGCGAACTGGCACCCTCCTCTGGTGGGCGGTGCTGTGATGAGCATGGCTTGCTCTCATTGCCCTCCCACCTACAACATCATCTTCCAAGTTAGACAGCTTGGGTTGAGGTTGTGGGCTTCATCGATCGCCTTTTCCTTACCGACGCTAAGTGGACAGGGAGTGCTTACCTGTCAGTGCTGCCTGTCAGTACTGCCTATAAGTGCCACCTGTCAGTGCCGACTATCAGTGCCACCTCACCAGTGCCCATCAGCACAGCCTCATCAGTGTCGCTTATCAGCGCAGCCTAGCAGTGCTTTTCAGCGCAGCCTCATCAGTGCCCATCAGTGTCACCCATCAGTGTCGCCCATCAGTGCCTATCAACACCGCCTCATCAGCGCCGCCTCATCAGTGCCCACAAGTGCAACCTCATTAGTGCCGCCTATTAGTACCACCTCAGCAATGCCCATCAGTGCCCATTAGTGCAGCCTCTACAGCGCATATCAGTGAAGGAGAAAAATTACTTATTTGCAAAATCTTATAATAAAAAAAACATTTTTCATTTTTTTACATTTTCCTTTTTTTTCCGCTTGGCACCAGGTGCAGGCAATTCTTACTGCCTGACCTCCCGGACATGCAGTTCTGGGCAGCTGATTTAAAAAAAGTAACTTTTTTAGCTGGCTCCTAGATTCTAAGCAAATTTGTCAAGCCCTGTGTTATATGATCATAGCTAGACAGGTGAATATACAATAGCATTCTCTTTGTACACAAACATTTTTAGCAAGGTCACACTTTGACACCTTAATACTAGACAATACAACACCAATGTTTACTTTAGACACAGGAAGTGAAAGGAAAGGGCCTGTGTTGGGAACTTTAAAATTAATTTCTTCACAATTGTTATAGATATAGAGATGAATGAGGGCTTGTTATACAGAACTTTGAAAAAATATTCATACCCCTTGAAATTTTCCACATTTTGTTGTGTTACAACCAAAAACGTGAATGTATTTTATTGGGATTTTATATGATAAACCAACACAAAGTGGCACATAATTGTGAAGTGGAAGGAAAATGATAAATTGTTTTCAATTTTTTTGCAAATAAATATGTGAAAAGTGTGGCGTGCTTTTGTATTCAGCCCCCTTTACTCTGATACCCCTAATTAAAATCTAGTGGAATCAATTGTCTTGAGAAGTCAGTCTAATTAGTAAATAGAAGTCAGTCTAATTAGTAAATAGAGTCCACCTGTGTGTAATTTAATCACAGTATAAATACAACTGTTCTGTGAAGCCCTCAAAGGTTTGTTAGAGAGTCTTAGTGAACAAACAGCATCATGAGGGCAAGGGACACACCAGAAAGGCCAGGGATAAAGTTGTGGAGAAGTTTAAAGCATGGTTAGGTTATAAAAAATATCCCAAGCTTTGAACATCTCACGGAGCACTGTTCAATCCATCATCCAAAAATGAAAAAGAGTATGGCACAACTGCAAACCTACCAAGACATGGTCGTCCACCTAAACTGACAGGCCGAGCAAGGAGAGCATTTATCAGAGAAGCAGCCAAGAGGCGAATGGTAACTCTGGAGGAGCTGCAGAGATCCACAGCCCAGGAGGAAGAATCTGTCCATAGGACAACTATTAGTTGTGCACTCCACAAATCTGGCCTTTATGGAAGAGTGGCAAGAAGAAAGCCATTGTTGAAAGAAAGCCATAAGAAGTTTCATTTGCAGTTTGTGAGAAGTCATGTGGGGGACACAGCAAACATGTGGAAGAAGGTGCTCTGGTCAGATGAGACCAAAATTGAACTTTTTGGCCTAAAAGCAAAACGCTATGTGTGGCGGAAAACTAACACTGCACATTACCCTGAACACACCATCCCTACCATGAAACAAGGTGGTGGCAGCATCATGTTGTGGGAATGCTTTTCTTCAACAGGGAAGCTGGTCAGAGTTGATGGGAAGATGGATGGAGCCAAATACAGGCCAATCTTAGAAGAAAACCTGTTATGCCCCGTACACACGGTCGGATTTTCCGACGGAAAACGTGTGATAGGACCTTGTTGTCGGAAATTCCGACCGTGTGTAGGCTCCATCACACATTTTCCATCGGATTTTCCGACACACAAAGTTTGAGAGCAGGATATAAAATTTTCCGACAACAAAATCCGTTGTCGGAAATTCCGATCGTGTGTACACAAATCCAATGGACAAAGTGCCACACATGCTCAGAATAAATAAAGAGATGAAAGCTATTGGCCACTGCCCCATTTATAGTCCCGACGTATGTGTTTAAGTCACCGCGTTCAGAACGATCGGATTTTCCAACAACTTTGTGTGACCGTGTGTATGCAAGACAAGTTTGAGCCAACATCCATTGGAAAAAATCCTAGGATTTTGTTGTCGGAATGTCCGAACAAAGTCAGACCGTGTGTACGGGGCATTAGAGTCTGCAAAATATTTGAGACTGGGGCAGAGGTTCACCTTCAAGCAGGACAATGACCCTAAACATACAACCAGAGCTACAATGGAATGGTTTGGATCAAAGCATACTCATGTGTTGAAATAATCCAGTCAAAGTCCAGACCTAAATCCAATTGAGAATCTGTGGCAAGACTTGAAAATTGCTGTTCACAGATGCTCTACATTCAATCTGACAGAGCTTGCGCTATTTTGCAAAGAAGAATGGGCAAAAATGTCACTCTCTAGATGTGCAAAGCTGGTAGAGAAATACCAAAAAGACTTGCAGCAGTAATTGCAGTGAAAGATGGTTCTACAAATTATTCACTCACATCACACATTTTAGATATTTATTTGTAAAAATTTGAAAAACATTGATCATTTTCCTTTCACTTCACAATTATGTGCCACTTTGTGTTGTTCTATCACATAAAATCCCATAAATATAAAAATAAAAATAAATAAAAATCACATCACATAAAATCCCAATAAAATACATTTAAATTTTTGGTTGTAACATAACAAAATGTGGAAAATTTCAAGGGGTGTGAATACTTTTTCAAGGCACTGTAAATACTTTTACAACTTCTTCAGGATAAGAAAATAGAATAGTGTGGATGATCTGGGCACAGGTTTGCTTTAAATATATGTTACATCAGGGCTCAACAAAACCTAGGCGCCAGGTCGTAATTGCGATTGGAAAGTGCGTATTGGCGCCTGGGCTACACCGCAGTAAGAGTCTGGAATCCTCCCATGTGGCCCCACCTCGGGTGCATGGACTAAGGTCAGGCTGGCCGATAATAGAGGTCACGGCTTTGTGTCCTGGTGGAATGAGATTCACGTTCCTTTGTACATCAGCGCCTCATCAGTGCCTCATCAGCGCCCATCAGCACCGCCTCATCAGTGCCCATCAGTGCAGCCTCATCAGTGCCGCCTATTAGTACCACCTTAGCAATGCCCATCAGTGCCCATAAGTGCAGCGTATCGGTGCTCATCAGTGCAGCCTCATCAGCGCACATCAGTGAAGGAGAAAAATTACTTATTTGCAAAATCTTATAACAAACCAAAAAAGTTTTTTTTTTTTTACATTTTGGTCTTTTTTCGCTTGGCACCAGGCGTGGGCAATTTTTATTGCCCGACGCCCCAGACATGCAGTTCTGGGTGCTGGGCAACTGATTTAAAAAAGTGGCTCCTAACTTTTTTGGCTGGCTCCTAGATTCTAAGCAAATTTGTCAAGCCCTGTGTTACATAATCATGTGGAATATGGTAAAGAGAGTGTAAGCTGTGTGTACAGGTTAGCCAGACAGGTGAACAAACAATAGCATTCTCTTTGTACACAAACATTTAAGCAAGGTCACAGTTTGACACGTTAATATTAGACAATACAACACCAATGTTTACTTTAGACACAAGAAGAAGTGAAAAGAAATCCCTCCAAAGTGAACAAAATATCCTTTTAGATAGTTGTCATCAGAATAAGTGTCCTAATTGGAAGATTTCCTCTTTAGGCCCCTTTCACACGATCGGACCGTCTATCTGTTTTTTATCCATCCGTCAATGGATGACAATGCATTCCTATGGGCAAACGGATGACCATTCGTTACCATCTGTTAACCTTCGCTTCCGATCTTGTCCATTTTTTTAACGTACAAGGCTACGTTGGGATCCGTGAAAACGGATTTTAACTGACGTTAACGGACAATGTCCATCAACGTCCGATCAGTTAAGATCCGTTTTGAAGAAATTCAATTTTTTTGTTTATATGTGAATTTAACCTATGACCCAGACAGTAGTTGGGCAATAGGAAGTACATTGGAAGTACATACATCCCCAAGGAGAAACATGGCCAGAGATGTCTTGCAGGAGCAACTAATAAACCTGGTGCATGAAAGGCCAGGCTTGTGGGACTCAACATGTCGGGACCACAGTGACAGAGTGGCAACAGAGCAACTATAGGATGAAATCTCTAAGATTGTGACACCAAATTGGTCCACCGTGACTCCCAAACAGCATGAGCAATGTGGTAAGTGTTGCCCAACTGCAGCATGCTCACTTGTCAATGTTTTTATGGAATCATGAGATTATGGAAACATGGGAGTAATGTACTGTTCAGTCTCTCGCTGCAGCAGAGTCAAACCATGTGGCACTCTGCTTTGTATGTATTGTTATTTACCGTTTGTAGTAATGCATGTGAATTTGAGGTCAGTGCACATCCTTTCTGGAATCTCTGATAAAGTGTGCACCTTGTCGCAGACGGACATAATTTCTGTGTCTATTGCTGTCCATGTTGCATGCTGAATTTGTGGTGACCTATGCATAAAAATATGCAACATATGCCAACTTAATACTGCAATGATGCCTTGATGTCCATCTGAATATGTTGACAGCATTCTGTGCACATGATGTTTAATATCGTGAATAGGCAAGGGCGTGCTGACTCCTCCAAAGACTATGGAGTCCTGTTGGTTATAGGTTTTTTTCTTTGCCACTTTACTCAAAATCTTTCTCAATGTGTGTTACAGGATTCAAAATTAACAGAAGGTGGCGTTCTCTCAGAGACCGTTTTCAAAGAGATTTGAAGGATGAGTGTGCAAGTGGTTCTGGAGCTACCAAAAAGAAAAAATCAGTCTTCTTCGAAATGTTGTCCTGCCTAAGAAAAGTCATGGGCGTTAGACCATAGGTGACATTTGGATGTTCCATCTAGAAAGTAGGTGCCCATATAGTAAGGTTTTGTGACCAATTGTTCCTCCTTTTTATTGTAGTACTTCATCAAACATCTCAGACTGTGAGGAGAATACTAAAGATAATGAGACAGAAGCAGTGCAAGGAGGTGAGCAAGCCACACAAGAGGGAGAAGGCCAGTCCCAGTCTGTGGATGAGACAGCATGTCCGAGTGCACCTCCAAGCCCTTCGCAAATATCCATACATGTAAGCATACTATTGATTACTTTATCAAATGTACTCCAAGACATCATTGCATTTCTCAATCGGCATATTATTCTCTACACGTTAGTCATGACAGGCCAACAACATCACGATCCTCGCAACGTGTCAAAAACCTGAAAATCCTGAAATGGACAAAGTCATGAAGTCCTTCATGGACGAGATGACTTCCTTTAAAAGACAGGAGAGTAAGGATCCATTCTGTGATCCAAATAACTCAAATGCGTTCTTCCTGAGGACAATTTATCATACACTTCAAAAAGCACCAGCAGAGAGGCGGGTGGAGATACATATGGGTATAATTCATTATGTGGGGGGATGTAATAGAGCTGCTGAGTCAAGAATGCCATTGCCCACTATTAGTCAGTATGAACCCTCTCAGAGGTCATACTGTTAATATCCGTATGAGTCCCCATGCCTTCCGGCCCAGCCATATCTACCACCCTATCCACAGACCCCTTTGCATTCATACAGCTCAATGCACAATATCAGAGGCCTTCTTATGTAAGTTCCACTCCTGCTCATTCCTCACAGGGAACATATCCTCTGAGTGTAAACACTAGCTCAAATTCCGCAGATGTTTCTCAAGCTAATAGCCAAACCAGCTCTGGTTCTTCTTTCCAACCTTCCACGTCATATTCCCCACCACCCACCTCTTTTTATCAGGATTTGTAACCAGGTTTTTGTGTTAAATTATGACTTTTTGGAAAGTTTGCATATGTTATGCTTTGTTAAAGCTTTGACAAATAAAAAAAAAAAGTAAAGTGAAAAAACTTTTAATTTTAAACGGGTTATGCAGAATAATAAAACTAAAGCAGTTTTGAACATATCATGTGTTTTTGTGTCTTTTTATGCTATCAAAACACAATGAAATAACCAAAAATAGCAAACATAACACAAGTAATTTTCATATGGCATCTTAGGACATATTTGTACAATTATTGAAATTTGCACTGCATTACAGATAATGATATTGCCATGGAACATCTCCTGGTGGAGATAGAAAGTAGTCAGCAAATTGTTGGCAATGTAGGATCTCCTCGCACGTACTCTGCAGTACTGTATGGAGGGCAGGTGGAACTCTTCCTCTTCCTCAAGGTGGAAGCCCTCCTTATCCAAGACAATATTATGCAGAATGCAGCAGGCCTGAATTACTAACGCAGCATCCTGAAGACTGAGTTGCAACTGTGTTTGGAAAAGAGGCCATTTACTAGACAATATGCCAAATGTACATTCAATGAGGCGTCTTGCCCAGCTCAGCCGATAGTTAAAGATCCTCTTCTTGTCATCCAGATTACTTCTGGCATTAGGCCTAAGTAGATATTGAGAAAGTGCGAAGGCCTCATCTGCAACAAGCACGAAAAGCAGGTCTGGTCCTTCAGTTCCAGGCAGAGGCTGATCAGATGGTATTGTCATAAAAATTGTTGGGGACCCGGGTCCTGCCCCAGGGGACATGTATCAATGCAAAAAAAGTTTTAAAAACAGGCGTTTTTTCAGGAGCAGTGATTTTAATAATGCTTAAAGTGAAACAATAAAAATGAAATATTCCTTTAAATATCTTGCCTGGGGGGTGTCTATAGTATGCATGTAAAGTGGCGCATTTTTCCCATGTTTAGAACAGTACCACAGCAAAATGACATTTCTAAAGGAAAAAAAGTATTTTAAAACTGATTGCGGCTGTAATGAATTGTCGGGTCTTGGCAATATAGATAAAACTCATTAAAAAAAATGTCATGGGTTCCTCCCCAAATCCATTACCAGGTCCTTTGGGTCTGGTATGGATTTTAAGAGGAACCCTATGCCAAAATAAAAAAAATGGAGTAGGGGTCCCCCCAAAATCCATACCAGACCCTTATCCGAGCACACAACCTGGCAGGCTCCAGGAAAAGAGTGGGGGATGAGAGAGCGCCCCCCCTCCTGAACTGTACCTGGCCACATGCCCTAAACATGGGGAGGGTGCTTTGGAGTAGCCCTCCAAAGCATCTTGTACCCATGTTGATGGGGACAAGGGCCTCATCCCCACAACCCTTGCCCGTGGGTTGTGGGGGTCTGCGGGCGGAGGGCTTATCGGAATATAGAAGCCCCCTTTAACAAGGGGACCACCAGATCCCGGCCTCCCCCCTATGTGAATTGGTAACGGGTACATTGTACCCCTACCATTTCACAAAAAAGTGTCAAAAACAGTAAAAAAGACAGGAGACACTTTGGCACAAGTCCTTTTTTAAAAAATAAAAATGTCCCCTGATGTAGATCCATCTCACGCTTCCTGACAAACCGAAAAAAGAAAAAAAAAAGATGCAACAGCTCAGCCTCCATGGGAGGCTCCTGCCGAGTGATGCTTCCTCTCTGAGAAAGCTGTTATATAGCTGAGGGCGGGGCCACCTGGTGATGTAAATGGGTGACCCCCCCCGACGTGATTCATTTTCATTCATGTACAGAATATATACTCTCCCTTCTCCTTTCTCCTGAAGAAGGGGACTGTTGGTCCCAAAAACACATAGAGCCAGTGTTCTGTTGATTTGTGCCCTCCGTTGAAAAGTGCCCGCACATGCGCAGAACAGAAGGGCACTCCAGCTGATTTCCCGATCAGCTGGCGTGACATCTGCACATCATAGGAGGCTTTTTTGACGGGAGTTACCAATTGACGGGCACAATTGAATGCTATGCAAACAGCAGAGGGACACCGTATTTGTCATATTGTGCCTCACTGTTGCGCCGCGGGTTTACAGTGTGCTTAAGGTCCGGTTTTGTTTGTGTTACAGGGTGGGTTTGGTGTGTTGAATGGCGGGTTTTGCCTGTGTCTAAGGGCGGGTTGCAACACAGAGAAAACCCGCCCTTTAACACATTCACAACGCGCCCTGCAACAGTGAGACACAATCTGACAACTACGGTGTCCCTCCGCTCTTTGCATAGCTTTCAATTGTGCCTGTGAAATGGAATCTCCCATCGAAAAAAGCTTCCTATGATATGCACATGGGCTATGGTGATGTCACGCCAGCTGATCAGGAAATCAGCTGGAGTGCCCTTCTGTTCTGCACGGAGGGCACTATTCGATAGAACACCGGCTCCTGCAAACATCCTCATGTGACCCAACAATTACTGAAAATAATTTTTTATGAATAATTTAATCAGCCCATTTAAGGATTGTGTGCATAATATATATATATATATATATATATACTGAAGACATATACAGTATCTTACAAAAGTGAGTATACCCCTCACATTTTTGTAAATATTTTCTTCTATCTTTTCATGTGACAACACTGAAGAAATAACACTTTGCTACAATGTAAAGTAGTGAGTGTACAGCTTGTATAACAGTGTAAATTTGCTGTCCCCTCAAAATAACTCAACACACAGCCATTAATGTCTAAACCGCTCACAACAAAAGTGAGTACACCCCTAAGTGAAAATGTCCAAATTGGGCCCAATTAGCTATTTTCCCTCCCGGTGTCATGTGACTCGTTAGTGTTACAAGGTCTCAGGTGTGAATGGGGAGCAGGTGTGTTAAATTTAGTGTTATCGCTCTCACTTTCTATTAGTTCAACATGGCACCTCATGGCAAAGAACTCTCTGAGGATCTAAAAAAAAAGATTTGTTGCTCTACATAAAGATGGCCTAGGCTATAAGAACCATACGCCGCACACTGCATCAAATTGGTCTGCATGGCTGTCGTCCCAGAAGGAAGCCTCTTCTAAAGATGATGCACCAGAAAGCCCGCAAACAGTTTGCTGAAGACAAGCAGACTAAGGACATGGATTACTAGAACCATGTCCTGTGGTCTGATGAGACCAAGATTAACTTATTTGGTTCAGATGGTGTCAAGCGTGTGTGGCGGCAACCAGGTGAGGAGTACAAAGACAATTGTGTCTTGCCTACAGTCAAGCATGGTGGTGGGAGGGTCATGGTCTGGGGTTGCATGAGTGCTGCCGGAACTGGGGAGCTACAGTTCTTTGAGGAAACCATGAATGCCGACATGTACTGTGACATACTGACACAGAGCATGATTCTATCCTTTCTGAGACTGAGCCGCAGGGCAGTATTCCAACATGATAATGACCCCAAACACTTCAAGATGACCACTGCCTTGCTAAAGAAGCTGAGGGTAAAGGTGATGGACTGGCCAAGCATGTCTCCAGACCTAAACCCTAGACATGTGCATTTGTTTTCGTCTGAATGCATTTTCGTCTGAATTTCAGGTATTTTCGTTATCGTTTTAACAAATGATAATGAAAGTGCAGAATCCGAAAAACGAAAGATCCGACATAAACAAATGCTTTATTTTTGTTTTTGTTGTGACAACAGTTCGATATAGATAGGAGATTCGACATGATGCTAACAATAACAATCTGTGTCCATCGAACCTGTGGTTGAATGTGCCTAACCTTAGCTCTATTAGTCCAAGATTATTCTACATAGAGAGAAAAGATTCGACATAGAGAGAAAAGATTCGACATAGAGAGAAAAGATTCGACATAGAGAGAAAAGATTGCTGCTGGAATTGGGTGGGGAAGTAAAATAAAAATAATGATAATGAAGAATGTTATTGGCTGATTGTAACCAAAGAGGAGGGGCAGTAAAATAGCTAGAACTAAGTACACACGTACAGCCAACTTACTTTCACTTACAATTTGCTAGCAGAGAGAGACACACACACTGAATCATTTCAGAAGACAGTCAATCTTAGCTGGTCCGTTTGTCAGAGAACCTGAATTATTTAGCAATTAAGCATAAGCACAGCAGCAGAACAATAGCAAAGCAAGCTACAGTTCAACTTAACTTTTTCATAATAAAATATTCAGCAAAGCAGCGAAACATTCGACAGACACCATAAGCCTTCAATGACAGATTCGACCTTAATTAATTTGGATTTTCGGACGAATGCAATTTTTACCGAAAAACGAAATAAATAAAAACTAATTTCGGGAGTAACTAAATAAATTTATTTTTCGGACGAAAACGAAATTCCGAAACGAAATATTTCACTGTGCACATGTCTGTTAAACCCTACTGAGCATCTGTGGGGCATCCTCAAATGGGAGGTGCAGGAGCGCAAGGTCTCTAACATCCACCAGCTCCATGATGTCGTCATGGAGGAGTGGAAGAGGACTCCAGTGGCAACCTGTGAAGCTCTGGTGAACTCCATGCCCAAGAGGGTTAAGGCAGTGTTGGAAAATAATGGTGGCCACACAAAATATTGACACTTTGGGCCCAATTTGGACATTTTCACTTAGGGGTGTACTCACTTTTGTTGCCAGCAGTTTAGACATTAATGGCTGTGTGTTGAGTTATTTTGAGGGGACAGCAAATTTACACTGTTATACAAGCTGTACACTCACTACTTTACATTGTAGCAAAGTGTAATTTCTTCAGTGTTGTCACATGAAAAGGTATAATAAAATATTTACAAAAATGTGAGGGGTGTACTCAGTGCCAATCCTAACCTCCCTGGGGCCCTAAGCAAAATTCTGCTAAGGGGCCCTCTACCTGACCTGTGATGCCGTGAGCTATGTAAACCATTTGCCACTGCCACACAGTCACACCTGACACTTCAGTGCTCCCAATACAATCCTCCCTCCTTCAAACAAAACAGTCAAAGAATAAGTACAACAATATAGAACAGACATGTATATAATATACGTGCGTGTATATATACACACGTATATTATATATATATATATATATATATATATATATATATATATATATACAGTGGGGACGGAAAGTATTCAGACCCCCTTTACATTTTTCACTCTTTGTTATATTGCAGCCATTTGCTAAAATCATTTAAGTTCATTTTTTTCCTCATTAATGTACACACAGCACTCCATATTGACAGAAAAACACAGAATTGTTGACATTTTTGCAGATTTATTAAAAAGAAAAAACTGAAATATCACATGGTCCTAAGTATTCAGACCCTTTGCTCAGTATTTAGTAGAAGCACCCTTTTGATCTAATACAGCCATGAATCTTTTTGGGAAAGATGCAACAAGTTTTTTACACCTGGATTTGGGGATCCTCTGCCATTCCTCCTTGCAGATCCTCTCCAGTTCTGTCAGGTTGGATGGTAAACGTTGGTGGACAGCCATTTTTAGGTCTCTCCAGAGATGCTCAATTGGGTTTAAGTCAGGGCTCTGGCTGGGCCATTCAAGAACATTCACTGAGTTGTTGTGAAGCCACTCCTTCGTTATTATAGCTGTGTGCTTAGGGTCATTGTCTTGTTGGAAGGTAAACCTTCGGCCCAGTCTGAGGTCCTGAGCACTCTGGAGAAGGTTTTCGTCCAGGATATCCCTGTACTTGGCCACATTCATCTTTCCCTCGATTGCAACCAGTTGTCCTGTCCTCGCAGCTGAAAAACACCCCCACAGCATGATGCTGCCACCACCATGTTTCACTGTTGGGACAGTATTGTACAGGTGATGAGCAGTGCCTGGTTTTCTCCACACATACTGCTTAGAATTAAGGCCAAAAAGTTCTATCTTGGTCTCATCAGACCAGAGAATCTTATTTCTCACCATCTTGGAGTCCTTCAGATGTTTTTTAGCAAACTCCATGCGGGCTTTCATGTGTCTTGCACTGAGGAGAGGCTTCCATCGGGCCACTCTGCCATAAAGCCCCGACTGGTGGAGGGCTTCAGTGATGGTTGACTTTCTACAACTTTCTCCCATCTCCCGACTGCATCTCTGGAGCTCAGCCACAGTGATCTTTGGGTTCTTTACCTCTCTCACCAAGGCTCTTCTCCCCCAATAGCTCAGTTTGGCCAGACGGCCAGCTTTAGGAAGGGTTCTGGTCGTCCCGAACATCTTCCATTTAAGGATTATGGAGGCCACTGTGCTCTTAGGAACCTTAAGTGCAGCAGAAATTTTTTTGTAGCCTTGGCCAGATCTGTGCCTTACCACAATTCTGTCTCTGAGTTCTTCAGGCAGTTCCTTTGACCTCATGAGTCTCATTTGCTCTAACATGCACTATGAGCTGTAAGGTCTTATATAGACAGGTGTGTGTCTTTCCTAATCAAGTCCAATCAGTATAATCAAACACAGCTGGACTCAAATGAAGGTGTAGAACCATCTCAAGGATGATCAGAAGAAATGGACAGCACCTGATTTAAATATAGGAGTGTCACAGCAAAGGGTCTGATTACTTAGGACCATGTGATGTTTCAGTTTTTCTTTTTTTAATAAATCTGCAAAAATGTCAACATTTCTGTGTTTTTCTGTCAATATGGGGTGCTGTGTGTACATTAATGAGGAAAAAAATTAACTTAACCACTACACATCCGTGCTATGGCCGAATGATGGCCAAAGCGCGGACCTGAATTCCTGGGAGGCCGTCATATGATGGCCTCCCCTGTGCACGCTCCCTGCACACGCCCTGCAGGGCGCGCGCCGAGCGCGCTGTGATCACTGAGACTCGGCTGATCACCGATCCGAGTAAGGGGCCGGTCCCGGCCCCTTACCATGTGATCAGCTGTCAGCCAATGACAGCTGATCACATGATGTAAACAAAAGATCGGTAATCGTTTTTTTTTTTTACTCACGCTGACAGCGTGAGTAGAAAAAAAAGCCGATCACCTGCTGGGATGTGAGGGACATCGGTCCCCAAGTGGAAGAGGCACATCTGCCTCATCAGTGCCACCTAATAGTACCAGCTAACAGTGCTACCTAACAGTGCCCACAGTGCCACCTAACAGTGCACACAGTGCCACCTATCAATGCCAACAAGTGCCACCTATCAATGCCCACAAGTGCCACCTATCAATGCCCACCTGTAGTGCCAATCAGTGCCACCTGGCAGTGCTGCCCATCACTGCCACCCATCAGTGCCCATCACTGCCACCCATCAGTGCCCATCACTGCCGCCTCATCAGCGTACATCAATGAAGGAGAAAAATGACCCGTTAACAAAATATAAAAAAATAAAATTTTGTTTTTTTTTTAAATTCAGTTTTTTACATTTTTTTAACAAAAAGTAAAAACTTCAGAGGTGATCAAATACCACCAAAAGAAAGCTCTATTTGTGGTGAAAAAATGATAAAAATTTCATTTGGGTACAGTGTTGTATGACCGCGCAATTGTCATTCAAAGTGCGTCAGCGTTGAAAGCTGAAAATTGGTCTGGACAGGAGGGGGGTTTAAGTACCCTGTAAGCAAGTGGTTAAATGATTTTAGCAAATGGCTGCAATATAACAAAGAGTGAAAAATTTAAGGGGGTCTATATATATATATCGTTACATATCTGAGCGAGGATCCCCTACTTACATCAGGGTCCCCAGAGATCCCCTTCTTACATCAGGGCCCCAGAGAGCCCCTTCTTACATCAGGATCCCCAGAGAGCCCCTCCTTACATCAGGGTCCCCAGAGAGCCTCCCCTTACATCAAGGTCCCCAAAGAGCCCCCCTTAAATCAGTGTCTTCAGAGAGTCTCCCCCTACATCAGGGTCCCCAGAGAGCCTCCCGCTACATTAGGGTCCCCATAGAGCCTCCCCTTACATCAGGGTCCCCAGAGAGCCTCCCCTTACATCAGGGTCCCCAGAAAGCCCATTCTTACATCAGGGTCCCCAGAGAGCCCCCTTACATCAGTGACCTCAGAGAGCCCCTCCTTACATTAGGGTCCCCAGAGAGCCTCCCTACTTACATCAGGGTCCCCAGAGAGTCTCCCCCTATACCAGGGTCCCCAGAGAGCCTCTCCTTACATCAGGTCCCCAGAAAGCCCCTCCTTACATCAGGGTCCTCAGAGAGCCCCCCTTACATCAGTGTCCTTAGAGAGCCCCTCCTTACATTAGGGTCCCCAGAGAGCCTCCCTACTTTCATCAGGGTCCCAGAGAGTCTCCCCCTACATCAGGGTCCCCAGAAAACCCCCCTCAAATCAGTGTCATCAGAGAGTCTCTCCCTACATCAGGGTCCCCAGAGAGCCACCCCCTACATTAGGGTCCCCAGAGAGCCTCCCCTTACATCAGGGTCCCCAGAGAGCCTCCCCTTACATCAGGGTCCCCAGAAAGCCCCTCCTTACATCAGTGTCCACACAGAGGTTCACCTTACAACAGAGTCCACACAGAGGTCCCCCTTACATCAGAGTCCACACAGAGCTTCCCCCTTACATCAGAGTCCGCACAGAGGTCCCCCTTACATCAGAGTCAGCACAGAGGTCCCCCTTACATCAGAGTCCACACAGAGGCCCTCCTTACATCAGAGTCCACACAGAGGTCCCCCCTTACATCAGAGTCCACACAGAGGTCCCCCTTACACCAAAGTCTGCACAGAGCCCCCCACCTCACCATGCCCATCATTGCAGCCTTACTATGCCCATTGTCGCAGCCTCACCATGCCCATCATTGCAGCCTTACTGTGCCCATCATTGCCGACTCACCGTGCCAATCATTGCCGCCTCACCGTGCCAATCAATGTAGCCTCACCGTGCCAATAAATGTAGCCTCACCGTGCCCATCATTGCAGCCTTAATTTGCCCATCATTGCCACCTTACCATGCCAATCATTGCCACCTCACCGTGCCAATCTATGTAGCATCACCGTGCCCATCATTGCCGCATCACCGTGTCCATCATTGTAGTCTTATTGTGCTCATCATTGCCGCCTCACCATGCCCATCATTGCAGCCTTACTATACACATCATTGCCGCCTTACTGTGCCCCTCATTGCCACCTCACCATGCCAATCAATGTAGCCTCACTGTGCCCATCATTGCCGCCTCACTGTGCCAATCATTGCCGCCTTACCGTGCCAATCAGTGTAGCCTTACTGTGCCCATCATTGCCGCCTTACCGTGCCAATCATTTCCACCTCACTGTGCCAATCAATGTAGCCTTACTGTGCCCATCATTGCTGTCTTACCGTGCCGATCATTGCCGCCTCACCAGTTAGTACCAGTGGATTATGTACAGGCACAGCGCGCATCTCATGCTGTGTCACGGAACTCAGTGTGAAAGGTTCAGACGCGCTGTGACAAAAGTCCCGCCCTCCTCCTAGACCAGCTCGTGTGATAGACAGAACACTGCATCTATCACACGAGCTGGTCTAGGAGGAGGGCGGGACCTTTGTCACAGCGCAACTTCACACTGAGCTCCGTGACACAGCGGGATTCTGCTTTTAGCTACGCTGCAGCCAAAGCATAGCTCAAATCGGCCCCAGGGCAGGCGGCCTACCGGGAAATGTCCCGGTATCCCGGTAGGCCAGCCCGGCCCTGAGCAGAGCCGATCCGCCCTTGGGGTCCTACGCGGCTTGCGTACTGAGCATATAGGGCGGATCGGCTCTGGGTATACTCACTTTTGTGAGATACTGTATGTATGGATTACATGCTAACATCATTGTATTGTTGCAATTTTGGACCTAGGAAGGATCTAACAAAGAAAGAAAGAAGCACCTCATAATGTTTTATTGATTTATTGCAAATGCTGTGGTTTTAAATAGGTATAAAATAAAAATCTTACTTTTAAAAAATACTAGTAAGTTGTGTATATTGTGCCTTAAAAGTCCTTTTATTATTGTTGGTTTCGTTAGACATTTATTACTTGAGAGGCTGACAGAGACCCTTGCTCATTATTTTTACAGTTAAAATGACTGGTCTGTAATTGGTCTGTAAGTTTTTTTTGTATTTTAAGTTGAAGTGGCTACTGGTCTGGACACAGCCACAAAGATTTTAAGCCCTATACTGAATTATCGAAATGGCACATAGTCACGGTGTTGATTGAGAATAAATTAGAAAGTATTTCTGAACTTCTATCAGTTATTTTATCGCTGTCTCTATTGCTGCTCGGGAGGTTTCCCGGACTTCTTGTCTTGGTGACAGAAAGTAATGAAATCTCTATATAGGATGTGATGAAAGCTTTAAAAAGTAACTGCGCACTTTCCATGTCCCCAGCCCTCCATGACAGTCTTTTACCCACCTGTTCCTGATCTAGTGAGATGTCAGATACTTGTCAATATTATGCAGTGTACTCTCTATTCAGACCTATAGACAGTTCATAAGTCAGTAAAAAAAAAAAAAAGCTGCGCTTACCCCTATACCAATTCAAAAAAAAGTGTACATTTTGAATTATTAAAGTGCCAATTATAAACCACACGACCATATACAGTGTATGGGAAATACCATAAACAAGGCACCTTACTTGGATTTTTTTAAAGGGACAGTCACTGGTTCATATTTATGCACAGAAGCACTTTAAAGATCTGGATGGAGTTTTGTATATGCACTTTCTTTCATATGCACTTTTTATGACTCACTTTATAATATCACATGTATATGGTTGTGTGGTTTATGATTAAGCACTTTAATAATTCAAGATTTATACTTGTTTTTTATTGGTATAGGGGTAAGTGCAGCCTTTTTTTTACTGACTTATTGTATGTTGTATACATATTTCTGTACTCCATTGAAGGGCAGCAGTTAACATATACGCATATTTACAATTTTTTTTGCAAGTGTTTTTTCACATTTTTTTTGTCATATACATATGATTACTCCATGCTCCAGTAAAAACTCTTTATGAATGTGAAATTGCAGTTCTAGAGCAGTGGTCTCCAAACTGTAGCCTGGGGGCCAGATACAGCCCTTTGCTTGCCTTTATCTGGCCCTTGGGGCACTATTCCACAAACTGACACCAATGATGGGGCACCATTTCCCCAAATGACACCATCAATGGGGCACTATTCCTCCCATTAGAACCAATGATGGGGCACTGATGCCAGGGCATTTTCTACTCCCACTGGCCACAATCCACCCCCCCCCCCCACACTGGCCCTTTGGAGACCCCTGTTCTAGAGTTTAGTGTAGACCAATGTTTCTCAACTCCAGTCCAAAGTACCCCCAACAGGTCATATTTTCAGGATTTCCCTCAGATGAAACGGCTGTGGTAATTACTAAGGCAGTGAAACTGATCAAATCACCTGTGGAAAGCATGGAAACATGACCTGTTGGGGGTACTTGAGGACTGGAGTTTAGAAACATTGGTGTAGACTACATTTGTTTAACATATAACATTTCCAGTGATTCTCCTTTTAGGTAGGCTTGTCATTGTCCATTTAAGGTATAATAACTATTGTGAGCTCAGGTGCAGTTAATACTAGTGCATATCAGTTGAACTAAATGCACCTGTGTAGAATCTTCAGCATCTGGATCTGTTAACTGCAAACACAGTTTTTTTTCAGGGCATATGGGGCCCTCAGGTAATATACTGATTTAAATTGTATGAAGCCCCATCTGTTCGTTTTGATGAAAGCTATATTTCCTTAAGTCATTTTGATTTTTTTTTAATGTTAACTACCAAAATGCTGTTACTTTTTCCAGGAATGAGTAGGCCCAGCCCTTAGTAGGCATAACGTGGTCCTTTGCAGATTTATTCCACTCAGTTTGCCCCTTTATTTCATTGAGTTTGACATGCCTGCTTTAATGCAAGCTGAATTCAGCGATGTGTGCTGCAAAACAGAGATTATACCTAGCGTAGTCCTCTACAGACATGCCCAAATAAAAAAAACACACGAACACAACACAAGCAGAATGTAAACACAATCCAAGAAAAACAGAAATGGAAAGCGCGCATACCTAGTGCATTACCAGAGAAAATTTAATACTAAGAAAGTTTTGTATAAAAGTGGGTACTCACAAAATGCAACTGACAAAAGGCCATAAACACAGTACATGGACATGCACAGAACACGGGGTACAGCTAACGAGTTTCGAGGGTGCACACCCTTAGCTTAGCTCTGAGGAAGGGGGTGCGTCCCCGAAACGCGTTAGCTGTACCCGTGCTCTCTGCATGTCCATGCAATGTGTTTATGGCCTTTTGTCAGTTGCATTTTGTGAGTTCCCACTTTTATACAAAAATGTCTTCTTATTAAATTATCTCTGGTAATGCACTAGGTGTGCGCGCCTTCCATTTCTGTTTTTCTTGTAGTTTCTTTTGGATTACCCCATCTGAGGAAGGCAGCATCCACCTACTTTTGGGATACCATATATACCTTTCACATTACCATTTTATCTGACATCTGTTACTCCACACCTTGGAAGACCTATTGGAAATGACTGTGTATAAATACAATCCATTCAGAGATATGCAGGTACCCTGTCATATATTAGTGGAAGCATTAAAAATATAAAATCGGTAAGTAGCCACTCCTCCACTTCAGGATGACATAGCTAGACAGGTCTAAGCAAGGTAAAAAGCTATACTCCTATACTGCAGAACAAGTCACTGCTGTTATTTCCATTGCAAGTTGTGATGTAATGGAGGCAGTGGGCACAGACACAAATTTTTTATTTATAACATTTTAGTTATAGCATTCCATAATTGTTGTTCCTCAGTTGCAAAGAAGATGCAAAAATCTATAATAATGCTTAGAAATGATTGGGTTGTGTATGCTACCCCAAAACTGGTGTGATACTCAGATCAATTGCATTATTTATAAATTAGATTCACTTCAAGTTATGCAAATGTATGTCTTTGATTTATACAGGCAAATTGGCATGCACATAATTACAGCTAGTTAACTAGATATTATATCTATTTATCTAGATGAATGTAGTAAGGAAAATGACCCCAAGGCAGTGATAACTAAAGTAATAGACCATTATAGTTTCCCAAATAGAGAGTCAATTACTGTGAGCTTGACAATTCCAAAACAAAAGGCAGTTTTCTAGGGAAAGCTGTTATCTGTGTATAATTGTTCAAAGTGGCCCATCTTAGGTTACTACTCTAATTCTTAAGCAAGGTGTTATACTACCTCTTTCTATTCTAAGCAAAACTGCTAGGCAAATAGTATTGCTCTAGCCTATCTACCTTCAAAGGCCAGATCAGATGTCCCGAGAAGATATGTCCTTGCTGGGAGGAAGCTTGTTTGCTAAGATGTATTGAGACTTCCCATGGCCTTTGTTTCCGTGTAGCTGAAATTAACAGTGCATTCAATTCAAAACACGTGAAAGCAGTCATTTAATTTTGTCTCTCACCTCTGATTACCTCATTCTCTAGTTTGCTACAGCTCAGATCATCATAACAGCCACCCAACTCTGGAATATACAGTGCCTTGAATAATTATTCATACCCCTTGACATTTTCCACATTTTGTCATGTTACAACCAAAAACGTAAATGTATTTTATTGGGATTTTATGTGATAGACCAACACAAAGTGCCACATAATTGTGATGTGGATGGAAAATGATAAATGGTTTTCAATTTTTTTTTACAAATAAATATGTGAAAAGTGTGGCGTGCATTTGTATTCAGCCCCCTATAATATGATACCCCTAGCTAAAATCTAGTGGAACCAATTGCCTTCAGAAGTCACCTAATTAGTAAATAGAGTCCACCTGTGTGTAATTTAATCTCAGTATAAATACAGCTGTTCAGTGAAACCCCCAGCATAGTGAAGGCCAAGGAACACACCAGACAGGTCAGGGATAAAGTTTTGGAGAAGTTTAGAGCATTGTTAGGTTAAAAAATAATATCCCAAGCTTTGAATATCTCACTGAGCACTGTTCAATCCATCATCCGAAAATAGAAATAGTATGTCACAACTGCAAACCTACCAAGACATGGCTGTCCACCTAAGCTGACAGGCTGGGCAAGGAGAGCATTAATCAGAGAAGCAGCCAAGAGGCCCATGGTAACTCTGGAGTAGCTACAGAGATCCACAGCTCAGGTGGGAAAACCTGTCCACAGAGCAACTCTTAGTCGTGCACTCCACAAATCTGGGCTTTATGGAAGAATGGCAAGAAGAAAGCCATCGTTGAAAGAAAGCCATAAGAAGTCCCATTTCCAGTTAGCGAGAAGCCATGTGGGGGACACAGCAAACATGTGGAAGAAGGTGCTCTGGTCAGATGAGACCAAAATTAAACTTTTTGGCCTAATAGCAAAATGCTATGTGTGGTGGAAAACTAACACTGCACATCACTCTGAACACACCATCCCTACCCTAAAACACGGTGGTGGCAGCATCATGTTGTGGGGTTGCTTTTCTTTCGCAGGGACAGGGAAGCAGGTCAGCTTTAATGGGAAGCTGCCCTGCAGATCTGGCTGACCCAAACGTCCTATTCTCAATGTCACACAACCTGATCTACAACAGATTTTATCATCCCCCGATCAATTGGTCATCCACTCTGACAGGTTTGTGCAGGCCAGGTCAATGCCAATTGTACATTTTGTGCAGGGGACAATACAGCCATTGAAGGTCTGCGTACACATAACGTCCATCTCACAATAGAATAAATAGCACCATTTATGTATTACTTTACAATTTAGAAACAAGGAACCACAATACAGACTTCAATGGATTTCCTTGGGTGGGATTAATAAAGGTCAGTAAAAGATGCTACACACTAGAAAAGTATACTTTACTTAAAGTGGAGTTCCACCCAAAAGTGGAAGCTCCACCGATCTGCTTCCTCTCCCCTCGGGTGCCACATTTGGCACCTTTCAGTGGGGAGGGGGGAATGGGTAACTGTTTTTGACAGGTACCTTTCCCCACTCCCGGGAGACTGCGCCGTGGAGCTGTCCCTCGGAAGTTTGGCCCCCCCCTTCCTGCCTCCACCGGCGGGCCAGTTAGAAAGTGCAGCGCGCTTTGCGCATGTGCAGTAGGGAACCAGCTGTGAAGTCGAAAGCCTTCACTGCTGGTTTCCCTTACCATGAATGGCGTCGGAAACACCCGAGAGCCGATCTTAAAATTGGCTGGGGTGCCAACATCACGGGCTCCCTGGACAGTATTTGTAGCTGCTGACTTTTTATTTTTTCCCCCAGGCTGGAACACAGCTTTAAAAATCAATTTATAAAAAAAGGTAAAACCAACAACTACCTCTTGTATACCTGGCCTAGATATCAGATAATAAAAACAAATAAAATATACAATGTACTCTTAATTCAACTGGTACACACGCGATGAAAAAAAAAAAATTATACAGTCCTGTGATACCAAACATAGTATATACCATTTTTGGTAAAATGTTTTACTGTAAACTGATACTCAAGATTAGTCTCATTGACAGTGTGTTAAATGAACCATATATTGTAGGTCTTACATGGGCAGATTACCACTATATGATGACTATTGTCAAAAATATATGGCGACTCCTACTAATGAATGATATAATCCAAACCTGTAAAGAAATTAGACGATTGCTTTACATTCACATTATATGGATTGAATTTGATGCCTCCTTTGGATTATATCAATCATTAGTAGGAGCTATTACATTACTTCATCATATTTTACTGTCAGTAGTCATCATAAAGTGGCAATTTACTAAGTTAGCACCTATAGTAGTTCCATTAACACATTTTTGATTAAACTGATCATGGGTATCAATTTACAGCAAAACATTTTTATCAGTAGTGATGTATGCTACATTTTGGTACCTCAGGATTGTATGATTTTTTTTTTATGATTGTGGGTGTACCAATTTAGATTAAGTGTACTTTAGATGTTTTGTATTTTTGTGTGTATTAACCAGACCAGGTTTATAGAGGGTTTTAACTATTTTCAATGTGATTTTTGTGATAACATATACTTTTCTTGTAAGATTTTTTTGAATGCTCTTTATTAATATCATTAGTGAAATTCCAGCCAAAGCCACACAGCGTTTCTGTGCAGTGCGCTCCTCAGCCGCAACGGAGATATATGAACCGGCTCCATAGGGAGCCAGTCACATTCTCTTGCTATGCAAATTGGATGCGAAGAATCCGCATCCAATTCGCATAGGTGTGAACCCGGCCTTAATCTATATTCCTATGTTATATTGTTAACCATGAATTCTGCAGTTCTTTTGATATGTGTAACTTGGTCATTGCTCTTGTTCCAGTTAACAAAGCACAGTATATTTATTACTTTTGTCTATAATGGCAATGCCTAAACAGGTATAAGTTATCCACACAGGTGGAACTTCTTCAACTCTATTTAAATAGATAACCCTGTGATAACTTTTAGCACAGAGGAGTAAAGGAACATTCCCTGCTGATAATCTGCTGTTAAAAGCTTCATATATAAAAATAGTTTTTATGCCTTCTTATACTAAAAAGTAAAATGTTTACATTAGCAGCTATATCTACTTACAGTGTGTTAAACTGGTCATAATATTTAAGCAGTAGAACTAAAATGTCAGCTGGACATTTTCCCTTCTTGATACTTATATAGACTTGGATGCTTGTGTTCTAGCTTTCTTGTGTATGTGACAGTCACAAACCCTCTCTTACCTTTATTGTAATAGAATAAAACAATAGGCCAGGGTGCCCAAGCAGAGGCCGGGGGCCACATGTGGCCCGTAGAGCCCTCTGACGTGGCCCGCGACCTCCTTCTCTGGGATGGTGGGTTGGCAAGCTCAGATTGCGGTTTGCCAACCCACCATCCCAGAGCATCAGTGTTGTGAATGAAGACGACGATAGAGGAAGCAAACGGCTGCGCAGCAGAGCCGCCTAAGCTGATGCTTCCTGTATAGCACCAGCTCCTGTCACAAGCGGAGTGATACCAAATGCACTCTGTTTTTACCTGCGGGTTTGGTGTGCTTTCAGACAGTGCCCCACAACTGCAGGATATAATAGAAGTCTATGGCAAAGTGCAGCTATCCCGCTGGAAAGCCACAGGTGCACTGCGCTGCACCCGCACTGTTGGTAAACTACAGCGCATCAGTGTGAAAGCAGCCTTAGGCCCCTTTCACACAATCTGTTCTACCCAATTGGACCCTCCATTCACCTCTATAGAGCAGCAGATGTAAACAGACTTGTGTCCGTTTACACCTGCCTTCCTCCAATCCGTTAAAAAAAAAAAACCACAGACGGGTATCTGTCCCCTTCTATATGGGTGGATCGGAGGGCCCATATTGTGGCCCGCAACTGATTACCAAGTCACTTAAGTGGCCCTCGTTCTTCAAAAGGTTGGGCACCCCTGCAATAGGCTGTTAGCTCAACATTTTAGGTCTGACCAATAGCCTCTTTTGCTGACGGTTGTAATCCAGTGATATCTGATGAGGCATGAGATATTCCATAGACACCACCATTATCATTAATATCTGTGAAAACCATAGATGTTGGAGGACCGTTATCTAAATATTATGGGTACCTTTTCATGCTGGTTGGACAATCTGAATAATTCAGTGAGAAAATTTGCATGGATTCCCCACCCCCCACTTAGTTAAAAATGATACATTTATAATAAGATCGTTAGCAGCATTCCAAAATGACATTAGGGGTTATTTACGAAAGGCAAATCCACAAGTGCACTTTCAAGGGGGACATACAAGGAAAATAAAAAACAGCATTTTAGCTTGCACATGATTGGATGATAAAATCAGCAGAGCTTCCCCTCATTTAAGATCTTCCCCTCAGATCTACAGCGACTGCACTTCCAAGTGCACCTGTAGTGCAAAGTGAATTTGCCTTTCGTAAATAACCCCCATTGTTATTTAAGGATTTTGTCTGTGTTTGTCTCTTTCTGTATTGGTACTTATGTAGGCAAAATCATGCTTGTGTGCTAATTGTCTTGTGCATAAATTCCCCTAATGTTAATGTTTATGGTATTATATTACAAGCTCAATTGTAACTTAATAAGACAACAGGGATTTATAGCTACTAATCCTCAACGTCTTCATCTTATAGAGAACCAGTCAGATAATAAGAGGGGGCCAAGTGGGAATAGAGGAGAGGGGGGTCAAAGGGAGCTAAGAAGCCCTTTACCTAAAATATTATGAAGTACTACATTTCTTTTTAGGTGAATCTGTCACCACTTATATCCTCCTTTAAACAATTCAGTTATGAATTATTGTATTGCACTTACTACTACCCCTTTTGGGCAATCTATTTGTTTGGCAATTGTAAAGTTATAGGCACTGGACAAATTATCTTTCCTGGTGTGTCCTTCTCCTGTTGTCCCCATCCAAGTAGAGGGAGTCTACACCAAGGCCCTTCTGGATACCGGAGCTCAAGTGACCCTCCTCTACAGAGACTTCTATGACAGGCACCTCAAGCACCTGCCATTGCCAAAGTTGGAAGAGCTAGAGATATGGGGCATTGGGACTCAGAACTTCCCCTATGATGGTTATCTACTGGTGAAGCTGACCTTCGATCCCTTCTTAGTTGAGAAAGCGGAGACCTTTGACACTTTGGCAGTGGTCTGTCCTCGCCCTCCAGGGGCCAGTAAGAGTTCTCTCATCATTGGGACTAATACTTATCTTGTCAGAAGACTGTTGACACCTCTTGGACACTTCAACTACAAGCGTGCACCCCATGTTGAGACAAGCCTATCAACGCCTGGTACAAGAACAGAAGGCCCCAGCTGAAGGAGTGGGAAAGATCTGGTGCTTGGACCGGAGTGAGAAGGTGTTACAGCCTGGTGAAGTGGCCTGTTTATGGGCATCTGTCAAACTAAATTGGAAACAACCAGGCCCTTTCATTGTCCTTGAATCCGATAGAAAGACAGAAGACATGGGAGTGGAGAAGATTCCCGATGTGGTTTCAACCAAAGCCTTGCAAAGAAGTCACAGGAGGATCTCGGTCAGTGTCTGCAACATAACGGCCTCGCCAGTGAAGATGCCGGCTCAGCTGTTGCTGGGACAAGTAAATCCGGCTACCCCAGTTTCACCATCTGATTTGGTGGGGGAAGAAAAGGATGGTATCCCTGTCGAGGAGTTCTATCCGAAGAACACTCCTCTCTCACCCGAATGGAAAGAAAGAGCCAAGACTCTTGAGTTGGCAGGCTGCATTCTCGAAGAGTGAATTTGATGTGGGATGTGCAAAGAGTGCAAACCAGCGGATCCATCTTCAGAAGGATAAGCCGTTCAGAGAAAGCGAAAGAATGCTATGGGTCACAGATGGTTGGCTGCCCTATCGGGGTATACCTTCAGCCTGTAGTATCGACCGGGGGACCGGAACAAAGATGCAGATGCTCTGTCAAGAAGGCCTCATTGTTCCACAGACCCTCCAGAAGAATGAGCCCAGCTGACACCTGAAGGGGTGCACGCCTTATATCAAGGAGCAGAACGCCAAGTCGGAGGGGGATCCAGGGCCGAAGACATTGGAGTATCAGCCGCTTGTGTCCCCAGAAGTTATTGCAATGTCACCCAGGTCAGGGATGAAGGTCTACCAAAGCTTTCTATGAAAGACTTGTGAAGGGATCAGTTGGAAGACCCTCTCTGTAGCTTGGCATTGAAGACTTTGGAGAGCCAACATTCTGACCTGCTCCTCACTGACTCCCTGAAGGAAGCACGCCTGTTGCACAGAGAATGGAATCAGTTGCAGCTGCACCAGGGGGTGGTCTACCGAAGGGGCACCTCTGATGATCCTGAAGAGAAATGGCAGTTTTCTTCTACCGGAAAAACATAGGGAGACAGTACTAACTGCCCTACACAACAACCATGGCCACCTAGGGCCCGAGAGGACTCTCCACCTGGTGAGAGACTGATTCTACTGGCCCTGCATGTGGGCTGAAGTCGAGGGCTATTGCCACTCCTGCATCAGGTGCATGCAAAGGAAGACTCTGCCTCACCTATCTGCCCCAATGGGCCATCTTCAGAGTCAATGACCCATGGAGCTGGTGTGCATTGACTTTCTGTGCTTGGAGCCTGACCTAAATGGACAAGGGAATATCCTGGTAGTGACTGACCACTTCACTCGGTACGCCCAGGCATTTCCCACGAGGGACCAACAAGCATCCACGGTGGCCAAGCTCTTAGTGGAGAAGTTCTTTGTGCACTATGGCCTGTCCCAGTGTATCCACTCTGATCAAGGGAGAGATTTAGTAGACATGTGCAGGATGAAAAAATTTGTTTAGTTTCGTTTCGTTTCGATTCGTTATTTAACTAAATTAGTTTAGTTAAATTAGTTGCATTCGTTACAGTCGTTTTTGGGATTCGTTTAGTTTCATATTCGAATTTGAAAAAATTCGACCGCATTCGAAAAAAACTATCAAATTCTAAAAAATTCTTCCGCATTCGAAAAAAAAACTATCAAATTCGAAAAAATTCTACTGCATTCGAAAAAAACTATCAAATTCGACAAAATTCTACCACATTCGAAAAAAAAACTATCAAATTCGAAAAAATTCTACTGCATTCGAAAAAAACGATCAAATTCGACAAAATTCTACCGCATTCGAAAAAAAAACTATCAAATTCGAAAAAATTTGACCGAATTTGAAAAAGTAAACTATATATAACCATTTTGCGAAATTCGAATTTCATATAGAATGAATTTGAATTCCAATAGAAAAGATTAGAATAGAATAGAAAATAAGAATAGCATAGAAAAGCAAAAGAACAGAATAGAAAAAAATATAATATATTATTCTATTGTAATCTTTTCTATTCAAATTCGAATGCGTTCTGTACCAAATTCTAATTCCAGAAGATGATATATATATATATATATATATATATATATATATATATATATTTTTTTTTTTTTTTTCCTATTCTGTTCTATTGTTTTTTCTATTCAAGTCTTTTCTATTAGAATTCGATTTCATTCTATTTCTATATAACCATTTTCCGAAATTCGAATTTTGTATAGAATTAATTTGCATTCAAAAAGAAAAGATTACAGTAAAATAGAAAATATTAGAAAAGAATAGCATAGAAAAACCATAGACCAGCATAGAAAAAAATAATATATATATATATATATATATATAAAACCATCTTCCGAAATTTGAATTTCGTATAAATTGAATTTGAATAGAAAAGATTAGAATAGAGTAGAAAAGAATAGACTAAAAAAACAGTAGAACAGAATAGAATAAAACATAATATATATATTATATTTTATTCTATTCTGTTCTATTGTTTTTCTAATCTATTTTCTATTATTTTCTATTCTAACCTTTTCTATTCAAATTTGAATTCATTCTATACGGAAGCCATCTTCCGAAATTCGAATTTCGTCTAGAATGAATTCAAATTCGAATAGAAAAGTTTAGAATAGAAAAGAATAGCATAAAAAACAATGGAACAGAATAGAAAAAAATATTATATATATATATATATAAAATATTTTTTTGTTATTATTCTATTGTTTTTCTAGTCTATTCTTTTTTTTTTTTCTTCTATTTTAAATCGACTTCATTCTATATGAAATTAGAATTTCTGAAAATAGTTATATACATATACATAATATTTATATATATATATATATATATATATATATATATATATATATATATATATATATAAACTATTTTCAGAAATTCTAATTTCATATAGAATGAAATCGAATTAGAATAGAAGGAAATAATAGAAAAGAATAGATTAGATAAACAATATATATATATATATATATATATATATATATATATATATATATATATATAAAACCATTTTCCGAAATTCAAATTTCGTATAGAATGATTTTGAATTTGAATAGAAAAGATTAGAATAGAATAGAAAATAATAGAAAAGAATAGAATAGAAAAACAATAGAACAGAATATAATAAAATACAATATATGTTTTTCTAGTTTATTCTTTTCTATTATTTTCTTTTCTATTCTAATCTTTTCTACTCTAATTCAAATTCATTCTATACGAAATTCGATCTTCAGTAGCCATGTTCCGAAATTCGAATTTCGTATAGAATGAATTCAAATTTGAATAGAAAAGACTATTATAGAATAGAAAATAATAGAAAAGAAAAGAAAAGCATAGAAAAACAATAAAACAGAATTAAAAAAATATTATATATATATGTATTCTATTGCTTTATGATTTTACATTCTATTTTATTGTATTTTTTAAAAAATCGATTTCTATTGTTTTCAAATTCGATTCAAATTTGTTTTTGAATTCGATTATTTTTTCGAATTCGATTCGAATATATATTTTTGAATTAGATTTGAATATGTTTTCGAATTCGATTCAACTATGTTTTCGAATTCGATTCAAATTCGTTCGCTTTTTTTCAAATTCGTTTAAATGCATTACTTTTGTAATTCGGAAATTCGGATGCATCCGAATTTCCGAATAATGAAAAATTTGTCTGAATTTCGATTCGGAACGAAACTGAATGCACATGCCTAAGATTTAGAGAGAAGCCTCATCAAGAGACTTTTTGACCTGTTAAGCATTAGGAAGTCCAGAACCACCCCGTACCATCCTCAAGGAGATCCTCAGCCAGAGAGATTCAACCAAACTCTTCTGGATATGCTTCAGAACAAAAGCAACACTGGAGCAAGCATATAGCCACTATTGTGCATGCTTATAACAACACCGCAAATGATGCCACAGGATACTCTCTCTATCGTCTGATGTTCAGACGGGAGGCCAGGCTGCCAGTAGACTTGGCCTTTGGCACATCCCCGGACTATACCTCAGCAACCTCCCACAGAGGATATGTAGACCGCTTACGGAAAAGTGTGAAGACCACCTATGACAAGGCACAAGCTACTTCAGATGCCCGAGGATTGAGGAACAAAAAAAACTTTGACCTCAGGGTGTGGGTGCAGGACTTACACCTGGGCCACAAGTTACTGCTGAGAAACCTGGGTGTCCCTGGGAAGCACAATTTGGCTGACTGCTGGAGGTAGCAACCATATGTCATTTGCAAGCAGCTGCCAGGACTTCCCGTGTATCAAATCAGGCCAGAAGGAAGTACAGGACCGCTGAAGACTTGGCAATCGCAAGCATCTGTTGCCTCTGTCAGGAGCAGTTTATGTGCCACCCCAGCCAGATTCGCAGTCCACACCCATCGCCTCTCAGAGATCACGACCAGTGACTAGGTCTTAGTCTGTGCCTCTAGATGAAGAGGATGAGGACAGTGAGGATGAAGAGATGGGAATGGATTGGTTGTGGCCATCCTAAATATCAAGGCCTGCCACCCCCCTTCTTCTCCTTCCAAGGCGACTGACACCGGGATGCTCAGGCCAGAAGCTTCTGAGTTTGTGCCCTTGAGGCCACCTCTTGAAGAGTTGGAAGACCCCCAATCTTCTCTGCTGACAGTAGATCCCGGAAGACTTTCCATCCTTTACTGAAGAAGAAGCTGAATCTGATTTGCAGGAAGAAGAAGATAAAGCTGTTGATGAGGAAGAGACCAGTGTGCTTGCAAACCCAGAGCCTAAAGAATAGCAAGAGCGAAGGGTTATTCACCCATCAAAAAGACTAACCTATGACACTCTGGGTGAAAGCTCTGAAGAGGTTGTTCTCACCTCTCAAAGGACTCTTGAAACACATGATCCTCCCACCACTGACTTGGTGGAGGACGACCCTAGCTCGCTCCCTGGCACATCTGGCTGGACCATTCCAATAAGAGTGGCCTGTAGGCAAGACAACCTCCCCTACTATGCTAATTGGTGGGAGGTTCCTTTGCCGAGTCTTTATGTTAATGAAAACTGTTTGATTCCATGTGTTAATTAACCTGTTTTCCCCCGCGTGTAACTTTGAGAGCATGTAGCAGGTTCCAGACTTTACTGCCTTTGGAGGACCAAAGGTTCTTTGGTGGGGGGAGTGTGTAGTGGCTGCTGCATCAGAATTACAGTGCCAGACTGATCAGGACTCTCATTGAACAGGGACATGACTGCCAGTTCTGTAAGAGTGATTTCACCCCTCCCTCCTTTTCTTCTCACAGACATAACACAGGAGAAACAGCCTACTTTGCCCTTTCCCCTAATTATTAATTGGCAGAATGAACTCAGCTAATCAAGGGAACACTGTAGGAGGAGAAAGGAACTGTGGGATATGAAGTCCCAGCACAAAGCAGCCTGACTGACTTTTAAGGTGACAGGACTGCAAATCCCAGGCTGCACTGCAGAGAGTCAACAGAATTGTGGGAGAGACTATAAAAGTACAGGGCAGACTAGGCCCAAGGCTCTTTGTTTCCTGGATCCCCTCATGTGGACACCATCCCGTCGCTGTAAGAGGGGAATTGCGGCCTACCATGCGGTGTACTACGTTCCAAACCAGATGAGAAGGGCCTGGCTCTGTTTGCTGTTTTTCTGACATCCATCCAGCACCACTCCAGTCGCCTGCCAACCTGTGTACTGAGCTTCACATTGGGAGATTGATACGGCGGATCCGCTGCATGAGTGTCGCTACATAAGTTACTGTCTGAAAGGCATCGAAGTGGCCTGGTCGTTGGTGAGAGGGCAGTCGCCCGCCTTTACAAAACCTTTCTCACGGTTTCACTGGGACACTTTGCACAGACATCTCTACCTTAGAAATACTTTACTGAACCTGCTTTGAACACTGTGCAGAGACACCTTTAGCTTTTCTCATTTCATGAAAGCTATTGCTTGCTACTACACCTTATTGGATAAAAGTTAATGAGCTCCTCCATGCCGGTGAAGACCATCAGATCTGCAATGGGGACATTACTGTCATTGCATGTATAAGGACCCTTATACCATTACCTTTAAGTCAGACCTCTCATTAGAGTTAAAGGTTAATAGTTTGGCCTTTAGTTTCCCTTTACTATTGGTAATATCTGAAAGTACTCAATAGTTTTGAAGAAGGTATTTAAGGATTATCTGTCACTGACTGTATTGATGCCATCATTCGCATATATGTTTGAGCACTATGAAAATCACTTCAACCAAATCCTAGTTGTTTGTCTGGGATCTGGCTGACCAATACCATTTTGAGTTCTTACTGCCCAAGTAAATTGAAAAAAACATTAATATCTGAACTGTGTCAATAGGGGTTATTTACAAAAGGGAAAGTGCACTTACAATTGCAAAGTGCACTTGAAATTGCACTGAAAGTGCACTTGGACGTGCAGTCGCTGTAAATCTGAGGGGTAGATTTGAAATGAGGGGAAGCTCTGCTGATTTTGTCATCCAATCATGTGAAAGCTGAAATGCTGTTTTTTATTTTCCTTGCATGTCCCCCCTCAGATCTACAGCGACTGCACTTCCAAGTGCACTTTCAGTGCAATTTCAAGTGCACTTTGCACTTGTAGTTTGTACTTGTAGTGCAAAGTGAATTTGCCTTTCGTAAATAACCCCCAGTGTGTCATTACTGTGGTATTCTATTAATCACATTGCCAGGTGTGCCAGAGGGGCTGAGGCCATTCCTGGGGTTGAGAGGCAGAGTAACGGACTGAACAAATTTAAGCAGCTCCTTCGGGGGTATCGCTACACATACATAGGGGTTTTGTGTGTTTTTTTTTATTATGATGAGTACTAAAAAAATAAAACTAAAAATATTCTTAATTTTTCCCAGGTAAATAGAAAAGCAGCTGGTGCTCTCTTTTTACATGTTTTCCATGCTCTACTCTACAAACAAAATGTTTGTCTACAGAGCTCAGTAACTAAAGCTGAAACTTACACACAGAAATGAGTGAGTCGGAGGAGTGAATCCTCCCCCTACCTGTCTGCTTATTTCAGAGGTTTGACAAGAGGGGCCACTCCCCGAAGCATGTAACCACATTAGATGTCATCACGGCCGTCTGGTTGGCCTGCAACACTTCCTTGCTTTCCACAGTGGCTTTCATCTATGTAATATACACACAGAGGGGTTGATTTACTAAAGGCAAATCCACTGTGCACTTCAAGTGCACTTGGAAGTGCATTCGCTGTAGATCTGAGGGGGACATGCAAGGAAAAAAAAAAACGGCATTTTTGCTTGCACATGATTGAATAATAGAAATCAGCAGAGCTTCCCCTCATTTCAGATCTTCCCCTCAATCTCGAGCAACTGCACTTCAAAGTGCACTTACAGTGCACTGCCCATTTTCCTTTAGTAAATCAACCTCATAGTCTGTTGCTTCTATTGGCTCTTCCTGGTGTGCCCCTGGTTAATTTCCTTGTTCCAAGAACATCATCACTAAAAATATGTAACAGAATACATATTGGCCAAAATTGATGAAGAAATCAGATTTTTTAAAATTTTTTTATTGGATATGTTTTATAGCAGAAAGTAAGAAATATTGTTTTTTTTTTCAAAATTGTCAGTCTTTTTTTGTTTATAGTGCAAAAAAGTGAAACCACAGAGGTAATTAAATACCACTAAAAGAATGCTCTATTTGTGGGAAAAAAGGACATCAATTTTATTTGGGTACAGTGCAGTTGTCAGTTAAAGCAAGGCAGTGACGTATTGCAAAAAATGGTCTGGTCATGAAGGGGGTAAAACCTTCCCGGGCTGATGTGGTTAATACCTTATACATGTGAGTGCATAATTATTGTTTGTCATTTTTTATAAATGTTTTAATAATCGCTACACTTAGGAAGCAGCACTTTTCTTTCCTTCTTTTTTTCTTTTATACTTAGTTCAGAGGGCAACGCAGAGCTTAAACCAAAGACAGACAAAGACCAAAACCACACTGGGACGACTTGGGATCTGACTTGTACGCCCTCAAGTCGCCCCAGAAAGAGATTCACATTTAAGTGAATGGGAGCGTCTTAATAGACACTACTGAAGTCGCTCCGACTTCAGAGCGTACTCCCTGTACTACTTTGATCCGACTTTGATCCGACTTCAGCCTATTGACTATCATTGAAGTTGGATCAAAGTCGGATCGCCGTCTCGCATGATCCGACTTCGGCATGCGACTTGTGCTCAGATGATCTTGAGGGGGAACTCCGCGCCAAATTTTAAATAAAAATCCGGCATGGGTTCCCCCTCCAAGAGCATACCAGGCCCTTGGGTCTGGTATGGACCTTGAGGGGAACCCCCTACGCCGAAAAAGCGGAGAGGGGGGTCCCCCAATCCATACCAGACCCTTATCCGAGCACGCAGCCCGGCCGGACAGGAATGGGGGTGGGGGACGAGCGTGCGCCCCCCCCCATCCTGAACCGTACCAGGCCGCATGCCCTCAACATGGGGGGTTGGTGCCTTGGGGAAGAGGCGCGCTGCGGCCCCCCCACCCCAAAGCACATTGTCCCCATGTTGATGAGGACAAGGGCCTCTTCCCGACAACCCTGGCCGTTGGTTGTCGGGGTCTGTGGGCTTATCGGAATCTGGGAGCCCCCTTTAATAAGAGGGCCCCCAGATCCCGGCCCCCCACCCTATGTGAATGAGTATGGGGTACATCGAACCCCTACCCATTCACCTAGGGAAAGTGTCAATTTAAAAAAAAAACACTACACAGATTTTTAAAGTAATTTATTAGACACCTCCGGGGGTCTTCTTCCGACTTCGGGGTCTCTCCGGTTCTTCTCCGCGCTCTCCGGGTCTTCTGCCGGGCTCCTCCGCTATTTTCTGCTCTTTTGCCGCTCTTTTGCTATAGCGGAGGAGCCCGGTCTGCTGCCTTCTTCTCTTCGGGGGTCTCTCCGGTTCTTCTCCGCGCTCTCCGGATCTTCTGCCGGGCTCCTCCACTATTTTCTGCTCTTTTGCCGCTCTTTTGCTATAGCGAAGGAGCCCGGTCTTCAATCTTCTGCCTTCTGCCCTCTTCTCCTGATGTTGACACGACGCTCTCTGGGGCTGGAATGCACTCTAAGCGCTCCGCTCTGACTTATATAGGTGGTGACCACACCCCCTTATGCCGTCACAGTCCCTGGGCATGCTGGGACTGTGACGTTTTAGGGGGCGTGGTCATCACCCAATGACCACGCCCCCTTATGCAGTCATAGTCCCAGCATGCCCAGGGACTGTGACGGCATAAGGGGGCGGGGTCACCGCCTATATAAGTCAGAGCAGAGCGCACAGAGAGCATTCTAGCTGGAGAGAGCGTCGTGTCAACATCAGAAGAAGAGAAGAGGGCAGAAGACGGAAGACCGGGCTCCTCCGCTTTAGCAAAAGAGCGGCAGAAGAGAGCGGAGGAGCCCGGAGGAAGATCCGGAGAGCGTGGAGAAGAACCGGAGAGACCCCTGAAGTCGGAAGAAGACCCCCGGAGCTGTCTAATAAAATACTTTAAAAATCTATGTAGTGTTTTTTTTTAAATTGACACTTTTTCCCTAGGTGAATGGGTAGGGGTACGATGTACCCCATACTCATTCACATAGGGTGGGGGGCCGGGATCTGGGGGCCCCCTTATTAAAGGGGGCTCCCGGATTCCGATAAGCCCTCCGCCCGCAGACCCCGACAACCAACGGCCAGGGTTGTCGGGAAGAGGCCCTTGTCCTCATCAACATGGGGACAAGGTGCTTTGGGGGGGCCCGCAACGCGCTCCCTCCCCCAAGGCACCAACCCCCCATGTTGAGGGCATGCGGCCTGGTACGGTTCAGGAGGGGGGGGGCGCTCGCTCGTCCCCACTCCCATTCCTGTCCGGCCGGGCTGCGTGCTCAGATAAGGGTCTGGTATGGATTGGGGGGGACCCCCCACGCCGTTTTTTCGGTGTAGGGGGTTCCCCTCAAGGTCCATACCAGACCCAAGGGCCTGGTATGCTCCTGGAGGGGGAACCCATGCCGGTTTTTTATTTAAAATTTGGCGCAGAGTTCCCCCTAAAGATTCATACCAAAAACAGTGGCGGGGATCCAAGTCGGATCCCCGTTCATTGACAGTCGGACACATGTCGCAGGGCAAAGTCGGATCCAAAGTAGGACGGCTGTCGTGTTGCCCCAGTGTGAACCGACCCTTAATACTCTTTGATACTAAAGTCATGAGTGAAACCTGTATTTAATGTATATTAGTAAATCAAATTTTTTTTTTATAAACAGTAAAAAAAAAAATCAAATTTCTGTTTAAAAACATAACACGATTATTGGCCCAAACCCACTGTAGTTTTATTTTATTTTTATTTTTTTAAGTGTGAGGATATTAAAGAGGTTGTAAACCTCCCTTTAAACTTTGTACCTATAGGTAAACCTAGAATAAGGCTTACCTATAGGTACTGTAAATATATTTATAGATATTTACAGTATACTGCACCGATGATGTCATTGGTGCATGCACTCTGAAGAAACGGGCACCGTGTGCCGTTTTTTCAGTAGCAAGTGCCGTGACCGGCTGCTCCCACGCGCATGCGTGGGAGTGACATCACGCAGCTCTGGCCAGTCACGGAGCCAGAGTCCGTGGCCCTGGAAGGAAGACAGGCGAAGATGGATGCGGCTTGCAGCGTGGATTCCACGGGCTTTGTTTGCAGGTAAGTGTCCCATAATGTGCTAGTATGCGATGCATACTAGCACATCTAGCGCTGGTAGATTTCTAATCTCATATGTAAATTTAGTGGGTCATTTGTTCTGTACATAGTTCAAATATAATCTATGGCTAAATTAGCCTCTGTTCCAGCATTGGCTGTGTTGCGTGCAGTTCCACACTGTCACCTGTAGGTGTCGTTGTCACCATAGGTCAGTGTTGGAAAAGCAACAAACTGAGGTATATTGATTGCTCTTCTTTCTCGGAGGCAACTCGGCAGAGGTGGTCGGCTGACGTGCATTCTGGGAGAGAGTACTTATGGGGCAGACGCCATTTTTCTTTCTCTTTCACCTGCTGGCCCTCCTGGCCAAAAGGTATGTGACGGAGAGTTCTACCTCGTAGCCCTCCAGGCCAGAGGGTTGCGTTGCTGCAGCTGTGCAGGTAGGCCCAGAAGCCTGTCTGGGGCCTACTGCTACGGAGATGGTCTTGTGCTGTCTGTTCTGCGGGAAGAAGCCGGACAATTGAGAAGATCCAGGGGAGGACCCATCTTTGGAGAGGACCGTGCGGAAGGCTGGTATCTCGAGAGGGGCCTGGGTGACTCAATTGGAGGACGCATCTTAATCTAATCTACCACACAAGTACTTCTGGGTCAGCTTAAAGGTTCTGGTACTGTGTCACTGTTCATCTAACACTACATCCTGTGGCAGAGGATTGTATAACAAATTTGTTCATTTAAAGTCTGTGACAGAGACTTTTGTTCGTGCGCCATTCCGGCTGCTAGGTTAGTGAGAGAGACCTATGCGGGTGGGCAAAAGATCTTTGGACTGGAGGTTTAATCGTCTCTAAGATCTCCAATCCCTCAATGATCTAAAGAAAAGATATTTGAACTTTCCTGCAACTCTTCTTCTACCTCTTTCCTGCTACTTCGTCCAGTTATTTCCTATTAAAACATTGAAAAATACTAAAGTGACTGGTGCCTACATTGTCAGATACAAAGCTCAACATGGACTCTAAGTTCTGATATTGGTGAAACTACAGGTAAAGGGGTGACGGTAACAGCCCGATATAAATCAGCAACTCCTTCGGGGGTTAGTGCTACACACATTATGTCTTTACTTTGCAGGAGAGAGAGAAGAACATTTTTTTTATCAAGGGATTACTTCTTCTTTAAGGATATATTGCATATGACAATCTTAAATTGTCATATGCAATATTTAAATGTAATCCCCAGTTGGCAGAGAGATTTCAAGTGAAGAAAATCCCAGAGGAACTCAGGTTAAATAAATAGACCTCAGTAAGAGTTCTTGTTCATCACTGTTACAGAACAGCATGAATGATTCTGACCCCCTATTGAATACATTATTTCTTGTTCAGTGCTTCAAAAATTGGTTAACAATTTCATATTACAATAAAACTTTATCATGACTGTCATCTGACATAGTTGTGACCTCTGGAAGCATGATTGCAACAAAAATGGAATATTCACTGATTTTTTGCAGATAACGTTATATGCAGAACATTACATGAAAGTAAGAGTAAATTCTTGTTCTGGAATTTCTTACATTGGGTTCTATCATCTGCCACTAACAATGTTTAAAAATGTACTCCAGCCAAAACCAAAACCAGAACCAGAATCCAGAACCAGAAAAACAGATATTCCAATTCCCTACAAGCTCTAATACAAGTTTGGAGAACATTTTCACCATGGGACCACGAACAGGTTCTAAACTTTCTGCACTTTATCCAAAACTAGACAATATCTTGCCTTGAGGTCCACTTCAGAAACATCTTAGTAACCTAAAATTAGTATGTACAGAAATGTTTATGATTTCCTAATGTGAATGAACTGTAGCTTTTTTTTTTTCAAAGCAAGATATTATTTACTAAAGCTGGAGAATGTTAAATCAGTCTTACTTCTGCACAGAAACCAATCTGCTTCTAGCCTCAGCTTGTTCAATTAAGCTTTGGCAATAAAACCTGGAAGCTGATTGGTTTCTATGCAGAAGTGAGCCTGATTTTGCATTCTCCAGCTTTAGTAAATAAACCCCATTGTATTTTAAAATCACCTAATACAGCATTCCTTTTGTGCAACAGGGTTGGCCTAATATGAAGTAGTAAACCTTGATACATTTTGTGTCTGTACCAGTTCTCTCCACAACATATTACTGGGTGACAGTACAGTCAGAGGAAAAATAACTTTTTCTTGCTTTAGCTTGGTGTAGTATGTTGAAGATGAGTTGCTGACTGGCCAGACATTGGACCTACTGTACATCTTTATTGTCTCCTGGATGTGTCTAGCTGTTGTGGAGGTCTGCGTAAACAGTGTTTTTTTATCCATATCCAATAGGCATATTTATAAAGCAGTACATGTGGTATTCAACAAACATTCACTGCTGCTGAATTAATAACTGTAATTTAAAACACATGCACCAAGAGGATACAGCTAAAGTGAATGTTTAGTAAATGTCAGATTTATTGCTTTATAAACAGTCCCCAATGGTGTTTACTTGCGTTCTTCTTAACTTAACTTCTTAACTGTTCTTGGAGTAATGCGTGTTTGTACTTTCGACTTTTGTGTGACGGATTTGTGTACTGACCATACGAAAATCTGACGTCAAACCGTTGTCTGCCGAAAATGTACTAGCCTGTCATCCAACATTTGTTGGCCGAAAGTTGGGCAACAATTGTCAAAAGGAGCGTACTAACGGTAAGATTTTAGGAAAACGGTCTGTCAACAGACAATCTCCTGCCAACAATCATACCGTGTGTACGAAGCTTAAGATAGAACACAGTGGTTAAGTGGTTAGAGTTTTCACCTAGCAGCAGTAGTCATTGGTCCAAATCCCAACGACAGCACTATCTGCATGGAAACAAAAGCTTGCCACCACTCTCATTTATAGCTGGCTATCGCAGTAAGCAGCATTGGGAGGCTAAAAAAGGTACCAACAAGTGTCTGGGGAATGCCCAGGAAAAAGCCAAAGTCTACTTACCACCAGCTTGCAGACAACCAAATTGACCTATCTAACAGTAAGCGTTAAAAAAGGGGTTTAGTCCGCACGCATTTGCAAACAATGGCTGCAAAGGTGTTGGTGCACTGCTGGACCAATACAAACACTCACCTTTGCAGCCATTGTGCTATTGCTGGGTGTTTGGTGTGCTCCTGTACCTTTAAGGAGGGGTGGGCTCCCCTTCAGCCACCTGCTCTCATTTATCCATTAAATGCATGTGCCTCCACTGTGGGGACACTCATACTTTAGTGTTAGGACCACAGATACAAGGGTGCCGTGACGTGGCTCTGTGGCTCACGCATGCGTTTGCAAATGCGTGCGGACTAAACCCCTTTTTTAATGCTTACCGTTAGATAGGTCAATTTGGTTGTCTGCAAGCTGGTGGTAAGTAGACTTTGGCTTTTTCCTGGGCATTCCCCAGACACTTGTTGGTACCTTTTTTAGCTTCCCAATGCTGCTTACTGCGATAGCCAGCTATAAATGAGAGTGGTGGCAAGCTTTTGTTATCACGCGAGTGTTTGTATTGGTCCAGCAGTGCACCAACACCTTTGCAGCCATTGTGCTAGTGCTGGGTGTTTGGTGTGCTCCTATACCTTTAAGGAGGGGTGGGCTCCCCTTCAGCCACCTGCTCTCATTTATCCATTAAATGCATGTGCCTCCACTGTGGGGACACTCATACTTTAGTGTTAGGACCACAGATACAAGGGTGCCGTGACGTGGCTCTGTGGCTCACACATGCGTTTGCAAATGCGTGCGGACTAAACCCCTTTTTTAACGCTTACTGTTAGATAGGTCAATTTGGTTGTCTGCAAGCTGGTGGTAAGTAGACTTTGGCTTTTTCCTGGGCATTCCCCAGACACTTGTTGGTACTATCTGCATGGAGTTTGCATGTTCTTCCTTTGTGGGTTTCCTCTGGGTACTCCTATTTTCTCGCACACTTCAAAGACATGCTGATAGGAAAATCGGCCCTAGTATGTGTATGTATTATGTGAGTTAGGAACCCTCAATTGTAACGTCCTTGAGGGCAGGGGCCGATGTAAATGTATAATAAATATGTAAAGCGCTATATAAGTACCTGTAATAAATAATAATAAAATATTTTTCTCTCCCAGGTATGGCATTTATGAATCAGAGTATCTTATCAAGCTTTGTACTTTTGGGATTCCCATTGTCAAAAGAGCTGCAGCCGTTTCTGTTCCTTGCTTTTTTGATCATCTATTTAGTTTCCTTTGCTTGCAACTTCCTTATAATGGCCATTGTTTGCTGTGATAATAAGCTTCACAGCCCAATGTACTTTTTCATTTGCATCTTTTCATTTTTAGAAATCTGTTATACATCAGTCACTATGCCCAGACTCCTGATTGATCTCAATTCAGATGACAAAATTATTCCTATCCCATTGTGTGTGGCCCAGTTTTATTTTCTTTTTGTCTTTGGTTCAACTGAAAATTTCTTGTTATCTTCTATGGCTTATGACAGATACACAGCTATTTCCAATCCCTTGAGGTATAATAGTATTATGACGCCAAGGGTGTGCATATTCTTAGCAGCAGCATCATGGCTATGTGGCTTCCTGGCCCCCCTGATTCCAGCCACATTCCTCTCAAGTACATTATTCTGTGGCTCTAATATAATTAATCACTTCTACTGTGACTTCTCTCCATTACTTCACCACTCTTGTGAAACTGGTGGTCTCTACATTGTTGAAACAGCCTTCTTCTCTTTGGCTTGTTTGGTTATACTAGGCAATTTTGTTTTCATTAGTATGTCCTATGGTCTAGTTATGGCTATTATTGCTAATATACCTTCTTTGAGAGGAAGGAGGAAGACACTTTCAACCTGTGGTTCACATCTGACTGTTGTCTGCTTGTTTTATGGCTCCATCATTTATATGTATGTCAGATCAGACCACAGCATTCCCTCCCATATCGATAAAGTGGTGTCACTATTCTACTGTGTCATAACTCCTACTTTAAACCCTCTAATTTATGGTCTCAGGAATCAAGAAATGAAGCAAGCCATTAAAAGAACAGTGACATTTACAATCTGCAAACAAAATTCTCTTTGCCAGCTTTAAAGATTAAAATGACTTAAGATTGCAGTGCTGTCCTATTTTTTCTTAAAGTGGTTGTTAAGCCACTCTAACCTGTATACACCATCAGCACTAGCTCCTATTGTATTATCCCACTCGGTGTGTGATTTATAAAAAAATAAATGCTGCAAATACCTAATTTCACTGCCGAGATTGCGATCACATGAACAGCCAGCTTTCTCCTTTTCTCCGCTGAGAGATGCAGCGGGTGGGGCTGAGATTCCCCTGCTGATGTCAGTCTGGAGGAGAGGAGGAGAGGAGGAGAGAACTGGCTTGTCATGTGATCGCAATCTCAGCTCTTAAATGAGGTATTTACAGCATTTATATTTATAAATCATTCACAGAGGGGGACACTGCAATAGGAGACAGTGCTGATGGTATATACAGGTTAGTGTTATGAGAGCAGCAGGAGGGGCGGCTCACACACAGACAGAGGAGAGGGGGAGAAGGACACAGGAGCAGAGAGGAGAGCAGATAGCAGGCTTCTGATGACAGAGGCACGTAAACTGACCACGGTGTCTGGTCTCAGCAGCCATGATACACCATGGTCAGTTTACAGAGGGGTAGGGAGAAACTGGCAGGATCAGCCAGGTTTTTTAGGTGTTACAGGAGGCCAAATGACACAGGACAAGCACTGTGTCATATAACATACTTTAAAGGAGCAGGATCCATTTTTTTTTGTTGGGTTAACAAACGCTTTAAATAAGAACTATTGACTCCTCTTGGAATTTTTTTTTACATGGAGATGCATATTGGTATACTTTTTGAAGCATGTCATTTTTGGGACCTAGAAATATTTTGTCATGCATCACTTTCCTTTTAATATTGCTTGTTGTAGGTCCTTTCACTATTCCTCTTTTTTTTCTTCCTTCTCTGGAAGATTTAATGTAAATGAAGCAAATAAACATAATACAATCATTTTCTTAGGGGCCTCTTTGATTCTATTGTTTTGTTACTCTTAAAAAATAGAGATATGCTGCTACTAGGCCTGGACCCTGGGCTATGTACTATGTCTTGGCAGGTGTCCCAAGTTCCAGGCCAGCAACACCACTAGCACCTGTGGTTCAGTGGGTAAACAGAACTACTATTTAGAGGTTCCTACAGAATCATAGTAATACCAGATGCTTAATGAGTAGAGTATGTCTTCCCAGGCTTCCCTTCTCTGTGTATTATATGAAAATCACATGAACTGCAAGACCAATGTAAAGTCTGGGAGAACTTCTTAATTCACAAAGCACATGTGCTCCAGCAAAACATTCTGATGAAGGCAGTTTTGGTATGATTTTCACATTGGTCTAGGTTGAGCTACATTGGTCCAGGTTGAATCAATAAAAGTGTACATGTGCCATACCTGACCGATTCCTGTGTGGGCTTAAAATCACTTTAATAATTGTCCCGACTAGTGGCTGCCTTTCTGCATAGTAACCACAAGGGGACTCTTGCTTGGTGCTGCCCCTATTCAGGGAATGCCTTGCATTTTTTTCAATGGATACAAGGCGTTCTCTGATTGGATGAGGTGAGGGTCATGACGTCACTTCCCCAACTCTCCCCCTCATCCAACCAGAGAACGCCTTTTTTTTCTTGAGACAAGCCTTTTCCTGAATGCAGCAGTGGTGCAGCAGTGCTGAGTGGGCAACCCCCTATGGTTACTATGAAGAAGGGCGGCAACTTGGCACCGGACCAGGATGGCTGCTGCTGTCACTGTAGTAGCAGGAACTACTATGGTGATTTGAAGTTTACACAGCAATCGGTCAGGTATGAGATGTGCATACTAACTCTGCAAGAAAATCATACCTACACTTCAGCTTTAAATACTAAGAATGTTTCAAATATGTTTAAAGTAAAGCTGGCCAGCATGTGTACCTTTCATATACATATCGTACATATACATTTAAAAATTATAAAAACAGTCATATAAACTTTGGGGGTTATTTTTTAAAAGTAGAAGAAAGAAATTAGCTTCCAGGTTTTATTGTAAAAGCTTAATTGAACAAGCTGAAGTTAGAAGCTGCCATGCATAGCTGCACCAGATTCTGAGTGTTCCAGTTTTGATAAATCACCCCCATTATGTCTCACTCAATAGGTATATTTAAATGACAGATCGAATGATAGATAAACAGACCCCCAGACTATTAGCCTGCTGTAAATACCTAGAAGGCATATGGGAACAACTGAGGCATGTACAGTAGGTGTAGTACCAACAGCATGTAACTAAACATTAGTTAACTAAAGCTGGTAATTCATGACTGTTTAAAAAAAAAAAAAGAGCCATTTCCCCATTCAAACATTCAAGGTGGATGGTGAAATCCATCCCTGGTGTCATTGTACTCTGACAGCTGAACTCCCCCACCATCAGAATACACTGATCAGCGCTGCAGCCCATTGGCTGCATGTGCTGATTGAGTGGAAAATTTCCAACAAGCCTGTTTATAAAAAGTCGATCAATAGATGGATTTCTCATGAACATGAACAGCCATACATGGATTGAAATTTCCCTGGTTATTACTGAACTGGGGAATTTGGATCCATGTATGGCCATCTTAAATCTTTTTAAACTACACCCAAGCAATGACAATGCCCATTATTTTAAAGCAGTTGTAAGGGACTTCAGTTCTAGAGGAAGTCAAGAAGGTGGGCTTGTAAATGACATGATCAGTACAGTAGCTGTATGAAAGAAAGTGACAACTAACTAGGTCAGTGTTTCAATCTCAACCTATTTTCAGCGAAGGCACCCTTGAAAAATTGGGCCTTAGGCACTGGTACTGGTGCCACAACACTGCAACCCCTCACAGATACTCTAGTTGAGCACAGCAACGAACCTTCCTGCAAAATATTGCATCAAAAATTGTAATTACACACCCCTGTTAAACAGGGGCTGAAAAATTGGGCCTTAGCCACTGGTGGCGGTGGCCAGAACCAAAAATGTTCTTACAAGCTATCAGCATGATCATTGAGGAGGAAGAGGATAATCACTCAGCTTAACAGGATAGTCTCTCAGCATCAGCATAGGCAGTCTTGAAGGGATCTGACATTTCAAAAAAAATTATTCGGTTACATCAGCATCAGGTGCTTGGTAGCTGGTGGTGATCCAAGACTGATTCATTTTTATGAAGGTCAGTCGTTCAACCGAGTCGGTGGACAGACGCACCCTGTGATCAGTTACAAAGCCTCCAGCAGCACTGAATGCACGTTCCGAAAGAACACTGGATGTAGGACAGGCCAGTAGCTCAATTACATACTGTGCAAGCTCTGGCCAGTGATCCATCCTCAAGACCCAGTAACCCAGAGGATTTTCGGTGGGAAAAGTGTCCAAGTCAGATCTTGCCCCTAGGTATTCCTGCACCATGTAAAACAGACGCTGGCATTGGTTGCTGGAACCGATCATACCTTGGGGCTGCGGACTACAAAATTGTCTGAACGCATCGGTCAGAGAGCTACCTTCTCCACCGCTCCTTCTTTGACTGACCGAAGCCTCAGCAACACGTTGTCCAGGAACAGGAGTTTGTAACCTCCCAGTCTCTGGGAACGCGTTGTACAGACCTTTCTGCAAGGTCTCCCAAAGATGTTTCATCCTCTGCTCCCTCTGTGACGGCAAGATAAGGTCCGCTATCTTATTTTTGTAACGTGGATCAAGGAGGGTTGCCAGCCAGTATTGATCCCTCTCCTTGATACCACGAATACGAGGATCCTTCCGCAGGCTTTGCAGGATCAGGGAGGCCATGCAGCGTAGGTTTGCTGAGGCATTCGGTCCGCAGTCCTCTGGGTCACTAAGGATGACATGATCCGCAGCCACCTCCTCCCAGCCACGTACAAGTCCATGGGTTTCTTGGGACTGTAAATGATCCCTTAAAGACTGCTGCTGATGCTGAGTGACAGGCTTCACCTCCATGCTGACACAGTCCTCCTCCTCCTCATCCTCTTCCTGTTTGATCAGCAGGCACGCAGGAACACTGTCTGGATAAAGGGAGCCTTGAGAGCTAAGGAAGTCCTCCTCTTCCTGCCTCTGTTCTGCCTCAAGTGCCCTGTCCATTATTCCACGCATCGTGTGCTCCAACAGGTGGACAAGGGGGGCAGTGTCACTGATGCATGCACTGTCACTGCTCACCATCCTCGTGGCCTCCTCAAATGTGACAGGACAGTGCATGCATCCCTGATCATGGCCCACTGGCGTGGGGGAAAAAAAAACAAGCTCCCCTGACCCTGTCCTGGTGCCATAGTCGTACAGGTACTCATTGATGGCCCTCTGCTGTGTGTGCAGCTGCTGCAGCATGGCCAACGTTGAGTTCCACCTGGTGGGCATGTCACAGATTAGGTGGTTCTTGGGCAGGTTAAATTCCTTTTGGAGGTCAGCCAGCCGAGCACTGGCATTATATGACCGGCGGAAATGCACACAGACTTTCCTGGCCTGCCTCAGGACATCCTGTAAGCTCGGGTACCTTCCCAAGAACCGCTGCACCACCAAGTTAAGGACGTGAGCCAAACAGGTCAGTTGTCCCTGTCGGAAGGCGGAGAGGAGGTTGGTGCCATTGTCGCAAACCACAATTCCTGCCTTAAGTTGGCATGGCGTCAACCACCTCTGAACCTGCCCCTGCAGAGCTGACAGAATCTCTGCCCCAGTGTGGCTCCTGTCCCCCAAGCACACCAGCTCAAGCACCGCATGGCATCTTTTGGCCTGCGTACTTACGTAGCCCCTTGAATGCTTACGGAGCACTGCTGGTTCCGAGGACAAAGCACAGGAAGAGACCATGGAGGAAGAACAAGAGGAGGGGGTGGAGGAGAGAGGTATGTCAGAATCACCAGTAGTGGCATTTTGGAGGCCTGGTGGCGGAACAACCTCCAACACTACTGCACCTTGTCCTGCATCCTTCCCAGCTGCCAGCAGAGTCACCCAATGCGCAGTGAAACTTAGGTAACGTCCCTGTCCATGCCTACTGGACCATGAGTCAGCGGTAATATGCACCTTATCGCTGACCGCCCTGTCCAGCGAGGCCAAGACATTGCCTTCCACATGCAGGTAGAGAGCCAGAATCGCTTTCCATGAGAAAAAGTGGTGTTTGGGACCCTGCCACTGAGGAACCGCACATTCCACAAACTCACGGAAGGGGACAGAGTCTACCAACTGAAAAGGTAGCACTTGAAGTGCAAGCAATTTTGCCAAGCTAACATTCAACCTCTGGGCATGTGGATGGCTGGGAGCGAACTTCTTTCTGCGGTGCAGCAGCTGGGGCAGGGAAATTTGCCTGGTACAATCTGACGTTGGTGTACCGATAGCAGATTGCCCGCAAGTACTTGGCTGTGACACACCTAATTCTACACCTTCATTCCTCTCAGTGCAGGTCCCAGAGAGGACTGAAGGTATAGTGGGGTTGGAGATCCCAGCTGATGAGGAGCAAGGAGAGGTCCTCTTTGTTCTTTGGTGTGGGTCTTTTATGTATGCTTGCCAATGAACTGCATGGCAGGTCAACATATGTCTGGTCAAGCATGTGGTGCCCAAGCGGGAGATGTTTTGGCCACGTGAGATAGGCTTGAGACATATGTTGCAAATAGCAGTGGTGCGATCTGATGCACTCATCTCAAAAAAGGCCCACACCAAAGAACTTTTGGAATAACGCGCAGAGACAGCAGCGCCCTGCACATGTGGAGCTCTGCGGTGTGTTGCAGTCAGTGTGCTGCCCTTAGGCTGGCCCCTGGAGGGCACCCTGCCTCGTTGGTGATGTGCCTCCTCCTCCTCCTCTCTCCTATCAGGCACCCACGTGGAGTCAGTGACCTCATCATCCCCTTCCTCCTCATCACTGGAGCAAACCTGGCAGTGTGCTGCAGCAGGGGAAACATGACTGCCAGATTGCTGTCCTTCTTGGGCACCCCCTCTGTCTGGGCTCACGTTACTGCCTTCCTCTAGCTGAGTATAATCATCGGAGCCTTCAAAACGCTGGGCATCCTCCTGGAGCATGTACCCAACACTGTGGTCAAACAGTTCGAAGGACTCCTCAGGAGGACATGGTGGGGCTAGGGAAGGAGTGATTGATGCCACTGAGCCGAGGGAAGAGGCCGCGTTGGCAGCTGCTTTGCCAGACAAAGTGCCCTGAGCCTGGGTGAGAGAGGATGAGGAGGATGAGGAGGATGAGGACGGCTTTGTCATCCACTCGACCAAGTCTTACGCAACACGGCCAGCTGCCGAAAAAAAGGCCAAGCGTGTCCCACGGCCACGTGCTGATGAGAATACTCCGTGTCCACGACCAGCACTGTTGCCTCTAGACACAGAGCCTGCTTGCCCTCTTTTATTGGCTTGTGACTGTCTGCCTCTCCTTGTTGGCCTTCCAGACATACTATTGGCCTTCAGTGAGATGTAGCTGCACAAAACTGGGATGTATATATATAACGATTATACTGCAGCTAGCAGAATCAAAGGCCTGCCTGTAGTATTATTAGTATGAGAACACCTGCACTTGTCTTCAGGTAGCTATACTGTTGGTGCAACTGTGCAGGGTACACAGTACAGTAACTGGAAATACGTCAAAAGCCTACACAAGCACCTGGCTTCAGGTAGCTATACTGTAGGTGCAACTGTGCAGGGTACACAGTACAGTAACTGGAAATACGTCAAGAGTTTACACAAGCACCTGGCTTCAAGTAGCTATACTGTAGGTGCAACTGTGCAGGGTACACAGTCCAGCAACTTGAAATACTTCAAAGAGCCTACACAAGCACCTGGCTTCAGGTAGCTATACTGTAGGTGCAACTGTGCAGGGTACACAGTACAGTAACTTGAAATACTTCAAAGAACCTGCACAAGCACCTGGCTTCAGGTAGCTATACTGTAGGTGCAACTGTGCAGGGTACACAGTACAGTAACTGGAAATAATTCAAAGAGCCTACACAAGCACCTGGCTTCAGGTAGCTATACTGTAGGTGCAACTGTGCAGGGTACACAGTACAGTAACTGGAAATACGTCAAGAGTTTACACAAGCACCTGGCTTCAAGTAGCTATACTGTAGGTGCAACTGTGCAGGGTACACAGTACAGTAACTTGAAATGCTTCAAAGAGCCTACACAAGCACCTGGCTTCAGGTAACTATACTGTAGGTGCAACTGTGCAGGGTACACAGTACAGTAACTTGAAATACTTCAAAGAGCCTACACAAGCACCTGGCTTCACGTAGCTATACTGTAGGTGCAACTGTGCAGGGTACACAGTACAGTAACTTGAAATACTTCAAAGAGCCTGTACAAGCATCTGGCTTCAGGTAGCTATACTGTAGGTGCAACTGTGCAGGGTACACAGTACAGTAACTTGAAATACTTCAAACAGCCTACACAAGCACCTGGGTTCAGGTAGCTATACTGTAGGTGCAACTGTGCAGGGTACACAGTACAGTAACTGGAAATAATTCAAAGAACCTACACAAGCACCTGGCTTCAGGTAGCTATACTGTAGGTGCAACTGTGCAGGGTACACAGTACAGTAATTTGAAATACTTCAAAGAGCCTACACAAGCACCTGGCTTCAGGTAGCTATACTGTATATTACAAATATATTGTAATCAAAAAATCACAAAAAAAGTCCTTAAATAGTGACTTCTTCTTATAACTTCCACCACACCCAAGTGTTCAGTAATCCCACTCCCTATGGAAATCCACTCACCGACTCTCAGTGCCCACACTCTCGTGTAAGTCTCAAATGCTTTCTGACCGCATCATAAGGGTCACAGTGGCAATCCACAAACCAGATTGATGTGCAAAAGATTGTTCCACATGTGAAATAAAAATAATACTCCAATAGTGCAATAACGTATAACCAGTTTATTTAAAACACTCCAAATCTTTAGTATTCAACTCACGTTTTCCAAATATAAAATAGCATAGAAACGTTCCCACAGCAAACAGATCTGCACAGCACAGCACAGCAAACATATGAATCAGCCACTATATCAGCCACTGAATCAGCCACTACGTACGGCGTGGCCATATGACGGACTCCACCAATGACAAGTGACGTTGTCGTACCGTACTAGGAAGAAGCACATTGATAGAGTGAGCGGCGCCGTGGAGAGGGTGAGATCAGTCTGATGCCTGCATATCTCGGGTCTGCCGTGACCACAACTATATAGTGGCTGATTCATATGTTTGCTGTGCTGTGAAGATCTGTTTGCTGTGGGAACGTTTCTATGCTATTTTATATTTGGAAAACGTGAGTTGAATACTAAAGATTTGGAGTGCTTTAAATAAACTGGTTATACGTTATTGCACTATTGGAGTATTATTTTTATTTCACATGTGGAACAATCTTTTGCACATCAATCTGGTTTGTGGATTGCCACTGTGACCCTTATGATGCGGTCAGAAAGCATTTGAGCCTTACACGAGAGTGTGGGCACTGAGAGTCGGTGAGTGGATTTCCATAGGGAGTGGGATCACCGAACACTTGGGTGTGGTGGAAGTTATAAGAAGAAGTCACCATTTAAGGACTTTTTTTGTGATTTTTTGATTACAATATATTTTTTGATATGTTTTAATAATATCACTTGTCACTTGGGGGATATATTGCACATATCTTATTGTTTTTTTTCCACTGGATTGCCTGAAATAAGGGTTTTTTTATATAGAAGTTATATTTTAGCGCCACTGTGTTTTTTCACTTTTTTTTAGCTATTATCGTTTAGAAAAACACTCTATTTACAGTACACAGTACAGTAACTTGAAATACTTCAAAGAGCCTACACAAGCACCTGGCTTCAGGTAGCTATACTGTAGGTGCAACTGTGCAGGGTACACAGTACAGTAACTGTAAATACTGTAAAAACACCTGCCTGCCTGTCAGTATATTAGGAAGAGAAGAACAGGATCTAGTTAAACTGAATACAGTATATATATATATATATATATATATATATATATATATACACACACAACACCTTGGATGCATATATATACACAATACACTGTAAGTGCAGCTAACTGACTCGACCTGCCTACTCTATCTTACTAATCAAATGACACTGTCTCTCTCTCTGTCTATCTCTCTCTCAAGCCAGAACACACTACACAGGGCCGATGTGCAGGTGGCCTTATATAGTGTGGGGTGTGTACTAGTACTAAACCCCCTGAGCCATAATTGGCCAAAGCCTCCTTGGCTTTGGCCAATCATGGCTCTCTGTACACACAGTGCTGTGATTGGCCAAGCATGTGGGTCATAGTGCATGCTTGGCCAATCATCAGCCAGCAATGCACTGTGATGCCACAGTGAATTATGGGCCGTAACGCGCCACTCCAATTTGGCATGAACGGCCCATATCTTTCGTAAGTCGGCGAACGACCGAACACACAATGTTTGAGTCGAACATGCGTTCGACTCGAAGACGAAGCTCATCCCTATGCACCATTAATAGTTGTCCTGTAGACAGATTCTCCCACCCGAGCTGTGGATCTCTGCAGCTCTTCCAGAGTTACCATGGGCCTCTTGGCTGCTTCTCTGATTAATGCTCTCCTTCATCGGCCTGTCAGTTTAGGTGGACGTCAATGTCTTGGTAGGTTTGCAGTTGTGCCATACTCTTTCCATTTTCAGATGATGGATTGAACAGTGCTCCATGAGATGTTCAAAGCTTGGGATATTTTTTTTATACCCTAACCCTGCTTTAAACTTCTCCACAGATTTATTCCTGAGCTTTCTGGTGTGTTCCTTGGCCATCATGATGCTGTTTGTTCACTAAGATTCTCTAGCAAACCTCTGAGGGCTTCACAGAACAGCTGTATTTATAATGAGATTAAATTACACACAGGTGGTTCCACTAGATTTTAGTTAAGGGTATCAGAGTAAAGGGGTCCGAGTGCAAATGCACACCACACTTTTCATATATTTATTTGTAAAAAAAATTAAAAAAAACATTTATCATTTTCCTTCTACTTCACAATTATGTGCCGCTTTGTGTTGGTCTATCACACAAAATCCAAATAAAATACATTTACGTTTTTGGTTGTAACATGAGAAAATGTGGAAAATTTCAAGGGGTATGAATACTTTTTCAAGGCACTGTATATACTATTATTTATATAACATTTTATTTCTTAACCAGGATCTTCTAAGCTGAAAAAACTATATAATGCTAACTGCTGTTTATTCAAAGGCCACCTCTGTGGTTGTCTTACAATGATATCCCAGAGACTGTTGCTGTACATGTGTGGAAATTATTGTCCTTGGAGAAGTGCCATAAAATAACCTGTTGTTTATCGGTCACAGGATTCAAGAATTACTGTATTTATCGGCGTATAATACGAGCTGGCGTATAACACGCACCCCAAGTTTAGGAGGGAATTTTAAGGAAAAAAACTTTTAGGAGGGATGTTTAAGGAAAAAAACTTACATTTAAATGCCCATCAATGCAGCCTTGCCCAGTGTCCCTCTGCAGCCTTGCCCAGTGTCTTTGCAGCCTTGTGGCATTGCAGCCTTTCCCAGTGTCTTTGCAGCCTTGTGTCATTGCAGCCTTGTGTCATTGCAGCCTTGATATTTAAAATTGGCGCCGATCTCCACTGATTGCGAGAGGAGAGGAGCGAGCGCCGCCGACATACACAAAGCTGAGTGTACTCGGCTAGGCTCGGCTCCTCTCGCAGTCCCGCCCAGTCCCGCCCCTATGATGGACATAACACAGGTCCAATGGTGGAACTGGGCATGACTGTGAGCGGAGCCGAGAGGAGCCGAGCCTAGCCGAGTACACTCGGCTATGTGTATATCGGCAGTGCTCGCTCCGCTCCGCTCACAATTAGCGGAGATCGGCGGGGATCGGCGTATAACACACACCCACGATTTTCCCCTGATTTTAAGGGGAAAAAAAGTGCATGTTATATGCCGATAAATACGGTACCTAACTACAACGCCTGCACGGTAATCTGAAGATGCTTACAATCTGATTTTTTTTGTAATAAATTCAGTAGGATTTAATTTAAAATTACAAGAATTTGTATGTTTAGGTACCAGAGTCCAGTTAAAACTCTGTGAGATATTGCTGCGTCCTAAGGTCACTTACTATGTCAGTGGTTCTCAACTCCAGTCCTCAGGGCCCCCCAACAGGCCAGGTTTGCAAGATAGCTGAAATACATCACAGATGATATCGCTTGCTGCTCAGTGATTGCAGTATTCTAGTCTGCAACTCCCCAAGGTAATACTTAAAATCTGGCCTGTTGGTGGGTCCCGAGGACTGGAGTTGAGAACCACTGTACTATGTGGAGTATTTGCTAAGAATTGGGAGCTGGTGGTGTAAAGGTTGTTGGATCTTACTGTTTCATATTAACCTTAACTTTTCTAGAATAGGTGCACTTTTAATAAAACTGGCAGTTCAATTGTAAATGCTTATTGTATAAAACTATTTTTCAACTGTTAACAGTGCAAATATAATACATTTTCTTTTTTGAGACTTAAAGGGTAACTCCACTTTTATGGGAAAAAAATAGAAAAAAAAATATATAACATATACAATTGCAACACAAGTCATATTGCAATTGAATGTTATTAAAAATTACCTTTCATTTTCAATCTGCAGCTCTGAAAGTTTCTGTAAAGTCCAATGCAATATGGACAAAATGAGTACAGCACACCCCCCAGAAACATAATTTCCTGCTTGTGTGATTGTGTGATTGGCTCACCAATTTTCCCTGAAGTCTACACTAAGATACAAGCCAGATATTTGGCATCCCCTGCAACAAAAATGTCATTTTTGGTGAGATACCCCCAATAGGAAATTACATCTAAAGGGATGTAGATCCTTCAACTTTCTTCATTAGAGCCCTGATTTTGCAGCAGCTGACTGATAAATATGAAACCACTCCCATTATATTCACTCAGCACAGGGGCACAGAGGAACAAACAGTGATTTCTTCAGAATAACAAAGGTAGGAATCTGCAACAAAGTGTGTTAAAATGCCTGCAATGTACATAGACCACCCAGAGGGAAATGTTTTTTTCTCAACAAAAGTGAAGTAACACATTAAGTTGACCATACGCTGGTAGATTTTCATACATACATTTTTATGAAAATTCTCAGTACATTCAATGATTTGACTAATGTTATTCAAAAGTACTAAAAGTACTTCAAAATATTGTTGCCTTTTACCATGTATTTTGGAATGAATGGACTTACCCAAATGAAAAACACATACACAATTTGTTTGAGAAAAAAATGCCATCCTGCTCCTTCAAATTATCTCATCACTGTGGTCAAAAATGAATGTCAATTTTACCCCACAATTGATTAGAAAATTAAATGAACGTTCTTAAAACCTCTTAGAACTGTGACCAAGCTATCTCCGACAGTTCAACACCGGCTGGAAAGGGGATCACCGCTCCAGGTGGAAATGTGGATATAGAACTCTCCTTGAAACTGGATACCAGGTGGCGGCTAAGCATATAGCAACATGAGGCAAAAAGGAAGTTCTGGACAGCCGAACTCCGGAATATAGCCTTTATTTGTAAAAAGTTCAACAGATACAAGCCACAGCAAAAAATGGGACAAACGAGCTGACGCGTTTCACACTTAACAGTGCTTAGTCATATGACTAAGCACTGTTAAGTGTGAAACGCGTCAGTACGTTTGTCTTTTGGAGAAGTTACATGCCAGTGGGCTCCTGTACAGCTGCCTGCACACTGGTCCTGTCAGTGAAGGGTCGCTCGCCTGGATGTAGATCACCTGCCCAGCTACGTCTACTTCATCAGGTGTGGCATCTCCATACTGCTGAAGGAGGGAAGCAGAGAAACTTATCTTCCATGGCCATGTTCAGTAAGGTAGTTGAGGAAAAAGGTTTTTAAAGTGGCCTGCACTTCAGCTTCAATACTAGAGCATGTGCTGAACCTTTTGTCCTTCACTCACTTGCAAAGAAACACTTATTAGATATTTATTTCAGGTACTTATATAGCGCCGTCAATTTACGCAGCTCTTTACGGTGTACATTCACTTCAGCCCCTGTCCTTGAGGAGCTTACAATCTAAAGTCCCTAACTCACATTCATGCATTCTAGGGACAATTTAGACAGGAGCCAATTAACCTACCAGCATATCTTTGGAATGTGGGAGAAAACCGAAGTACCTGGAGAAAACCCACACAGGCACGGGGAGAACATGCAAACTCTGTGCAGGTAGTGCCATGGTTGGGATTTGTACCAACGATCCTAGTGCTGCTAGGCATAAGTGCTAATCACTTACCCACTGTGCTGCCCACCCACTTGGCCACTGTACTGCCCACAAGTACATGTATCTATGGGCATGTATGGAGCAGGCTACAGTATCTATCTAGCATTCTAGTAACTAATATATCAGTATTGAAAGCACCACATCCAAGATAAGTACCGTATTTATCGGCGTAAACCATGAGCCGGCGTATAACACGCACCCCAATTTAAGAGGGAAGTTTCAGGGAAAAAAAACTTTTGAAAAAAATCACCACTTTGAAGCAAAATAGTGGTCAGAGCATCAATGCAGCCTGATAAGTGCCCATCTGCAGCTTCACTGGAGCCTGATCTGTGCCCATCTGCAGCCTGATCTGTGCCCATATGCAGTCTAATCAGTGCCCATCTGCAGTCTAATCAGTGCCCATCTGTAGCCTAATCAGTGCCCATATGCAGTCTAATCACTGCCCATCTGCAGCCTAATCAGTGCCCATCTGCACTCTAATCAGTGCCCATCTGCAGTCTAATAAGTGCCCATCTGCAGTCTAATCAGTGCCCACCTGCAGCATTGCTCCTCACTGCAGCTTGATCAGCGTCCATCTGTAGCCTTGCCGAGGGGAAGGAGAGGACGAGCCCCTGTGTACTCGCCTCAGCGTCACGCCCAGTCCCGCCCCTTGGCCGGATCCTATGATGGACATAACGCCGGTCCAATGCCGGAATGTCAATGCGATCCAATGCCGGTAGATGTCCAGGGGCGGGACTGAGTGTGACTGCGAGCCATGCCGAGTACACAGGAGATCCGGCTCTATTTTGGCAGTGCTCGTCCCCTCTTTCCCCTCGGTGGCAGCCTGTATCGGCGTATAACATGGACACACGATTTTCCCCCCTATTTTAAGGGGGAAAAAGTGCATGTTATATGCTGATAAATACGGTATATTAGAGAAACAAAAAGACGATGTGGACTTTAAAGGCACTGAAGGACGAACAGGCTAAAAATGGTTTATTTTACAAATCTATTAACATAAAGTTGTTTGTTTAAAAACATATAGTTACATAGTTACATAGTAGGTGAGGTTGAAAAAAGACACAAGTCCATCAAGTCCAACCTATGTGTGTGATTATGTGTCAGTATTTCATTACATATCCCTGTATGTTGCGGTCATTCAGGTGATTATCTAATAGTTTCTTGAAGCTTTCAATGCTCCCCGCTGAGACCACCGCCTGTGGAAGGGAATTCCACATCCTTGCCGCTCTTACAGTAAAGAACCCTCTACGTAGTTTAAGGTTAAACCTCTTTTCTTCTAATTGTAATGAGTGGCCACGAGTCTTATTAAACTCTCTTCTGCGAAAAAGTTTTATCCCTATTGTGGGGTCACCAGTACAGTATTTGTAAATTGAAATCATATCCCCTCTCAAGCGTCTCTTCTCCAGAGAGAATAAGTTCAGTGCTCGCAACCTTTCCTCATAACTAAGATCCTCCAGACCCTTTATTAGCTTTGTTGCCCTTCTTTGTACTCGCTCCATTTCCAGTACATCCCTCCTGAGGACTGGTGCCCAGAACTGGACAGCATACTCCAGGTGCGGCCGGACCAGAGTCTTGTAGAGCGGGAGAATTATCGTTTTATCTCTGGAGTTGATCCCCCTTTTAATGCATGCCAATATTCTGTTTGCTTTATTAGCAGCAGCTTGGCATTGCATGCCATTGCTGAGCCTATCATCCACTAGGACCCCCAGGTCCTTTTCCATCCTAGATTCCCCCAGAGGTTCTCCCCCCAGTGTATAGATTGCATTCATATTTTTGCCACCCAAATGCATTATTTTACATTTTCTACATTGAACCTCATTTGCCATGTAGTCGCCCACCCCATTAATTTGTTCAGGTCTTTTTGCAAGGTTTCCACATCCTGCGGAGAAGTTATTGCCCTGCTTAGCTTAGTATTGTCTTCAAATACAGAGATTGAACTGTTTACCCCATCCTCCAGGTCGTTTATAAACAAATTAAATAGGATTGGTCCCAGCACAGAACCCTGGGGAACCCCACTACCCACCCCTGACCATTCTGAGTACTCCCCATTTATCACCACCCTCTGAACACGCCCTTGTAGCCAGTTTTCAATCCATGTACTCACCCTATGGTCCATGCCAACGGACCTTATTTTGTACAGTAAACGTTTATGGGGAACTGTGTCAAATGCTTTTGCAAAATCCAGATACACCACGTCTACGGGCCTTTCTTTATCTAGATGGCAACTCACCTCCTCATAGAAGGTTAATAGATTGGTTTGGCAAGAACGATTCTTCATGAATCCATGCTGATTACTGCTAATGATATCATTATTACTAAAATCTTGTATATAGTCCCTCCAAGAGTTTACATACTATTGATGTTAGGCTAACTGGTCTGTAATTCCCAGGGATGTTTTTTGGGCCCTTTTTAAATATTGGTGCTACATTGTCTTTTCTCCAATCAGCTGGTACCATTCCAGTCAATAGACTGTCTGTAAAAATTAGGAACAACGGTCTGGCAATCACCTGACTGAGTTCCCTAAGTACCCTCGGATGCAAGCCATCTGGTCCCGGTGATTTATTAATGTTAAGTTTCTCAAGTCTAATTTTAATTCCGTCCTCTGTTAACCATGTAGGTGCTTCCTGTGTTGTGTCATGAGGATAAACACTGCAGTTTTGGTTACTGAAGCCCCCCGATTCACTCGTGAATACTGAGGAGAAGAATAAATTCAATACCTTTGCCATCTCCCCATCTTTTGTAACCAGATGTCCTTCCTCATTCTTTATGGGGCCAATATGGTCTGTCCTCCCTTTTTTACTGTTTACATACTTAAAGAATTTCTTGGGATTTTTTTTGCTCTCCTCCACTATGTGTCTTTCATGTTCTATCTTAGCCGTCCTAATTGCACCCTTACATTTCTTATTGCATTCTTTATAAAGTCTGAATGCTGAGGATGATCCCTCCACCTTGTGTTTTTTGAAGGCCTTCTCCTTTGCTTTTATATGCATTTTTACATTGGAGTTAAGCCATCCAGGATTTTTGTTCGCTCTTTTAAATTTATTACCCAATGGGATACATTGGCTAATGCCCTTATTTAATATGCTCTTAAAGCAAACCCATCTCTCCTCCGTATTCTTTGTTCCTAATATTTTATCCCAATTTATGCCTTTTAGCAAGGTTTGTACTTTAGGGAAGTTGGCTCTTTTGAAATTCAGTGTCTTTGTGTTCCCTTCATGTTTCCTATTTGTGTGATTTATACTGAAACGAATTGACCTGTGATCGCTGTTACCTAAATTGCCCCGTATTTCCACATCTGTGATCAGGTCTGTATTGTTGGTAATCAGTAGATCCAGTAATGTTTTATTTCTGGTTGGTGCGTCTACCATCTGACCCATAAAATTGTCCTGCAAGACATTAAGGAACTGGCGAGCCTTAAATGAATGCGCGGTTACTTCCGCCCAGTCTATGTCTGGATAATTAAAATCCCCCATTATGATAACACTTCCCATCCTTGCTGCTAATCCAATTTGTGATAGGAGATCCGTCTCCACTTCCTCCCTCAGGTTAGGGGGCCTATAGCATACTCCCAGTATTATTTTCCCCTTAACTTCATCCCTTTGGAGCTCTACCCATAAGGATTCCACCTCCTCACTAGCTCCCTCAGTGATGTCATCTCTCACATTCACTTGTGCATTATTCTTGATATATAGGCATACCCCTCCCCCTTTTTTACCCTCTCTATCCTTGCGGTATAGGGTATACCCTTGAATGTTTGCCAGCCAATCATGAGAGCTGTTGAATCAGGTCTCTGAAATTCCCACAAAATCCAAATCCTCCTTGTACAACAGTATCTCTAGTTCACCCATCTTGTCCGCCATGCTCCTGGCATTGGTGAACATGCCACATAGTTTAGACCGGTCGCATATTGTCCTCGTATTGGGTGTTTCAAGATTGCAACTAGGACTTGCTACTATACTCACCTTGTGTTTTTGTGCTTAAAAAGGGTTTATTGTATTGAACCCCACTGAGGGTTACCCATATCACATAAGGTATAATTTCCCCAAGAATAAATGTGGAGACCTCATACATCTCTCTTTTGTGCCTCTACATGTTTCACGGGATAGAGACGATTCTTCAGGAGGACTTCAAGGGATATAATCTAAACAGTTGTAAAAAAGGAGAAACATTTTATACACAGGGTGTGGGTGCACAGTGTGGATAGTGTGGGTACATAGTGTGCATAGTATGGGTACTCATTGTGGAAAGTGTGGGTGCAGAGTGTGGACAGTGTTGGTGCACACTGTTTGTGAGAAGCATCTCATCTCTCTCCCCCTCACCAGCTCCTTCACTGCTTCCTATGCCCCAGTTCCAGACCTGTTCCTGTTTCCTCCCTAAGGAGGCACTATTGTGCCTCCTCCTCCTCTATGCCCCTCATATGCTAATCCAGCAGCCACTTGCATATGAAGGAGATGTGAGTACAATGTAACAGGTGCAGGAGTGACTACAGCAAAATGCTCAGTTTCAGGGGAGAAATGTGAGAACATGGAGAATGTTGGGAGGTGTTAATAAGCTGGAGTTTAGCTTTAATATTGTCTTAATATTTTCCCATAATTAAATGCAAAGCTGTTCAGTCAAATTGTTGGTAAATGTGATTGTGATAGGTGTACCTATAATGGTTACTGTTTATTCACACTAAGCTGCTAACTGATCGAAAGCTACATTTTTTTTTAACTGTTTTGCAACTTCCTAAAGTGATTGTAAACGATCACCTTGTAAAAAAAGTAAAACAATCCATTCAGTTTAAAGTAGAAGCAAAGTTGTTTTTTAATGAAATGGCTGATAGGCGGGGTATTTGTGACAGAAGAGACCCTATTGGTCTTTTCTGCCATAAATGCATCCTTCTGCCTGTCAGCTGTCATGTTCACTGAGCCGCGCATGCCCAGCGATGCGACTCCCATGTGCCTGCGTGGGATTGGCGTTATCGTGGCCTGGCTTATCAAATGGTCAAATGCACGGGACCTGGTAGGAAGAGCGGGACGCGGATGGAAGCGCCGGGGCCTGCCGGATTAGTCACAGCGCTGTGCTGGAGGACACCATATGACAGGTAGATTTGCCATAATGTACTAGTATGCTGTGCATATAAGTATATTATGGCATAACCCACCTGGGGGGCCTTACATTTTTTTATAGCGGACTTTACTTCCACTTTGAAATAGAAATGAAAGGCAAAACATTTGTGGGTAGATTTAAAAAAAACATTATAAAAACCTTTTTTCCCCTTTTTTTTTAAGTGATTACATTCCCTCTGTTCTCAGCTAAATACGAGCTGGGGGGAGGAGACACAGCAGCAGCACACTGAGCTTCTCAGTGAAAGGCTGTGCAGGGGAGGCTTGTCAGGAAAAGTCTGGTCATTGGAGGAGAGCATCATGAGTTCCCAGCATAGCTAGAGAACTGACCACATTGTGCTCTCCTGCTTATCGTGGTCAGTTTTTAATAGGAAAGCAGAGGGACTGGCAGGAGCACCAGGGATTTCACACAAAGGAAGCAATACAAAGAGAACAGGATACTTTTTCATATACTGTAAGTATATGGTACAGCAGGGACATATCAGGAATAGGAAATGTTGGGGTAACAAACACTTTAAGCACCTCTGTTATGGTATTATTTGTCCCAATCCCTGTCATGGCCACTTTTTCTTTTTTTCACTGCAGAGATGGGCAATGTAGGCAATTATGCTTCATTTTAACTAATATTCTGCAAATAACTCAATAGCAAATGTATATACTGTATAATGCCAATTAACTCAGGTTACAAAGTAATGTAAACTGCCACATTTCTTAGTGAAATTTCAGCAGCAGTTTGTAAAGAGCAAAAAAAAAACCAAACAATGGGTTTATAACTCCAGAGAACCAAAAAATTACAAGCAGCCTCTAGTAGTTTCAGAGTTTTGGCTTGTGACCAATGAAACATCGGTCATCATGGCCTAATCGTAAAAAGATTTTTAACATTTATAGCTGAATTTCATACACACCTTTAAGTAAGGACTCCTGGGAAATGTTTATATCTGTACAGTCTTCCTAAAATCCTAACTGTGATTTATTGTCCCATTTTTGGGATCTGCAAGGCAATAGCAGCTTCTGAGATACAGAGATGTTAAAGCGGGGGTCCACCTATCTATCGTTTTTTTTTTTTTGAGTTCATTCACAAACTTTTCTTCTCAGCATTACATACTCACATATTGTGTGTAATATGTCCGCCTGTGTCAGATTTCCTTGGAAAGAATAACTTATATTATTCACTGCAGGCGGTTTCCATCTTCATTGTGGGCATTTGAAGCCCACAAGCATTTATTTCCTGGATGTGGTGAATGCTGTGCTCCCAGCATTCACCGCTCGTTCCCGCACATGCTCAGTGGCATCCTGGGAAGCCTGAGACTAGCTCCCAGGAGTCTGGGAGAGGCTAGAAACACGCCTACTCCCACGGGAGGAGAACCAGGAAGTGCAAAGAAGAATAGAAAAATAAAAGGTAATTACGGCGATTTAAATTTTTTTAAACGGCATGTCAGCATCTAGGCAAGGAAGAGAATACATACAGATAATGTTCAAAATTTGGGTGGAACCCCGCTTTAAGAAATGTATCATGTTCATGTGGCTGGTATGCTTTGGTTTCTTATAAATGCGAAGTTACTTTCCTTCGCCACTTGAAAATAACAGGAAAAAGGACATTTTAAAGATGCTGGAATTACAATTTCCATACATTTCTTCAGCTGCCTGGAAGTAAGCCATAACTTAACTGTCAAAATCCATTTATTCTGGTCATCTGGTTCTCCAGAGGGCATACTTGTATATTGAGGACTTAGCAGGTACAACAATTTACAACAATATATTTGGATATATTTACAGCATGTTTAAGCCAATGTTTACTGTTTTTTGGCAAAATTTTGAGGACTTCTTTAACATAATGGTGTTTTTATCCAGATGATCCACAAAAATGTTTTTACAGTTTCTAATGAGTGAGTTTTTTATGTCTAGTAATTATTTTGTCTATGTTTCTCAATCTGTGTAGACTGTCAATATGCAATAAGCATCTATGAAATCAGACAATCAACATAATTGGTTTCTTTTTAGGCTTCATGCACATGGAGATTTTATAAAAATGTTATATGCCTAGCATAATTTCCCAGTGTTTTCCCAATACTGGAGAGCCACAGTTGCCACTTACAGCTTGCCATACAAATGAATAACTGTACATGGCCTTACTCTTGTAAAAGCCAATGCTTCCTTCCATTGCCATTTGCAAACACATATGCTACTGACATTTTCTCTGAACACAGAAGTTTCACATTCAGAAAATCTATTGGAGGTGCACATGTGAGTAATGCTGATGAAAAGAAACATTGGCGTTTACAAGAGGATTTTCTTAAAATTTTTATTTAATTTGTGTTAGCATTATGTAGTCAATTTAGATGCAAACTGTTGTTAGTGGAGAGCTGTTTTAATGATATGATTTCAAGGTCTGCGTATTTTTCACTTTAATCTAAATTCTGTGATTTTTTTTAAAAAACAAGTTATATACTGTAAAACCTCCTTCAACAACGATGAACAGTGAAGTCCTTTGTGATTCATATTGTTTTGGAACTTCAACAGAAAATTGACAAGTCCACAATAAAAATAAGGTAGTTAAAGCTGGAAACGGAGAAAGACAAAACCAAGAATTTAGGACAGATAGGCAAAATTAGTATTTATGATATAGGTCAAATAATAGTTAATGTAGTAAAAACATAATGAGTTTGTCAAAGAAAAAATCACAAAGGGCTTACTAGCAATTTGAAAGAATTCTTTGGAGACTTTATTAAAATTTGTGTTCTTTATGCCACTGTGCACTGAAACCTACTAATTACCTACCAGGTTGACTATAAATAAGTTAATATCTGCCACTTGTCAGTAAACTGGTGAGTACATCAAACATGAATCGTTTTACCATATCTTCACTTCTTCAGAGGAGACTACAAACAGATAGAACACAGTTCTCTTATTCTCTAACTTAGATGAATTGTAAAAAAGAAAAGAGCTTTATTCATGGTAGATATTCCGTATACTGTAAAGGGTCACAGTTATAACAATAACTGTATTATTTGGATTATGTAAAAGAAAAAAAAAATATTGTATAAGAATTTTTTTCTGTACGAACTACTCATTAAGAACACTTTTAAACCTGTATACACATTTTAACTAATTATTTCCTATGTACAGTATAAAACTCAGGTAACATAAGGAATGAGCTCTTCAAATCATTGTGATGCTTGATATGTTTGAAAGACTTACAGAATTATATTGATAAATTCTATTGGCTGTAATATTATTTTTGCTTATAAGTTATTGCTACTTTTTTTAACTTTGCTTTTGTGGATACCTCTTAATATTTCATATATCTTATCTCATTGTTCACATTCTTCATTAAACATATACAATGAAAGTATGGCATTCCAGAATAACACGAAAGTTACAGACTTTATTTTGCTTGGATTCTCCTTGTCTTCGGATTTAAAAAAAGTTCTCTTCACCTTAACACTGGCTTCCTATTCTATTACCTTGTTGGCCAACATGCTAATTATTACAATCGTTCGTGTGAACTCACAGCTTCATATACCCATGTATATTTTTCTCAGTCACTTCTCTCTGATGGAAATGGGCTACACAACTGTTATCATCCCAAAAATGTTGCAAGGTCTCTTGTATGAGACTGTAACTATATCCATACATGGGTGTCTGACCCAGTTTTACTTTATATTTTTTTCCGGTTCTCTAGAAAATATTCTTCTGGCTATTATGGGATATGACCGTTACCTGGCTATTTGTAATCCCTTACGTTACTCATCAATAATGACCCACTATGTTTGCTATCAATTGGCCTTTGTATCCTGGATAGGTGGATGTCTTATTCCCTTAATGCCAACAGTTTGGGTGTCAAAGTTATTTTTTTGTGATCACAGAAAAATTGACCATTACTTTTGTGATTTTGGACCATTGGTAAAGTTATCCTGTTCTGATACCTCAATAGCAGTCAAGACGTTCTTTGGACAGGCTTTTATACTAATATTAAGCTGTTGTCTTGTAATCTTAGTGTCATATATCTTCATTGTGACCACCATTCTTACAATGTCTTCCACTAGAAGTCGTTGGAAAGCTTTCTCTACTTGTGCATCACATCTTACAGTTGTAACTATATTCTATGGAACAATTATTTTTACATATGTAAGACCTTCAAATGGAAATTCATCTTACATAGACAAAATCGTATCTGTATTTTATTCTGTTGTGACCCCATTGCTCAATCCTATCATTTACAGCCTAAGAAATTCAAGTATTAAGTTAGCAATACAAAACACAATAAAAAAACGACTGTGATTTCATGTAATTACATCTATTCAGAATCATCTTTTACAAAATAATCAATTCTAATAGCAGTTAAAGCTACTCTCCATGCAACCTCCCCCCCTTATAGCCCCTGCCAACTGTAACTAATCGTTGGCAAAAAAAACCACAGCTTAAAGGCCCCTTTTACCTAAAATCTAGTCATCTGACATTCTAGACTCAAGTCTTCATGAGAAGAATGGCCAGTGCAGGCAATTCAGCAGTGCTGAATTACAAAGCCCCCACACCCAGTGAGAGTTAAGGTGAGCCAGGTATTTCAACAAAAATACTGGAGGAATGAGAGGGTGAGCAGAAGGATGGGAGTTGGAGTTGGTGGTGGTGTGGAGGGGGTGGCGGGTTGTTGGTTGTTAAAAGTTTGCCTAGCCAAAGCCTTGGTCTTTAGAAAATGTCTTTGGTAGTTTACCAGTACTATTACCTTTATGTTGCATAATTCACAATGAAGATGGAATAGGAATAATTTGAGGTAGACTGTGATAAATGCATGACAGGCCGATTTATACCTATGTTGATTTACATTCTTGTTTAATGCAGAAGCATTTTAACTAGGACAGAGTTGGGTAGGGTTGGGGGGAATCCTTTTGAAAAATTTGACTAATGTTGCAGTCATTCTAAAGACCCATGTAATACACTTCTTGGTGGGATTGTCTTGCAGCCTATGTAGTGTACCAGATAATTCTTATAGACTTCTTTCCATCCTTCTCCATCCACAAATGGCATGAGGATTATGGTACCCAGGGGTACACAGTGGAAGACTTTAGACCATGGGTGCTCAACCTGTGGCCCTCCAGCTGTTGCGAACTACAAGTCCCATGAGGCATTGCAAGCCGCTGACAGTTACAAGCATGACTCCCACAGGCAGAGGCATGAAGAAACTTGTAGTTCTGCAACAGCGGAAGGGCACAGTTTGAGCACCCATGCTTTATAATCTGTACCCCTGGTTAACATGATAAAAAAGTGACCTTTAATTTTAGCGTCCAATGAGATGAGGAAATTACAGTTGGATGGCTTAAATAAAGATTATTTTCCTTGTGTTTAAGCCTATTCTCTGTCTCCATATTTTTGAAGCCCAATGTACATAATCCTATATAACTGTGCATGACATGGTGCTATCTTTCTATAGCCCCGCAATACTGCCGCGACAAAATAAAGCACTACACCCCAGGACGCCCTCTCCGGTCAACTAACCAGAACCTCTTCCACATCCCCAAGACCCGTTATAAATGAAAAGGCGAACGAAGATTCGCAGTCCAAGGACCACGGCTATGGAACAGTCTACCCGCGGACAACCACTCGGAAGAAAACCATCTGGCCTTCAGGAAGAAGCTTAAGACCCATCTCTTCTGAAGACCCAGACGGACACTAGTGGCAAAAGTGCCCTGAGGCGATTAAGTTCGCATATGTAGTGCTATACAAGTTATTCATTCACTCATTCATTCATAGACCTTTGTATGTTGTTACAAATGTTTCTATATTGTTAAACAGTTTTACTATGAACCGTGTGAAGGATTAAAGCAGAACTTTAGGCAAATGGTTTTTAGTCATTACTGCTTTATTCTGGGGTGTTGCTAGGTGGCAAAAAAACCAGGGGCTTCAGCCCGAAGTCCGAGCCCAGCACCAGGGGGGTAGTACCTACCTGATGCGCGCTGACCTACACTGACCTACCTGACATACACTGACCTATCTGACACACACTGACCTACACTGACCTACCTGACCTACACTGACCTACCTGACACACACTGACCTACCTGACATACACTGACATACACTGACCTACCTGACACACACTGACATACACTGACCTACCTGACACACACTGACCTACCTGGGATACACTGACATACACTGACCTACCTGACACACACTGACCTACCTGACATACACTGACCTACCTGACACACACTGACCTACCTGACCCACACTGACATACACTGACCTACCTGACATACACTGACCTACCTGACACACACTGACCTACCTGGCCCACACTGACATACACTGACCTACCTGACACACACTGACCTACCTGACACACACTGACATACACTGACATACACTGACCTACCTGACATACACTGACCTACCTGACACACACTGACCTACACTGACCTACCTGACACACAATGACTTACCTGACACACACTGACCTACACTGACCTACCTGACACACACTGACCTACACTGACATACACTGATCTACCTGACCTACACTGACCTACCTGACATACACTGACCTACCTGACCAGACTTCAGGTGTCATGCTGCAGCTCAGCGGCACACCCATCACACAGTGTAGAGTAGACTACAGGCAGCCAGAGCCATGATGAAGAGAGGAGAGCTGCCCACCCAAGCCGAGTGGGGTCGGGATCTTCTGACAGTGGCGCATCGGCCGCATTGTAATTCCCACCTTCTGGAGCCTGCAGCGCCTATGATGGATGTCACACGCAGCGCTGCAGGCTACAGAAGGCAGGCCCTGCTATTGCACTCAGCCGCACTCGGCCACGTTCGGCATCAGATCAGTCCCAGCTTGGCAGTGGCGCTCGGGGCTAATAACAGAACCGTACCTACCCGAGACCCAGGGCTTTTTGGGGACCCACTTGGGGCTTCAGCCACTGTCAGCCCCCCTTGCCGACACCACTGGCTGTATTAAAAAGTTACATTTAGTGCGGTTTACCCCACACCCAGGATTGATGTAGGGCCGGTGCTTGTGCTTTCATGCCCTAGGCAAGACTAACACTCCCCAATGCCACCCTCCCGGCTCGGCAGGGGGGTGGCTGTAGTCTTGCCTTGGGCGTGGGTGATTACAACAAGGAACAGGGTCAGAGCAGACTCACCGGGCAGGATAGTTTCGCCTAAGTCCGGAGACCTGATGGTGCCCGCCTCCCCAGCTGTCCTCGTGCCCGTTTTGTCCTGCTCCCCAGTATCCCCCCCACTGTCCTCCTCTGCCTCCCCTGCTACACCCGCCTCGTCCAGCTCCCCAGTGTCCCCTCCCTACTGTCCTCCACCTCCCCAGCTGTGCCCTCCCCACTGTTCTCCTCCGCCTCCCAAGCTGTGCCTGCCTCATCTGGCTCCCCAGTGTCTCCTCCCCACTGCCCCCCTCCACCTTCCCAGCAGTGCCTGCCTCGTCCAGCTACCCTACTGTCTTCCTCCACCTCCCCAGCTGTGCCCGCCAGACATTCTTCAGCCCCTCATGTTCCCCGGCCAGGCTAGAGGGGAAGTCAGTGGCTGTGGCTGTGCCCCTGAGGCAGCAGTGCACTCTGGGCAGCTGCCTAGTTTGCCCTGGTCTGTGGATGGGGAGAAGGGGGGAATAAATGATATAACAACTTTGTGTATGAGAGCGGGGCTAATATACATAGCAGGCTGGAAGATTAGCCCAAGCTATTCTTTCCGACATGAGTGAAAGTGTAAATTTTTAAGAATGGGCAGCAGTCCTACACATGGGATACACCTCATTAAGGGTAACTTTTTTAAAACAACAGTAAAGACTAAAAACCATTTGCCTGGGGTTTAGCTTTCAATATTGCAACTAACAAAGGATCGTCCTTGTCTCCTGTCTTTAAAAAATTTTCATTCAAAATTTGCATTGTGAGTTCAGATGTAAGGATGAGCTCCCTACACCCCCTAGTTCAGTTCGCAGCAGAGCATGCGAACAGGCAAAAAATTTGTTCGAACACGCAAACACCGTTAAAGTCTATGGGACACGAACATGAATAATCAAAAGTGCTAATTTTAAAGGCTTATATGCAAGTTATTGTCATAAAAAATGTTTGGGGACCTGGGTCCTGCCCCTGGGGACATGTATCAATGAAAAAAAAGTTTTACAAATGGCTGTTTTTTCGGGAGCAGTGATTTTAATAATGCCTAAAGTGAAACAATAAAAGTGAAATATTCCTTTAAATTTCGTACCTGGGAGGTGTCTATAGTATGCCTGTAAAGTGGCGCATGTTTCCCTTGTTTAGAACAGTCCGAGAGCAAAATAACATTTCTAAAGGAAAAAAGGTCATTTAAAAGTACTCGCGGCTATAATGAATTAACTACGCTATGGCCAGTTTTCTTGTTATTTCCTATATGAACTGAGGGAACAGTAACCGGAACCTGGACAGAGCGGATCACTCTCAACCTAAAGGCCCTGGCTGGGTTTAAGCCATCTGCCCACATTGTTTGCTTTTCTGGTAAGGGCAACTTACTACTATGGTGCTTGGGTTCTTCAGTTGGACCGTTGATCAATCTTGTATACATTGAAGCGTTTTGTTGATTCCGGAGTGTTTTGTTTGATGAATAATTTGGACTTTTTTATTTGGATTTATCTCAGGATATTTATTCAAACCAATTTATTGAATTTTTAGCACAGTTTATATTATACCATTGATTTCTGTATTGTCGCACTGTTTACTGCTGCTTTTTTATTTTTATTTATTTATTTAAAAATTTTTTCCAGCGCGGCATTTTTTATTTTATTGTATAATGAATTGTCGGTCCCGGCAATACACATAAAAGTCATTGAAAAAAACGGCATGGTATTCCTCCGCAGTCCATTACCAGGCCCTTTGGGTCTGGTATGAATATTAAGTGGAACCCCGAGCCAAAATGAAAAAAAAAATTGTGTGGGGGGTACCCCCAAATTCCATACCAGGCCCTTCAGGTCTGGTATGAATATTAAGGGGTACCCTGCGCCAATTAAAAAAAAAATGGTGTAGGGGTCCCCCTCAAAATCCATACCAGACCCTTAAGGTCAGGTATGGACTTGAAGGGGAACCCCACGCCAAAATTTTTAAAAAAATGTCGTGGGGATCCCCCCAAAAATCCATACCAGACCCTTATCCGAGCGCGCAACCTGGCAGGCCGCAGGAAAAGAGGGGGGGACGAGAGGGTGCCCCCCTCCTGAACCGTACCAGGCCACATGCCCTCAACATGGGGAGGATGTCCCCATGTTGATGGGCACAAGGGCCTCATGCCCACAACCCTTGCTCAGTGATTGTGGGGGTATGCGGGCGGGGGCTTATTGGAATCTGGAAGCTCCTTTTAACAAGGGGACCCCCAGATCCCAGCCCCCCCTGTGTGAATTGGTAATGGGGTACAAATGTACCCCTACCATTTCACAAAAAAAGTGTCAAAAATGTTAAAAAAGACAATAGCCAGTTTTTGACAATTCCTTTATTTATGTCTTCTTCTTTCCCCGCTTCTTCTTCCATCTTCTTCTGGTCTTCCTTTGGTTTTCTTCTTCTTCCTCCATCTTGTTCTTCCCCCGCTTCTTCCTCTATCTTCCTCTGCTTCTTCCTCCGATCTTCTCCTTCCCATGGGGGAAGCCATAGGGAAGTCCCTGTGGGTCAGAGGGGGGCGGGGTCACTGTGTGGCCCCGCCCTCATTTATATAAGAGCTGTCACAAGAACAGAAGCGTCACACAGTGGGAGACTCCCATTGAGGCGGATCGTCCGGAGGACGAAGCTGGGAAGGAGAAGCCGGAGGAAGATGCCAGAGGAGAAGACCAGAGGAAGAAGCAGAGGACCGCAGGAAGAAGCAGAGGAAGATAGAGGAAGAAGCGGGAGAAGAACAAGATGGAGGAAGAAGAAGAAAACCGAAGGAAGACCAGAAGAAGATGGAAGAAGAAGCGGGGAAAGAAGAAGACATTAATAAAGGAATTGTCAAAAAACGGCTATTGTCTTTTTTAACATTCTTGACACTTTTTTTGTGAAACGGTAGGGGTACATTTGTACCCCATTACCAATTCACACGGGGGGGTGGCATCTGGAGGTCCCCTTGTTAAAGGGGGCTTCCAGATTCCCATAAGCCCCCCGCCCGCATACCCCCACAACCACCAGGCAAGGGTTGTGGGGATGAGGCCCTTGTCCCCATCAACATGGGAACATCCTCCCCATGTGGCCTGGTACGGTTCAGGAGGGGGGGGCGCTCTCTCGTCCCCCCTCTTTTCCTGCAGCCTGCCAGGTTGCGTGCTCGGATAAGGGTCTGGTATGGATTTTGAGGGGGACCCCATGCCGTTTTTTTCAATTACTTTTATGTGTATTGCCGGGATCGACAATTCATTATAGCAAAAATTAAAATGATAATACTGTGCCAACCCTAAAAAAGTGAGCAGCCAACACAACAATCAGACTAATTGTATGTGAAAATGTGAATAAAAAGTGTGGCGCTAATGATGGGTGGGTTCACTGAAATGAATCAGAATGTGAATCTATAAGCATGTGATGCCAAAACATCATAGTAAAAAGTGGATTGCGCTAACTTTTGTGTATATTAACCACCATAAAGTGTGCAAATTGTTCAAAGTAAAAAATATTTCTATATTGATCTATAATGAAGTGTTTTCCTCTGCCATCTATATTGGTATATTGATATTTTCTCTTTTTTTGGCTTTATATCAAAAAACTTATCTTTCCCATATGTTATTTCTGATCAAAATGTATCTAGGTAAAATATCTTATAGTGTTACCAATCACTGTATGAAAGTGCTAGTGCTAACAAAATATTAAAAATATATAGGTATACATGTAAGTGAGAAATAAACTGAAAACTAAAATCATACAATGTGCCAATATTACGTCATTCATAGAACTCCCATATCAATGTATATATGTGCTGCACAGAGCAAGAAATTTGCAGAAATTTTTTTTTTTTTTTAAATGTCCCCAACATGTGCACCACAGTACACTAGATGTCCTCAGTGAGTGATCACTCCTGTGCAGTAATAACGTTTTTCTTCAATATAAAGTGCTCCAAATTCACCACTTATTGTGATTTCACCACCACCTGTTGCAATGGCCAGTCACCAGATACGGTAAGAATATGCGCCTTTGGTTCATTTAGGATAACCACTCCATTTATGATGGGTCCAATCGCAGCCTGTTCAAGCAGTACAATAGTGTCTCTTGCTCTATATAGTGCTCACAAAAACATGTGGATAGCCATCATGGTGTAGTATGTAACTCTCATTTATTTAAAAAAATGAAAAAACATAGTCAAACTCACATGTTTAGGTGCCCCTAAGCCGGCACCAAGCTAATACAGCAGTGTATGTGAAGAGCAGAGTCTCAGTCTGTCCTAGTGTCTCCTCACAGCGGTGTGCGTTCCAAGCATCACACCTGTATGATCGGACGCGGTAGGCAAGTCCCCAGCAGCCTCCGTGGATGAGGATTAAAGCCCTTTACATCTTTGGCTGTAATATTCCATCGATTGTGACCGGATCTACATCCATCGCTTGTCTTTAAAAAGCTCGATTGACTCACTGCTCACGGCGTGTGACTCCACCACTGTTGGTAAGAGTACCTCATCTTTCCCCACTTTGATGCTATTAAAATGGAAGCACTAACCGGAATGTCGGCTCAGCTCCAGAACATTTTGAGAAGTAATGTAGAGGTCCCACACAACTATTGTATATTACTATATATTCTATTGTATGAACTCGTTTTTATTGGAGTAACATGGACTCTATATGCTAATACCATTTATGCATGTTACCACTCAATTTGTTTTTTTATGACATCATTTATTTGGATATCTCAGACATTCTGGGTTTCTAATATTGTTTATATCATTTGCTATCTCATATTTGACATCCAGTGATTCTTATTATTACTACCATACAGATAGTGGGTGTACAGCCTCTCTTTTTTATTTTTCATTTTTGTGTTTCTTCTATTTTTTCACAATTTTTTTATCCACCTCTATTGTCTGGAATTTTATGTGTTTCACGATTGTTCACACATCTGTCTCTTCACATTACCCTAAGGGTTCACACCCATGGATATTGGGTTTGTTTTTAACACATGCCACCCATTTTGAACACCTAATTGAATGTGTGACACTCCACTTTTTAGTCACATCTGGTCATAGATATTTAACCACTTCAGCCCCGGAAGGTTTTACCCCCTTCCTGACCAGAGCACTTTTTACAATTCGGCACTGCGTCGCTTTAACTGCTAATTGCGCGGTCATGCAATGCTGTACCCAAACGAAATTTGCGTCCTTTTCTTCCCACAAATAGAGCTTTCTTTTGATGGTATTTGATCACCTCTGCCGTTTTTATTTTTTGCACTATACACGGAAAAAGACCGAAAATTTTGAAAAAAAATGATATTTTCTACTTTTTGTTCTAAAAAAAATCCAATAAACTCAATTTTAGTCATACATTTAGGCCAAAATGTATTCGGCCACATGTCTTTGGTAGAAAAAATGTCAATAAGTGTATATTTATTGGTTTGCGCAAAAGTTATAGCGCCTACAAACTAGGGTACATTTTCTGGAATTTACACAGCCTTTAATTTATGACTGCCTATGTCGTTTCTTGAGGTGCTAAAATGGCAGGGCAGTACAAAACCCCCACAAATGACCCCATTTTGGAAAGTAGACACCCCAAGGAATTTGCTGAGAGGCATGTTGAGCCCATTGAATATTCATTTTTTTTGTCCCAAGTGATTGAATAATGACAAAAAAAAAAAAAAAATTACAAAAAGTTGTCACTAAATGATATATTGCTCACACAGGCCATGGGCATATGTGGAATTGCACCCCAAAATACATTTAGCTGCTTCTCCTGAGTATGGGGATACCACATGTGTGGGACTTTTTGGGAGCCTAGCCGCGTACGGGGCCCCGAAAACCAATCACTGCCTTCAGGATTTCTAAGGGCGTACATTTTTGATTTTACTCCTCACTACCTATCACAGTTTTGAACGCCATAAAATGCCCAGATGGCATAAAACCCCCCCAAATGACCCCATTTTGGAAAGTAGACACCCCAAGCTATTTGCTGAGAGGCATGTTGAGTCCATGGAATGTTTTATATTTTGACACAAGTTGCGGGAAAGTGACAATTTTTTTTTTTTTTTTTTGCACAAAGTTGTCACTAAATGATATATTGCTCACACAGGCCATGGGCATATGTGGAATTGCACCCCAAAATACATTTAGCTGCTTCTCCTGAGTACGGGGATACCACATGTGTGGGACTTTTTGGGAGCCTAGCCGCGTACGGGGCCCCAAAAACCAATCACTGCCTTCAGGATTTCTAAGGGCGTACATTTTTGATTTTACTCCTCACTACCTATCACAGTTTCGGAGGCCATGGAATGCCCAGGTGGCACAACCTCCCCCCAAATGACCCCATTTTGGAAAGTAGACACCCCAAGCTATTTGCTGAGAGGCATGGTGAGTATTTTGCAGCTCTCATTTGTTTTTGAAAATAAAGAAAGACGAGAAAAAAAAAAATTTTTTTTCTTTTTTCAATTTTCAAAACTTTGTGACAAAAAGTGAGGTCTGCAAAATACTCACTATACCTCTCATCAAATAGCTTGGGGTGTCTACTTTCCAAAATGGGGTCATTTGGGGGGGTTTTTGCCACCTGGGCATTCCATGGCCTCCGAGACTGTGATAGGCAGTGAAGAGTGAAATCAAAAATTTACGGCCTTAGAAAGCCTGAAGGCGGTGCTTGGTTTTCGGGGTCCCGTACGCGGCTAGGCTCCCAAAAAGTCTCATACATGTGGTATCCCCGTACTCAGGAGAAGCAACAGAATGTATTTTGGGGTGTAATTTCACATATTCCCATGGCATGTTTGAGCAATATATCATTTAGTGACAACTTTGCGCAAAAAAAAAATAAAAAAAATAAAAAATTGTCTCTTTCCCGCAACTTGTGTCACAATATAAAATATTCCATGGACTCGACATGCCTCTCAGCAAATAGCTTGGGGTGTCTACTTTCCAAAATGGGGTCATTTGGGGGGGTTTTGAACTGTCCTGGCATTTTATGCACAACATCTAGAAGCTTATGTCACACATCACCCACTCTTCTAACCACTTGAAGACAAAGCCCTTTCTGACACTTTTTGATTACATAAAAAAATAATTTTTTTTTGCAAGAAAATTACTTTGAACCCCCAAACATTATATATTTTTTTAAAGCAAATGCCCTACAGATTAAAATGGTGGGTGTTTCATTTTTTTTTTCACACATTATTTGCGCAGCGATTTTTCAAACGCATTTTTTGGGGAAAAAACACACTTTTTTAAATTTTAATGCACTAAAACACACTATATTGCCCAAATGTTTGATGAAATAAAAAAGATGATCTTAGGCCGAGTACATGGATACCAAACATGACATGCTTTAAAATTGCGCACAAACGTGCAGTGGCGACAAACTAAATACATTTTTAAAAGCCTTTAAAAGCCTTTACAGGTTACCACTTTAGATTTACAGAGGAGGTCTACTGCTAAAATTACTGCCCTCGATCTGACGTTCGTGGTGATACCTCACATGCATGGTGCAATTGCTGTTTACATTTGACGCCAGACCGACGCTTGCGTTCACCTTAGCGCGAGAGCAGGGGGGACAGGGGTGCTTTTTTTTTTTTTTTTTTTTTTTTTCTTTATTATTATTATTTTTTTATCTTATTTTTAAACTGTTCCTTTCATTTTTTTTTTTAAATCATTTTTATTGTTATCTCAGGGAATGTAAATATCCCCTATCATAGCAATAGGTAGTGACAGGTACTCTTTTTTGCAAAAATTGGGGTCTATTAGACCCTAGATTTCTCCTCTGCCCTCAAAGCATCTGACCACACCAAGATCGGTGTGATAAAATGCTTTCCCAATTTCCCAATGGCGCTGTTTACATCCGGCGAAATCTAAGTCATAAAATGCTCGTAGCTTCCGGTTTCTTAGGCCATAGAGATGTTTGGAGCCACTCTGGTCTCTGATCAGCTCTATGGTCAGCTGGCTGAATCACCGGCTGCATTCTCAGGTTCCCTGTTGAGACAGGAGAGCCAGAGAAAAACACGGAAGACGTTGGGGGGGGGGGGCATTCCCTCCCACTGCTTGTAAAAGCAGTCTAGAGGCTAATTAGCTGCTAGGATTGCTTTTACATGAAAGCCAATCGCTGGCTGAAAAGAATGATACCAAGATGATACCTAAACCTGCAGGCATCATTCTGGTATAACCACTCAAAGTCGTGAATGGCGTACCTGAAGACAAAAAAATGGTTAACAATAAAGCACAGTAAACGGTAAGGTATAAAAAATTGCATATCTGAAAAGCAAGCATGATAAAACATAACAACAATAAAACATTGCAGAATAGAATACAGTAAAAAAGAGCAGAACAATAGAGAGAGAATAGAGAGAGAGAGAACAATAAAACGACAACTATTTTTTTTTTATTTTATATTTTTGTTTGTGTTTTTTTTTTTTTTTTACACTTTTTTTTGTAACTAACTTTTATAACTGTAACCGGTTCCAGGTTCGGGTCTCTCAAAATGCGATGGCATCTTGGGAGACCCTGTGAAAGTGTGCCTAGTCTGTGCAATGCTGTACCCTACGCTAATACTCAACTAGTGAATGGTAGCGTTCAAAACATTCACCAATGCAAAGACCAGGATTGTCAGGACAGGAGGGACAATAATAGCGGGTGTCACGCCTATATCCGCGCTTGCTGCAGACACAACATCTTTTTTGGGGGGTTCGCTGGGTAGGGGTACTCGGGAGGACATAAAGAAAATGCCTCTCATGCAGCCGACTGCATTTGGTTGGGGATGTGAATGGGGGAAGTACGGGCGCTGCAGAAGCGGTGGGTTCCCAATTAGGATTGGCGAATGCAGCAGGAAGGGCACTATGGACACGACGGGCCTGTGTTTGTCTTTTTTTGGTGGCAGCGGGACACTACTTGTGCTTGCCACCTCACCAGCTTGAACTGCACTTATGGGACTCGCCACGTCACCAAGTGTTACTGCAGTGCTGGTTTGACTACGACCAGGGTGTACTAGGCTGCTGGTGCTTGCCAGTTCACCAAAACGCTACCAAAAAAACTGTTTGCGATCGCAGGGATCAGGCCTGACTCTGCGAACGCTGCAGTTATGCATTTAGTGTTTTGTAAGTGTCAGTGATCGATCGATACTGCACTTGGGTGGGCTGGGCTGGGCCGGGCGGAGGGGCAAAACGCAGGTGCTAGCAGGTATCTGGGCTGATCCCGCTAACACTGCGTTTGTGGGAACCCTAAACTGCTGGGGACGCTAGTATAGATCTGATCAGATCAGATATTGATCCGATCAGATACTATACCACTAAGGGAGGTGTACGGTGCATGCGTGGGTGTTAGCGGTACTGGCGCTAACCTGACGCTGCCTGGGGCTGGTGCTTGCCAGTTCACCAAAACGCTACCAAAAAAACTGTTAGCGATCGCAGGGATCAGGCCTGACTCTGCGAACGCTGCAGTTATGCGTTTAGTGTTTTGTAAGTGTCAGTGATCGATCGATACTGCACTTGGGTGGGCTGGGCTGGGCCGGGCGGAGGGGCAAAACGCAGGTGCTAGCAGGTATCTGGGCTGATCCCGCTAACACTGCGTTTTTGGGAACCCTAAACTGCTGGGGACGCTAGTATAGATCTGATCGGATCAGATATTGATCCGTACAGATACTATACCACTAAGGGAGGTGTATGGTGCGTGCATGGGTGTTAGCGGTACTGGCGCTAACCTGACGCTGCCTGGGGCTGGTGCTTGCCAGTTCACCAAAACGCTACCAAGAAAACTGTTAGCGATCGCAGGGATCAGGCCTGACTCTGTGAACGCTGCAGTTATGCGTTTAGTGTTTTGTAAGTGACAGTGATCGATCGATACTGCACTTGGGCTGGGCCGGGCGGAGGGGAAGAACGCAGGTGCTAGCGGGTATCTGGGCTGATCCCGCTAACACTGCGTTTTTGGGAACCCTAAACTGCTGGGGACACTAGTATAGATCTGATCGGATCAGATATTGATCCGTCCAGATACTATACCACTAAGGGAGGTGTATGCTGCGTGCGTGGGTGTTAGCGGTACTGGCGCTAATCTGACGCTGCCTGGGGCGACGCATATCACCGCCGGGCGATCAGGGGCTAAACCTTTATTCGGTAATAAACGGCGGGTCCCCTGACACTATAAAAAATAAACGAACTAACCAGCGTCACCCGTAACGGTTATACGGTGATCAGTGGTGAAAGGGTTAACTAGGGGGCAATCAAGGGGTTAAAACATTTATTAGATAGTATATGGGGGTCCCTGTCACTATAAAACGCTGACGGCGAACCTAAATATTTACGTTCCTAACTAGCGTCACCAGCGACACTAATACAGCGATCAGAAAGATGATCGCTTAGTGACACTGGTGACAGGGGGTGATCAAGGGGTTAAAACTTTATTAGGGGGGTTAGGGGAGTATCCTAGACCTAAAGGGGGGTAATACTCACTGCCCTAACACTGTAACTGTCACAAACTGACACCATGCAGTAATCAGAAAAAAAAAAAAAAATACTGCTTGCTGTCAGTTTGTGACAGGGGGGGGGTGATTGGGGGGGGATCGGGGGGCGATCGGGGGGGGGATCGGGGGTGTAAAGTATGCCTGGCATGTTCTACTATGTGTGTGTGTGTGTTGTGCACTTACATGTCTTCTCTCCTCGGCGCTGGGATGGAAACTGCCAAGCTGAGGAGAGATGACATCACATCCTCTGCCTGTGTGAAACTACACACAGGCAGGGGAGGATTCCGATTGGCTGGGAGCGATCGCGAGGGGGGGGCCACGATCGGATGGTCTCCCCCTCGCCTCCCGACGCTCCCAGTCAAATGCCGACCGCCGCTGGCACCGGGGGGGGGGGTCCGATAGGACCCCCCGCCCGCGGGAGGCAGATCACGTACAGGTACGTGATTCTGCCTGCCCGTGCCATTCTGCCGACGTATATATACGTTAGGCGGTCGGCAAGTGGTTAAAAACACCACTTATGTTTATATATGTACTTAAATATGGGTAATTCCCTTTTTTTTCTATAGTCATATTTACGAGTTTGAACTTGGGCATAGTCATATTGTTGCCATTCAATATAAATGTTTTCACTTATACATATTTCACCACATAGATTGTTTTCTTTCACTTGGAATTTAAACCACCAATGTGTTGGCATCACATGCTTATAGATTCAAAGTCTGATTCATTTCAGTGAACCCACCCATCATTAGCGCCACATTTTTTAATTCATTATAGCCGCAAGTACTTTTAAATGACTTTTTTTTCCTTTAGAAATGTCATTTTGCTCTCGGACTGTTCTAAACAAGGGAACCAGGCACCACTTTACAGGCATACTATAGACACCCCCCAGGTACGAAATTTAAAGGAATATTTCACTTTTTTTTGCTTCACTTTAAGCATTATTAAAATCACTGCTCCTGAAAAAACGTCCGTTTTTAAAACTTTTTTTTTCATTGATACATGTCCCCTGGGGCAGGACCCGGTCCCCAAACATTTTTTATGACAATAACTTGCATATAAGCCTTTAAAATGATCACTTTTGATTTCTCCCATAGACTTTTAAAGGGTGTTCCACAGCTTTCGAATTTGCCGCAAACACAAATTGTTTGCTATTCGGTGAACGGGCGAACAGCCAATGTTCGAGTCGAACTCATGTTCGACCCGAACATAAAGCTCATCCCTATTCAGATGTATTCTCTTATCTTCTTTTATTATAAGACATACAGTGTGTTGAAAAAGTATTCACACCCCTTGAAATTTTCCACATTTTGTCATGTTATGACCAAAAACATAAATGTATTTTATTGGGATTGTATGTGATAGACCAGCACAAAGTGGCACATAATTGTGAAGTGGAAGGAAAATGATAAATGATTTTCAAAATTTTTTACAAATAAATATGTGAAAAGTGTGGCGTGCATTTGTATTCAGCCCCTCTGGGTCAATACTTTGTAGAACCACCTTTCACTGCAATTACATATGCATGTCTTTTTGGGGATGTCTCTACAAGCTTTGCAAATCTAGAGACTGAAATTCTTCTTTGCTAAAAAGCTCAAGCTCTGTCAGATTGGATGGAGAGCGTTTGTGAACAGCAATTTTCAAATCTTGCCAATTGGATTTTATGTCTGGACTTTGACTGGGCCATTCTAACACATGAATATGCTTTGATTTAAACCATTCCATTGTAGCTCTGGCTGTGTGTTTAGGGTCGTTGTCCTGCTGGAAGGTGAACTTCCGCTCCAGTCTCAAGTCTTTTGCAGACTTTAACAGGTTTTCTTCAGGTTCAGATTGCCCTGTATTTGGCTCCATCCATCTTCACATCAACTCTGCCCAGCTTCCCTATCCCTGCTAAAAGGAAAAGCATCCCCACAACATGATGCCGCCACCACCATGTTTCACAGTGGAGATGGTGTGTTCAGGGTGATGTGCAGTGTTAGTTTTCCGCAACACATAGCGTTTTGCTTTTAGGCCATAAAGTTCAATTTTGGTCTCATCTGACCAGAGTACCTTCTTCCGCATGTTTGCTGTGTCCCCCCACATGGCTTCTCGTAAACTGCAAATGGGACTTTTTATGGCTTTCTTTAAACAATGGCTTTCTTCTTGGCACTCTTCCATAAAGGCCAGATTTGTGGAGTGCAGGACTAATAGTTGTCCTGTGGACAGATTCTCCCACCTGAGCTGTGGATCTCTGCAGCTCCTCCATAGTTACCATGGGCCTCTTGGCTGCTTCTCTGATTAATGCTCTTCTTGCCCGGCCTGTCAGCTTAGGTGGACGGCCATGTCTTGGTAGGTTTGGAGTTGTGCCACACTCTTTCCATTTTTGGGTGATGGATTAAACAGTGCTCCATGAGATGTTCAAAGCTTGGGATATTTTTTTATAACCTAACCATGCTTTAAACTTCTTTGCAACTTTATCCCTGACCTGTTTGGTGTGTTCCTTGGCCTTCATGATGATGTTTTTTCACTAAGATTCTCTAAAAAAAACCGTGAGGGCTTCAAAGAACTGCTGTCCTTATACTGAGATCAAATTACACACCGGTGGACTCTTTTTACTAATTAGGTGACTTCTGAGGGCATTTGGCTCCATTAGATATTAGTTAGGGTATCAGAGTAAAGGGGGCTGAATACAAATGCATGCCACACTTTTCACATATTTATTTGTAAAAAAAAAAGTAAAACCATTTATCATTTTCCTTCACAATTATGTGCCACTTTGTGTTTGTCTATCACATAAAATACATTATGTTTTTGGCTGTAACATGACAAAATGTGGTAAATTTCAAGGGGTATGAATACTTTTTCAAGGCACAGTATAGGACTGTTTGTTCCATGTTTGTTCAGTTATTTGTTACCATGTGTGTTGTGGCATCACACATTTTGACACACTTATGCCGCGTACACACGATCGCACATTCTGACAACAAAATCCATGTTTTTTTTCCGACAGATGTTGGCTCAAACTTGTCTTGCATACACACGATCACATAAATCTTGTCGGAAATTCTGAACGTCAAGAACACGGTGACATCCAACACGTATGACAAGCTGAGAAAAATGTCATAGTTCAAAGTTCAATAGCCAGTGCGGCTCTTCTGCTTGATTCCGAGCATGCGTGGAATTTTGTGCATCGGAATTGTGTACACAATGGATATTGTTGTCGGAAAATTTGAGATCCAGATCTCAAATTTTGTTTGTCGGAAATTCTGACTGAAAGTGTCCGATGGAGCCTACACACGGTCGGAATTTCCGACAACAAGCTCATATCGAACATTTCCCGTCGGATAATACGACCGTGTGTACGCGGCATTAGGTACATTTATCAAGCATTTTGTGATATACAGGAAGGTTTTTAACCAGTCAATAGGTTTTTATTATGTCTTCAAAAAATAAGAACTTTGTATGTTTTTAACACATAGCGTGTTGTGTGGATCCAGGAGTACCATCAAAAGTCCATTTGTTTTAATACTTGTTTACATTAAATGGTTCACACTACTGTGACCTGAAAGTCAAGCAATTTATGGTGCAACTTTGCCAGGCAACTTCCTGGTGATTTGCTGGTGACTTGATGCAACTTGAGTACTACTTTGATGCGACTTGATGCAACTTTGTCTTGTGCAGGTATGCAGAGGTAACAGCATACAGGAAGATGCCATGCACTTCTTGGGTAATCTTCCTGTAATGTTTCATCAAAATCACATCAGTATAGATGAGGATCCGACCTGGAGGCAACTTCCATTAAAGTCTATAGACACAAGTCGGATAGAAGTTACCTTAAAGCACTACAGAAACCTTTTATAAAGTCTTAGAGACTTTAATAGTGCAAATTAAGACAGCTCTCATTGACTAACATGGGATTTCACATGTAATGTAACTTGGGGTCTCACAAATCGGATCCCAAGTTGCTGCAGTGTGAACCGAGCTTACGGGTCTTGCATGGATTTCCTAGGGGAGCTCATGCATTTGTTCGCTTTTTTTTGGTTGATGTACCTCCGTAAAATCCATACCAGACTGAAAGAATCTGCTATGTATTTTGGGGGTAACTCTACTCATTTTTTATCATTCTTGATGTAAGATGTGCTACAACAAAACTGACATTCCCAAAGAAAAAAAAAATGATATATGGCAGTTTAAAGCGCAAAGCAAAAGACAACTTCTTAATAAAAAACAAAAAAAAACAAAAAACACACAACCCCCTCCAATGGTTCCCCAAAGTACACAGCAGACCCTTGGAGGGTGTTTTTTTTTTTAAAAAGCAAAGAAGTCGGCAAAGACAGCTGTCAAAGTAATTTGCTGCCATTTTTAATTTTTTTTTCTTTGTAAATGTCAGTACAGTATTTTTGTACATAATATAGATGCGACCCTTCACAGGATTAGGACACCCCCAGGCATGTTATTTTAAGGAATTGTTTTACCTAAAGTGTTTATAAAATCACTGCGCCAGTACAAATAGAATAAAAAAAAATGTTTTTTGCATTGGTACATGTTCCCCAGGGCAGAACCCTCCAGCCCCCCTACCCCCTTCTATTAGGCCAGGATATGGGTCTTTTATTTTGACAGATTCAGCTCCCATTGATTTCAATGGGGTTTGGCATCCAAATGTCTTTGCAGTTCGCTGAACCTGCTCAAACTGAATCAATCAAGTGCATGAAACTTCATCTGCAGGAAGGATGCTCAACTACATGGTCATGTGAATACAAAAGAGTAACCTGCCTACATGGGTTGATGAATTAGATAGGCCCATAGCAAAAAGAATAAGAAAATACAGTGGGGACAGGGGAAACAGGAAAGGATAGGGTTACGTTTAAATACAGCTAGTAAGGGTGGTTTTTGCTACCTGATTGGCTGGCCTGTAGAGGGTAGGTGGGGCTGCTGAGGGGTAGGCAGGGTGGTGGTCCAAAGAGTGGCAAATCCCTGAGGATCAATGTACGTGAAGGAATTTCCCGCCCTCCTGCCCTGTATTGCATTGATTTAAATACAGTTCTTCAAAGTCTTGGTGGTTGGGTTCTTTGGAGGCATTAACAATTTTGGATCTGTTCATAGTGTGACTCATCTAAGGTATGGCGTCCTCTGGTGGACCCCAGTTAATGGTGGATTAACTGGGAACTGTAACAGTGAGGTATCTGTGGAGAAATGTGGTTGTCCCCGAGCCGGTGTTACGTGGCTGGGGATCATTAAGTAGTAATGCAGATACATAACCTGATTTTGGTTCTTTGGTGCCTCCCAAAACCGGCAACCTTTATGTTATAAGAACTGGATTATGTACTGTATATTGTTTCGGTTTTAGGGAATGTTACATTTGTTTATCTGTTAATAAATGGCCAAACTGGCCAAAATTTACTCCAGATCGATGTCGTTACTCATTTGTTCTAGTCATAAGTGGGGAAGGGACATATAGTAACGAGGTACAGGTTTGAAGACATCTGTTCTACCCTAGTCATGATTTATACAGTATAACATTATTATTGTCAAAGCTTTTCAAATATGACTGTTACATCTTAGATCACATTGACATACTCCCTAAATGCTTCAGGTGGAATGCGATACACAGGGGCAGACAATCTGTAGTCATTTATGTGCAGATCACCAGCAGATTACTTATGAACCATCTTCCATTCACTTCTTCTCTTCTCCTGGGAGCACCACAGTGTTGTGATCACTTCTCCATGTATACTAAGCCCACAGCCCACAGCTTCTGTCACTGTGACTAATCAAGATGCTTTTCTTTAGTATATCAAAATAAAGAAAGGTGCTACTACAAAAATCCTCCAGAGCTGTCAGGTGCAGGATGAGCAGTCGCATAGCTGCCAACACAATTAATAGAAAAAGATGATTCGCAACTCCATACATGATCCTAAATATCTTCAAAATTTATAATGATCCATAAAAGACACTTGTGAGCTGTGAACAAGGCCGACAAGGCTGAAATGTGTTTACATCTGCTGTACCACAAGTGACTTTTATGGAGAATTAATATATTTGAAGATATTTAAGAGCATGTATGCCGACCATCTTCTTCTGCTTTTCTTTAGTATGCCAGTCTTTCTATCTATGTCCCATTCTATAGCTCTGCCCAGCCAGGCACGCTCCCAGATGTTACTCTTGTTTCCAGATGTATTAGTACTCATGTCAGAGGACACTCAACCTAACCGGTTTTTAGCATCCTGCTCACAGTCTATGTCAGACTGTAAAAGAGTCAGGCCAACTACACCTGGTTATTCTGAGTGTTGAAATACTGTACATCACCTGGTGCTTCAGTCCTGTGAAGGGCCCTTGGTAGCAGCTGACTACATCCAAATAGCTCTGGGGTGTTTGGCTCCCATGCCCCAACTCACTAGGCCCCTCCCATCCTGACATTTATATAGGCCCTAACTCAGTAATACAGTGCAGCCGGTGTACACAGTATATAATACAGTGTGTACAGTGTTAGAAAAAAAATCCCCATCATGTCCGGAAGGCCACCAAGGAGAGGCAGACGCTCACATGGAAATATACAGATAACAATCAGCACAAACAACTATAGCCAATCCTCCAATTGCAAGCTGAACACTACAGGTAATCACATATGCCTGAAAGGTAACTGAAATGAAGGGGGTAAGTGCAGCGCAATTTAAAATACGATAAATTCCCCAATATTACATCTGGACCAGTCCACTAATAATATCCAGTGACAAAGAAAACAATCTTGCAAGCGGTATCTTGTTGCGCTTACCAAAGGAAGTGGACCTCTGCGCAGCAGGGGTCAAACTCACGTGTATCCCCTGAGGGATGATGATACTCCTTGGTGATGTCACTGATGATGAACACTGTAGTTTAAGGATCCAACTATCCAAAGGGATGAGCCAGCCATCCAACATGGAGACCCCAGGGATGTGAACTTCCAGATCCAGATGAAGACCGCTCCAAATGTGGATATGAAAAAATAGGAAGAGAATCTTCTAAGAGTAATCCATTTAATGAAAAACGTTCAATAAAGTGTCATAAAATGCAGGCGCTTATCAGCGCTAATAGTATCAAGTTTAAAAAGTCGGACTGCAGTGCAATGCAGTACCGCCACACACAGTCCGGCAGCGGGTGACGTCCGCAATGTAGCTCCTCCCCCCGTGGAAGGTCCACTTCCTTTGGTAAGCACAACAGGATACTGCTTGCAAGATTGTTTTCTTTGTCGCTGGATATTATTAGTGGACTGGTCCAGATGTAATATTGGGGAATTTATCGTATTTTAAATTGCGCTGCACTTACCCCCTTCATTTCAGACGCTCACATGCCATTAAAAGAGGGCAAGCAGCCTCTGTGTCTACAGTGAACAGTGGTGGTCATGGACATGGTGCATCCTCTGCAGGCGGGTCACGCTTGTCCTTTTTTTCTGCTGCTGGCTGAGTTATTGAGCAGCAACATGCAGAAGAGTCAGTGGAGTGGATAACAAAGCCGTCATCATCCTCCTCATCCTCTGTCACCCAGGCTCATAGTAGTTTGCCTTCCAACGCAGCTGCCAAAACAGCCTATTCCACTGGCTGTCCACAGTTACTCCTTCCATAGCCCCACCATCATGCACGGAGGAGTCACCAGAATTATTAGACCATAGTGTCGGTTACATGCTGCTGGAGGATGCGCAGCAATTTGAAGGTTTCAATGTTGATTCCCAGGTTGAGGAAGGGATTAACGTGAGCCTAGAAAGAGGGGGTGCCACAGAAGGACAAGAAACTGGCAGTCATGTTCCCACAGCTGCAGCATAGTGCCAAGTTTGCTCCAATGATGAGGAGGGAGGGGATGATGAGGTCATAGACTGTACTTGGGTGCCTGAGAGAAGAGAGGAGGAAAGTGAGGAGGAGGAGGAGGCACAACTTCAACGAGGCAGGAGGGGTCAGCTTAAGAGCAGCCACCCTATTGCATCACACCACAGAGCTCCGCAGGTGCAGGGAGCTGCTGACTTCCCACTGACTTGCAAAAGTTCCTTGGTGTGGGCTTTTCTGACACGTGTGCAGTAGATCGCACTGTTGCTGTTTGCAATCTATGTCTGAAGCGGCCAGAACAGCAGCCGCTTGGGTACCACATGCTTGAGAAGACATATGACGACCTGCCATGCAGTCCGTTGGCAACAGCACCTGAAAGTCCCACATCATAGAAAAAAGGCGGACTTTTCCTTGCTCCTCATCTGGGATCTCAAACCTTACTTTACCTCCAGTCCTCTCAAAAACCTGCACTGAGAGGAATGAAGGTATAGCAATAGGTGCCACAAGTACTTGCAGCCAATCTGCTAGCAGCACACTACCAGTTGATTTCAGCAGGCAAATTTCGCTACCCTGGTTGCTAAATCCTAAAAAAATATTCTGTCCTAGCCATCCACATGCTCAGTGTCTAAATGCTAGCTTGGCCAAATTGCTAGCACTGCGACTGCTGCCTTTTCAGCTGGTAGACTCTGCCCCCTTTCGTGAATTTGTGGAATGTGCTGTACCACAGTGGCAGGTTCCAAAACAACATTTCTTTTCATGGAAGGCCATTCCAGCTCTCCAGGGTGGGCAGCAGCAAGGTTCATATTACCGCTGACTTATGGTCCATCAGGCATGGGCAGGGATGTTACCTTTCCTTCACGGCGCACTGGGTAACTCTTCTGGCAGCTGGGAAGGATGCAGGACAGGGTTCAGTGCTGGAGCTTGTTCTGCCACCATGCCTCCAAAGAGCTGGTGGTGATTCTGCCACAACATCTCCACTCCCTCCTCTTCTTCTTCCTCTATGGCTTCTTTTGCAGAATTGTCCTCTGAACCAGCAGTGCTCCGTAAGCGCTCAAAGGGCTACGCAAGCAGTCAGGCTAAAAGATGCCATGCAGTGCTTCAGTTTGTCCGCCTAGGAGACAGGAGCCACACTGGGGCAGAGATTCTGTCAGCTCTGCAGGGGCAGGCTCAGAAGTGGTTGAGGCCATGGCAGCTTGAGCCAGGAATGGTTGTATGCGACAATGGCACCAACCTTCTCTCTGCCCTCTGAGAGGGACACTTGACCCATGTTCCATGCTTGGCACACGTCCTGAATTTGGTGGTGCAGCGTTTCTTGACCAGGTACCTAGGCTTACAAGATCTCCTGAGGCAGGCCAGAAAAGTAATTTCCGGCGGTCATACAATGCCAGTGCTCGGCTGGCTGACATTCAAAGGGAATTTTACCTGCCCACATACCGCCTCATTTGTGACATGCCCACCAGGTGGAACTGAACATTGGCAATGCTGCAGCGGCTGCACACACAGCAGAGGGCCATTAATGAGTACCTGTGTGAGTATGGCACCAGGACAGGGTCAGGGGAGCTTGGCTTCTTATCGCCACACCAGTGGCTACTGATAAAGGATGCATGCATTGTCCTGTCACCATTTGAGGAGGCCACAAGGATGGTGAGCCAATTTTTCTGCACCTGTTAAATTGGGACATGTAATTACAATTTTTTAAATAATATTTAAAGGCAGGGCCCGTTCCTGCGCCCAACAAGAGTAACTGTGAGGGGTTGCAGTGTTCTGGCACCACCAACATCCAAGGCCCAATTTTTCCTCCCCTGTTTAACAGGGGCATGTAATTACAATTTTTAAAATAATATTTAACAGCAGGGCCCGTTCCTGCACCCAGCAAGAATAACTGTGAGGGGTTACAGTGTTCTGGCACCACCAACACCCAAGCCCCAATTTTTCTGCACCTGTTTGACTGGGGCATGTAATTACAATTTTTAAAATAATATTTAACAACAAGGCCTGTTTTTGCGCCCAACAAGAGTAACTGTGAGGGGTTACAGTGTTCTGGCACCACCAACACCTCAGGCCCAATTTTTCTGCACCTGTTTGACTGGGGCATGTAATTTAAATTTTTGAAATAATATTCAACAGCAGGGCCAGTTCCTGCGCCCAACAAGAGTAACTGTGAGAGGTTACAGTGTTCTGGCACCACCAACACCTAAGGCCCAATTTTTCTGCAGTTTATATAGTGCAGTTCGTATAGAATATATACTGCAGTTCAGAGTATATAGTGCACTCTGTGCAGTGTACAGTATATAATATAGTGTATTGAAGTGAATAAGGGGAACAGAATTAAGAAAAAAACATAATGGGTTTCCCCCCCAGTCCATACCAGGCCCTTTGGGTCTGGCATAGATTTAAGGGGAACTCCACGCCAAAATAAAAAAAAAAATCCCCTCCTGCCTAGCCCAATTTTCAACTTTCAGCACTGTTGCATTTTGAATCACAATTGCATGGTCATGCAACATTGTACCCATATGAAACTTTTGGAATTCTTTTCCACACAAATAGAGCTTTTTTTGGTGGTATTTGATCACCACTGGGTTTTTTATTTTTTTGTTAAACAAATAAAAAAAGACCGAAAATTTTGAAAAAAAAAAGTGTTCCTTTGTTTCTGTTATAACATTTTGTAAATAAGTACGTTTTCTCCTTCACTGACGGGCACTGATGAGGCTGCACTGATGGGCACTGATGAGGCGGCACTGATGGACACTGATGAGGTGGCACTGATGATGGGACCCTAATATGCAGCACTGATAGGCGGCACTGATATGCAGCACTGATGGGCAATGATAGGCAGCACTGTTGGGCACTGGTAGGTGGCAATGATGGGCACTGATGGGTGGCACTAATGGACAATGATGGACACTGATGGGCACTGATAGAGGCACTGATAGGCAGCACTGATGAGGAGGCACTGACAGGCATTACTGATGGGCACTGGTTGGCATCCCTAGTGGGCACTGATTGGCATCCCTGGAGGGCACTGATTGAAATCCCTGGTGGGCACGGTTTGGCATCCCTGGTGGGCACGAGTCGGCATCCCTGGTGGGCACTTATGGGCATACTTGATGGGTCTGCATTGAGATTTGATGCACTGATTATCAGCACAGACCCACCCCTGTCAGGAGGGCTCTCCCTACCCACACCTTGCCAGGGCAAATAGAGGAAAAGCCAATAAATGGCACTTCCTGGTTACGATGTGACCAGCTGTGATTGGACACAGCTGATCACATGGTAAAGAGCCTACGTCATAGGCTCTTTACGGAGATCGGAGATCTGACACACCGCGCTACTGATAGCCGCCCTGCGCACCCTGGGGAGTATGACGCCCAGTCAGGATAACTGATCCCCCGCCCGGCTGTCATTCTCCTATAGGCCGGGTGGGATGTGGTTGACTCAGTTCTTCATGTTGTATATTTAGCGATATACACCCACTGTTTAGAGCAGTCACCCTTATCCTTATTATTTAATCTCTGCAGGTGACTTATGGGATAATCTTGGAGTGCCTTCTAGTGTTCAATACTCTTAAAGGGGCCTAACACCCAATTACATAATTCCCTTTACCACACCATTTTGGGAAAGAGCCACCTAATAGCAGACTAACTAATTGCACTTGCTAACAAGGATAGGAAAAACAAATATGAAATTTGGAGATTTAGAGGAGGCTGAGAGCAATAGTACTTTCTTGAGTTAAGATTACACAATACTTTTTTTTTTTTTAAACCGGAGTTTAGTGTCACTTTGATCTCATTGCCGAGGTGTGAGCCTGTTGGATGAGGGGAGTCTGCCTGTACTTGTACTTTGCTGAAGTGATTGGACAGCATACCTCCCAACTTTTTGAGATGGGAACGAGGGACACCTATAAGCAAAAGTATGTAGGAATAGGGCACACCCCCACCACGCCCCTTTAAAAAAAATTGTACCAAAAAAAGGATTAGTTAAACCCACAAGTGCTTTTTTTCCCCACTACTATTACTTTATATTGGCTAATAGAATTTACAAATGCAGAAATTTAGAGATTGAATGAAAGGTTTAGCACTGGGAAACACTTTTTGAAAAATAAAAAGTGCATTTTATATACAACTATATAGATCAGACCAAAATGAGGGACACATGAGGAGGAAAGAGGGACAGAGGGACTGTGTTCCAAATCAGGGACAGTTCCTCGAAATCAGGGACAGTTGGGAGCTATGGGACAGTCCAGATCAATTCTACTGACATTGGAGAAGCCGCTGTTTCACTTAAAACAAGTTCACTGCAGCTGCTGTAGAAAGAGTTCATTTTTTGAAGATTCACAATAACAATATATATGGGTTACTTTCTATTGACTCCTTTAAAATATCAAAAATAAACATAAATATACATATGATTTCACAGTAGACTAATAAATATCTTTGTGTTTATTTATCTGCTCTCAGATGTATTTATGGTCTCAGAAGTCATTATTTAAGCCTTATATAACTGTATCCTTCTGACAGTCAGCGCTTCTTAGCCAACACATACCTAAAGCCTCACTAACTCATAATGTGGAATCCTATAACACCTTACCATAGCAGAGACTGCTAAAATACAGGTTGGGGAAAAAATTGAATGAAAGGTTCACCTTTCAAATATTTTACCAGACGACCATTAAAGCACAACGATTAAAGCCTAACTCCAGTCATTTTTTACATTTTTTATGCATAGTAGGGAAAAGTTACAAATATTGTCAGGTTTGTATTGCTGTCATCCCCCACCATTAGAAAGAATTTCCCCCTTTAGGCTCTTTCACATTGTCCTGACAGGAAGTGGGGGAAATAATCTCATTGGGGACACAGAGGGCAATAAACGTCTATCAGAGGCTCTAAACATCTCACACTCTATCCAAAGCATTTTTTAAAGTTGTGCTTAATTGCTTTCACTTTTATCATGTTGTGCAAACTAATCCTTTAGGCAAATGTACATTTAATCCCTTTAGAACCATGACTTCTTTAGGGCTTTAGGGCAAATTTCAATTAAGCATTTTTGTTTTGCTTTGTGGATTTAAAAAAAGGATGATTTTTTGGCAGAATTTCAAATCCTTCATAGTATGTAATTATACATTTCTACGCTGTGATCTATTTTAATGTCCATTTAATTAGGGGTATCTTGTTGCTGAAATATCCTAGAGCACTGTTTTTTATGCTTTTATTTATTGCAAATAATATTAAAGGCCCAAGGATGTTCGGGTCTTTATGTAAGGGACAATTTAACTTTATTTGCTTTGTAATAAATACTATTTTTGTAGAGTTTTTAAATGCATTATGGTATTTAAATTAAATATTTTTATAGGTAGTAATTATTTCTCCCTCTTCCCTCCTATTCTAACAGTAAGTGGTGGGGCAGGCAAGCACATTTACAATGCAGGCTAAAAAATATTGATTAGCGGGGAACATGTGTATACAAGGTTATTGGCAGGTCAGTTTCAGAAATTAGGACAAAAATATTATATTTTGAATATAAAGACCTCTCAGCTATTAGGGAATAAAAAGGAATATTTATTTTGCGTTTCCGTTTAGTATCGAAAAATCTGCTGGCACCAGGGGATCCTGCTAGTATCTACTTTTAACAGCACCTCTGACACCACAGCCCTGTTGCGCTAAATGAAATTTGCAGTTTCATAAAGCACACTTCCAGCTTTAAGAAGTTAGAGGTTTTATCATGATTTGCAGCACATAATACAGCAGTCTCCTTTGATGCTTTTCACACCATGGTACATAGTCCTAAGGCCTATTTTATGTGATAAGTCCTTCCTCTGCTTTTCTCTTGAGAAGGATGGCGCCATCTTTGTTCAGGCACCATCCAGGGTCAGCAGCTACTTCTTCATCTGAGATGACAAAACCCTGTAAAATCTGATGCCTTTGCATTTTTTGTCTGTGTTTACAAATGTCTGGCACAGATCAGCCCTCTCACATTATGACTTTTTACAAAACTACAATGTACAGTCTGATCACTTGGGAAGGAGACTGAGGATTTTTTTCTTAAAGGAGAAGTGCAGTCAAAGCTTGTTTGGCTGTACTTCTCCTGTGGATCACAGAAGTGCAGTTCATTCTGCACTCCTGTGACCCATTTTCAGCAGTCAGCGCAGCACAGCTCTCTAGTGAGCACTGGAGGGGCAGAGCATTCACGGAGCACTGAGAACCGAGCGATCTGCTGTGTTTGATCACTCGTTTCTCAATCTTAGAGCCGGCAGGGTACAGATGCAACATCGGACTAAAGCTGCATCCACCTAGGTAGATATGATTCTGAAATAAAAATCTCATAGTTCTCTTTTAATTATATTTTTGCTGTATTTTGTGACATGTCAGGAATGTATTAATGCACGCTTTTATCATGCTGTTTTACACAGACATAGTTACAACAGCAATATTCTCATACAATGTATATTATACTATGATTATTATTAGGTGATAGTGGCACAGAGTGTAGTGCTTGTTTTTGTAATGTTCTCTCTTGTGGAAGTATAGGATTATGATATACGCTCCAATCTTCATGTTCTTGTTGTTTTCGGGTGCCTGTTGGTCAGTCGGGTCTCCCACGCCCCCCCCCAGGGGGTCTCACGGTCAGTCGGTCATCCAGCCACCCACTTACCCCCATCTAGGTTGCGGGTGGGCAGCGCTCCTATGGGTGATGGTCAGCGGCTTCCATCTTGTCTCCTCCTCCTCTTCATCACAGCGCTTCCGCCATGTGTCTCCTCCTAGGCATCCAATAGGGTCGTCTGTCCTTTCAGCCAATCGGGTGACGAGTCTCAGGACCCACTTCCTGATTGGCCAGGAGGAGGATCAGAGTGTCAATAGCGAATATTAATTCGCTATTGTCACACAACTGGGTGGGCTCGGAGCACAGTGCTCTACGCCCCGAGCCCACCCTTTTTTGAAGCCTATTAGAGCCTCTGGCTCTAATCATGTGCTTAAAAAAAAACACCCCCCATTGGAATCTGTGCGGCCAGCACCCTGCATGTAGATTAGGGGGCTGGATGCATGGATAGGGGCGCGGAGCCTGTGCACCCCTAATGAACAGTGGTGAATCAGTAATTGATTGCTATTTTCTGGTCAGGTTTTCTAGCTAGGAGTTTGATTTCTCCTATTTGCTTCTGAAAGAAGCCTCCAGAATATAGGGCATAGAGAGTCAAAAGACTAGTATCAGTATTTATCATGCCCTAGCCAAGCCCTGGAAGGAGGCATTCAGAAGGCGCCTGGGGAGGTGATACATTTTTGGGAGGCCTTTCCAGAATGTTCTTTTCTCTCCAGAGAATGTTCCAGTTCTCCTGGTGCTACTTTTCTTGGGAGATAGCTAGTGAGACAAGGAATTGCAGTCTGGGCCTCAGCAGGACCTGACTGAGGGCCTGGGGAAGACTGGTCAAGGATCAGTGCTAAAGGCACTGCCAGAAGTCCTGGTCTGGACAAGGATCTCTTAACTTCCTCACTGAGGATCTCCCAGGGGAAGGCTGAGTGGTGTCTTGGACAATGTGAGTAGGACCTGGTTTGGGACTTTCATGTGTGACTGCAGTTTAGAGAAGATTAGTGAAAAGTTGTCCTCCTGTTATTTTTGCTATTGTTTGGGGTATCCTGTAACCCAAAACACGTCTCCTGTTCAAGTTATTCCAAAAGACATCCCCTAGACTGAGCCTGTAATGTCGGTATGTATGGAATTGTGCTTGTGACTGGCAGGCTATGTACTAGCAAGGGAGTCCTTGGCACATTCTTAGTGTCCCCTCCGGGGGTGAGCACTACACAGACATAGTTACAGTGCCGGTTCACACTGATGCGAGTTCATAACGAATGTGATGCATCAAAAACATTCTAAATTCGTCATCCATAAAGTCATTGTTTTCAATGACCGTAGTTCACATACGTGCGTTGCGATTCCCCTACGAATGCGATGCGATAAAAAAAAGGGTCTTGTGTGAGTTTACAGCGTTGCGTTGCGAATTTAGCCTCCATAGACATCAATGTAAATCTTTCTGGAATTGCATTGTTGGTTCAGATATGTGCGAATTCCACCACACTACTCTCCACAAAAACCAGGAAATACACAGGAAGTTAACACCTTTTTTTTTTTCATTATGATTCCATTGGCTAGAACATCAATTGCAGCTATGACCAACTCCTGAAATTCGCAGTAAAATCGCGTTAAAATCGCAGTAAATTTGCGGTAAAATCGCACCTCGCACAGGACAAAAAACAGAACAAATTCACAGCGCAGCAGTGTGAACCGGCACACAACAACAGTTCTCATATATTATACTTTGGTTCATTTTTTTCTGCCGTACCAAGTTTATAAAAGCGCTGAGTTGAATGCTTGTTTACTGTAATCTACTTCTAGATGTTTGTGATTATGATTTAATTTCCTGTCTCTGTGTTCCTCTTGTTTTCCAATAAAAACAGGAAAGCAGCCATATGTCATGCAGCATCATAAGACTGGTAACAGACATATCTAAAGCATATTTCCAGCAAAGACTTCTAAAGTTACTGAAAGGTCCAGTTTAAAGTATAAACACTGACACTTGGCTGAGCTGAGGAGTTTTTTGAAGTTTTTTGTAGTTATACAGTAGGCATGAGCTTTTTTAATAAAGCAGTGTAAAGAATGGGTGTGATGTACAGCGCATAGAAAACAACCCTATTGAGGTAAACTGTAATAAAATTTCACCCTGATTGGTGGCTCTGAACTGTATTTAAGTACCTGCCTTATCAAATAAGATTGGGTGTGTCCTGATGTTATCTGCCACTCAAGTTTTCAGGGTTCAAGTACTATTTTTGCTGTAGTAATAATACATTCCTCTTAAAATATGATCCATGTTTACTCATTTATGCTCACAGGGAGAACATTATAATGGAAAATCAAAGCAGTGCAGCACACTTCTTCTTATTAGTTGGGTTCACTATCTCTGTAGAGTTGCAGCTATTTCTCTTTGTGGTTTTCTTAGCCATTTACCTATTGACTTTAACTGCTAATGTTGCCATCATTTGTTTGGTTCGCATAGACACAAGACTTCACACTCCTATGTATTTCCTGCTTAGCCAGCTCTCTTTTCTAGAGATATGGTATACATCATCCATTGCCCCTGAGCTCTTGATGAATCTGATTGGCTGGAAATACATTTCATTTCCTGGCTGTTTCACACAAATGTATTTTTACTTCTCTTTGGGTTCTACAGAGTTTTTTCTTCTGGGAGTAATGGCCTTTGATCGCTACCTAGCTATCTGTAACCCACTGCGTTATCCATCCATCATGAATGGTCAAGTATGTCTTCAAGCTACTATAACGTGTTGGTTAGTAGCTTTCATCTCTGTGTTCTTCCTTGTTCTTTTGATATCTCACTTGACATTTTGCGCACCTACAGTTATTAACCATTTCTTTTGTGACATCCCACCTGTTCTGAAGCTGTCGTGCCAAAACCCTTTTCTAGAAGAAATTGTGGTCTTCTTTTTTGCCTGCGCTATAATTCTCACTTCACTGCTGCTTACTGTTGTATCCTATGTGCTGATTGTATCTTCAATAATAAAAATTCCATCCACCAAAGGGAGAAAAAAAGCTTTTTCAACGTGTGCCTCACACTTCACTGTTGTAATTATTCTTTATGGAACAGTCATTTTCATTTATGTCCGACCTAGTGTGTCCTATCCAATGGATGTAAATAAGGTCTTGGGTGTTTTTAATACAGTGGTAACCCCACTACTAAATCCCATTATTTATTGCCTGCGAAACAAAGATGTAAAAGAAGCAATAAAGAAGGTCATGAACACAAAGTTATCAGAGAGGAATAAAACATCTTATATTACTAAATGACAATTGGCATCAGTTTCAAAAACACATGATAAATCAGGCATTTTCTAAAAATTGAGTGTTGACAGCAGATGGTGGATTGATAATGGGCTTTTGGGTTTCTCTACAGACACATTAATGTTGGCATTCTATGACTCTGTACCTCTTGGTGCACTGTAGGCACTCAAGTACCACTTTTATCCCTGGAGAACACTGAAGAACTTGCCAAAAAAATATTTTATGGCCAGCAGACCTTACTTGCTTATGGTAGTAAATGACCCTACTAGGTTCTCGGGTCAAAAGTGCTTAGCTTGATAAATCCTCAATGTAATGGGTTTATCAACATAAGCACTTTCGACCTGAAAACTTAGTTGAGTCATACACCTTTGGCGAGTGTACAGCCGTGGCCAAGAGTTTTGAGAATGACCCAAATATTAATTTTCACAATGTCTGCTGCCTCAGTTTTTATGATGGCAATTTGCATATACTCCAGAGTGTTATGAAGAGTGATCAAATGAATTGTAATTAATTGCAAAGTCCCTATTTGCCATTAAAATGAACATAATTCCATAAAAAAAACATTTTCACTGCATTTGTGAAGAAGGCTTCAGGACGCCCAAGAAAGTCCAGCAAGCACCAGGACCAACTCCTACAGTTGATTCAGCTGCGGGATCGGGGCACCACCAGTGCAGAGCTTGCTTAGGAATGGCAGCAGGCAGGTGTGAGTGCATCTGCACGTACAGCGAGGCAAAGCCTTTTGGAGGATGGCCTAGTGTCAAGAAGGGCAGCAAAGAAGTCACTGACTTGTCGCCAGGAAAAACATCAGGGACAAACTAATATTCTGCAAAATGTACAGGGATTGGACTGCTGAGGACTGGGGTAAAGTCGTTTTCTCTGATGAATCCCCTTTCTAATTGTTTGGGGCATCTGGAAAAAACCTTGTCCGGAGAAGAAAAGGTGAGCACTACCATCAGTCCTGTGTCATGCCAACAGTAAAGCATCCCGAGATCATTTATGTGTGGGGTTGCTTCTAAGCCAAGCTTACTCACAATTTTTCCTATGAACACAGCCATGAATAAAAAAAAGGTACAAAAACATCCTCCTAGACCAACTTCTCTCAACCATCCAAGAACAGTTTGATAACAAACAATGCCTTTTCCAGCATGATGGAGCACCTTGCCCTAAAGCAAAAGTGATAACTAACTTGCCTGGGGAACAAAACATCATTTGGGTCCATGGCCAGGAAACTCCCCCAGACACTAATCCCATTGGGAACTTGTGGTCAATCCTCAAGAGGCAGGTAAATAAAAAAAAGCCCACAAATTCTGACAAACTCTAAGCATTGATTATGCAAGAATGGGCTGCCATCAGTCAGGATGTGGCCCAGAAGTTGATTGACAGCATGCCAGGGCAAATTGCAGAGGTCTTGAAAAAGAAGGGTCGTAACACTGCAAATATTGACTCTTTGCATAAACTCATCAATGTATCTGTCAATAAAAGCCTTTGGCACTTATGAAATGCTTGTAATTAAACTTCAGTATACCATAGTAACAGCTGACAAAAAGATCTAAAAACATTGAAGCAGCAGAATTTGTGAAAATTAATATTGTGTAATTCCCCAAACTTTTGGCCAAACTTTTGGTTTTGAGTATAACACTGCTTATTGGAGTGCTTTTATATTGGATTAGATGAATAAGCACAAATAAAAAAACATAAAATAAATTAAGATACAATAAGATACATTGTAATGCATTTTTGGATGAGACTGCCTTTTATTGATTTCACTGAAGGGACTGTGGTAGGAATTCAGTAAAGCCTTTACTAAACTTTTCTGATGGTTGGTCCCTTTAGAACAAAGTGAATGAGATTAGAAGGGTAAAAACAGAAGAGAATAAGGTATGGGGTGATGTTGTGAGACTTGCTCCTAACTGCAGAAGAAGACCAACTCATACATTTCTAGTTAAACATCGCAAGTTCTTAGTTGTTTACTATATATTTTATATAATTTCCAGGTAAGAAGGGATGGTTTTAAAGGCAATCCTGTAGGCCTATGCCTTACAAAAGCACTCATGAGAGTCGCAAAGTCAAGTGGGTGAGTTCTTCCATAAGAAAAATATTGTCTACTTTTTGGAACCATAACCATATAGATGGGGTATTTGTCTTTTTCCAAAACTATCGAATGAGGGACTTAGCAGCAATCAAAGGGTGGGGGTGAATTGTTTTGATCAATTTGGACACTTGCCATCTAAAAGAACTGGATAACTGACCAGTCCTACTATATAGGAGCATGCATCACTATCTTACCACATGCTCTCCAGCAGAGTAGTGAAGTTTCAGGGACCATTATGTGTAATTTGGCTGTGGTATACCATTGAGATAGTATTTTTTAGTTTACCTTATTTTTCGCTCCATAAGACGCACCTGACCATAAGACGAGCCTAGGTTTTAGAGGAGGAATACAACAAAAAAAATATTCTGAACCAAATGGTGTACTAAAATATTTACCAGTGCCCATAAAATGCAGCCTGACCAGTGCCAATTAAATTCAGCCTTACCAGTGCCCATGAAATGCAGCCTTACCAGTACTCATGAAATGCAGACTGAACAGTTCCATGAAATGCATCCTGACCTGTGCCCATTAAATGCAGCCTGACCTATGCCCATGGAATGCAGCCATACCTGTGCCCATGGAATGCAGCCATACCTGTGCCCATGAAATGCAGCCATACCTGTGCCCATGAAATGCAGCCTGATCTGTGCCTGGCGACTGGCGAGGACGTCATCACATCTGCCTGTCACTCAGATAGAAGACAGAGCAGCCCGAGCAGCCGCTGTGGCCGTACTCCATTCGGCCGCTGGGGCTGCTCTGTCTTCTGTCTGTGACAGGCTCAGCCAGGAGATCACCCAGACGCTCACGGGAGACGGCCGCCCGGTATTGTGTCATGGCGGCAATGGGGGGGGGCCTGGTCAGTATTTACTCCATAAGAAGCACAGACATTTCCCCCCATTTTTGGGGGGAAGGGGAAGTGCATCTTATGGAGTGATAAATATGGTACTTCCACTTTGGAAGATATGAAGGAGGCATGCAAGCTTAGAAGAATTGTATCTTTTTGGTCTAAGATATCTGCTCATGTAAGTCTGTTTCCCTTTTTTAAAGTAATCCAGGGTAGATTGATCATACGATATATAAGAGAGCTTTATAGAATTGAGATACACTCCTAGCAGAAGGCTCAAAGGATGGCTGAATGAGTTCAATACAGTATGGTTCAGCTTCTTTAGGGTATGTACTGGCTTTGGTAATGTTCATGTGAGTTAAGATAATTGAGCTTATTATTAATATTGTTATTATACAGGAATTATATAGCACCAACAGTGCAGTGTGTTATATTATAAAGGGAGACAGTACAGTTATGATACATGAGCTTACAATCTAATAGGGAGGGTCAAGTGGAACAAAAGGTAATTCTGATGAGAGAAATATAAATTCAGTTGTTAGCTGAAGGTAGGATAGGCTTCCCTGAAAAGATGAGCTTTCAGGGATCACCTAAAAGTGGACAGAGTAGGAGATATCTGGGCATATTGGGGTAGAAAGTTCCAGAGGATGGGAGAGAATTTGTAGAAGTTGTGGAGATGAGCATGGGGGAGGAGACAAGAAAGCGAGCACGAGGTCTTGGGAAGAACAGGGAGTGAATAAGTTGTTTGGTGGTTTCATTGGTTTAAAAGGGGTGTATTTTGGATATATTACAGAGGTTACATCTACAAGATTTGAACAGTGATTGGATACGGGGGTGAAAGGACAGGTCAGAGTCCAGGATTACACCTGGCACCCTGGCATGAGGGTAGGGACTGATAGTTGCATTATTTTTTTTGATGGAGAGGTCAGGGGAGGGGCACGGGCCAGAGGGAATATTATAAGATTTTTAGAAAGATTACGTTTGAGGAAGTGGTGTAACATTCATACTGATATGTAATTTAATAGGTTAGTAATGCAGGAGGACAGGGTAAGGTGGGGTGTAGAGGTAGATTTGGGTGTCATCACTTGCGAACGGACTGAAATTTCGCACGAACCTTAGAACCCAATTGAAGTCTATGGGACTCGAACTTTTGAAATCAAAAGTGCTAATTTTAAAGGCTAATTTGCATGGTATTGACCTAAAAAGGGTTTGGGGACCTGGTCCCGTGCTTAGAACAGTCCCTACACAAAATTACATTTTTAAAGGAATAAAAGTCATTTAAAACTGCTAACGGCTTTAATGTAATGTCGGGTCCTGGTAATATGGATGAAAATCAGTAAGACAAACGGCATGGGTATCCCCCCCCCAGTCCATTACCAGGCCCTTTGGGTCTTGTATGGATATTAAGGGGAGCACCGCACCCAAATTAATAAAAAGGAAAGGCGTGGGGCCCCCAGGCCCTATATACTCTGAACAGCAGTATACAGGCGGTGCAAACAAGACAGGGACTGTAGGTTTGTTGTTAAGTAGAATCTGTTTGTAATTTTGAACTGGTACATTTTTAAAGTGTTTAGCTCCAGCCAAAAATATCTATTTTAAGCTTTTTGGAAAACATAGGGAAGGGTTATCACCCCTGTGACATTTGTTTTGCTCTCTGTGCTCCTCTTCAGAAGATTTCACCTCACTTTCTGTCCCATTGACAAATGTTTTTTGAAAATGTGGGGTTTTTAGTGAAACAAGGATTGGTGATAAAGCATCAGTGGAAAGGAGAAACGTTTTTCCCATATTAACTCTTACAGGAGAGAATTTCCCTTCCTAGGGGTAGATTTCATCTCACTTCCTGTTGTCTCCTTCCGTTTGCAAGTAGGAGTCGTTTGTAAGTTGGATGTTTGAAAGTAGGGGCCTGCCCTATATACTCTGCAGAAATTGGGGCCTTAGGTGTTGCCACAACACTGTAAGCCCTCACAGGGCCCTGCTGTGAAATATTAGATCAAGAATTGTAATTACATGCACCTGTTGAACAGGGGCAGAAAACTGGGCCTTTGGTGGTGGTGGTGGTGCTGGTGCCACAACAGCTGTAAGTCCTCACAGTTACTCTTGGTGGGCGCAGAAATGGGCCTTGCTGTAAAATATTAGATCAAAAATTGTAATTACATGTCCCTGTTGAACAGGGGCAGAAAAATTGGGCCTTAGGCACTGGTGCCACAACACTGCAACCCCTCACAGATACTCTAGTTGGAGCGCAGGAATGAGCCCTCCTGCAAAATATTGCATCAAAAATTGTAATTGCATGCCCCTGTTTAAACAGGGGCTGAAAAATTGGGCCTTTGGCACTGGTGCTGGTGTCACAACACTGCAACCCCTCACAGATACTCTAGTTGGAGCGCAGGAACGAGCCCTGCTGCAAAGTATTGCATCAAAAATTGTAATTACATGCCCCTGTTAAACAGGGGCAGAAAAATTGGGCCTTAACCACTGGTGGCGGCACCCAGAACCAAAATTATTCTTACAAGCTATCAGCATGATCATTGAGGAGGAAGAGGATAGTCACTCAGCATAACAGGATAGTCACTCAGCATCAGCATAGGGAGTCTTGAAGGAATCTGACATTTCAAAAAAAAATATTCGGTTACATCAGCATCAGGTGCTTGGTATCTGGTGGTGATCCAAGACTGATTCATTTTTATGAAGGTCAGTCGATCAACCGAGTCGGTGGACAGGCGCACCCTGTGATCGGTTACAAAGCCTCCAGCAGCACTGAATGTGCGTTCCGAAAGAACGCTGGATGCAGGACAGGCCAGTAGCTCAATTGCATACTGTGCAAGCTCTGGCCAGTGATCCATCCTCAAGACCCAGTAACCCAGAGGATTTTCGGTGGGAAAGGTTGTAATCTCTAAGAAGATAGGGGATTGGCGCTGTTCAACGATAAAATATTAAATAAACAAACTCTCACCACAGGGGAAACATGCACTAAAAGTCTAAGTGAATGAATCAAAAACAGTGAAACAAAATATACTTCAGTGTGTATGGATAAATCTCCACACTAAAAATATCAATAAATGTGCAAACCACTCACAGAAAAGCATATGTAAAAAAGAAAAAATAATAAAAAATATAAAAAATATATAAAAATAAAAAATATTAAAAATAAAAAATACCTCCAAACAATAAATAGAGTGGGTGATCAATCAGGTGTACAGGAATGACACAAAATCCGAGAAGGCAATTATTAAAAAGTGTAAGTGAATTGTGCCCTGAAAAAACACAGTATTAACCACTCAAAAGCAATGCACTACCAATAATGTGAAGCTGGATAGTGACCAAATGGAATTGAGAACAGGCTAAAAGAACATATACATAAAGTGTGCATCAAAAATATGGTGATCAAAAAATTGGTAGATAAAAGTATTAAATGAAAAAAATATTAAATGAAAAAAATTTTTTCTGAAAAAAAAAATCCCTTTAAAAAAATTTTCCCTGAAAAAAATTTTTTCTTAAATACTAGCATAATAGTCTATAATTCCAAAAAAGTGTCCGTGCATACATCAAAAATACCAAAAACGCTAAATATATTACAAAGTGTCCAGTGTGTATAAAAAGTTCTTTGTGCACAAATCTGGTGTATCTTCAATTGGTTCTGGTGTGTCCGTTCAGAAACAATATATGTACCGTCCTGTGTGGAGCCCCCTCTAGTGTCCCCACTCACCAGAACACCCAACCCCTGCAGGGGTAATGGGCATGTAGACTTGGGTCCGATGATCCAAGCGGTCGGTGTCCCCTTCAGCACCTTCTTTTCACTTGTGTCACCAGAGTGCTCTCAAAGGGCATCCACCAGGACAGGGTACCATGTACAGGGAGAAGAGAAGAGCCTCATAGTGTAAATCCACATAAAACTTTATTGAGTTTAGGTTAACATTAAAACTAAAAGTAAAAGGAAAAAAAACTAAAATCTGACAGCTCTCCGCCGGCTGGCTCCACGCCAGAAGCCGCAGACAGTGCAGTGGTAGCGGCGTGCGTTCATGAAAGACTCCTCATGAAAGACTTTTTGAATACTGATTTTTCCTCCCCTCTTATTATTTTCTATCCATTTCTCCATTTTTTAACATATGTTTTAATATTTTTTATTTTTTATTGCAAATATTGTACAGATATGCGTGTTGAAATGCCTGTAATTGGTTAATGTTACACACCGAGGCGCTCTTTTACTTTTCTTTCCTTTTCTTCTTTTTTTCATTTAACTTGGATTACAATATTATGAACTACCACTAGGTGCTGAAGGGGACACTGACCGCTTGGATCATCGGACCCAAGTCTACATGCCCATTACCCCTGCAGGGGTTGGGTGTTCCGGTGAGTGGGGACACTAGAGGGGGCTCCACACAGGACGGTACATATATTGTTTCTGAACGGACACACCAGGAACCAATTGAAGATACACCAGATTTGTGCACAAAGAACTTTTTATACACACTGGACACTTTTTAATATATTTAGCGTTTTTGGTATTTTTGATGTATGCACGGACACTTTTTTGGAATTATAGACTATTATGCTAGTATTTAAGAAAAATTTTTTTTCAGGGAAAATTTTTTTAAAGGGATTTTTTTTTTCAGAAAAAATTTTTTTCATTTAATATTTTTTTCATTTAATACTTTTATCTACCAATTTTTTTGATCATCATATTTTTGATGCACACTTTATGTATATGTTCTTTTAGCCTGTTCTCAATTCCATTTGATCACTATCCAGCTTCACATTATTGGTAGTGCATTGCTTTTGAGTGGTTAATACTGTGTTTTTTCAGGGCACAATTCACTTACACTTTTTAATAATTGCCTTCTCGGATTTTGTGTCATTCTTGTACACCTGATTGATCACCCACTCTATTTATTGTTTGGAGGTATTTTTTATTTTCAATATTTTTTATTTTTATATATTTTTTATATTTTTTATTATTTTTTCTTTTTTACACATGCTTTTCTGTGAGTGGTTTGCACATTTATTGATATTTTTAGTGTGGAGATTTATCCATACACACTGAAGTATATTTTGTTTCACTGTTTTTGATTCATTCACTTAGACTTTTAGTGCATGTTTCCCCTGTGGTGAGAGTTTGTTTATTTAATATTTTATCATTGAACAGCGCCAATCCCCTATCTTCTTAGAGATTACAGCATTTGGATTGCACCTTGGTGCTTTCTTTTTTTGGGGGGCTGCAGTTCGGTTAAGGGCCTGTCCTGAGCGCGGAATATTAACACATATATTCGGTGGGAAAGGTGTCCAAGTCAGATCTTGCCCTTAGGTATTCGTGCACCATGTAAAACAGACGCTGGCGATGGTTGCTGGAACCGATCATACCTTGGGGCTGCGGACTAAAAAATTGTCTGAACGCATCGGTCAGATGGCCACCTTCTCCACCGCTCCTTCTTTGACTGACCGAATCCTCAGCAACACGTTGTCCAGGAACAGGATTTGTAACCTTCCAGTCTCTGGGAATGCGTTGCACAGACGTTCTGCAAGGCCTCCCGAAGATGTTTCATCCTCTGCTCCCTCTGTGATGGCAAGATAAGGTCCGCAACCTTACCCTTGTAACGTGGATCAAGGAGGGTTGCCAGCCAGTAATGATCCCTCTCCTTGATACCACGAATACGAGGATCCTTCTGCAGGCTTTGCAGGATCAGGGAGGCCATGCAGCGTAGGTTTGCTGAGGTCCGGAGTCCTCTGGGTCACTAAGGACGACATGATCCGCAGCCACCTCCTCCCAGCCACGTACAAGTCCATGGGTTTGTTGGGACTGTAAATGATCCCTTAAAGCCTGCTGCTGATGCTGAGTTCCAGGCTCCACCTCCATGCTGACACAATCCTCCTCCTCCTCGTCCTCTTCCTGTGTGATTGGCGGGCACGCAGGAACACTGTCTGGATAAAGGGGGCCTTGAGAGCTAAGAAAGTCCTCCTCTTCCTGCCTCTGTTCTGCCTCAAGTGCCCTGTCCATTATTCCACGCAGCGTGTGCTCCAACAGGTGAACAAGGGGGACAGTGTCACTGATGCATGCACTGTCACTGCTCACCATCCTCGTGGCCTCCTCAAATGGTGACAGGACAGTGCATGCATCCCTGATCATGGCCCACTGGCGTGGGGAAAAAAAAACAAGCTCCCCTGACCCTGTCCTGGTGCCATATCTACACAGGTACTCATTGATGGCTCTCTGCTGCGTGTGCAGCCGCTGCAGCATGGCCAACGTTGAGTTCCACCTGGTGGGCATGTCACAGATTAGGCGGTTCTTGGGCAGGTTAATTTTCTTTTGGAGGTCAGCCAGCCGAGCACTGGCATTATATGACCGGCGGAAATGCACACAGACTTTCCTGGCCTGCCTCAGGACATCCTGTAAGCCCGGGTACCTGCCCAAGAACCGCTGCAACACCAAGTTAAGGACGTGAGCCAAACAGGGCACATGGGTCAGCTGTCCCTGTCAGAGGGCGGAGAGGAGGTTGGTGCCATTGTCACAAACCACAATTTCTGGCTTAAGCTGGCGTGGCTTCAACCACCTCTGAACCTGCCCCTGCAGAGCTGACAGAATCTCTGCCCCAGTGTGGCTCCTGTCCCCCAAGCACACCAGCTCAAGCACCGCATGGCATCTTTTAGCCTGCGTACTTGCGTAGCCCCTTGAACACCTACGGAGCACCGCTGGTTCCGAGGACAAAGCACAGGAAGAGGCCATGGAGGAAGAAGAAGAGGAGGGGGTGGAGGAGAGAGGTGTGTCAGAATCACCAGTAGTAGCATTTTGGAAACGTGGTGGCGGAACAACCTCCAACACTACTGCACCTTGTCCTGCATCCTTCCCAGCTGCCAGCAGAGTCACCCAATGCGCTGTGAAACTTAGGCACCTTACCGCTGACCGCCCTGTCCAGCGAGGCCAAGACCTTGCCTTCCACATGCCGGTAGAGAGCCAGAATCGCCTTCCATGAGAAAAAGTGGCGTCTGGGAACCTGCCACTGAGGAACCGCACATTCCACAAACTCACGGAAGGGGGCAGAGTCTACCAACTGAAAAGGTAGCAGTTGAAGTGCTAGCAATTTTGCCAAGCTGACATTCAACCGCTGGGCATGTGGATGGCTGGGAGTGAACTTCTTTCTACGGTGCAGCAGCTGGGGCAGGGAAATTTGCCTGGTACAATCTGACATCGGTGTACCGATAGCTGATTGCCCGCAAGTACTTGGCTGTGACACACCTAATTCTACACCTTCATTCCTCTCAGTGCAGGTCTCAGAGAGGACTGAAGGTATAGTGGGGTTGGAGATCCCAGCTGATGAGGAGCAAGTAGAGGTCCTCTTTGTTCTGTGGTGTGGGTCTTTTAGGTACACTTGCCAACGAACTGCATGGCAGGTCAACATATGTCTGGTCAAGCATGTGGTGCCCAAGCGGGAGATGTTTTGGCCATGCGAGATACGCTTGAGACATATGTTGCAAATAGCAGCGGTGCGATCTGATGCACTCGTTTCAAAAAAGGCCCACACCAAAGAACTTTTGGAATAACACGCAGAGACAGCAGCGCCCTGTACATGCGGAGCTCTGCGGTGTGATTCAGTCAGTGTGCTGCCCTTAAGCTGGCCCCTGGAGGGCATCCTGTCTCGCTGGTGATGTGCCTCCTCCTCCTCTCTCCTATCAGGCACCCACGTGGAGTCAGTGACATCATCATCCCCTCCCTCCTCATCACTGGAGCAAACCTGGCAGTATGCTGCAGCAGGGGGAACATGACTGCCAGATTGCTGTCCTTCTTGGGTGCCCCCTCTGTCTTGGCTCACGTTACTGCCTTCCTCTAGCTGGGTACCATCATCGGAGCCTTCAAAACTTTGGGCATCCTCCTGGAGCATGTACCCAACACTGTGGTCAAACAGTTCGGGGGACTCCTCAGGAGGACATGGTGGAGCTAGGGAAGGAGTGACTGATGCCATTGAGCTGAGGGAAGAGGCCGCGTTGGCAGCTGCTTTGCCAGACAAAGTACCCTGAGCCTGGGTGAGAGAGGATGAGGAGGATGAGGACAGCTTGGTCATCCACTCGACCAAGTCTTCCGCATGTTGCAGCTCAACGCAGCCAGCTGCCGAAAAAAAGGCCAAGCGTGTCCCACGGCCACGTGCTGATGAGGATGCACCGTGTCCATGACCAGCACTGTTGCCTCTAGACACAGAGCCTGCTTGCCCTCTTTTATTGGCTTGTGACTGTCTGCCTCTCCTTGTTGGACTTCCAGACATACTATTGGCCTGCAGTGAGATGTAGCTGCACAAAACTGGGATGTATATATATACCGATTATACTGCAGCTAGCAGAATCAACTGCCTGCCTGTAGTATTATTAGTATGAGAACACCTGCACTTGTCTTCAGGTAGCTATACTGTAGGTGCAACTGTGCAGGGTACACAGTACACTAACTGGAAATACTTCAAGAGCCTGCCTGTGCTATTAATAGGAACAGAAGAAGCACACAAGCACCTGTCTTCAGGTAGCTATACTGTAGGTGCAACCGTGCAGGGTTACACAGTACACTAACTGGAAATACTTCAAGAGCCTGCTTGTGCTATTAATAGGATCAGAAGAAGCACACAAGCACCTGGCTTCAGGTAGCTATACTGTAGGTGCAACTGTGCAGGGTACACAGTACACTAACTGGAAATACTTCAAGAGCCTGCCTGTGCTATTAATAGGATCAGAAGAAGCACACAAGCACTTGGCTTCAGGTAGCTATACTGTAGGTGCAACTGTGCAGGATTACACAGTACACTAACTGGAAATACTTTAAGAGCCTGCCTGTGCTATTAATAGGATCAGAAGGAGCACACAAGCACCTGGCTTCAGGTAGCTGTCAGACTTCCCACTTACCAGACCGAAAGTCAGTTTGGGCAGAGGGTAGGCTCCTTTACGTATCCGACTCGCGGCCCCTGGTAGAGCAGAGAGGAGGCATCAGAGTGCGGAGTGGTATGAGAGCCTAGTGCAGTAGTCCAGGTGCCGGAAGGAGGTCCTCAAGCAGCTGGTAGTAATCAGGAGCACAGGCAACAGATGCTGAGCAGGAGCAAGACAGGCAGGTCACAACACAGGCAGGGTTTGGCAACAGGCGGACAGCAGAGGTACAAAAGGAGCAGGCAAAAGCGGAGTCAATCAAGCTGGGGTCAGGTACAGGCAGAAGTCGGGGAAATCCAATAGGCAAGCCGGGTCGTCAGGAGATCAGCACACAGGAACACAGAAAAGGCAACGGGAACTATTGCACAGGAGCTGTTGATCAGGCAGCACCGAGCAGAGTGTGCAGCAGGCCTAAGTAGACTGATTGGCGCCAAACGCCACGCACGTGCGTGCGCCGTTGTGCACAGGCGCGCCCCCGGACACTGGGGTGCACCCCAGCACCCCCAGGCACATGCAGACCAGCGCCCACAGGCGGACACGCGCCAACGTGCACACACGTGCACGTCTGGGCACCACCGCGCACACCAGGGTCAGCCGGACCATACACACCAGTGCCCACAGAAGCGCGCGCACCGACGCGCACCGGCGCCCAACCAGGTAACCTCTCTGACAGTAGCTATACTGTAGGTGCAACTGTGCAGGGTTACACAGTACACTAACTGTAAATACTTCAAGAGCCTGCCTGTGCTATTAATAGGATCAGAAGAAGCACACAAGCACCTGGCTTCAGGTAGCTATACTGTAGGTGCAACTGTGCAGGGTACACAGTACACTAACTGGAAATACTTCAAGAGCCTGCCTGTGCTATTAATAGGATCAGAAGAAGCACACAAGCACCTGGCTTCAGATAGCTATACTGTAGGTGCAACTGTGCAGGGTTACACAGTACACTAACTGGAAATACTTCAAGAGCCTGCCTGTGCTATTAATAGGTTGAGAAGAAGCACACAAGCACCTGGCTTCAGGTAGCTATACTGTAGGTGCAACTGTGCAGGGTTACACAGTACACTAACTGTAAATACTTCAAGAGCCTGCCTGTGCTATTAATAGGATCAGAAGAAGCACACAAGCACTTGGCTTCAGGTAGCTATAATGTAGGTGCAACTGTGCAAGGTACACAGTACACTAACTGGAAATACTGTAGAAACAACTGCCTGCCTGTCAGTATATTAGGAAAAGAATAACAGGAACGAATCTAGCTAATCTGAATACAGTGTATATATATATATATATATATATATATATATATATATATATATACATACACACAATACACTGTAAGTGCAGCTAACTGACTCAATTTGCCTACTCTATCTAACTTAAATCAAATGACACTGTCTCTCTGTCTATCTCTCTCCACCGCAGCACACTACACAAGGCCGCCATGCAGGCGGCCTTATATAGTGTGGGGCGTGTACTAAACCCCCTGGGCCATAATTGGCCAAAGCCTCCCTGGCTTTGGCCAATTATGGTTCTCTGTACACACAGCGCTGTGATTGCCCAAGCATGCAGGTCATAGTGGATGCTTGGCCAATCATCATCCATCAATGCACTGCGATGCCACAGTGAATTATGTGCCGTAACGCGCCACTCGAATTTGGCGCGAACGGCCCATAATGTTCGTAATTCGGCGAACGACCGAACACACAATGTTCGAGTCGAACATGCGTTTGACTCAAACACGAAGCTCATCCCTAGTCATCAGCATATAGATGGTATTGGAAGCCGTGGAGGTTTATCAAATGACCAAGGGCGGAGGTGTAGATAGAAAATAGAAGGGATCCAATGACAGAACCTTCGGCGATCCCTAAGAAAAGAGGAAGTGGAGAGAGTTGTAGGCAACCCTGAATAAACTCTGTGATAGATAGGAGGAGAACCTACCTATAACATCTGTATGTGTTCATGGCTGACATTAGACTCAGGTCCCCAAGTTCCTCCAGAGTTTTTAATTGCTGAATTTTGAACCACACAGTGTAGGAGAAGAGGATGGTCTGGAGACCAAGTATGAAACTGAAGGTCCATCAGACCTGAAAGAAAGTAGGTATGATCTAGCAGTGGCAGTAAGGGTGAGTTTAATGCTATTTATGCTGGTCCCATTACTAGCGATGAGACAGTGGTGAGGTATGGGTGAAGAGTAGCCATATTTTGTAGGAATCGAGGGTCAATTTTGAAGGACTGCATTTCTTAAAGTGGAACCAAACTCCCCAGTATACTCATCTGCACCTTCCAGTAATGTGAAAGTTACATCCTTCACCGACCTCTGTCATCTTCTCTCCAGATGCTAGGTTTTTGGCCTCATGATTGGCAATTGGGGGATGACCTCATCAGAGTCAGTTATTCTGGTTCGGCCGAAGTATGCTGAAAATGCACACTGCGCTGCGCATGCGCAGCGCAGTGTACCTTAGGTAGAACATTGCAAGGTAAGGGAGCTAAGTGTTTGTTTTATTGCAGAAGAAACATGTGAGCTGCCTGCTCACAGTTTTCTGACATTTACTGTGGGGACGGAAAGTATTCAGACCCCCTTAAATTTTTCACTCTTTGTTATAGTGCAGCCATTTGCTAAAGTCATTTAAGTTCATTTTTTTCCTCATTAATGTACACACAGCACCCCATATTGACAGAAAAACACAGAATTGTTGACATTTTTGCAGATTTATTAAAAAAGAAAAACTGAAATATCACATGGTCCTAAGTATTCAAACCCTTTGATGTGACACTCATATATTTAACTCAGGTGCTGTCCATTTCTTCTGGTCATCCTTGAGATGGTTCTACACCTTCATTTGAGTCCAGCTGTGTTTGATTATACTGATTGGACTTGATTAGGAAAGACACACACCTGTCTATATAAGACATTACAGCTCACAATGCATGTCAGAGCAAATGAGAATCATGAGGTCAAAGGAACTGCCTGAAGAGCTCAGAGACAGAATTGTGGCAAGGCACAGATCTGGCCAAGGTTACAAAAAAATTTCTGCTGCACTTAAGGTACCTAAGAGCACAGTGGCCTCCATAATCCTTAAATGGAAGACGTTTGGGACGACCAGAACCCTTCCTAGAGCTAGTCGTCCGGCCAAACTGAGCTATCGGGGGAGAAGAGCCTTGGTGAGAGAGGTAAAGAAGAACCCAAAGATCACTGTGGCTGAGCTCCAGAGATGCAGTCGGAAGATGGGAGAAAGTTGTAGAAAGTCAACCATCACTGCAGCCCTCCACCAGTCGGGGCTTTATGGCAGAGCGGCCCGACGGAAGCCTCTCTTTAGTGCAAGACACATGAAAGCCTGCATGGAGTTTGCTAAAAAACACCTGAAGGACTCCAAGATGGTGAGAAATAAGATTCTCTGGTCTGATGAGACCAAGATAGAACTTTTTGGCCTTAATTCTAAGCGGTATGTGTGGAGAAAACCAGGCACTGCTCATCACCTGTCCAATACAGTCCCAACAGTGAAGCATGGTGGTGGCAGCATCATGCTGTGGGGGTGTTTTTCAGCTGCAGGGACAGGATGACTGGGTGCAATTGAGGGAAAGATGAATGTGGCCAAGTACAGGGATATCCGGGACGAAAACCTTCTCCAGAGTGCTCAGGACCTCAGACTGGGCCGAAGGTTTACCTTCCAACAAGACAATGACCCTAAGCACACAGCTAAAATAATGAAGGAGTGGCTTCACAACAACTCTGTGACTGTTCTTGAATGGCCCAGCCAGAGCCCTGTCTTAAACCCAATTAAGCATCTCTGGAGAGACCTAAAAATGGCTGTCCACCAACGTTTACCATCCAACCTGACAGAACTGGAGAGGATCTGCAAGGAGGAATGGCAGAGGATCCCCAAATCCAGGTGTGAAAAACTTGTTGCATCTTTCCCAAAAAGACTCATGACCGTATTAGATCAAAAGGGTGCTTCTACTAAATACTGAGCAAAGAGTCTGAATACTTAGGACCATGTGATATTTTAGTTTTTCTTTTGTAATAAATCTACAAAAATGTCAACAATTCTGTGTTTTTCTGTCAATATGGGGTGCTGTGTGTACATTAATGAGGAAAAAAATTAACTTAAATGGTTTTAGCAAATGGCTACAATATAACAAAGAGTGAAAAATTTAAGGGGGTCTGAATACTTTCCGTCCCCACTGTAGGTTTAGTTCTACATTCAAGTGGTTGTAAACCCTTACAGACCACTCTGACCTACAGGTAGATTAAGGCTTACCTGTAGGTCCAAGAAATATCTCCTAAACCTACACGGTTTAGGAGATATTTGCAAAAAGACAGGCACGCAGGCGCACTGAGCGGGAGTGACGTCATCGCGGTTTCGGCCAATCACAGCACCGGAGCCACGATAGAAGAAAAAAGATGAACACTCTGTACCAGAGGGGACAGCGGTGACATCGCAGGCTCCTGTGTCAGGTAAGTGACACATAATGGGCTACTATGTGAAGCATAGTAGCCCATTATGCTTTACCCTTGCAGGGAAACAAAGACGAAGTAAACCCATCAGAGTTTACTTCCTCTTTAAGGCATGTTAGCTGGAGATACACCCATTGAGATAATTTAGAACAGGAATAGGACCTTCTGGAGGATGTTCATTTTTATCACGTTAATTTTGCTCAACCAAGAATGATATTGGGGGAGGGGCTCCTTGGATTTGATTCAGTAAAGGTAGGTAGTTAGCTTGGCATAGATCCATTATGTTGGAAAGGGAAGGGTGAAGTAAATCCCTAAATACTTAAAGTTTTGTGTTTTTGTTTTATTTTTTATTTTTTTAAGGGAAGGGGAAATGTGCCTCTGGACTTCTTCTAGAGAGTGTAAGTTTTAGAATTGGGTTGAAATGTTCCCAAACAAAGATAATACCTTCATCAGATTAGAGAGAAATACTAGCAGCTGGTATATATAAAATAGAATGTTGTTTGCAAACAAGGCATATTTATGTGTTTGTTCATGTATCTGAATCTTGTGAATATTAGGGTTTTGTCTGATAGAGAGGAGTGGCTCTAGAGAAATGGTAATCAGCAGAGGCGGTGGGGGGGGGAAATCTTAACGAGCGCCAATGCATTGTGTAACAAGTTGGCTCACTGGGGGTTATTTACGAAAGGCAAATCCACTTTGCACTACAAGTGCACTTGGAAGTGCAATCGCTGTAGATCTGAGGGGAAGATCTGAAATGAGGGGAAGCTTTGCTGATTTTATCATCCAATCATGTGCAAGCTAAAATGCTGTTTTTTATTTTTCTTGCATGTTCCCCTCAGATCTACAGCGACTGCACTTGCAGTGCACTTGTAGTGAAAAGTGGATTTGCCTTTCGTAAATAACCACCACTGTGACATTAATCCAGACATGAGCTGTGAATGATTAATTTAAGGCTAAGTGGTGCATTTTAGGGCTGAGGCCAAGATGTTCAAGAGTGACCTGAGGTAGACCCAGTCTACCCAATCAAGTGCCTTCTCTGCAGCAGTGGAGAAGAGTAACGTAGGCTAAGGTTGTTTGTGTACATTAGCTAGGGGAGAGTGTTGAAAGGAATGTTTTACTAGGTAGTAGGTGTCCTACCAGGGATGAAACCCACCTGATCAGGAGAGATCCATCATGGGAGGAAGGTAAGGCATTTAGCATTCTGTACCCTGACGTAAAGTTTTATATCTAGGTTGAGCAAGGAGATTGGTCTATGACTTCCAAAGCATGTGGAGTCCTTGTCCAGGTTAGACAGTACTGTTATGTGTGCCCTGAAGGCTTCTGGTCAAATCTCATATTCCTCCATGGCAGAATTAGAAAAGACACCTGGAGAAGCTCATCCTCAGAGATCTCAACTTGAGGAAGTCAGTTGACAAGGATTGTATATTACCCTGTTCTAGGTATTTAATGGTGGACTTCTGTTTGTGTCATGGTGTATTAGACATAATGTTACATGGTATGCATACACTTTAGACTTCCCAAAATTAAGAGCGCTGGATTTCCCAGCTAATTTATTTTTTCATGATTTAGGAATGGCATGCACCTGGGGCTGTTCTTTAAATGGTAGGCTGGTTTGAGATCCTTGTTGGACTATAGATTTTTAGTTCCTAAATGATATTTTTATGACATCAGAATACCAAATTTCTTTTAGGAGAAAGTTTTCCAGCAAAAAGATTTTATTCACTATTTAGAGAAAATTTACAGAACTCAGTGGCTGGTGTAGGAATTGTACAGCATATTACTAATTTCCTAAAAGTCCTGAGGCAGTGGAATACCAACAAATATAGAAAGCCTTATAGGAAAGGCATTGCTATAGATAAAATCTTAAACTACAGTGAACATCATACTAAGAAAAAATTGTATAATCACAATAAAGGAGCTTGTCTCAAAGAAAAAAAATACCTGTTTGAGAAGCTTTAATTTGAAGCCACCATTCTGTTTTTTGGATGCATGCAAATTTTAAAGTAGTGACGTTAAAACTTTCTAAGAATGTCCTAAAAAGTATACCTGTGTCAATACATGGCCATATTTGTGAACACTAAAGTTTTACATTTATTTTTAATGTATTATGAGAATAATGTTTAAAAGGCTAAATTGTTCAGCTGAGACATGGTCAACTGGGAAAAGTCAGCACATAACTTCAGAAAGAGATGGTTTGTGTGATTATAAAAGTACCTCGTAAGACCTTGCATGGCTGGATTGTTGGAGATAAACTAGATGACATGTTCTCCACAATGGGTGTCTATAGCTGCTATATAACATAAGCCAGAAATTAGTTGATTCTGTTTTTAAATAAACAGTTATATCTCATCATTTCTACATATATCCTTTTTATTACTTCAGTGTGGCAGGAAAAACACTAGATAATTACCTTTTATTACCTGTTCACACAAGCAAACTCTCAAATACATTGGTATTTTGCTTAAAAACATTTCAAGTAATATTCATGTCAGGTAAGGAAACTGTAATAGATGTGTCATGCAAATCAAATAAGCTGTATAAGCTGTTCAAGCAATAACAATTTCACATTTATGTTTCATAGCAATATTTTACATCGTTCTAGTTTATATTTATGTTTTTATATATGTATTATTGTGATTATTTTGATGGTCAACAATCAATTAGCATGTATACTCTTTCATAATATACATGGGGGGGTCTTACTAAAGCTGGAGCGTGCAAAATCTGGTGCAGCTCTGCATATAAACCAATCAGCTTCCAGGTTTTATTGTCAATGCTGAATTGAACAAGTTGAAGTTAGAAGCTGATTGGCTACAATGCACAGCTGCACCAGAATCTGAGTGTACCAGTTTTAGTAAATCTCCCCCGTTATGTCTATGAGACTTGAAAGGCAGGTAGGAGTCAATGTCCAATATCCTAATTTAATACAGTAAATAAGGAGCCTTTCTTTTGAAATATGGACATAGCACACTTTTTTTTCATTCCAGGTTTATATTGAAGCATTTTATGCCGTACATTTATTACATTGTAACCACATAAAAACCTTGCATGTTATATAATGATCCTGGATAATTTCACTTAAAACTCCAGAACATCTGTAAATGACAACTGGATTCCTAATCTGTAACGCTTGGTTCACAACACCCCTCACAGGAAAATGCAATGTTTAACCATGCTGACAGCTGTCAATATGAGCTCCAGTAGGCATTTCTGAACATCACACTTATTTTTTTCTCTTTTTAACTTTATTTGAAGTGTCACCTAGTGTCATATGTGTTGTGCTGCAGTGCAGCGACATGTTGCATTTCTCCACATTGCACCTCACTGCACATCACATCAGCATCATGGCTTGAATGGGGCACATAAAAAACAATTGTTTTCTATGTCTTCTAGGGGTGACCTGCATTTATACAGTGTGGAGAAACACAAGTCACCGCACATGTGAACAAGTCCTTAAGGATCCAGTCAGAGCAGATGGTGCCTCCATGATCCCTGCATAAGCCTTGTGCAGTGATCATTAGAGTTAGGCCTTATTCACACGCTAGTATTTTAGCGAATGACCTTTGGAGAGCTGTGTTTGCCCGCACAGCAGTCAAATTGGGAAAACTGGCTGTATCTATGCAGCTGCTGCATCAAAATTGACATGAATGGGACTGCATGCACGATGATGCACAAGTTTTCTGCTATAGTATGCCCGTGTGAACGAGGCCTAACCTTGTTACAAATATGCAGCCCTTTTAGTGCAGATCACAGGTTTGTTCTCTGATATAATCCCAACCTGGGCTGCAGCAAACCTGTAAAGTAAAATAAATAGTTATTTGCTTTTAATTTTTTGCTTTTAACTAATTAACCTCCTATATAACCCCATATTATCTCTAATTGGCTACAGAATAATTCCTTCCCCTGCTAACCATAGCTATACTTCTTTCTTGCTTTTGTTAAGGCTAATATGTGAATGTTGTATTGTTTATATTTTATCAATTACTTTGATTCATATTCTTGTGTGAAAATAAATAAAGTTGAACAAATTATTACAGCGCACACATGCAAAAAATGACATTTAACTCCTGCAAAAGTATTTAAAACAACTGAACATTTTCAAAAAATATGGGGATTTGGTCACACCATATTGCTATATGGTGCTTAAGCCCACTTACTGCAACAAAGTACCCCAATATTAGTGGGTCCTATTCTAGTGTATTTCTCCCATGGTTCAGAGAAGCAGGATCTTCCATTCTATGGATAGCGTAGGACCCACTAACAATGGGGTACTTTGTTGCAGTAAGTGGGCACCATATAGCAATATGGTGTGACCAAATCCCCATATTTTTTGAAAATGTTCAGGTGTTTTAAATAGCCTTGCAGGAGTTAAATGTCATTTTTTGTATGTGTGCGCTGTAATATTTTGTTCTGTTTTATGGTCTTATGGCTGCACCATCTTTAATGCATCTTTTAGGGTGTGACCCCCCAAATATCTTGTTTGTCTATTGTATGGATTCTGACCAAATCCTTTTGGGTAGGAGCACCCCACTCCCTCATCATTGCCTCTCGTTAGTGTCCACCTGTGTTATAGGAGGAGTCCTCTAGTTGTCCCATATAGAGGACTGTATTTCTCTCATGGTTCAGAGAAGCAGGATCTTCCATTCTATGGATAGCATAGGACCCACTAATAATGGGGTACTTTGTCGCAGTAAGTGGGCTTAAGCACCATATAGCAATATGGTGTGACTAAATCCCCATATTTTTTGAAAATGTTCAGGTGTTTTAAATAGCCTTGCAGGAGTTAAATGTAATTTTTTGCATGTGTGCTCTGTAATATTTTGTTTTGGTCTTATGGTTGCACCATCTTTAATGCATCTTTTAGGGTGTGCCCCCAAATATTTTGTTTGTTTAATAAATAAAGTTGGACTCTGGGGAAAAAAAATTGGGGCCATTTGCTATGCAAATATAAATGACCTATATTGATGCCTGTCCCACATTTGGCTGCTGCTCTGTTCAGTAAATTTGTCAGTGTGATTCAGCCGCCACTGTCAGTACTATAAAATCCAGTTCTGGGACTTGTAGTTCTAGCTGTAGTACAATGATCATAGCAGGTCGCGCGTTGTACACCTCCTCCATTCAGAAAAAATATTGTATTCCTATTACTGAATGCAAGGCTTTCTGTGATTAGGGAGGTGGCTGCAATCACAAAAAGCCTTGCATTCAGAAAAAAGAATACAAGGCCTCTTCTGAATAAAGGAGGTGTACAATGAGTGACCTGCTATAATCAGTGTACTACAAGTCTCATTGCCAGGTACTGTGGGGGCTGAATGAAATAACAGCACAGCATCCAAATATGGGACACCCATAACTAGAGGTAATTTTTTTTATGCAGAAAATGGCCCAACATGTTTTTTTTCCCTAAAATTCAGCTTTATGATATTTTAGTGCTACAAAATAAAATGTGTGCTTTGTAATTGCAGTAACACTAATTGTTTTAACAACTAATTGTTTTATAACTTGTCAGGATTCAAAAATCAATACATTTTATGTTACTTACTTTAGATTGTCTGTAACATGAATGCAAAATGAAATCATTCCTGAAATGCAAAACTTTTCACACCCCTGAAATATAAAAAAATCACTTTGACACAAATGACAAAATTGTTGGCAGACCAATAGGCCCATAGTTGTTTTGTAAAAATAATCTGGATCATAATAGGTGCACAGCTACTAGTCCTAAAGCACTTAATAATGTATCCAGACATTTTGATAGACTTTGTTAAAGGTTTGATAGACTTTCTTTTTTCAAACGAATTAAATTGAATAATGTTTGGTTTTCACGCATTGTTTATTGTTTCCTGTTTCCATTCAACCATTAAACAAAATAATATGCGCAATATGTAAAATGTAGAAAGTAAAGTATATTTAAATGAAAAAATTAAAACACAAAGGGCTCTATGTATAAAAAGTTTTCTAAACGAATGTGACAAAGATCCACAGTGCTTTAGCAATACATATTGTATTTGGTGTAATATGATTATGTCATATAATAGTTAGAGCCATGAAGTGGCCATAATCAGTTTTTTCATGCTTGAGGTATTTAAAAAAAGTTGCATTATGGCCAATAGATGGTGAATAAGATCATAGGAAATAATTATATTATACAACGCAGAATTTGGCAGGTTTCATTGGAACTGTGCGGTTGTTTTTTACATTCATTCAGCAAGCTTTTTATACACAGACCCCTATGTGTTGTGTAGGTAAGATTTTGGTTACATAAGTAAAGATACTCAAAAACATAACATGACATTCATTGGAATGACGCCTCATGTCTGTAAGTGTTTTGCAAATTTTGCCTACACATCTGGCCAGTTTAATTAGGGCCATACCACACAAGTGTTCTTGTCACTGGCTGTACGGCTGCTGATATGGCACTCTCCATACAATCAAGGCACTATCCCCAAAATCACTTGGGATTTCTTAAAAATAGATTGGCCACAAACTCCTACTTTCTATTCATTACCCAAAGTTAATAAAAATCTTACAAAACCACAAGGTAGACCCATAGTTTCTGGGCGAGGTAGTCTAACGGAAAATGCCAGCATCTTAGTTGACACACATTTACTAGACATGTGCATATCGTTTCGTTCCGAATCGAAATTCGGGCAAATTTTTCATTATTCGGAAATTCGGATGCATCCGAATTTCCAAATTAGAAAAGTAATGAATTTAAACGAATCCGAAAAAAAGCGAACAAATTCGAATCGAATTCAAAAACAAATTTGAATCGAATTCGAAAACATATTCAAATCGAATTCAAAAACATATTCAAATTCGAAAACAAATTCGAATCGAATTCGAAAACATATTCAAATCGAATTTGAAAACAATAGAAATCGATTTTCTAATAAATAAAATAAGATAGAATATAAAATCATAAAGAAATAGAATACATATATATAATATTTTTTTTATTCTGTTTTATTGTTTTTCTATGCTTTTCTTTTCTTTTCTATTATTTTCTATTCTATAATAGTCTTTTCTATTCAAATTCAAATTCATTCGATACGAAATTCAAATTTCGGAACATGGCTTCTGAAGATTGAATTTCGTATAGAATGAATTTGAATTAGAATAGAAAAGATTTTAATAGAAAAGAATAGACTAGAAATTAGAATATCATACAGAATTAAATCGAATTTGAATAGAAAAGATTAGAATAGAAAAGAAAATAATAGAAAAGAATAAACAAGAAAAACATATATTGTATGTTATTGTATTCTGTTCTATTGTTTTTATATTCTATTCTTTTCTATTCTTTTCTATTCTATTCTAATCTTTTCTATTCAAAATTCAAATTCAAAATCATCATTCAATCATTCAAATTTCATTAATACCAAATTTGAATTTCGGAAAATGGTTATATATACATATATAACATTTTCAGAAATTCTAATTTCATATAGAATGAAATCAAATTAGAATAGAAGAAAATAATAGAAAAGAATAGACTAGAAAAACAATAGAATAATATATATATATATATATATATATATATATATATATATACTCTATTGTTTTTCTAGTCTATTCTGCACTTAAAAATGTGTTACTTTATTTATTTATTTATTAGAAAAAGATTACAAGCAAGTAGAGTCATTCCAAACAAATATATATATTATATATGTTTTTCTATTCTGTTCCATTGTTATTCTATGCCAGTCTTTTCTATTCTAAACTTTTCTATTCGAATTTGAATTCATTCTGGACGAAATTCGAATTTTGGAAGATGGCTTCTGTATAGAATGAATTCGAATTTGAATAGAAAATAATAGAAAATAGACTAGAAAAACTATAGAACAGAATAGAATAAAATATAATATACAATATATATAATATATAATATATTTATCGGCGTATAACACGCACTTTTTTCCCCTTAAAATCAGGGGAAAATCGTGCGCGCATGTTATACGCCGATCCCCCGCCGATTGTAAGCCTTTTGGCGGCTCTCGGCGGCTTTTGGCTGCTCTCAGCGGCTTTCAGACACTTTCGGCCATTCTCGGTGGCTTTCGGCTGCTTTCGGCCATTCTCGGCGGCTCTCGCAGTCCCGCGTGAGCCGGCGAAAGCTGAAAGCAGCCGAGAGCCGCCGAGAATGGCCGAAAGCTGACAGGAGAGGCCGGGAGCCGCCGAGGATGGTCGGGAGCGCCTGAGAACGGCAGCGCCATTTTTAAAAGCCATTGCAAACGACACAGGGCAAGGCAGATGGACACTGACAAGGCTGCAATGAGGGACACGGCTGCAATCAGGGACAAGGTACAGATGGACACTGACATGGCTGCAATGGGGGACAAGGCTGCAATGGGGGACAAGGCTGCATGGGGGACAATGCTACAGATGGACACAGACAAGGCTGCAATGGGGACAAGGCTGCAACGGGGGACAAGGCTGCAATGGGGGACAATGCTACAGATAGACACAGGCTGCAATGAGGGACAAGGCTACAGATGGACACTGATGAGGCTGCATTGATGGGCATTTAAATGTAAGTTTTTTCTTAAACTTCCCTCCTAAAAGTTTTTTTCCTTAAAAATCCCTCCTAAACTTGGGGTGCGTGTTATACGCCGGCGCGTGTTATACGCCGATAAATACGGTATATATATATATTATGTTTTATTCTATTCTGTTCTATTGTTTTTCTAGTCCAGGGGTCCTCAAACTACGGCCCGCAGGCCGAATACGGCCCTCCAGTGTTTTTTATCCGGCCCACGGACTGCCCCTTTAACATTGTAGCACTCCCCCTGCCATCTGCTCCCTCCATCACACAGGACGGGAAACATGACAGGCCCGGACAAAGGACCTTCTGTGCTAAGAAGCAGGTGATTGGTTACTAGGCATCGGGGCGGTCCCAGGAACCAATCACCTGCCCCTCACTTCCAAAGTCCCGCCCTCCGTCCGTACCTACCATGCCTCGCATCCTGCGTGATACAGGTAAGTGTTGAGTGGGAGTGCTGTGATATTATAGGGGCGGCAGTGTAATATTGATATGGGGAGTCTGTGATGGGGGATCTGTGATATGGGGAGTCTGCGATATGGGGGGATCTGTGATATGGGGGGAGTCTGTGATATGGGGAGTCTGTGATATGGGGGGATCTGTGATGGGGGATCTGTGATGGGGGATCTGTGATATGGGGGATCTGTGATATGGGGGGATCTGTGATGGGGGATCTGTGATATGGGGGGGATATGTGATGGGGGATCTGTGATATGGGGGATATGTGATGGGGGAGTCTGTGATATGGGGGGGATCTGTGATGGGGGAGTCTGTGATGGGGGATCTGTGATATGGGGGGATCTGTGATGGGGGATCTGTGATATGGGGGGATCTGTGATATAGGGGGGATATGTGATATGGGGGGGATATGTGATATGGGGGGATCTGTGATATGGGGAGTCTGTGATGGGGGATCTGTGATATGGGGGATCTGTGATATGGGGGTATCTGTGATATGGGGGGATCTGTGATATGGGGAGTCTGTGATGGGGGGTCTGTGATATGGGGGGGATATGTGATATGGGGGATCTGTGATATGGGGGATCTGTGATATGGGGGGGATATGTGATGGGGGATCTGTGATATGGGGGAGTCTGTGATATGGGGGGGATCTGTGATGGGGGAATCTGTGATATGGGGGATCTGTGATATGGGGGATCTGTGATGGGGAGATCTGTGATATGGGGAGGATCTGTGATGGGGAGTCTGTTATGGGGGGATCTGTGATGGGGGAAATCTGTGATATGGGGGGATCTGTGATATGGGGAGTCTGTTATGGGGGAGTATGTGATATGGGGGGTCTGTTATGGGGGGATCTGTGATATGGGGGAGTCTGTTATGGGGGCATCTGTTATGGGGGAGTCTGTTATGGGGGAGTCTGTTATGGGGGAGTCTGTGATATGGGGAGATCTGTGATATGGGGGATCTGTGATGGGGGAGTCTGTGATATGGGGAGTCTGTTATGGGGGAGATCTGTGATATGGGGAGATCTGTGATATGGGGGGATCTGTGATATGGGGGGATCTGTGATGGGGAGTCTGTTATAGGGGGATCTGTGATATGGGGGAGTCTGTTATGGGGGAGTCTGTTATGGGGGAGTCTGTGATATGGGGGATCTGTGTTGGGGAGATCTGTGATATGGGGGGATCTGTGATGGGGAGTCTGTTATGGGGGATCTGTGATGGGGGAGTCTGTTATGGGGGATCTGTGATGGCGGAGTCTGTTATGGGGGATCTGTGATCGGGGAGTCTGTTAGGGGGGGATCTGTGATGGCGGAGTCTGTTATGGGGGATCTGTGATGGGGGAGTCTGTGCTATGGGGGGGACTGATATGGGGGGACTGATATGGGGGGATCTGTGATGGGGAAGTCTATTATGGGGGAGTCTGTTATGGGGGATCTGTGATGGCAGAGTCTGTTATGGGGAAAGTCTGTGATGGGGGAAGTATGTGATATGGGGGAGTCTGTTATGGGGGGAATCTGTTATGTGGGGCTTTGTGATGGAGAGGAGTTTGTGTTGGGGGGCTTTGTGATGGGGGGATCTGTCATGGGGGGGCTTTGTTATGGGGTGAGTCTGTGATGGGGAGGGGGGTCTGTGATTGGGAGTGGTTCTGTAATGAGGGGAGTCTGTGAAATACTGATAAGTTCATATTGATTACAATTGTTCTTTATTTTAAATATTGTACTGTTTTTTTCCTGTTTTTTTTTTGCACTACAAATAAGATGTGTGCATAGGAATTAGTTCATATTTTTTTTAAACTATAGTGCGGCCCCCCAACAGTCTGAGGGACCGTGAACTGGTCCCCTGTCTAAAAAGTTTGAGGACCCCTGTTCTAGTCTATTCTTTTCTACTCTATTCTAATCTTTTCTATTCTAATTCAAATTCATTTTATACGAAATTCGAATTTCAGAAGATGGTTTTATATATATATAATTTTTTTCTATGCTGGTCTATGGTTTTTCTATGCTGTTCTTTTCTATTATTTTCTATTTTATTCTAATCTTTTCTATTTGAATGCAAATTCATTCTATACGAAATTCGAATTTCGGAAAATAGTTATATAGAAATAGAATGAAATCGAATTCTAACAGAAAAGACTAGAATAGAAAAAACAATAGAACAGAATAGGAAAAAAAAAAAAAAAAAAAAAAAATATATATATATATATATATATATATATATATATATATATATATATATATATATATATATATATATATATATAAAACATCTTCCGGAATTGGAATGAATTCGAATTTGAATAGAAAAGATTAGAATATATTATATTTTTTTCTATTCTGTTCTATTGTTTTTCTATGCTATTCTTATTTTCTATTCTATTCTAATCTTTTCTATTGGAATTCAATTTCATTCTATACGAAATTCGAATTTCGCAAAATAGTTATATATAGTTTTTTTTCAAATTCAGTCAAATTTTTTCGAATGCGGTAGAATTTTTTCGAATTTGATCGTTTTTTTCAAATGCGGTAGAATTTTTTCGAATTTGACAGTTTTTTTTCTAATGCGGTAGAATTTTTATCGAATTTGATAGTTTTTTTCGAATGCGGTCGAATTTTTTCGAATACGAATATGAAACTAAATGAATCCCGAAAACGAATGTAACGAATGCAACTAATTTAACTAAATGAATTTAGTTAAATAAGGAATCGAGACGAAATGAAACTAAACAAATTTTTTCATCCTGCACATGTCTAACATTTACTCCCCCATGTTCTATCCCTGCCTTCTTATATGAAGGACACAATCCACCTTTTACAGATCATTGATGATACCCATGTTCCTCCTGGAGTGTGGTTGGTAGCTGTCAATGTTGAAGCATTGTACAGTAGCATACCGCACAACAGGGGAATCTCGGTGGTTAAGTCTTTCCTACAAGAAAGAACTGCCAATCAAAAATCATACAGTGAGTTTTTTGTTGCGCTCCTTTAGTTCATCTTGCATAACAATTTTCTTCTTTTTGGCGATTCCAGGTGCAGGGAGTGGCGATGGAGACCTCCTGTGCCGCATCATACGCTAACCTGTACCTGGGGGGTGGGAACGTCAAATTAGTGATGAGGCACTCTCTATGTACTTGTGCCACATTCTTTTGTGGCACAGGTACATAGATGATATTCTCATATTCTGGGACAGATCTAGGGAGTTACTTGATGCCTTCATTCAAATACTGAACACAAATTACTTTAACTTTGATTTACTATGACATGTTGTCCTGAAATGATCTCTTTCCTGGATGTTGAGGTATTCATTAAGATAGATATGACACTGGGAGCCACCCTTTTTCGCAAGCCCACAGCAGGCAATACTATTCTACGAGGGAATATTAGACACCCAACTAGTGTGGTTAGGTCCATTCCTTATGGACAGTATTTGCGCATCAAGCGCAACTGTTCATCACAGGAGGATTTCCAGCATAAAGCCAATGAACTCAAGGACAGACTATTAGCTCGAAAGGTATTCCAAAAGGACCCTGAAAAAAGCATATCATAGAGCGAATGGCAGGGATAGAGAGAGGCTAGTCTTTCAAACAACTAAACATAACAGTGATGATAAAACTGGTACAACAAAACTATTAATAAGATATTCCAGGCAACAATATCAGATTAAACACATTATTGATAAATACTAGCACTTATTGAAAGCTGACCCCCAGGTAGAAAACTGTATCAAGGATAAAGCTGAGATTGTCTACCGTAGAAACACCTCAATACGGGACCAATTGGTACAGAGTCACTTTAATAGGGAAGGCAGACAGTGCAAATGCAAATATTAGGGAACCCACCAGTGTGGCGGCTGCTCATACTGCAAATTTTTGTGGCCCTGAAAGACACATATCTTACCAAACGGTGAATTCCATCAAGCCAAGCACTTTACAAACTGCCAGACAATGGGCATCGTCTATCTTATGACATGTGTATGCAGTAACTACTATGTCGGTAAGACTAAACGTCATTTCTGGCAATGGATTTGTGACCATGTATCCGCCATCAAGGGGGGGGTGATATCATGTCTCCTATTAGAAGACATGGAACGTGGAAACACAAACCCTCATAGTGTTAGATTCTTTGTCTTTGAAAGGATACATACGGACATATGGGGAGGTGACTGGGATGGCCTGATCCTACAAAGGGAGGCCAGATGGATTCACCATTTGGGGGCAGCACAGTCACCAGGGTTAAATGATGCAACAAGTTTCAAAGCTTTTTTTTTTAAAGCTTCATTAGACTTCTCCCGCTTCCTGCTTACTTTATCTCCTTCTCTGATACATGTATGCATATCTTTAGTTTAGTTGGTCTAGTGTATTCCTAATAATGGGGGACTGATACAAGGACTGTATATGCTTTAAACTATAGGGAATGGGGGGGTCTGAGAGATAGATGTTGAGGGGGAGGGAAAGGTTGTATGTCATGTATTCCCGTATTTTGTTGTGTCCTTTTTGTATATATTTATGACTGAGTTTATACGATATTATACTATTTGTATGTGGTCTCCAATGTGTAAACAGCCAGCCACTGTCCTCTTGTGGAGATAGGCAGGTCTTCAATTTTCTGTATATATATATATATATATATATATATATATATATTTATATATATATTTACATTGGAGTGCTTTTGCGCAGCCTATGTTCCTGATCCTTTCCCTCCTCAATTTATGGGTCTGTCCATGTGGGTGATGTGTGGGGATCCATCCTTGGTTGATTGACAGTGGGGTCCCCTGTTTGGGCTACATAGCAGGCCAGCTTCAGTGGACACATCTGTGTTTCCATGGCTGCGCCCTCCTCTCTGCTTGCGACCCAGGTTATTTGGCTCTACCTTTTAGCTAGTGGGTGGGGTGGGACCCATGGTTGGTCTCTCGATGCTGGCGGCTTCTGACTGGTTGACGAGCGGGTGCACTATTTTTTTGTTCCCGCAGTGTACCAGTTGGCTGAGAGCCCTGGGATGTTGTGACCGTGGCGCGGTCCACTGCCTATGATGTGGGGCCCGTGCATGCGCGGCGTCATTTACGGCGCAATGGCGCCAAACTTTTCCCTACCTGGAGATGCAAGCTGGCATCTTCTGAGCGCTCGTAGGTAGGCCCCGTCCCCGCCCTACTTAGGACTCTTCACTGTATGTGGGGTAGAGGAGTCATCTGAACATGGCCCCAGGGAACGCCACGCCGGGACCCCTGTTCTGCCATCTTGCACTATACCTCTCACATTTGTATACATCCAACACAAGGCTAGCGGATCCAACACCACAAAAATTGTGGGTAAGTGTTTGACATTGGACGTACTTGTATGCACATTCTATTCTGGGATACGTTTGTCCCTTTATATGAGGGCTTGATAAGGCTTGTGGGTAATTTCCCTGCTACTGCTAACAACCATATGCAGTAAGAGAAACCTTAATAGATGTGTTTCTCAAACTGGGGAGTAGGGGTGTAGTTTGTCATTTTAAAGGGTCCCACACTAGGTTATCCTTTTGCCCTGGTAACTTTATACATAGTGCTGTTTGGATGTATTGCATCCTATCAGTTACACTTGGTATCAGGAACTTTAAATTATATTTTTCTAGATACTCATTTGCAATTGTGAATGGGAGCTTGGTATCCCTAATGAATTATCTGTGGACTACCTCATATGACCGGAGGGTTGGCAACGGCTGGCTGTAGGAGGACCATATATTGTGACTCTATTTATGTCTCTGTATGAACTCTGAGGTATGTGGCAATAAATTATTGAGCCATTACATTTATTGACGAATTGAGACTGAAATTGATGTTTACAATATTTCTTATTTTAGTGCTCGGCTGCAATATATTTTCCTGAAGAAGCGGGCTATGACCCGTGAAACGTAACTGCGTTGAAGCTACAGCGAGTCTCTTATCCACTACAGCAGTGGGGTTGATGAGAATCAACACTAAGAGGAGCATTACATTGTGTTTCTTTTCATGTTTATGGTGCATGTACACATTTCTATGTCCTATATTTTAAACTTGTATAAATAAACTTTTTGGATATTTTTTTTACCCATTTGGTACCGTTAAAGTCCTTCCAATCTAGCATGTTAGGGTTATTTGTGTAGTCTATTTTCCAGGATGAGGTATCGAACATATACTGTCATCAATTGAGGGCTCTCCTTTGAGGCCTTCCTCACAATTTTTCTTTTACTCTCCATGTGGATGGATGCCTTCACAACAAAGATTAAAGACTAGTGGGTTGCCACCCTCCTAGACCCCTAGTGCACAGGCAAAATGGGTCAATTTTTCTAGCCAATCCATGAAGAAGGAAGGATGCAGCAATTCTATGCCATTTTCAGAGCCCAGCTAACTTAGGTCTTTCCCAAGGCTGCCCACCCAGATGCCACCATTGCCAAGGGACCAATTATCTTTCCCTATTGAGTTGCTAAATCACTGGCCAGCCTACTGAGGCATCATGCAGTTGCTGTTACTTAGCTAGGGAGTAAACATTCTGCAATGTTTCTTGGTGATTTTGTCAGTTGCAGTGTCTGCAGTTTAACCTGTCTAGTCTATGGGCACCCTAATTTGTATTTCAATTCCTTTAAGTGTACCTAAAACTCAAACTTTTTTGAATAGATTAGAGAAGGGATAAAATCTCTGTCGGATTATTCTTGTTGTGGTCAAGTCTAATGGAGACATTTGCCTTTTGTATGTGTCCCGGTGACCATTGACACCAGTACCAAAAGAGAGGGATAATACTTTGAGTTGGGGACAACTTCCAATGGGACTTTGAGTTGGGGACAACTTCTAATGGGAATACTTGTTCTAGTGTCGACTGCCTTAGAGGGGATTTGCCTTATTTCATAGGAATTTCATCTTACCTTTCTTGTGTCTATGGAACAAGAAGTGAAGTTAATATTCTCCAATGATACAAAGACTTCAGAATAAAGCAGACAAATGTTTAAAACCTATTTGAAGCCTCAATTTTTTAACGTAATGCAGTCAGGCTGCATGAAAAGAAATAAATGTGGAAATTTTATTCTTAGTTTATGGACTATTGTGCTGCAGTATGTGTCTAGACCACTGCTTAACCTCCCTTGCCTGGATCCTTGCAGGATCCAGGCAAAGTTACTTACCTTGTCCCCAGGATCCTGCGATGTCTCCCCGCTGTGTGTGCGAGCCGTCCTCCGCTCGATCTATCACAGTGCTGGGCTACGTTCCCTGCGAGCGTCGTGACGCATGGGGACGGAGCACGGCGCCAAATTCAAAAAGTGAAAAACACACAATACATACAGTACACTGTAATCTTACAGATTACATTACTGTATCAAATCATTTTACATGCCTTTTGTCCCTAGTGTTTTTTCCAGTGCCCTGCATGCAGTTTTATATTATTTATACTGTTCTTTCTGCCTATAAACTTGAGAATGTCCATAGCAACAGAAAAGTGTGCCTTTATGTCAAAAGTGGTTTTAGACCAGCTAGAAAACAGCGATAATAAATTAAAATCACTTGTAGAATTTAGCGATAGTGATTTGTGGGGAAATTCGTCATCAAACACTGAAAGTTCTGACAGCGACAATCCTGCAAATGAGCAAATTTCAGTGTTTTTGATTTGATTACATTATTGAATACATTTTATTATTATTATATTATTATTTGTTATAATAATTTATAGTTATTTATTATATTATAATTTATGATTTCGTGTTTCAAACTTTATCATACCCGGGATGTCTACTAGACTCGTTTGGACAGATTTAATTGTGTTATTCCTAAGAATTACAGGCCTACAATATAAAATGCCAACTTTCCATGCAAAACATTGTACCGCTTTGAGCATCAAAAATCTGACATAATCATACCGCCAGGGAGGTTAATACAAATTGCAAAAGTCCAGGTCTCCAGTGGTTTGGCATGCTCCCCTGCAAAGTGCTCAGATTAACAGCACAGCTCAGGGAGCTAGGGACTTCTGTGCTCTGTGTTAAGCAGCGTTCTGGATCTCCAGCGGGCTACAAGCATGTGACATTATAACCCTAACTGCAGCACAATAGTAAATTTAAAAATGATAAATAAGGCTGACATCTACTTATACAACTAAGTCTTCATGTACACTGCTCCTGGTAAACAAACATTTATGAGCAGTTGGACGTATTTTTTTTCAGCTGCCCCTGAACTCTCCTCTATGTTATTTTATCAGTATATGTATACAGGGTCGTTTATTTCGTTTCCATGCAGTTGAGTTTAGAAGCATTTTTTGGAAAGCACAAAAATGTGTTCAGGACGGATGTTCAGAGGCATTTGAAACGCCAAATGGCTGTAGCGGCTTGTAAACGTGGTAACTCGCATTTACCTGCATTTCGTTTACAGGCGTTTTTAATGGAGATACATTTTTGACTGAGAAAAAAATGCTCCTAAACGCAAACGCGGCTAAACGCGGCATGTAAAATGCATCAAAACTGACATTTCTAAACTGTCAAGTTAAATCGTTCAGGGGAGGTTTCAAAATGTCCTGTGTACATTAAGCTTTAAAGTGTAACTAAAGGCAAATCTTTTTTTTTTAGTTTTGTTTTGGATGGAATGGGAGGGATTAGCAACTTTGTCAGGTTTTGATTCCTGTCTGTGTCCCTTTTAGGGTGATTCGCTCTCTTTATTTGTCCTGGTGAGCATTATCACCAAAAGTGAAAGAGAAAGAAACTCTAAAATTTAGGGTTGTCACCATAACACAAATAGAGGGGAAATCTTCCAATTGGGACACTAGTTCTGGTGACAAACAGGGATTCCCTCACTTTTGAGATATGTCCTTTCACTTCCTGTTCAGATTATGGGACAGAAAGTAAAGGTAAATCTCCCCAATGGGACACAGATGACAAAAAAAAATTTGAATAGAAAATGTTTTGCCCTTAGTTCTACTTTAACTGCTTTACTATAATAAAAAGGGTTCAATTGAGATTTAACCATTCCCAACTCTATCGAATACAAAGTGCTGTGAAAAAGTATTTGCCCCCTTCCTGATTTTTTTTTTTTTTGCCTATTTGTCACACTTATTTGATTCAGATCATCAAACAAATTTTAATATTACACAAAGATAACCCGAGTAAATAAAAAAATGCAGTTTTTAAATGCCAATTTCATTTATTAATGGAAAAAACTGTCCAAACCTGCCTGGCCCTATGTGAAAAAAGTAATTGCTCCTAAACCTAATACCTGGTTGTGCCACCCTTGGCAGCAACAACAACAATCAAGCGTTTGTGATAACTGGCAATGAGTCTTTCACATCGCTGTTGAGGAATTTTGGGCCACTATTCTTTGCAGAATTATTTTAATTCAGCCCCATTGGAGGGTTATCGAGCATGAATGACATGTTTAAGGTCATGCCACAGTATCTCAATCAAATTTAAGTCCTGACTTTGACTAGGCCACTTTGAAACATTAATTAATTAATTTTTTTGAGCAATTCAGAGGTGGACTTGCTGGTGTGTTTCAGATCATTGTCCTGATGCATAACCTAAGTGCGCTTGAGCTTGAGGTCACCAACTGATAGCCGAACATTCTCCTTCAGGATTTTCTGGTAGAGCACAGAATTCATGGTTCCATCAATTATGACAAGTTGTCCAGGTCCTGAAGCTGCAAAGCAGCCCCAGGCCATCACACTACCTCCACCATGTTTTACTGTTGGTATGATGTTCTTTATAAGAATATGCTGTGTTAGTTTTATGCCAGATGTAATGGGACACACACCTTCCAAAAAGTTAAACTTTTGTCTCATCAGTTCACAGAAAATCCCCAAAAGACTTGGGGATAATCAAGATGTTTTTTGGCAAATGTGAGATGAGTCTTTGTGTTCTTTTTGGTCAGCAGTGGCTTTCCCCTTTACCATGGCGGCCATTTTTGCCTAGTCTCTTTTGTATTGTTGAATTATTAACACTGACCTTAACTGAGGCATATGAGGCCTGCAGTTCTTTAGATGTTATTCTAGGTTCTTTTATGACCTCCTGAATGAGTTGTCGTTGTACTCTTGGAGTAGTTTTGGTAGGCTGGCCACTCCTGGGAACATTCATCACTGTTCCAAGTTTTCTCCATTTGTGGATAAAGGCTCTCACCGTGGATTGCTGGAGTGCCAAAGCCTTAGAAATGGCATTGTAACCATTTCCAGACTGATACATGGCAATTACTTTGTTTCTCATCTGTTCTTGAATTCCATTAGATTGAAACATGGTGTATTGCCTTTTGAGATCTTTTAGCGTGCTTCACATTTTCAGAAAGTTTCTATTTAAGGGATTTCTTGATTTAACAGGTCTGGCAGTAATCAGGCCTGGATGTAGCAAGTAAAGTTTAACTCAGCTTTCCAAAAAATATGGTTAATCACAATCTATTCATGATTTCGCAAGGGGGGATTACTTTTTCACATAGGACTTGGCAGGTGTGGACAGCTTTTTTCCCTTAAAGTGGATGTAAACCTGAATTTTTTTTTTGTTTTGTTTTATATCATACTGTAGAGTATAAGATTTGCTATCATTTGAGCCCAGTCTGGCCACACAGAGTTAATCCATCTCTGAGCAATCCTCTTTTATTGTTCAGTGAGAAAAATCTTGACAAACTGAGAAAAACTTTGTCAAATCCTCCCCCTTGCTGTGAGTGACAGCCTAAGACACAGGCATTATTTTTTAATTCCCTCCCCCACTCCTTTCTTCAGCAGCTGTGCAAGGATTAGCTGTTCCACACCTCAGCATGATTTGGCATGCTGAAGTCATGTGGTTACTTTTCTGTCTTTTCACTGGATGTTAGAGATCATAGCAGAAGTTCAGCAGAAGTTCAGTGTTAGAAATACACAGAGAAAATGCATATTGACAAGGGGAGTGTAGAGGTGGGCGGGGAGTCTACTGACATCACGACTCCACCCACCGAGCTCCAGACAACAGACCCACCCACAGAATCTGCAGTTTTTTGGGTCTAATAACAGACAGAGGGGAGACATTTGACAGGTAAAGATACATGCAGGAGGCATGTATATCCTTATAGATAACCCCTATGGCAATAGTTTAGAAAGGATGACATTGGGTTTACATCCACTTTAATTATGAATTCATCATTTAAAAATGGATTTTGTATTTACTCGGGTTATCTTTGTATAATATAAAAATTTGTTAGATGATCTGAATCACTTAAGTGTGACAAATAAGCAAACAAATAAAAAAGACAGGAAGACCTGTACAAAAATAGCTTTGATTTTACACATTCTTTAAAAAGACTGTAATTTACCTCATTCTTAGCTATATGTATATTGAATCCTGATACATTACTTGAATCTATACTCTTTCAGATGATATCTTTGGAGTTGGAAGTGAAGGAAAATTTTACAAATGTCATCAGTACCTTCATTATTTTGGGTTTCCCCAGCTCCCCTCCTGTCCGGATGCTATTTTTCTTCATATTTCTTTTCATGTATATTTTGACCATTGTAGAAAACCTTTTTATCATCATAATAATCTACTACAGTCCCAAATTACATAAGCCAATGTATTTCTTTCTGGGGAATCTGTCCTTCCTTGAGACATGGTATGTGACAGTCACTGTCCCTAAATTACTGTCCATATTTCTAAATGGAAATAATACGATTACATATGTTGGTTGCATGTGCCAGCTTTTTTTTTTCCTTTGCCTGGGCTGCACGGAGTGTGTTTTATTAACTGTTATGGCATTTGATCGATATGTGGCAATCTGCAATCCTTTACATTACCAGACTATAATGAACTGGCACATTTGCTTTATTCTAGCTCTTTCTACCTGGCTTATTGGCTTGGCTATATCTCTTCTAAAGATTTACTTTATCTCTAAGCTAACGTTTTGCCATTCAGTAATCATCAACCATTTTTATTGTGATGTTTCACCTATACTTAATCTTGCATGCACAGACATGACATTAACAGAACTTGTAGACTTTATTCTTGCTCTGGTTATTCTTTTGGTGCCACTTTTACTCACTTGCCTCTCTTATTTGTGTATATTGTCTGCTATCCTTCAAATTCGAAATTCAACTGGACGCAAAAAAGCATTTTCGACTTGTGGCTCCCATCTAGTTGTCGTCATCATGCTTTATTCAACCACTCTTTTTATGTATGCTAGACCAAGTAAGGCTCAATCTATTAATTCTAATAAACTGGTCTCTGTTGTCTACACAGTGGTGACACCCTTTCTCAACCCAATTATTTACTGCTTAAGGAACAGGGAGGTGAAAGCAGCCATTGAAAAACTTGTATACAGGAACTGATATGAAAAGTCAACTGTGTGTAGTAATTGACTCTGCAAGTGCAGCTGCTCCAGAGCTTAGTAAATGAGCAGAAACTCTGCTGACTTCCATCATCCAATCATGTTCCAGCAAAAATGCTGTTTTATTTTCCTTGCACGTGATTGGGTACTCTTTGCAAAGGGAAGCCTTACCTCATTTACTAAGCTCTGGAGCATCTACACTTGCAAAGTGCACAGTCTATTTGCCTTTGGTAAATTAACCCCTTTGTGCAGCACTTGACTGTTAATTTAACATTGGAAACTTGAAAACCTTAAAGCGGAGGTCCACCCACCGCTGCAAAAATTAAAAGCCAGCAGCTGCACATACTGCAGCTGCTGACTTTTAATAATCGGGCACTTACCTGTCCTGGAGTCCAGCAATGTCGGCACCTCAGCTGATGTTTCCATCAGTTGTCGGGTGCATGCCGCCTCCATTGCGAGTAAGGGAACCCGGCAGTGTAGCCTTACGGCTTCATGCTGGGAACTCTACTGCACATGCACTCCGCTCCTCTCTCCTACTGGCCTGGCAGCCGGGGAAGGAGGCGGAGGAGGAGGGAGCCCCAGCGATGATGCAAATACCCCTCGGATGAGGCTCCCGGAAGTGGGGACAGGATACTTGTGACGGACAGGTATCCTGCCCCCCCCCGAAAGGTGCCAAATGTGGCACCGGAGGGGGGGAGGAGTACAACGAGCGGTTCTACTTTTTGTTCTACTTTTGGGTGGAACTCCACTTTAAATAAACAAAATGTATTAAAAAATGTTGACAGCTTCCCCTCTGGAAGGTTGTTACGATGCCAACTGACAGCTGGATGGGCCTACCTTTCCCATTCATCTGCCAACTGGGGAGTCCTGCCGAACAGTGGAATGTAAACAAAGGGACAGAGATTATGAAAAAAAATGGCATGGGGATTCCCCCCAGTAATCATACGAAACCCTTCTGTTCTGGTATAGATTTTAATGGGGACCCCATACAAAACACAAAAAAAAAAAGACTGAGGTCTCTTCAAAATCTATACCAGACTCTTATCTGAGCATACAACCTGGCAGGCCAGGAAAGGGGGAAAATGGCCCCCCTCCACCTTTAAACCATACCAGGTGTCTGGAATCCCCATGGCATCATTGACCAAATATGGTTATGTCCATATTTAGTCAGTGACTTCACCTGGGAGACCCACCACTTTGTTTACATATAGTGACGGGGACCTGGAGCTGTCATTTGCAGTAAGCAAATGACGGACATTGATTGCACTTTTTTTTCCTTTGGCGTATGTGTGAGCCATGATTGACATGGATCTGCATCAATGGACTACGTGTTTGATTCTAGATTTACATTGTGAACTTTTTTAATAAAAGGCTTGTGAAAAGCTGTGTTGTGTTTACTTACTTTTTTTGGTGAATGAGTAGGGGGACTATGTATGGGGGCCCCCTTATTATTAAAAAGGGGTACACTATTCCAATAATCCACCACCTGCACACCCCCACAACCACTGGACCAGGATTGTGGAGAAGAAGCCCTTAAACTCATCAATATGGGGAGCCATTGGATAAGGGTCTGGTGTGCTGTTTTCTTTTTTTGCATGGGTTTCCCATTTATTATTGGGGGTTCCAATGCTGTTTATTGCATGAGGTCCCCTTTGACATCTGTACCAGACGCTCATCAAGGATAAGAGTTTATTTCCATGTGTTTTCCCTGCCTATCTGCAGACTGCTGGGACCTTGTGTCTACTCCTTTAAATAGGGGACCAAGCCTAAATTTATATGTGGTTTTATGATTATTTTTTTTTTTTTTTAATTCTTTTTATTGAGGTTTTATGATTAATTAAGTGTTTCAGGAAACACATTGGATGGACAGTGATATGTGCACAATTTTATGATGTGTTTTAAAAGGTAATTGGATAAATGTCCTCTATCATCAGTACATATAATGTTGTGTGTATAATTAACAGTCCTCATTGCAAGATGATGTGATATTTTTATATAACTATAACTACAACTGAGTTTTGTAAATGTGAGAATTACAAGCACTGACAGCCATTGCGGCTGTCGGCTTGTAGTTCTCAATGAGCTACAAGGAGGAAACGAGGTATGAGCAGACATCTTACACTGACAGTCTGCAAGAGCCCTGCATTGTTTTGCAGGCTCCTAGTAAAAAATACATTTAAAAAATAATTAAAAAAATAAAATAAATGCACATTTTTTAACCTGCAAAAAGATATGCATTTATTATTATTATTATTTTTTTACAAAGATGAACTTATCCTTTAGAGTGCAAGTTAATTCAAAATCCCATTCTAAGCCTATTCGATCTAACCCTGCAAAGACAAGAACTGTATACTTATCCAGTTCTGAAGCTGCTCCAGCCCAGTCACATGATCTCTCCAGTGGTGGCTTCTGTGTAGAGGAGAGATTGCTGACAACGGCTCCAAATGCTTGGGAGATGACGTAAGCTTACTGTGGGGCATCCGTTGTTGGCTGCCTCTCCTCTACATTGAAGCCACCGCTGACAGCTGATCATGTGACCAGACCAGAGTGGCTTCAGAATAGGTAACTATACAGATATTTTCTTTACAGGGTTAGATAGAATAGGCTTAGAATGGGAGTAGGAGTAAGCTTAGCCTTTACTAGAATATGACTGAAGTTCCACTTTAACCTCCCTGGCGGTAATCCAGAGTCTGGCTTGGGGTGAGATTTCAGTACCAAAAGTGGTAACCCCGAGCCAGACTCGGGATCGCATCGCAGGATCCAGGAAGAGCTTTCTTACCTTGTCCCCTGGATCCTACGATGTCTCCCCGCTGTGATCCGCCGTGTCTCACTCGATTCACAGTGCCGAGCTCCATTCCCTGCAAGCGTTGCAACGCACGGAGACGGAGTTCGGTGCCAAATTCAAAAAGTAAAAAACACAGTATAGATACAGTATACTGTAATCTTACAGATTACAGTACTGCATCAAATAATTACACATCCCCTTTGTCCCTAGTGGTCTGTCCAGTGCCCTGCATGCAGTTATATATTATATATGTTCTTTCTGCCAGGAAACTGGAGATTGTCCATAGCAACCAAAAACTGTCCCTTTGCATCAAAAGTGGTTTTAGACCAGCTAGAAAACAGCGATAATAAATTAGAATCACTTGCAGAATTGAGTGATAGTGATTTGTGGGGAGATCCGTCATTAAACACTGAAAGTAACAACAGCGACAATTCTGCAACTGAGCAAATTTCAGTGTTTTTGAATTGATTACATTATTGAATAATTTTTATTATTATTATATTATTATTTCCTATAATTTCCATGCAAAATATTATACCGCTTTCAGCACCTAAAATCTGAAATAATCATACCGCCAGGGAGGTTAAGGACACTTACATAAATTAAAATTCCTAACACATGGTCAAATGGTCAAACATAAGAATGTGCTTTGCTGCAACAATATCACAATAAGCTGGGACGGCGATGCTTGAAAAATTGGGAGTAGTGGTTTATTACACTTTTTATTTTTCAATAGTTGCAAATACCACAATAATGACTACACAACTACGTAATGATCCAATTAGAATTGATTGGATATTCATTTGGTATATTGTAAAATACTGCTATCTACTGTATTTACATTGTTTTTTACATCTGTGTTAGCCTTAAAAATGCATTCACTGTAAGCCATAGATAGTATGAAACAGCTATTTTTTTGGGGTTGATTTGCTAAAGGCAAATAGGCTGCTCATTTGCAAGGGAATTTTCCCTTAGCTTAACAAATGTAGTGAAAAAATTCACTTTACAAAGAATATCCAATCACGTACAAAGAAATAAAAAAAACATTTTTGCTTGCAGATGATTGGATGATGAAGGTCAGCAGAGCTTCACCTTATTCACTAAGCTAGGGGAAAACTGCCTTGCAAGGTAAAAATTTCCTTGAAAATTAAACAGCATATTTACCTTTAGTAAATCAACTCTTTTGGCCTCTATGGAGGATATAAGGCTGCCAATCATGGGTAACCTGAAACTGGAAACTAAAAATGTTTTTTTCTTCTTGTAGTAGCCAAAATCATTCATTTGATATACAGCATAATATTAATCTTGTATGTACACAACATGTTTTAAACATTTTTTATTAAAGCCCGTATGATGAGAAATGGTTGTCAGGTTTTATTGCTGTCTGTATCCCAATGAAAAGGTGTCAGAGGGACAAAAAGTGGTTGTAACTCCACAGACAGGCAGGGACAGAGACAACAATAAAAATTCTGTTTGTAATAATTTACCATACTATTTAAAGACTTTAAAAATGTATAGTACTCCCCAGAAAAAAACAAAAACAAAAAAACAGTACTCTAGGTACCTAACCAACTGAAGTGTATGCAAATCAATATGTGAAAATATGCATATATTAAAATTATATAAAGACCTTTAAAAAGTGCTGATTGCTTATGACCCCTATGCAAACAAATGTATTTAGGGGGAGAAAAGGTAAGCACCACCTCAGTGTAGAGATTAAAACATGCTTTATTAGCGCAAGAAACAGGAACACTTACAGCATAAAAGTCGTTTTTAGGCTCATAAAAGATCAAGGAATATGGGGGTGTTAAGCCTTAGCACCCTTCCGGGTTCCCTGTCATTTTCCAGGCTGTGTAGATGGATAGAGAATCTTCTGTGCACCCTGTGGCCACCAGGAAGCAGGAACCACAACCAGTGTGGAATGCGGCCGGAGTGGCCGGAAATTACATCACAGAAACCGGATACAGTGGGCTAGGGAAGCAGAGAATAGGCTATTCTCTGCCTGGCTAGCCATAACTACTTTTATCCTGTAAGTGTACCTAATCCTTGAGCTAAAAAAATAGGATATTTTACTTACCATAAAATCCATTTCTCTGAGTTCATTGACAGACATAGCCTTCTTTATTCAGAACAGTAGGGTTATTTCCTCTCCGCAGGAGAAGGACTAGGCAGAACAAAATAACAACCCCTAGCTACGCCCATGGGCTGTCCTTCGTCAGTATATAACCCCCTCCCTGCTCTAGATATTCAGTTTAGTAGCAAGCAGTAATAGAAGTACCAAAAAACTCCATAGAGGGGTTGGTGCCGTGTCTGTCAATGAACTCAGAGAAATATATTTTACGGTAAATAAAAAATCCTATTTTCTCATTCGTTCATTGACAGACACAGCCTTCTTTATTCAGAACGGTAGGGACATCCCAAAGCAGTGCTGAACATGAGGGGTGGGACAGCGAAAAATCCCAAGGCTAACACAAAAGCCAACGAGGTAACAGGAGCTTCACAAAGGACAAGCTGGAAACCAACCTGAACAATACCCCTTCATGAAGGATTGGACCCTCTTAACAGCAGCCTGCAAAAAGCTTGCAGGCCAAAAAAAGGCTCCCGCAGATGCCAACCCATCCACTTCGTAGAACTTGTGGAAAATGCGCCACGAATGCCTGAAGACAGAAGGCCCAAGATGCACTAGACGCACGAGAAGAATGCGCCGTAACAGGGAAAGCAGGAACCCCATTCCTGACAGAATAGCCCAGAGTCATCATCTGTCTGATCCATCCAGAAGAAGGTCACGGAAGAAGCAGACAGCCCCTTTTTTGGCTTGTCCGTGAGTACAGAGAGCCTGATCTCCAAAAGACTCAGTGGCTGACAACTACAACCGAATCCCCCAAACCACATCCCGGGCAGATAAGGCAAATTCCTTGGGATGTGTTGTCAGGGACACAAGAAAGGAAAAACAATGTCCTTGTTCAAATGGAAACCCAGGGACAGAACTATAGAAAAGGGCGAAGCACCGCCTAAAGCTGGGTAAGGTGAACGAGATGATAGCGCGACCCTTTTTGACACCCTGTGAGCAGAGGGGAAAGCCACCAAGAGGCCACCTTCCGAGACAGAATAAGCAGTGGAATCTCCAGATATTTTGAGAGAGGGAGAGAGAGAGCGGCTCCTGGAGAAGCGAAAACAAGTTCAGATCCCACGGCGATAGGAAAAAACCACACCGGTGGAAACAGACATCTAACCCCTTGAATAAAGGTATGCACCAGGGAGCGCGAGACCAGGGGATGCTGAAGACGACCACCCAGGTTGACACCTGGCCCTCGATGGTACTCGAGGCGCATTCCTGCTAAACCCCCCCCATAAATGGGGGTCGGAATTGGAGCCACCTAGAAAGAACAAGGATCAATGCCCGGTGATTCACACCAGGATATATGCGCTCTCCACACCCGGAGGTTAAAACCTCCTAAAAGATGGACTCCCTAGCCATCAACAGTGTCGGAACTGCCACACCTGGCTCAACACAGCCAGGCCGTTAAAACCAGTGACTCGCCGGCGAACCAGGTGCACCCGGTCGGCGTACCCAGACCAACTGGACCCATCTGGGGATAATAGAATGACCGGAACCCCCGCAGCCGTGATCCTGAGTAAAAGCCACAACAGAAGCTGGAGAGGAGGAAAGGCATAGGGAAACGTCACTGGCCCCATGGGCCACCAGAGCTGCCATAGCAACCTGTGACCTTACCAGAAACCTTGGTACCGTCCAGTTGAACCAGGACACCAAGAGAACTACCTCATGAGTGTCCCAGTGGGAACAAACCCGAAGAAACACGGCCCGGTGAAGGGCCCATCCGTGATCCAACCTTCCAACCCTCGCCAAATAAAGTATCCGCCTGTCATCATTCCACTCTTGGAATGCATACACCGGAAAAGGGCCGGATGAAACGTTCTGCCCCCCGGTGAATACTGGCAACAGCCAGGGCCGCCACAGCCTATTTGACCCGCCCTGGCGAAGGGCATAAGCCATCGTGGTTGCCTTGTCTGACTAGAACCGTACCGGGAGCCCCCGCAGTCGATCCATCCATGATCCAGACTTAGCCTGATCATTCGAAGTTCCAGGATATTACCTGGTAGTCTGGATTCCACCAGTATACAATGACCCTGAGCAGAGCTCAATCCCAGGACATCCTACCCAGACCGACTGGCATTGGTGGTCACCCTGTTTAATACAAGGGGAAAAACCCGCCAAGGAACTGGAGAGCGAGCCACCAGACCAGGGAACCCTGGTTTCCTAACTCCGATTGTCCCGAGACCTCGGGCATTTGTCTTATGCCAGGATCTCCCCGAAGGGAGCTTGTATGGAACTGCGCAAATGGAATCGTTTCAAAAAGGTAGAAACTCTCAGACCCAACACCCACACGCAGAGGGCCTACCTGCCGGACAGAAAAGTAAAAAACTCAGCATGCAACTTCTGAAGTTTGTCCAAGAGAAGAAAACAAGCTGGCTCGAGCTGAAGCTCAGGCTTAGACAATTCGACGTTCTGGAAAGGCCCAAGCAGACTTCAGATAGTATAGATGTCTACTGAAATCAGTCAAGGTCTGTATAGAAACTACCTTGCCCCTCGGGGTAGCCAAGGAGTGGCAGAAGAAGATCGTCCGGGCAGCCAGGACCGCAAACCCCCACAGATGCAACCATGCCCGATCTGGGGCCAACACCTCGCGAATACCCGAGGAGTGGTGGCCAGACTATGCGCTGATCATGCACAGCACCCACAGCAAAATGGAGAAAGTGCTGATGTCGGGCACATAATGGAATGCATTACAAGCATTCATGATGTCGATAGAAACCAGAAGGTCCCCATGATGAAGGGGTGCTACCGCTGTGCTAACGGACTCCATCCTGACCTTCTGTACCCACACAAGACAGGTCAGGGCCTTAAACTGTTCCCGACACGGAAACCGTGACAACCACACTCTGCAGCAATGGAGCTTGCACATCCCCTCCGCGGAGAACAGCAAGCGGTCCGGCAGTAGACACCCATTGGAAGTATTGACATCCAGGGTAGCTCCCAAAATACCTGTCTAAGCACCACTGAGGAGACCTTGAAAGCTCAACAATCAGGGGAACTACGGCAAAGAGGCGTAGCTGACATACTGCAGTGCCTAGAAAAAAGGTCCCGCAATGCAGCAAAGGCAGGGGAATTCCCAAATGGGTACCTCACAGCAAGCGTTTTTTTTTTTTTTTTAAACACAAATGCACTCTAGACCCTCCCAGTCTTCAAGGACAATATTGTCAAGATAAGAGGGAAAAGGGAACGCTTTTGCCGCACAAGATGGCTTATGAGGTATTGGCTCTCCGCCGCAGCCACTGCTGAATCCCCCATCTTGAAAGGTTCCTGCACAGATGTAATAAGTGCAACAACCAGCACTTTTTCGTGCACGGAAAAAGTGTGAATTCCCGCCAGCAAAAGATTGAGAGCAGGTTCTCAATTTTTCGGTCGGAAAAAGTTCCTATCCAAAAATGCGTTTGTCTGTATTCAATTCGGACGCGCAAAAAATCACGCATGCTCGGAAACAATTCGACGCATGCTCGGAAGCATTGAACTTCATTTTCTCGGCTCGTCATAGTGTTGTACGTCACCACGTTCTTGACGGTGGAAAGTTCAGTGAACTTTTGTGTGACTGTGTGTATGCAAGCTAAGCTTGAGCGGAATTCCGTCTGAAAAACCATCCAAGTTTTTTCGGACGGAAATTCCGATCGTGTGTACGCGGCATTAGACACATATATATGTGCATAAACCTTCCTTTCTACCCACGGATGTTTCATGGACTATTAAGTTTATGGACTTTATTGTTTTTAACCCCTGATTACCTTGATTCACCTTTTTTTTTTTGCGTCAGTGCAAAGTGTATATTGTCAAACAAATGCATTTACTGTAGCGATACTGTATATATAAAGTTCTGAGTGCTAACTGATCCTTAAAGTGTAGATAAATGCTATTTTTTTTTTCATTTCGGACTGAGTAAGGGAGGGTTATAACCTCTTTAATTTTTTGCCATCTGTGCCCCATTGGCGAGATTTCCCTTCACTTCCTGTCTTATAGTCAAAACAGGGAGTGGGAGAAAATCCCTCCAAAGTAAGGGAATCCCAGGGTGTCCCCAGGGTCACCAAGTGTCCCCATTGGAGGATTTCCACTCTTTTACTGTTCCGGTGTACCAAAATGTGGTATTTTCTTTTACTTTCAATAACGGTAAACAAGACAAATAGAGAGGGGGAATCTCCCTAACGGGGGCACAGACAACAATTGAAACCTGACAGGTGTTTTAATCCCTCTCCACTCTAACCAAAACTTTAAAAATGTTTGCCTTTAGTTACACTTTAACACACTAACACCACTATGCAAAAGTTTTAGGCAGGTGTGAAGAAATGCTGTAAATTAAGAATGCTTTCAGAAATAGAAGTGTTAATAGTTTTTTTTATCAATCAACAAAATGAAAATAAATGAATAGAAGAGAAATCCAAACCAAATTTGGAGAGACCACCCTTTGCCTTCAGCATCAATTCTTCTAGGTATACTTGCACACAGTTTTTGAAGGAACGTGGAAGGTAGGTTGTTCCAAACATCTTGAAGAACTAACCACAGATCTTTTGTGGATGTAGGGTGCCTCAAATCTTTCTGTTTCTTCATGTAATCCCAGGCAGACTCCATGATGCTGAGATCAGGGCTCTGTGGGGGCCAAACCATCATTTCTAAGACTCCTTATCCTTCTTTACGCTGAAAATAGGTCCTAATGACGTTGACTGTATGTTTGGGGTTGTTGCCCTGCTGAAGAATACATTTAGGGCCAATCATACGCCTCACTGATGGTATGGCATGATGGATATGTATCTGGCTGTATTTCTCAGCATTGAGGACACCATTGATCCTGACCAAATCTCCAAGTCTATTTGCAAGAATGCAGTCCCAAACTTGCAAGGAACCTCCACCATGCTTCACTGTTGCCTGTAGACCCTCATTTGTTGAGCAAAATGCCACCTGTTACAGCCAAATATTTCAAATTTTGACTCATCAGTCCAGAGCACCTGCTGCCATTTTTCTGCACCCCAGTTTCTATTTTTTCGTGCATAGTTCAGTCACTTAGCCTTGTTTCTAAGTCAGAGGTATGACTTTTTGGCTGCAATTCTTCCATGAAGACCACTTCTGGCTTCTCGAGTATAGAGCAAATGTGTTTCGGGACTGAGCACGTGCCTTCGTCAGGGGCACTTATCACAAAAGTATCACATTATTCTAAAAGAGATCAGCATATGAGTCAAAACATATACAGTGGGGACGGAAAGTATTCAGACCCCCTTAAATTTTTCATATTGCAGCCATTTGCTAAAATCATTTAAGTTCATTTTTTTCCTCATTAATGTACACACAGTACTCCATATTGACAGAAAAGCACAGAATTGTTGACATTTTTGCAGATTTATTATAAAAGAAAAACTGAAATATCACATGGTCCTAAGTATTCAGACCCTTTGCTGTGACACTCATATATTTAACTCAGGTGCTGTCCATTTCTTCTGATCATCCTTCAGATGGTTCTACACCTTCATTTGAGTCCAGCTGTGTTTGATTATACTGATTGGATTTGATTAGGAAAGCCACACACCTGTCTATATAAGACCTTACAGCTCACACTGCATGTCAGAGCAAATGAGAATCATGAGGTCAAAGGAACTGCCTGAAGAGCTCAGAGACAGAATTGTGGCAAGGCACAGATCTGGCCAAGGTTACAAAAAAATTCTGCTGCACTTAAGGTTCCTAAGAGCACAGTGGCCTCCATAATCCTTAAATGGAAGACGTTTGGGACGACCAGAACCCTTCCTAGAGCTGGCCGTCCGGCCGAACTGAGCTATCGGGGGAGAAGAGCCTTGGTGAGAAGAACCCAAAGAAGACTGTGGCTGAGCTCCAGAGATGGGAGAAAGTTGTAGAAAGTCAACCATCACTGCAGGCCTCCACCAGTCGGGGCTTTATGGCAGAGTGGCCCGACAGAAGCCTCTCCTAAATGCAAGACACATAAAAACCCGCATGGAGTTTGCTAAAAAACACCTGAAGGACTCCAAGATGGTGAGAAATAAGATTCTCTGGTCTGATGAGACCAAGATAGAACTTTTTGGCCTTAATTCTAAGCGGTATGTGTGAAGAAAACCAGGCACTGCTCATCACCTGTCCAATACAGTCCCAACAGTGAAGCATGGTGGTTGCAGCATCATGCTGTGGGGGTGTTTTTCAGCTACAGGGACAGAACGACTGGTTGCAATTGAGGGAAAGATGAATGCGGCCAAGTACAGGGATATCCTGGACGAAAACCTTCTCCAGAGTGCTCAGGCCCTCCGACTGGGCCGAAGGTTTATCTTCCAACAAGACAATGACCCTAAGCACACAGCTAAAATAACGAAGGAGTGGCTTCACAACAACTCCGTGACTGTTCTTGAATGGCCCAGCCAGAGCCCTGACTTAAACCCAATTGAGCATCTCTGGAGAGACCTAAAAATGGCTGTCCACCACAGTTTACCATCCAACCTGACAGAACTGGAGAGGATCTACAAGGAGGAATGGCAGAGGATCCCCAAATCCAGGTGTGAAAAACTTGTTGCATCTTTCCCAAAAAGACTCATGGCTGTATTAGATCAAAAGGGTGCTTTTACTAAATACTGAGCAAAGGGTCTGAATACTTAGGACCATGTGATATTTCAGTTTTTCTTTTGTAATAAATCTGCAAAAATGTCAACAATTCAGTGTTTTTCTGTCAATATGGGGTGCTGTGTGTACATTAATGAGGAAAAAAAATGAACTTAAATGATTTTTATCAAATGGCTGCAATATAACAAAGAGTGAAAAATTTAAGGGGGTCTGAATACTTTCTATCCCCACTGTAACTTCTGGCTTTTCTGGACAGTAAATGAGTGTACCGGGGTCCCACTGGTTTCCTCCAGTTCTTTGCTGATGGAACCGCTGGACATCTTCCAATGTTGAAGGAGAGTAAGCATGATCTGTCTTTCATCTGCTGCATTAGGTTTCCTTGGTTGACCACTGCATTTACGGTTCTTCAAAAGAGCTTGAATAGCACATCCTGAAACCCCAGTCTACTTGGAAATCTTTGCCTGGGAGAAACCTTGTTGATTGAGTTAACTACCTTATAATGCTGTGTCTTGCTGCTGTGCTCAGTCTTTCCATTGTGTATGACCTGTGACATGAAACTGTGTTCCACAACCTCACCTTAATAGCAGAGTTTAGCTGTTCTTCACCTAGTTTTAAGCCTCCTGCTCAGATTTTTATGTTTCAGTTAATGACTGTGTTTCAACCTACATATGAAATTGATGGTCATTAGCACCTGCATGCTATAATTGGTTAATCATACACCTGACACTTAAGCCTAGTAAACACAGTTTGAATGCCACCCAGTTCAATAGAATCAGCCAACATTCAGCCAGGGTGTATGGAAGCCAAAAAATATCTGCCGACCGGCTGACCAAAGTGTTCTGGCGGGGGGCGGTCTCCCTGTCAGAACACAATAGCACAGCAGGGGAGATCGCTGTACTAACATCGTATTGTTCCAAAAAAGTTCCAGTAAAGTGCAGAAAATGCAATACTGTGGATATATATCTTTAATATGAAGGCTTAAGGCCAAGAATGTCATGAGCAAGCCTACGGCCAGGAGTTTGACATGAGAAGGCAAAGGCTCAGCAGGTGGATTGTTGTCATATCCAGGAAGAAATAGGGTGGGGTTTTGAGCAGTTTGGAACCCACACACAACAATCACAAGGCCCCTTACATGCGTATGGTGCATTGCTGTATAGGTGGAAAACACTTTTGTGATCGTAATCATCAAGAAAATGCAGGTGCGGTGCACACGCACAGTAATGCACTACTATGTATTGTGGTGCACTGCATTGTAAAAAATTCTGCATATCCATATTTTGTTTCATTCACGTGCATTGGTAGCCGGAAAACAAATAACAAAGTGTAAAAAAAATAAACTAAACATTTTAATTTTCCCTTTTTTTTGTGCATATGTGTAAATGTAGTGTGAGACCACCATTTTATAATTTAATTTACGATATGAGCCTGAAAATGAAACCAATAAAAAATAATACTAGCCACTTGATATAAAAGTAGCAAAGTCTGGGACCTCTAGAGGCCTAATGGTGACCTCCAGAGTCAGTGACAGCTTACATCCTTCTGTGTAGAATGGGTTACAAGGCATGGTGGGTGTACTGCAAGATGAAAAGGTGGGCGCCAGACATTTTTTGAATGCAAAGAGATTTATTGTCTCTTGAATAGAACTATGAGAGAGAGGGTTAGGGCCAGGACACCCTTAAGTAGACGCAATGATAATTGGCAGACTCAGAGACTTCTATAGGTAGACAGCTATACAGGTGAAGGCCTCCAGCCGGACACCATTTCTGTATAGGTAGGATCGCTGTCTCCTACGGCAACAGTCTTGTAGCAGTTACTAACGGTAGTTGTATTCAACTATTGGCAACACAAACAGTCCTCCGCTTACTCCACAGTCACTCACTGTGAGTCTTTCCTTAATGAACTCCCAGTCTTTCACTAGACTTCGGATCCAGTAGCCACTGGATCACCTGCGCTTTTCCACTTTAGTGCACAGTATCTTCCTGAAGCATCACCCCTGCTTCCTTGCTGGGTCCCTGGCTTAGCACTCACAGATACACTTCAAGCGTCACCCCTGCTGATCTGCTAGGTCCCTGGCTTGGCACCCACTGATGCTCCGCAAGTGTCCCCTCTGCTGTTCCGCTAGGTCCCTGGCTTGGCACTCACTGAAGTTTTTCCCACTTCTTCACCCTCTCTGGCTGGTGAGAAGACTGCTCTGGTACTGGCTTCAGCTTACTCACAGTGGTCTCAACAAGGTGGTTGGTCCCTTAGTGGCGACAGCTTCCCCTTCTATCTCCGACCACAGCTGATTTTCTGTCCAGCTGAACAGCTACTTCTGGTTGGACTGCAAGCCAGCAGTCCCAACCCTACGCTGCTCTCCTGCTTCTGGATAGGCCTCAGACAGCCTAGCAGTCAGATGTCCCCGGGATAGACCTCAGGCTTCTGGCCTAGCAGCCCGGGGCAGTACAACACATGTCCACCCAGACAGCCATCCAGGTGGCACAGAACCCTGATCACCTGACACCACCCAAATAAATAGTCTCCCAGCAGGCCAAGGGACCAAAGAACATCCCTGCCCATTGGCTGAGACATCCCATCCATTCATGTCTGAGCTTGCAAAGTCACACCCAGTGACAAAAGGGAAAGTGTATATATATATATATATATATATATATATATATATATATATATATATATATAAATTTATTGTACCTATATAAAAACAATTATATGACCACCAACTTATTAAAATGCAAAAACAAGTACGATGATTATAACTACTAATTACAAAGAGACAAATATCAAATACAAAAGTATAGTCTGAAGGAAATGTTTTAGGCTCCATGCACACTAGCGTTTTTTTAAGCTCCTAGAAGCTGTTATTAGCATTTTTTCTGCTCCTAGAAGCTAAATAGTGTTATCCTGTGGCCATGCAAACTACCTTAGGCTTTTTGCATTTTTTTCTTCCAGTCACTCCCATCCCCCTACAGTTAGAACAGCTCCCAGGAAACACAGTTAACCCCCTAGATCGCCCCCTAGTGTTAACCTCTCCCCGCCAGTGACATTTACACAATAATCAGTGCATTTTTAGAGCGCTGATCGCTGTATAATTGTCACTGGCACTTTTTGCGATTCGGTACTGCGTCGCTTTACCTGACAATTGCGCGGTCGTGCGACGTGGCTCCCAAACAAAATTGACATCCTTTTTTTCAGTCAGTCATCTACTTCAGCACCGCTGGCCTTGACAAAAACACTGAGTAATAAAAGGTCAGGGCCGAGTGAACAAAATATAAATATAGACATAATAGCCGAGCCTAGCTTACCCTTATGCCCCGTAAACACGGTCGGACATTAATTGGACATTCCGACAACGAAATCCATGGATTTTTTCTGACGGATGTTGGCTCAAACTTGTATTGCATACACACGGTCACACAAAGTTGTCGGAAAATACGATCGTTCTAAACGCGGTGACGTAAAACACGTACGTCGGGACTATAAACGGGGCAATAGCCAATAGTTTTCGTCTCTTAATTTATTCTGAGCTTGCGTGGCACTTTGTCCGTCAGATTTGTCTACACACGATCGGAATTTAAAGGATTGGATTTTGTTGTCGGAAAATTTTATAGCATGCTCTCAAACTTTGTGTGTTGGAAGGACTTACAAAAAACGGCGGAGAGAACAACAGCCTTGGAAGGGAGGACTAGTCAGTTAGAAGATGATATATCTGCATTAATAAAAGAAGTGAAAAGTATGAAGGAACAGTAATCCAGACATGTGTTAAAAATGGAGGAGATGGAGAATAGGCTCCGAAGGGACAATATGAGGATGGTGGGGCTACCCGAAAAAAGCGAGGGTTCTAACCCTATAGAGTTCCTAGAAAAGTGGCTGGTTGATCTTTTTGGAAAAGAGTCATTTTCAACAATGTTCTCCATTGAAAGATCACATAGAGTGCCATTTAGGGCCCCGCCAGCAGGAGGATACCCTAGGCCACTCTTGATGAAGTTTCTTAATTACAAGGATAAAGTGTCATTGCTGTGGAAAGCAAGGGAGGCGGGAAATATTTTTTTAATGGTATCAAGATATCATTTTACTCTGACTTCTCACCGGAACTTCAGAGACGTAGAGCAGAGTTTATACAGGCCAAGCGTACTTTACAAGAATTTAAGTTGACTTATGCCCTTCTCTACCCGGCAAGACTACGTGTAACTACATTGGGGAACCCAAATTTTTGACTCTCCGGCCGGAGTAGAGAAGTGGCTGTAAGAAAATAAGGAGACACTATAGATAACCTGAAGGGGGTGGGAGGGTGGAAAAGTATATAGATTGTATTGCTTGACGTGTTTTTTTTTCCTCTTTTTTTTTTTTTATTTTAAGTATCTGCATGGGGGGGGGGAGATTCACACAGTCGATGTATGGGGAGTGATGGTTGGGAGTGTATACGGGAGTAAAAATGAGGAGCAGGTAGTGTGGGAAACGGTCACTCAAAAGCCCCTAGAGGGTCATCTAGTTAGGTGGTGGTGGGGGGGGGTGGTTAGGGGGGAAGGGGGGAGTGGGGAGGGGGGAGGTAATGTAGGAATTATGCGAGAATTTTCACAGGGGAAGCATGGATTAAATGAGACCACAACACGAAGGAATAGTATAGGAAACTGTACTTGTTGGATGCAAAAAATACACAAAGTAATAATTATATGTATAGGAAAATGGCATTTGCAACTCACATGAAATTATTTTGGAAAGTGTATTCACTTAAGTTTGTTATGTTGGTTACGTTGTTTAAAATTACAAAAGGTAACAGAAAAGAGATTGGGATATGGGATTCACAATGTAAAATAATGGGAATTAGAGTGGGGATAAGGTATGAATTAGATATAAATTTAGTTTTGAATAGATACCCCCTACAGCTTTTTATATATTTCCCGTCTCTATATGCAAGCTAAAACACTTAATATAGGATCCTGGAATGTTAGGGGGTTGGGGACACTGGCTAAAAAAGCGGCAGTATTCTCCATGCTGGAGAGTTATGGTGTAGAGCTGGCCTGCCTGCAGGAAACACACCTAACTAAACATACAGTATATCAATTACAGAATAAGAAATACCAATGTCAGCACCACTCGGTATACTCTTCCTACAGTAGGGGGGTAAGTGTCATGGTGAGAAACGGGGTGAATTTTTCCTGTAGACAGACCAGCATTGATGAGAATGGCCGTTGTATCTTTCTGTACTGTTCAATTGATAATAGCATGTATATTGTGGCAAATATTTATATTCCTCCACCATTTAAAATGGATGTTGTGTTTAGACTAAACGAATTTCTGCTAGACAAAGAAGAAGTACAGATCATTTTAGTAGGAGACTTCAATGAGGTCCTAGATAGAAAACGGGACAGGTTTCCTGTACGAATCTTTTCAGAGTCCATGGAGAAAGGCCGATTGAGCCAATTTCTGGGTGAAGTGGGGTTAATAGATATATGGAGGGCCCGGAACCCAGGAGTCCAGCAATACTCTTGCTATTCAGCTTCGTATTCCACGCTCTCTAGGATAGATATGGCCTTGGGAAATGACAGAGCCTTACAGATAACAGAAAAAAATGTATATTGGCCAAGAGGGATATCAGACCACTCTCCAATGGTGATCACATTGAATTTAGGGGGGAAAAGAACCCAGAGGGAATGTAAAATAAATCCATACTGGTTTGAATTAATAAAAAAAACGGACGGGATTCTCCCTAAATTGAGAGAATTTATAGAATTTAATGAAGGTACTGTGGCGGCTGGGATACTATGGGACACCTTGAAGGCCTTTCTTAGAGGTGTCCTATTACAACAGGTGGCCAAATATAATAAAGATGCTAGGATATGGGAGGAAAAAATCCAAAGGGAGGTGTTAGAGGCCAAAAACAATTATACAACAGATCCAACACCTGGGAGAGAAAAAAATGTGGTTAGATAAACGTCAAGACTATAAGATAGCAATCATGCAGAAAGTCGAGACTAGAAGACTCCTTCAACAGCAGTCTTCCTTTGCAGAGGGTGAAAGCATAGGAAGGATGTTGGCGCAGTTCGTGAAGTCCAACTCCTCACCATCTACTATCCTTTCCATCAGATCTCCTGGAGGAGAGATTATATCTAATACCACAAAGATAGTGCAATTATTTAAGACATACTATAAAAACCTCTATACAGCACAGAAAATGGGAGTAGAGGGTGTAATGGAGGATTTCCGGGGAAACCTGGAAATACCGGCCATTATGCAGGAGGAAAGAGATGATTTGGAAACCCCAATAACTCTTGCAGAACTCCAACAGGCAGTAGCTAGTATGGCAAACCAAAAATCCCCTGGTCCAGATGGGCTCCCGATTGAGGTGTACAAATACTATGGAGATATATTAATCCCGGAATTGCTAAAAGCATTGGGAGGGGCAGTTAGGGAGGGAAGATTGCCCGCCTCAATGTTAGAGGCAACCATTATAGTCTTACAGAAAGAAGGGAAGGATCCTTTAGACGTAATCGCATTTAGGCCAATTTCAATCTTAAGCTCCGATGCCAAAATCTTGGCTAAGGTTCTGGCTGCTAGGCTGAATAGAATTATTCCAAAACTGATCCATCCAGACCAGGCTGAATTTATAACCAACAGATCCACAAGTATGAATATCAGAAGGGCAGAAGGGAGAACGAGGGATCAAGAGCTGTATTGCCACTGGAAGTGATCAAAGCTTTTGATAGCGTACAGTGGTGATATATTTGGAGGGTGTTGGGGAAATGTGAATTTGGTCCCTCCTTCACCAGCTGCATAGAAATGCTTTATGACAGGCCCAGTGCTAGACTTAAAATCAATAATGAACTCTCGGATAAGATAGAACTGGAGAGGGGAATGAGACAGAGGTGCCCATTGTCACCACTGCTCTTTGCATTGGCAATGGAACCTTTGGCTATCTCTATAAGAACGAGCTCCGAGATAACGGGCTTTCAGAGGAAAGGCCCGTTATCTTCCTGGGAGATACGGGGCATTCATTGACAAAAGCAATGAGCATAGTGGAGGAATTTGGTAGTTTTACAGGGTTAGAGATAAACTGGGAGAAATCTGAGCTTTTAATATTAGACCCCATTAGCGATTTAATAATACCAGGAATACCCCATTTTGTGGTTGTGGATACATTGAAATACCTGGGGATAGCCCTCTCGAAAGACCCTAACCAATATATAACTAAAAACCTTATACCACTGTTGGCCAAATATAAACAAAAATTGGGCATTTGGAAACGGTTTCCATTGTCAGTAGCAGGAAGATGTAGCTTAATAAAAATGATCTGGATGCCACAATTGCTGTACGTATTGCACAACTCTCCAGGATATGCAAGAATTGGTTTAATAAAATCGAGAGCCTTTTCAGAGAGCTAATATGGAAAGGGGGACAAGACAGGATCCGACTCCGTACACTTCAATTCAACTCCCGGTTGGGGAAGGTGGATTTGCGTTACCCCAACCTGAGCATTATTATTTATCATCACAGCTGCAGCAGTAATGGGCTGCGCTGTTCCGAATGGAGGTACCCCTAATGGAAGAATAATACTAACAGGTGCTCTACATAATACAATAATTGAAGCATTGGAGGCAGACTCCTTCTGCTATAGGTATCCAACAATTAAAATGATAATTAAAATATGGAAAACAGTTAAAAAACAGATGAGATATAATGGGTTTTTCTGAATACACACCCCTTTGGTGCAATAGCAACCTGCAGGAAATCCTCTGGATAGGAAAATCCAGAGAATGGGAAAAACGAGGTATTAAAAGGCTGAGACAACTCTATGTGGATAATATTTGAAAAGTTGAAAAGTGAATTCAACATACCGCAGTGCACATTTTACACCTACTTACAGCTTGGGCATGCCCTTGAAGCCCAATTCAGGAAACAACTCTTGGAATGGAAAGAAACACCCCTCTTTCAAAGTATACTTTAGGTAGGCTCCACCAAGGGTCTAATATCTGAAATATATGGGCAAATAAGTAAAGAAGCCAATGGTGAGGGGAAATTCCACACTGAGAGAGTAAGATGGGAAGAGGACATAGGGGCAATAACACGGGAGCAGTGGAGGAGAATCCTAGAGATGGGACCGGTGCTATCGGTCTCTCCCCCGCAGAAGATATCTCACCTGATGTTGTTAAATAGCGCTTACTATACCCCCAAGCGGTTGTTTAAGTTTGGGAGAAGACCTGATGATAAATGCCTCAGATGTCAGGGGACTGGCGATCTCAAACATATGTTGTGGAGATGACCCAAGCTGTTCCGATATTGGGAGGGAGTGACCAATACCATGAAAGATATATTTGGAATCATATTAGAGATGGAGGCCATAGTATGTGTACTGGGGTATAGGAGGGAACGGGGAGAGAGGAAGAGCACTACTATAGCAATTTTGAGATGCTTGTTTCAAGCTAGGAAAATTATTGCATTAGGTTGGCAATCGAAGACTCCCCCTACGGTTAGAGACTGGATTAGGACAATAAACGAGACCCTCTGCAGAGAAAGAGCAGTGTATACAAAGAGAGGTAATCTCAAAGAATTTGACAGGATGTGGAGGCCCTGGCTGGAAAAAATGGGTCCCCCCGTATAGAGTGTAAAAAGCATAACAGAGTCGGAAAAACAACCAGAATAGATAAAATAGTAGGAAAAGGAAATGTTAGATAAAGGGATAACTAATTTTAATAAGGTAAACCACGCGAAAGGCAATAAAAGATTGATAAAATCGATATAGGAATTTAAACATAAGTTCACTTAAAGGGGAGGGGGTTGGAAAAGAGGGGTGGAATTAAGGTGTAATACTAATTTTATAACATTGGAAGTGGGTGAGGATGGGGGGTGAGGCTGTTCCCTTGCCCATGTGGTCTTTATTTATCTATTTGTCTCCCCCTAGTATAATGTGCTCCCATTCTTGCTTATTTATTAATCTTACTATGTAGATAAGACAGTGTCTAATTGTGTTTTTTTCCCTTTTTTCTTATTTTTACTGAAATGTTAAAGTTTTGAAAATTGAATAAAGAATAAAATTTAAAAAAAAATGTGAAAAGTGTGGTGTGCATTTATATTCAGCCCCCCTGAGTCAATACTTTGTAGAACCACCTTTCACTGCAATTACAGCTACAAGTCTTTCTGGGGATGCCTCTACCAGCTTTGCACATCTCGAGAGTGACATTTTTGCCCATTCTTCTTTGCAAAATAGCTCAAGCTCTGTCAGATTTGATGGAGAGCGTCTGTGAAAAGCAATTTTCAAGTCTTGCCACAGATTCTCAATTGTATTTAGGTCTGGACTTTGACTTGGCCATTCTAACAAAAGAATATGCTTTGATGTAAACCATTCCATTGTAGCTCTGGCTGTATGTTTAGGGTCGTTGTCCTGCTCAAAGGTGAACCTCTGCCCCAGTCTTAGGTTTTTTGCAGACTCTAACAGGTTTTCTTCTAAGATTGCCCTGTATTTGGCTCCATCCATCTTCCCATCAACTCTGACCAACTTCTCTGTCCCTGCTGAAGAAAAACATCCCCACAACATGATGCTGCCACCACCATGTC